>NW_017729004.1:43650545-43660250 GCF_001723915.1 Gavialis gangeticus | reverse complement strand
CTTTACTTTGATTGAAAATGCAGTGGAGAGAGAGAAAAAAATCAGGGTAGTCATTAATAAAAATGCAAAAGACCACCAGCAGACCCATAACAGAATTTGCCCTGTTGAATGATACTTGAGCCTGCCCGTCATTCATGCAGTTACAAGCAGTCATTGCTTCTAACCCATATTTAGAATCATAGAATCACAGAAAATTAGAGTTGGAAGGACCTCAGAAGGTCACCTAGTCCAACCCCACACTCAAAGTAGGACCTGCCCCAACTAGATTATCCCAGCTAAGGCTTTGTCTAGCTGGGTCTTAGAAACCTCCAAGGATCTCCATTCCACAGCCTCTCTCAGCACCCTGTACCAGTGCTTTACTACTCTCCTAGTGAGAAAGTTTTTCCTAATATCTAACCTAAACATCTCTTCCTCCAACTTGAAACCATTGCTCCTTGTTCCATTATCTGTCATCACAGAGAACAGTCTAGCTCCATCCTCTTTGGAACCACCCTTTAGAAAGTTAAAGGCTGCTGTTAAATCCCCCTTCTCCTCTTCTGCAAACTAAATAAGCCCAGTTCCCTCAGCCTTTCCTCAGACGTCATGTGTACCTAACCATTTTTGTTACCCTCCACTGGACTCTCTCCAATTTGTCTATATTCTTGCTGTAGTGGGGGGGCCCAAAACTGGATACAGAACCCCAGATGTGGCCTCACCAGTGCCAAATAGAGGGGAAGAAACGCTTCCCTTGATCTGCTGACAAAAACTCCTACTAATGCAACCCAGTATGCTGTTAGCCTTCTTTACAACAAAGGCACATTGTTGGCTCCTAGTCAGCTTATTGTCCACTCTAACCTCCAGGTCCTTTTCTGCAGAGCTGCTGCTCAACCCCCAGTCTATACTGGTGCATGGGATTTTTCCATCCTAAGTGCAGGACTTTGTACTTCTCCTTACTGAAACTCATGAGAGGCCTTTTGGTCCATTCCTCCAATTTGTCAAGGACTCTCTAAATCCTAGCCCTACCTTCTAGTGTATCTACTACCCTCCCCAGGTTGGTGTCATCTGCAGACTTACTGAGGGTGAACTCCATTCCATCTTATGGGTTGTGGATGAAGATATTGAACAGACCCAGCCCACGAACTGACCTCTATGGTATTCCACTTGATACCAGCTGCCAACTACACTGGAAGTTATTGATTACAACACTTTGAGTCTGATGATCCAGCCAAGTTTCTATCTACCTCACTGTCCATTCATCCAACCCATACTTCCTTAGCTTGCTTGCAAAAATGTTGTGGGACATGGTATCATAAGCCTTGCTAAAGTCCAGGTATGTCATATCCACTGCTCTTCCTGCATCCATACAGCCAGTCCTCTCATCATAGAAGGCAATCAGGTTGGTCAGGCACAACTTGCCCTTGGTGAATCCATGCTGACTGTCCCTATTCAAGACTGTCTCTTCCAAGTGCTTAGGAATGGATTCCTTGAACACCTGCTCCATGACCTTCTGGGGGCTGAGGTGAGGCTGACCGATCGATATTTCTCTTTCTTCCCTTTCTTAAAGATGGGCACTATATTTCCCCTTTTCCAATCATCAGGAACCTCTCCCAACCATTTCAAGTTTTCAAAGATAATGACCAGCAGCTCTGAAAACACATCAGCCAACTCCCTCAGCATCCTTGGGTGCATTGCATCTGGCCACAGGGACTTGTATACATCCAGGTTTTCTAAATAGTTTCTAACCTGTTCTTTCATCACTGTTGGCTGCTTACCTCCTCCCCAAATTGTGCTGCCAAGTACAGTAGTCTGGGAACTGAACTTGCCTATCAAGAGGTAAAAGGGCATTTGGTACTTTGGCCGTTTATGCAGCATCTGTCATTAGGTTGCCTCCCCCTACACGTTCCCTAATCTTCTTGTTACTGACATACATGTAGAAACCCTTCTTGTTACCCTTTACATCCCTTGTTAGCTGCAACTTCAGCTGCACTTTGACCTCCCAGATTTCATCCCTGCATGCCTGAGCAATACTCTTATACTTCTCCCTAGTTGTTTGTCCAAATTTCCACTTCTTGTAAGCTTCTGTTTTTTTGTTTTAGCTCAATGAAAAGTTCCCTACTAAGCAAAGCTGGTCTTCTACCATACTTGCTAGTCTTCCTGAGCATCGGGATGGTATGCTCCTCAAACATCAGTAAGCCTTCTTTAAAATACAGTGAATCCTGCCCATGAGGTCCCTGAGTGAGTCAAAGTCTGCTTTTCAGAAGTCCAGGGTCCTCACTCTGCTGCTCTCCTTCCTTGCTTTCCTCAGGATCCTAAACTCAATCATCTTGTGGCCACTTCTCCCTAAGTTACCAGTTCTATATTCTCCACCAATTCTTTCATATTTGTGATCAGCAGGTCAAGAAGAGCACAGCCTCTCCAACAACTACACCAGGAAGATGTCCCCAACACTCTCCAAAAACTTCCTGGGTTGCCTGTGCACTGCTGTATTGCCCTCCCCGCAGATGTCAGGGTGATTGAAGTCCCCATGAGAACCAGGGCCTGTGATCAGGAAATTTCCAGTAGCTGTTTGAAGAAAGTCTCATCCACCTCATCCTCCTAGTCTGATGATCTACATTAGACAACCAACACAGCATCACTCTTGTTGATCTCCTCTCTGGCTCTAACCCAGAGGCTTTCACCAGGCCTAACTCCAATTTCATGCTGAAGCTCTAAGCAGTCATACAGCATTTTACACAAAGCACAACTCCTCTTCACCCCTGCCTGTCCTTCCTGAACAATTTATAGCCATCCCTGAGAGTGCTCCAGTCATGTGAGCTATCCCACCAAGTTTCTGTTATTCCAACAGTCACAGTTCTGTGACTATGCAAAGCCCTCCAATTCTTCCTGCTTGTTTCCCTGGCTCTGTGTATTTGTGTAAAGACATGTGAGATAACTAGATGATCACCCTACTTTCTCAGGAGGAATGAGAAGGCCTCCCCTGTTGTCCCTTCCTGCTTATGCTTCCACCAAGCCACCTATTTCCCTACTTACCTCAGGGCTTTTGTCTCCATCCCTGGCAAATCTAGTTTAAAGTCTCCTCTTGCCTCAATTCATCAGGTAGATCCCATCTCTTCCTAGCAATCTGTCTTCTTGGAACAACATCCCACAATCAAAGAAGCGAAAGCCCTACTGGCAACACCACCTGTGCAGCCATGCTTTTATCTGCAGGATGCATCCACTCCTGCCCAGACCAGTTTCTCCAGTTTGCTTACATCAAGCCACAGCTTTGAGCCTGTGCCTCAGCCTGGCAAACACAGCCACTCATCCATGCCTGCCATGCCATGGTTGACCACCCAGACAGGTCAAGGCTGGCCAAACGTTTCCAGCAGGGCTTAACCTTCCACTGACTCCCTGTCATCAGAATGGCCAGTCAAGGTCAACTGACCCTCTACTTCCTTCATATAAACCTCTGCACAAACTTCCTTCACCCTCCCACCAAAGGAAACCTGCAGCAAAGCTGACCCTGAGAACCTTCAGTTGCAGTTGTACATCCATCTCTAGGACCTGGGTCATATCTGCCTGCTTCCAGCAGTCCAAGCTACAGACTATCAAGATTATAGGTTGCTTGCCCTTACAGCTGGCCTTATGGATTAGGAGACTGCTACCCTGGATGTAGCAAGCATCCACAAGCACCATGAGACACTGTTCTTCAGAGAAATCCATTCTCTGCAGATGGGATCTTCCTGATCATCTGAGATAAAGAACATGGAGGTCCTCTCCCCACACTGGGATTTTGAGTGTCCCATTGATCTACAACCTGCGGCAAAGATCCCAGTAGGGCACATCTATACCACACCCAAGTCAGAACTTGACTGCCCTCTAAGAATACATGCAGGAAAACTTGACCTGGGGGTTTGTAATATAGTCCACCTTACCTGCTGGGACCCCTGGCCAATTCATAATAGAGAAGGATAGGAGCTTCCAGCATTCTGCAAATTATTGGGCCCTGAACCAGATCACTACCTGCAATAAGTACATCTTACCTCTTAACCCAGAGCTTAAAACTGACTCAAAACCATCATCCAAACTTGACCTCAAAGGAACACAGAAGTGTGTGAATCAGTGCTCTTGATAAATGGAAAACTACCTTCTCAACTTGATATGTCTATTTAGTTATGCTCTTTGGGGCAACACCTCAGCCACATTCCAGCACTTCATTAAAGACATGCTGCAGGATCTCTTAGACCAATTCATTATTGCTTACCTGGACAACACTGTGTTCTTCTCAGATGACCTTAGCCAGTACCCATCACATGTCTGGGTACAGACTTTCCAGCACATGGCCTTTTTGCCAAGTTGGAGAAATACACAGTTGACCAAGCTTCCACTGAATTTCATGGTTTTATTTTGTCCTTCCAAGGCCTTAAGTATGGACCCCTGGAAAGTTCAGACCATCCAAGAGTAGAAGGCACCCCAAAACATGATGGAACTCCAAAGATTCCTGGGCTTTGCCAACTCCTATTGGTGGTTCATCATCTTTCCCCAGATGGTAGCCCTCTCACCCAACTGCTACATAAAACTGTCAAGTTTTACTGGTCTAGGGAAGCCCAACAAGCCTTTGAGTACTTGAAGCAAGCCCTCACTGCTAGACTTGAAATAGAGACAGGGGAAGTTACACTATTTAATAGACTGGAAAGGATACAAGCCCAAAGATCACACATGGGAATCAGCAGAAAACATCTATGCCCCCAAATGCTGGAAAAATTCCATAAAGAATACACTGAGAAACCTGAACCAGAGTCCCCTAGGGAGCACTGTTGGGGGAAGGGTGATGTCAAGCCACAAGCTTGAACCTGGGGCCTCAGCTTAGCTAACACAGCCACTCATTCAGACCTGCCACCCCACAGCTGACCACTAACATAGAGCAAAGCTAGGTTGAAGCCACCAGCAGAACCTAACCCTCCACTCATTCCCTATTACCAGAACGGCTGGCCAGGATCAGCTGACCCTCCACTTCCCTCATATAAACCCTTGTGTAGGAATAACAAGTATACATGCAACAGAGTTCAACCTGACCCAAGATTGCTTTACTGTTCCCTCTTGCTTGCTCTCCAACTCTGCTCTCTGCTGGATCTCCAAGCTTCTCAACCTGGCTTGCTTTCTGACTCTGTTCCCTGCCTGACACCCTAGCTTGACGTCCTGGACTCAGCTCATTCCTAGATCCTGCTCGCAAACTGACCCCCTGGGTTCTTGACCCAGCTTGTCCCTGAACTCTGCTTGCCCCTTCTGACCCTGTTCAGCACCTCAATCACCAAGTAGCACTAGACCTAGCCGCCCATGTCCCAAAATGACAACTCATGAGGATGTCACATGGAACTCTCGCAAGTAAAAATATTCAGGTATACTTTGTCTACTGCATTCTTCTCATCCACCAACCTAGTTATACCATCAAAGAAGAACATGTAACTTGATTCTCTACCCAGTATTTCTGGGCATAGGTTAACAAGTTTCCTTTGGCCAATTTTAAGTTACAGCCATTTAAAAATGAGTTTAAGGCGAGTAACTCTGAATTGTAACTAAAAATTTGTTACACTAAGAAATGACAAATGTGCTGTGAAGCATTAATTACATCAATTCAAAGGCAAGCCACAAAGTTTGCCTGAGAGTGCGGAACCTCCAAAACAATTTTACCCACGGTGATGACTTTATGAATTAGCAGATAATGAACTGAGAGGGGGAATTAGCTGTGCTAGTCTGAAGTAAGTCAGAAGGCAGAGTAGATATACACCCTTATAAACTATAGTCTATGCATCTATAAAAGGTGTATATTTACCCTTACTTCAGATAATGAATCATCAGTGGTATTCAGTCCACTACTATCTTCGTCCATATCAATAATAATTTCGTATACAGAGTAAGGGAACAGAACACCTTACAACAATGTTTCTCTTTCAGTGTTTTCCAGTATTCATAAAAAGTTGCTTGCTGTTCAAGGAAATCACCACTGTTCTAATTACTAGTAATGAAAAGTGATTATTTTAAAAGTTGTAGACTCCATATTTTTAACCTTAAAACAAATGGCTACAGTCTTTCATTACATTTCTGTTTAATCAAAATACGTAAAAAAAACTCCAATTTCAGTACTGTATCCAGGACAGCTTTCATTCTCTTTCACCATGAGCCTTTGATGATATCATGATTTTTCATTTGACTTACCAAGTGCCTACATTCTCTTCATAAGGAACCTTTGATTTTTTTATGAATACTGAACAAACAAAATGTTACAGCAGTTCACTTAATTTTTATGTACATTTCAGTTATACAAATATAGCATAAAAGGAAACATACAGAAGTGTGACATGCTTGTGACAGTTTGATTCCTGGAACACTTGCTGTTTTTTTTATCTGTGAGACTCTTCTTTGAACAGAAAAAAATGAAAATGTCTTTTATTAGATAAAAAGGACCTTTGATCATTTTATATGTTGTGCAATGAAACAAAGATGTATTTTAGTTGCAAAAAGCTCATCATACAGAATTTCCTTTAAAAAGAATGATAAAGCCACATTTGTGGTTGACTTTCCTTTTTCTTATGTGTAACTTAGTGAAGGACAAATGGTCAAAAATCACTTTCTAAAAGTTATTGTGATTCAGTTCATGCTAAGAAAGAAAAAGGTTTCTAATCAAGAATGTGTAATGTGGCAGTGAACACAGAAGTATCACGACATTTATGAAATTGCTGGTTTACTGAAAGTTAGGAATAATTCAGGAAACAAATGCTTATATACACTAGAAATTCCTACAATGTGGTTTAATTTACAAATTAGAACTTAATATTTTGAAAACAAGCAGGTCAATGGGACTCATGTATGCACACTGAAAGGTAGAATTTAATATAACAGAGGTCATACTGCTGCTTGCCTTTCAAACCACTTCATTTTAGAGAAAAGATTTTGGAACTTGCAAAAAAACTTCCCCTATCTTGTGATATATGCTATATCAGAAAGTGTGGTATTGCTTAGATAAGTGAAACCATTTTATCACTAATTTTCTGTAGCTTGCTATAGATCTTATACAGAAATTTCAGTGTAGTTAATTTAGGGCTATTTAGACTACATAAAAATAGTTGAATCAAACACAAGAAGTAAAATGGATGAATCATGATCATTCATTATCTCCATAACTGTACAGTTATCACATACTGAATAAGGCCTAAATTTGCATGGTCTAAATAATAAATGTATTAAATAATAGGAATATTTTTAAACAGTTTCCAAAAAACATGCTTGTCTTTTTTCTCCATTAATATTACAATGTTGTGAAATGCAGTGAGCAACAGCTTGTGTGTACTGAATATAACTTTCCAAATCGCTTCTGCACATCTTCCAGTTGTGAACAATACTTTTGCAATCTGCTGAGGTAGCTTAATACCAGGGTCACTGGTCCATTGCAGTGTCCTCTCTCTCCATTAGAAAACATGCTGACACTTTAAATAAATGATCACATGCCAGATCTACTGAGTAGTAGATTATGTTGACAGGTGCCTAGGCCAGATTTCTCAGTTTCACTTTAGCAATGCTGGGCTCTGAATCTCAAAGGGGAAGAGGGGAGGAGGGAGAAAGACAGGTCAACTGAACCACAGGCACTAGAGCATAAAAATCTACAAGACTGCCATGAAAAATTTGAAATGCTTTGAAGAAGGACAAAAAGAGCACCGGTTCATGATTGTGCCCAATGATGGAGCTAATTGAAACCTTAAAGCGGGCTAATTGGGGTCAGACTGACGGACAAATGGTGGTAGAATTCCCTAACAGACTAGGTATTTAAATACATGACTCCATCTTAACCCTGGGAATGACTACGAATGCAGAGAAGGCAGCATTCTTAGCCTCTACTCTTCATATATTTCTCTCCAAAAACACATGCGTCTCACATGCCATGTCTACATGAAACACTGCTGGCCCGATACTACTGAGCAGTGGCGCCACATGGAAAAAACTCGTGACACAATGCTACTGCACAGTAGTATTAGGCTATTGTGCAGTAGCATCACAAAAAAGGCATTTACCGCCACTACTACACAGTAACTCACAGTATAAACAAGTACTAAATAAATGTGTGGTAACCACTGTGTAGTAGCATCTCATGTTGGCCACAAAGTACCATTAATTCCCTGAACCAGTCAATGCATGTGATTCTCCTCCACAGTAGGATGCTTTCCAACAATAACTTTCAGGGGGAAACATTAAATATCATGTTCTTTGACCCATTAAGTAATTGGCTGCAAATTTTAACTATTAATATTTAATAGCAGCAAATTTAACTATTCAAATCAGGAACTGAATGGGAGTCAGAAAGGGAAAATGTGCAATTATAGAAACCAATTCAACAATAATTAAAATCAACAAAAAGTATTGTAGTGACAGAAAAAGTTGGTTCCTCAAGCTGTTTCTCAAGTTTCTTTAATGGAAACACGTGCAAATCATGAGTCCCCTTCACCCCTGTTCATTCATTCCACAACTAACTGCTAGCTCACTGAAACAGATGGTGCGACACAAACACACTGCACTACTCCACACATGCTATCTCACAAACCAGAAGCAGTGTATCCATGTTCATGCAACACTGCACCCATCACAGCTAATTAGAACACCCAGAGCGCCACAATGAAACAGCTCTGCTACTTCTAGTCTGGAGATGAACATGGAGCAGCCCAGCCTGTTTGAGCACTGCACTGCCTAGAATCATAAGTTAGTGGTACAGACATATACATTGGAGTTTATGGCCAGAAAGGACCATTAGACCATGTAATCTAACCTCTTGTATGTCAAAGGCAATACAATTTCACTCACCATACTGAGTCCAATACCTTTTGGGTGGGGCTAAGGAATAACTTGCAAAAAGACATCCAGTCTTGGTTTAAAAACATGAAGAAATGGAGTATCTACCACTTCCCCTAGAAATTTATTCCAGGAGTTAATATCTTTACTATTAAAATATGTGCTTAATCTTCCAATTTTAATTTGTTTGACTTCAGCTTGAATTTCAGCATTATTTAACTTTGTAAGTTATCTGTCATTTGCCTTGGCTGGTGTATAAATGTGACCATTGTACTATGTCAATAAAACAAAAAACTTCACTGGAAAAGTTTAAAAATGACCCAATATATCTACAGGAATCCAGTACAGCAACTTCTAAAGAAATCTATGAAACAATGAGAGGCATATTCTTCTCTAATAGGTTCACAGCAGGCTCTAATTCCACATGGTGAAATTTACCTCCCTTCTCCAATAGAGGCCTTGCTAGCACTTTATAGTAAATTCTGTAAGAATGAATACCCTAAGAATATCTGAGCAAAGATTCATACATACTGTTTAGTTCTGCTGCACACTGTTATCCTAAAAAGAGTTTGGAATGATGTAAAAAAAACAAAACAAAACCCTACATCAATCCATCCTGCAGAACGGATAGAGACAAAATATTATTGATTTTGTTAGTTTGTTTTGTTTTCTACATATAAAAGACTCCAATACTAGACTTCAGGCAGCCTAATGAATCATTACAAAGCACAATCAAGCCCAGACAAAAATAGCAGAAGCAAAACAACAGTCAGCAATAATTGAACTTCCTGGTCTTGGCTCCTGCAACATACCACCTCTCCCTCTAAACCACACACACACACACCCCCTCATGGTACTGCTGGAATGACAGAATCATAAAAAATTAGTCACACACACACACACACACAC
>NW_017729004.1:43628106-43650195 GCF_001723915.1 Gavialis gangeticus | reverse complement strand
CCCCACCACACCCCCCCCCCCCCCCCCCCCCCCCCCCCCCCCCTTCATGGTACTGCTGGAATGGCAGAATCATAAAAAATTAGTCAAACCCCCTGATCAAAGCAGGACCATCCCCAACTACATCATCCCAGCCAAGGCTTTATCTAAACAGGCCTTGAAAACCTCCAAGGATGGAGATTCTACCCTGAGTAGCCTGTTCCAGTGCTTTACTATCCTTCTAGCAAGACAACGTTTCCTAATATCTAACCTAAACTTCCCTTGCTACAACTTGAGATCATTGTTCCTTGTTCTGTCATCTGCCACCATTGAGAACAGTCTAGCTTCATCCTCTTTGGAACCACCCTTCAGGTAGTTGAAGGCTGCTATTAAATCCTCTCTCAATCTTCTCATCTCCAGACTAAATAAGCCTAGTTCCCTCAGCTTCTTCTTAAAAAGTCATGTTCCTCAGCCCCCTAACAATTTTTGTTGCCCTCCACTGGACTCTCTCCACATCCTTCCTGTACTGGGGGGCCCAAAACTGGATCCATCACTTCAGATGTGCCCTTACCAGTGTCAAATAGAGGGGAAGAATCACTTCCCTCAATCTGCTAGCAATACTCCTACCAATGCAGGCCAGTATATCATTAGCCTTCTTTGCACAACTGCATACTGCTGGCTCATATTCAAATTATAATCCACTGTAACCGCCATGTATTTTTTTACCGAGCTGCTTCTTACCCAGTTGGTCAGTCCCCAGACTGTACTGATGCATGGGATTGTTCCATCCTAAGTACAGAACTTTGCACTTGTCCTTATTGAACCTCATGAGATTTCTTTTGGTCCAATCCTCCAATTTGTCTAGGCCTCTCTGAATCCTAGCCCTACCCTCCAGCATATCTACTACTTCCCCAGAACTTGGTGTCATCTGCAAACTTGTTGAGGAAGTACTCCCTCTCATCTTGCAGGTCACCTACAAAGATGCTGAACAAAACCAGCCCCAGAACCAACCCCTTGGGTGCTCCACTTAATACCAGGTCCCTACTAGACAATGAGCCATTGATTGCTAGCCTCTGATCCCAATAATCCAGCCAGTTTTCTATCCACTTTACAGCCCATTCATCCAACCCATACTTCCTTAGCTTGCTTGCAAGACTGTTGTGGGAGACCATATCAAAAGCCTTGCTGAAGTCAAGATATAATCACCTCCAATGTTGTCCCTACATCCAGAAAGCCAGTTATCTCATCATAGAAGGCAATCAGGTTGCACAGGCATGACTTACCCTTAGTGATTCCATGCTGACTGTTCCTAATCACCACCTTCTCTTCCATGTGCTTAGAAATGGATTCCTTGAGGACCTGCTCCATGATTTTGCCAGCAACTTAGATGAAGCTGGCTGGTCTGTAGTTCCCTGGATCCTTCTTCTTTCCTTTATTAAAGATAGACACTATATTTTCCCCTTTCCAGTCATCCAGGACCTCTCTCAATCTCTACGAGCTTTCAAAGATAATGGCCAGAGGCCACTATATCATAGCATATAACAAGTGATTTTATGGAAAGACAAAGAAACCATTATGATTAAGAAAATGTTCCTGAAACCTTATCTTCTGCTGAGAAAACCAACCAGTAGTTTTTTGAATTACTAATCTCCATGCCTAAAAAAGCTTGTTTTAAAACTCAGTATGACTTTATTTATGAGATTTCGGGCATTGCTCTATTATTTTTTTTTACCTGTTTTCTTTGTGCCTCTGAACCACATGACTTCATTAAATTATAATGAAAAAAAAGGGCCCTCACCTGCCTGAACAAATGAATTGAGTGATTTAGCTACAGCCATGCTGTGACACATGTGCACAGCTGCAGAGCACTTTTAAAGTGGCCAATCATGTGAAAAAATAGCCATCCTCAAATGAGGTATCAGATGAAGGCACTCTACTGTAGAGCATCTTAGGGAACTTGTCTTCCCCAGGGTTAACCTGTCATGTGAGGAGTGGGAAGCCAGCAGCAGTGAGTTGTCAGCTGGGGTTTGCCCAGCCTGAGCTGGATGCGGAGCAGGTGAATCAGAGCCCCACCACCTCACGGCCTCCCCAACCCTGCCTCTCCAGCTCAGGCTGGGAAAATCCCAGCTGGCAGCTCGCTGCTGCTGGCTTCCCTCTCCCCCCTCCCTTTCTGCTGACTGTCCTGGAGCTGGGAGTGGGGCCATTCCTCAGCTGGCTGCAAGCAGACTAGATCCCTCCCGCCTCTCCCCCACCCCCTAACCCAACAAGCCAATGACTATTGGGTTAACAGGGGTGCTCTAACTCATGGCACTTTAAGTAAAGCACCATAAGTTAGAGCAGGGGCCTGCATGTCTTTCAGCACTCTAAGTAAACCATTCTCAACTGAATTAGAGGCTCTCTCATGCAAAGCATCCCACCAGCTGAAATAGTCATTAAGTGATGTATAATGTATTTGTAATACAGTGACAGAAATGAGCACAATACTGTAAAGCTCCAAGCTTGTCCTTGAATGCCACTGCTCTAATCTATCCTAAAGAAATATGTTAATAACTCCCCTGTGCTGCTCAGATGTTTTTCAGGGGAAAATGATTTATGGTTTCTGTCAAAATATTTAGGTTAGCATTTGATTTAATTGCACCTAAATTCAACATTTTTGTAACCAATTTACAATTAACATTTATTTCCCATGCATGAATTAAACCAATTATATAATACAGTAAATCCATGCCTTTGGGGATTTCTCATGACTGCTTGTTTCGTGTCCACCACACAATTCAATTTTATATTGTCAATAGAGGGAACAAGGTTATAGTCCTCCTGTCAAAATTATTTATTTAAGTTAGAATCAGACTATTCAAATCCCCATGCATCTCTGCTCAAAACCTGCCATTTCTTTTATATGTATTTTAATACAGAAAAAAACTCTTTTTTTGTGTAAACAGGTGAGTTAATGTGTTGTTTATTTTATTCTGGATCATTGCTATTGCACTTTCACATACAATTAGAAGACTCTTTTAGAAACTTTGACGTTTCTAAAATTCTGAAATTCAAGGTGAACCTTGTAATGTAGGCATTATTATCAACATTAAGCTTAATAAAAATAGTGAGAAAATAGCTTTTTTAAACCAAGCCTGAAGGATGACTTCTGTTATTCTATACTTCCATGCGAGAGGCCAGCCTATAATTTAAATCACCTTTTCCTAACACAACTTTTCTTGAATGAGATATCCTATTTGAATGCTTCTGATTCTGGAGATTCCCTTAACTTAAAATACTTCCACTTACCTCACACTTCCAATTGGTCCTGTCTTTATAAGAATTATATGATTCTTTTGAGTCCACTTATGACTGTTCATTGTGTAAGCTGTTAAAAGGGAAATTTTCAACAACAATAAATTGTTCCAAGGTCTGTTGTCAAATTTCATAAGCTCTGTTCAAGTCATAATACACTTCTGTCTGACAAAAAGGAACTTTCATTTCAGACAATTTGCTGATGTGGAGGTTCTCATATATTTACAGTTCGCCATGACTATGACTATCTGTCAAATTTCTATAGATGTTTTTCTCACCTGAGAGCTTGTCTAAATTTGCATGTTTCATGTTATTACAGACAGCACACAAAGTAATGCCTATGGTTAAGCTTGCTAGACACGTTCTGTTTGAAAATGTTCAATATGTTATAATTCTGTCAATCTTAAACTAGTCACAATTAAGTTTTCTAACCACATGTGTCTCAAGCGGAGGTTGTCCCCTCAATGTTTTAGCTACAATAGATCAATTATTTATAAGATTATGGAATCTTGTTTTGCCTGCATTTAAAAAAAATATCGTTGTCAACAGGTATGATGCATCTCATTCCTCTTTACACAAGTCACTGCCTACTTCCTTATACTCACCTGCCACACCTTGATGGAAACACAATAAAGGGAAGCTGAATGATGAAACAAAAAGGAAACAGTGTTCTCTCAGCAAAAGGGATATGTCTTCTTCACAGGACTCCACCTCCCATACACTCTGCCCTTACCACACCTGCCAGGTGGACCTACAATCTTTCCACTATATCCAAGTCACTTGACTAGTGTCTTGGCCAGTTGTTCAACTCTGCCTTGGGATTTTCCCTGCACAATCTTAGGGCACAATCTTAACGCATCCTGCTGTCGGCGATGTTAGCCTTCAATCAACTCCCAAACAGGGGCTCCGCATTTAGGGCTACTCATCACAAAGGGCCCTCATCAATTACTTCTTCCCTATTTCTCCTCAATTTAGGGATCCCTTCTCAATCAATTCAGTCCTCTTTGTTAGACTTATCCATTTGTCTATATTGCCCTTGGTTGTAGCATGTCCATGACTTCCCGGGCAGTATCTTTCTGGCTGGCAGACCTCATCACCACCCTATCAGTTCAATACCCAGGTCTCTCAGAGTGATCCTCATAGGCACTCCCCACAAACAGAGGTTTACCCCATGTCTCAAGCTTGACACTGATGGATCACATGGGTGGTTCTCTTTTGCCAGCTACTCTTCACCAGTGTATTCCAATCAGGAGATCTGTCCCAGCCACAGACCAGGTTCACATTGCTCCTGGTCTCCTCTGTGCCTCTGCACAGACAGATACTGTTCGCTTCCTTGGAGACAGTGCTTTCCCCTCTCCAGGGGTTTGGGTCTGTGGCACTCACATATTTGAGTCTGCCAAGCCTCTACAGCAGGGGCAGGCAATTATTTCAGGCTGAGGGCTGCTTACTGAGTTTTAGCAAGCCATCAAGGGCTATATGACAGGCAGCCAGGGGCAGATAAATATTAATTTTCTAAATGCTTTAGAGGCCCCACAGGCTGGATAGAATGGTCTGGTGGGCTGTATCCAGCCTGTGGGCCACATTTTGCCCACCCCACTCCAGAGGGTAACTGCATCCAGCTCCCTGGCCCTATGAGAGAATGCAGCTGGGGATCATCAGAAGCCAGGACTCACACTTCTGGGTTTACTACCAAGTGCTGGCTGACAGTGGTAGGGACCCAGCCTGACCCCGGAAGGGATCAAGCTGTGCCTGGGGAGCCTACTCATCCCTGGTAAAGGGGTTGCCCCCCCAGCAATGTCAGGAGAAATTTGCTGGTGATGGTGTGGTTCTAGCACAACTCCCAGGTGAGTAAAAGTGGCAGCCCATTTCCCCTGGGGTCCCACTTGTAATGGGAGCCAAGAGGAGACTCCCTGTTACAACCATAAAAACTACTTCAAAATTTGGCAGATGAGGTATTGCCATTTGACATCCATGTGAAAATGTGCCCAAATCTGACTAATTTATACACCAAAAATAGTTTTCACTCACTCTGTAGAAGTTTATAACAGTTTGGGAACTGGATTCTCTAATTACACGTGTACTGAGCATGCTCCATCCCCTCATAGGTTCTGTGTACCAACCAGAATGTGATTATCACACAACATCACTGAGCATATTCTAGCCCAAGACTGCAGGGACTGATCAGGATTCTTCCTGTAATAACCCAAACGGATGCTAAGAGCTACTGAGGCATCCATCACAGGACCCGAGAGCAAGAGGACTCTCTCCTTGCATTCTTGTGTACTCCTTCTTCTGGCACTCACATGGTATGGAAGGTAAGAAGAAAATTATCATACTTGAATGGAGAAGAATGAGAAACATGGGTGAGAGTCAGGGACAGGAGTCTAAGCTGAGACGGGAAGTGAGAGTAGCAGCTTCTAGGGGAGAGCAAAGAGGAGTGAAGAAAAGCGAAACACTAGAAGACAGACTAGGAACAAAAAGTGGGGAGGAAAAAAGAGCACAGAGGGAGAATTTTGTCTAGAAATAGAACTGGGGGCTTACAGGCAGCAGCACAGTCATGCACAGAAAGGGAGCAGCAGGAATCAGAAGAAAGACCAGCACAACAGGGAAATGGGCAGAAACAAGAGGGTAATAACTGAAGAAGAGTAAAAGCTGGTGCTTGGTGGTGGGAGGCAGGGGAAGAAAAGAAGGAAAAGAGAGGCTGCGAGCAGAAAGGTGGAAGTTTGTATAATCAAAATCACCAGGCAATGATTTGCATTCCCAGTAACCACATCTCTTTTCTTCTGCTAATTGTCTGTCTGCTACCACTGGGAATTTCTCTCCTGTCCAATTTCATAGCTCTACCCACTGTTTTTAATCACTGTTGTGCCTGCTTTTTTCCTCAGAACAGATGAAGAATGCCTTTTATTCAAAAGCTTATCTAACTTTATCCCAGCCATTCCACTGGTCCAATAAAAGATACCACCTACAAATATCCTTGCCTCTCACATAATTCCTGGACCATCCCAGCTACAACATCGCTCCAACACTATCTATAACCACTAGGAAAAATCTTCTTACAGAACTTGGAACTAAACATATTATTCCTAATTCTCAGCAATCTTTTGTTTTTTTAGCAGATGAAACTTGCTGGCAAAGTGCGTGCTCCATCTCCCTGTAGCAGCATGTCCACACAAAAGATAACCTATTACTGCTAATGTTTAGCCAGCTCAAGCAAAAGATGGCAGTGATTTTCTTGTGCATCAGTTCTCCACATGCAAAATGGGGATTATAATACTACTTCCCTTCTTGGGATGTTGTGTAAATATATCCAGTAATGCCTATGAAAAACTACTGACACACTACTGTATAGAAAACCCTATAAGGAAATTAATAACTCTTCAATGCAAAACATGTATGGTATACAATAAATAAGGAATACAGTCATACAACGAACAATGAAGATAAAGTACTAGACAGCCTCTCATTCAGTGAGCACTGTTTCTCCTGTACACTGAATGAGGCAGCAATCCTGTGGAAAACACAGTAGCATACAATCATGTAATTAAAGACTGTATCATGTGATTATGTAATTAAACATCGGGCAACCTTAATTCTAGATTTCTGTTTGATTTTGCAACCTTAATGATGTTCTTTTAATATAAACATTTTGATTTTGAGATGTTTTGGTGGAATACTCAAAGTTTAAAATATTTTCATGGTCCATTATAATCTACTTGATACTCACTAATCTCTGCACTTCACAAGCGATAACAACCCCCCTGACCAATCCTATTCTTCCACTCCATGTTTTTACTACATCTCTCTCGTCTGTTGGCCACCTGGTAATTTCTTTTACAGCTTGTTTTTATTTACATACAGAGTTTTACACAAACCCTTGTTCTATCTGCTAGTTAGCTCTGCTGTGCCTGTTTCTCTTCTAGAGATCCAAGGAAAGGTACTGTGCTTGTCTAAGTCTATCCAAACCATGCAGTTGGTCCAATAAAAGATATCAGCTGCAAAAATTATTGACTTCTGCATAGTTTTGCCTCTGGACCATCATAGCTACAATATCCCTTCAGAACTACCAAAGTTTAAAATACATTCTTGAAGTTTTCCAGCTACTTATTTAACAAGTTCTATATAAAGTGTATTATTTAAATTTTCCCTAAATCTCCAATCCCTAATTGTGTGCTTAGCCATTTTCTAGATTTTTTTAAGCTGTTCCACATATTTTTAGAATAGCTTGTACTAAATATTCATAGTTACTGATAGAGATAACAAGGTTCTTCTGCTGACTCACTCTCATATCAGGTGCCAGGACTCTGCATGTAGAGGCAAAATTATTTCTGCTTACTCACTATAACAAATCAGGTGAATCCTTTTACCACCAGCACAAATTATAAGAAGATTAGTGTATCAGGGGGCTCTTAAAGGGAAAAATACATTACCCTCAGGAGACAGCAAAAATTAAGGCCTATTTATAAGCAGCATAAGTTAATACAAAACCCCAGATACGAGGAAAAGTTTGAAATAATCCTGCATATATGCATTTATTTTGTAGGAGCAGAATAGGAATTTGTCCTTCTAACACAGAGGATACAAATGTATTTACAGGAAAAGAGGCCCTTTCAGCCTCTTAGTCTCTAACCAAAACCAAGGTTATTGATGTAACACTTAATTTCAGTTGTGTGTGCTCTAAACTTAATCCAGCAAGATAATGAGCTGTTCCTGGAGTGCTAGTGAACACTTAATTGCCAGTGGAATCAAGAGAACTTGAACGCAATCAGTACCTTGCAGAACTGAGCCTTCTAAACCCAATACTTACATACAGCTGTTCATAAACTGATGGTTGTACATGGAATATTTTGTGGCAGCAGCTACATTTTTCATCCGGCTGCATTATAATTATGCACACAAATATAATTGGATTTAAACAGTGACTGAATTTAATGTACGCCTTGCAGATGACGTACAAAAATCATCTTATTTGGAAGGAGGAGAAGACTAGGCAGATAAAAATATCAACTACTTAATAAGCAACGTTAAACCCAATTTTACTTTCAAATAATGCTCACTGTTTTTGTATGTGATTCCATATTATTACCTCTTTGTTGATGTGCTATAATTTAATTCTTGTTATTTTTATGATGTTTAGACATTCAGGTTGCAGTCAATTCTTCTCTTTCAGATGAGTTAAATGGGGAGGGGAAACGCTAGTTTCCAAGGTATTTTTCAAGCACTAAGCTCTGTAGCCTACAAAGGGTGCTTTGGGGCTTATTGTTAATACCTTTTCCTGCCAATTTTTCCTGCAATCTGTTTTGGCAATTTGAAAGTGTAGTTTATGTTTGAACAAGTAAACAATATTAGCCAATGTGCCAATAGATTCCACATAAGGAATTGTTACTCAAATGTATGATAACAGCCAGGTTCTAATCTCAGATGCACACCAAACAAGCACAATAGCATCATGATTTCTTTTTCCCTTTCAACATGGAGAGAGGACATGCACATGTCAAACCTGAGATGGAACACTGTCTCCTATTCTAGGCATCTTTTTGGGGAGGGGGAGGGGAAGAGAGGAGAGGGAAAAATCAGATGATTCATTTTAGGGGCAAATTCTGCCCTGCAGAGTTTCATAAATGCAACTGAGGAGAGAATGCAACCAAGAGCACATCAAAATGTACAACAATTTGCATAAGAGATGAAACAAAGATGATCTTGCATGAACAGATTTTGATTTAAATGGAAACAATTTACTATAGCTCAAAATTTATTTCTAAGAAAATTGCATATTCACATCAGAATTTAATCATCAACCAATGCTTAAATGTTATTTTTGTAAAAACGAGACAAGAGCATCTGTTAATTTAATTCCTGGTATGTTAGGCTGATATAAAAATGGGAGTTTGGGATTATAATTTTTTTTCCTGTTTTCGCAGAATAGACTGAAACCAGCCCTTTGCTATTTTTACAGAGGACATGGGCAAGGACATCACAACTTGGTTTTCTAGCTCCTGAAAGACTGTTTCAGGCTCAATATTAGGAAAAACTTCTTCAAAGCTAGGGTGTCCAAACTGTGGAATAGGCTCATCTAGAGGTGGTGCAATCGCCTACCCTGGAAATCTTCAAGATGAGAATTGGATGGTTACCTCACTGAGGTCACCTGACTCCCAGTTGTCTTTCCTGCCTGGTGCAGGGGGGCCTCAACCCAATAATCCCCCAAGGTCCCTTCCAGCCTTGCAATCTATGAATCTATTAAACCACTTATTTTTATGTGACTGCCATCTCCTTCCCAGTTCCAACCCTTTGTGTGATGTGTAGAAAGACAACTAGGTAACTACTTTTCTAGCTGTCAGAGAGGAAAGTTATGGATATAAACTTGTTTCTGTTTATGCATATGTGCACATTTATGTATATGTTTCTGTGATGGGCTAGCTGGCAGTGACCTAGCCCAGGTGTTCTGAAAGGGCAAAAGATGACTGGAGGACTTGGGATTCCCTTTCCTCACCAATCTGGTAATGATTTGGCCCAGGGGTTTTGAAGGGGTAAAAGATGATTGGAGGACTTGGGATTCCCTTTCCTCACCAATCAGGCCCCAGAGACTCACCCTCCCATGTCCCGATTGGCCCCTTGGGTCACCTGGAGGGAGATAAAAGGGGCAGCGTGGGCTGACTCAGGAGAGAGACCAGCAACAGACAACAACGAAGGAACAGAGCTGGCAAGAGCCGAGCCAGTGGGGCAGGAGCAGTGCCCCAGAAGAGCCTGAAAGAGCAGGACCTGCAGGCAGCAGTGGGACCCTCAGCAGCGCGGCGTGTGGCCAGCAGGAGAGGCTCCCCACTGGGCTCCAGGACCCCCTATGAGAGGCTACAGCCAGCAGGCGAGGCTCCCCTCGCTCCAGGAAGGATCTGAGCAGTGACCTGAGAGGTTCCCAGCTCCTCCAATCAGAGGCCAGACAACTTGACATGAGGCCGGGGCTCCAGGAAAGTCAAGACCCCTAGCAAACTGGAAAAGTGCCACCAGTGGTGGCTATGTGGCAGTGCTCCTGCCTACCACGTGGGAGATCTGTGTTCAAGTCCCAACTGAGGTGACTTGGGGTGAGTGCAATAACAGGAAGCAAATCTTCTTGCAGTGGAAAGGGACCATTGTGTTTTCCCCCCTTTTCTCCCCCTCCAGGTACCAAGGCCCTATATTTCCTTGTCATTTGACATTTTGCATTTTGTGCCTTTTTATATTTCACCAACCCGTATCATTTGTTCTGCTGTTTGTGTTTTATATTTTGTTAACTCTGTTTTTTGTCAACCTTTGTTGAATCCTGCCCCCTTGGGGCACTGTAGTGTCCACTATACCCTCTGATTTATGCCTGTTATGTTCCCAGTATTAAAAAGTATATGGTTAAGTCCCCATTGGTGGTCTGGCTCTGCTCTATAGGGGGAGAAGAGTCCCTACACCTGCCACAGCACTTGTGCACCTGGTTTGATCCCTTCAATTGGAGAGGGGGTACCTCTTGGAGTACCGTCCGGGTTACATTTCTATTTAAGTTAATTAAATTCACTGTCTTGAAAGTGACCGAATACTTACACTGGGCAGACATTAGAATTAAATAGATGTAATGCAGGCACATACTATGAAAGTTTCTATATGCTATCCTGTTTATCCAGCCATGCCAGCAATACCCCTTTACCTAGGCTAGCGGTTCTCAAATTTTTAAAGACATCAGGCACTCCTTGTTAGGCTAAAGGCATCTGTCAAAAAAATGCCAGCTCTTCCACTTCACTCATTTTTTGACTATGGAAATATAATAGAGTAAGTCTTCTGTTGCAAAGAACTCAGATTGTGTCAGAATGTTTTTGACGCTGTGGACTCCTATTTGAAATTTCTGGGTTTATCTTATGAATCAAGCATAGGAATTTGCACATCTAACAATTGCTAATATTGCATAACCTCTTAAAAAGACCTTACAGCACTGTGGTTGAGAATCACTGATCTAGATTCTGGGGTTCTCCTTCATAAATACAGTCCCTTCCATCAAACTGTACACATTTGACTTTTGTTTTCTGTTTGACAAGCATTTATTAGAAACAAACCTGAGAACAACTTACCGTATTTACCTGAATCCAAGACAAAGTGTTTTACCCCCATTCAACATAGAGAAAGAAACTCCTCATCTTAGATTCAAGTACAAGGGGGGGCAAAATATGGTGCTCTGACTGCTGCCCCCCACAATCAACTTCCCCCTGCAGCCTCTGCTCCTCTCCCCACTGCCTGCTCCTTCCTCCAGCTCAAGTATCCATCTGGGGCCCCACTCTAGCCCAGGTCAGGGAACAAGGAGCATATCTGCTGCCTCCAGGCCCAGCCCAGCCACAAAGCAGCAGCAGCTCTGTCCCAAACTCCAGAGCCAGAGCTGAAGATGCTAAGACTGCAACAGCTGCTGCATGGCTGGACTGGGGCCAGAGCAACCACAAGCTCTGTATTCTCCATCCTGGGACAGAGCGGGGCCCATCCAGAGCTGGAACTGGAAGGGGAAGTTAAGTGGCTGCAACGGGGGGAGGAGGGGAGGGTAAGAGCAGAGTCTGCAGGGAGGAAACACTGGACACTAAGAACTAAGGACACTAAGAACCAAGGACTTAATATGCTTTTATGGAATATTATAATCTACCTGACTCCTGAATTCTTTCCACACATGAAAGGTGAGAATGGCCTTCCTTCTTTTGATAGACCTTGATCTCCCAGTCACTGGTTTCGTTTCTTCTACTAATTGTATGTCTGGTACCCCTGGCAGTTTCTCTCACCCCTTTCTACAACTGTTTTTTTACTATGCGGTGCTTGGCTTGTTCTGGTCAGGCCTGATGAAGAATTTCTTGCATTTGAAAGCTTGTCTACCTGTATCCTAACCATACATTTGGTCCATTAAAAAGATACTACCCTAAGAAATCCTTGTCTCAATTTCTGCACCAGCATGGCTACAACATCACTCTTAAACTACCACTCAGTTTCTAAGAAACTTCACCCTAATTTTTGCTCTGTCATGGACCTGTACTTATTCTATTTGTATTGGTCTTGTCTAAGCACTTCAGTGCCTGGTTTACTGCTATGGAAATAGTTCTCAAGACTCAGATTTAACATCCCCTTTCCTTCCTTTGTCCACATCATATTAGCTTTTCCTTTTACGTTATACTTTCGTTACAACCAAGTAGTATCTTTATCTCGTGTCTGTAGCATGTAGGAGTCAGATCACTGTGAGAACGTTCATGAGTGCTGCAAACAAAAGAAAATATTTTTTAAAGATCTCCTTCTAGTGAAGACAGCTATGCACACAGCATGCTCACTTACCCACTCATTGAAGTTGTTGCACTTTTGTTTCAAAGAGAACCTTTGGGAAGTGTTTGGTACTTGGCAGGGAAAAGTCAAAGAACAACTAAAAATCAAAACATAATATTTAGTAATTTTTTCTTTCACTATATTAAAAACCACATAATTTTAGTAAGCAGAAAGAACTTACCTTTCAACCATCTTAATCTTAATTAGATCCTTAATCTAAACTGTTAAACACAAAGTACTCTGTGGAGAAAAAAAATCTGTAAAATAGTTATTCCCTAATTAATTAAAACTGAATGCAATGCACAATTATCCTTATACAAAGTGGTGCAGTTTATCTAAAGATGTTTAGAATAAGTATAAGTGATGCAACTTAACCTTTACCATACACGCATTAATTCCATTTTACCCTTTAAAATGAATGGCTACTAATAAAGTCCTTTGATTTCAAGTCTACCTGTCAACTCTACGTAAAGAAAAAAAAATTGTCACAACACTTTTTAGCAATGAAGAAGTGAGAGGTCAAAATCCAGGCATTAACTGTACTCCCCTGCAAAGACAAGGGAAGCTAGAAAATAAAATAATCACAGCCTAAACCAACCCAAACTTTTCTTTAAATGAAAAGAAATGCTAATGTACTGGGTTCAACAGCCAGTCAATATGGTAAGTTAAGCACCAAGGTCCTGGAGGCCAACAGATAAACCCATTCTCCCACTCAAAAAACAGAACAGGACAGGTTCTTGAAATTTAAAAAACATACAAGTTCCACATCAGAACAAACCTTTCACATTTTTTCAGAGAGAGAGAGAAACCCCAAATCAAAACAGTCAATGTCCTAGTAATGGCAGATACCTGGAATGTGGTAGACCTACCTTTTTAACTTCCCAAATAAGTGCCCTATCCATTAACAGCCAGGTATATAAGTGGGTCAGTTGATCCTTCCTCTGTCCACTTCATGCAAATCAATAAAAAATTATTGGAGTAGGGTGTAATACTTTCTACATGAGTGCTACACCCACTGTGCTACAGAAGCAGTCAGTTTCTGTCACTCTCTTCCCCTCTTTCTAGTCTATTTTTTTTCTTTAAGTAAAACAGCTCCATCAGGAGACACTGAGAGAGACCCTAGACCAAGCAAGCCAATATAGCCAAGTAGTTAAAACACCCACACAGGATGTGGGAGACCCAGGTTCAAGTACCTGGGCTGAATCAAAAACAGACTAGTTTAAACTAGGGACTTAAACTTATGACTCCTACCGCCAAAATTAATGTCTGACCCACTAAGTTATTAACTCTTCTGGGATGGTCTCTCTCTCTCAGATAATAAATTCCATCCTAGGCAACAAAATCCTATCCTAATGAAAGTTGCAACAAAACTAGTATGCTTCCATGTTAGTAAATTAGCTGTTTCTAATGAAAAATCATTTTGTCTAAAATTTCCCAGCCAATGCTACTCAAAAATATTTTTTCTTACAAGTAAAACAACTTTTATGAAAACATATTGCTGTGCAACCAACTTGTTTCATGAGTAAAATAAATTAAAAATACATTTTTTTTAAAGTTGCATACAGACAAAAGCTCTGGCAGGCAGAATTACCTAAAGGAACACATATTCTAAAGAATATCTGGTGGCTTTTAAAATTATACATGGTAACAATTCTCCAGCTTGTAAAGCCAGCTAAGTCTCCTATATAGAAACATAAATAAACAAACTGGAAATGCCCAAAAAACTTGGGAGGTTAGGGGCCATTTTTGGTGTTGAAGGTACAATGTTGCATTAACGATGGTAAGAGAAGATTCATGATAATAGTTTGCATCACTAGTATTTCTTGTTCGTAATTTATCTTGCAAGGCATTTTCCTGGATACGTTTTTTCAAAACTAAATATTAGCATCTTCTTGTATTCTAGAACTCCATTTTGTAACCTATGCATATTTTGAGAATTCTTGTTAAAAAAACTGTCAAACAATAGATACAAAAATGTTAACAAATACATATTTTTGCAAACAGGAATATTAAATAAAAAAGTACAATGCATATAACCTTTGTACCATAAGCATGTATTATGAAAACCTTTGATGAAAACTGGAGAGGTGAACACACATTGCCTACGTGCTGTGTACTGTACACCTTTAAGAATGTAACACACATAAGTCAGTCAGCAAATTGAATTTCTTCACCCTCACAAACATCATCCAAAACACCACCAACCTACAGTCATGCCTTTTCTTACACATACTATTTCTCTGATCTGCCATTACTGCAGGATAGAGTCACATACATTACTGATTTGTTCCTGAGTCCTTTTCAGCCTTTGTAATTCAGGTGTATCAGTCACAATGCTGAATCCTCTTCCTTTGCTTTCTTCAAAGTCTCTTTTGTATTTGACCTAAAAAACAGAAAACAGATAAACAGGTTGAATTTGCTCTTTTTTTTTCAATTTAATTCTAGGAATGATTGTTTTTAAGTGAATAAAACACTCAGGGACCACATCTACATGTGCACTTTATTAAGTAGTAGATTAATTATCTGTGAAGTAAAGCGTCACTGCCACGTGCAACAGTATTAGGCCACAGCAAACTAACGTAGGCCTGCGTAAGATAGTATTGTTGGGGACAGTACTATTTTACGCTGGCATAATTTACTGCAATTAAGCACATGTGTAGAAGCTGACTGTGTTAAACTGCACCTGGTCAGCCCAGCCAGCCAAATGCCAGACTCCTGCCTGCCACCTAGTCACCAAGCTCTGCACTTTCAGCACCCTCGTGCCTCAGTTAGCCCCTCCACTGTCTGACACTGCCACCCAGAACCCAGGGCTGACCTCCTGTACCCCCTGCCAACCTGGGTCTGCTCCACCATGGCTCTAATTGCTGCTGTCCTGCACTCATATTGAATGCTGAGGTCTTGAAGAGTGGAGAGCTTGAAGTGCTGACACTGTGCAGCTAGGGATAGACCCTGTACACACATCTCAGCATCCTCTATGGGCTCCCTAACACTGCCTAGTGATAGATGACAGCAGTGCACAGGGCAGCCCTGACTGGCTGACCCAGACTGCCCATGGTCAACCCGTTTTTCCCTGCAGGACAATGTGAGGATCAGGGAGGGTGAGTGTTGTGCTCCCTGCTGCAGCAGCAGAGTCCAGCAAGCAACACACTGGCTTCATACTGACCTTCAATTTATCTTGCAAGAGTCATTGCTCTCTCTGGAAAAAACATAAGTGTGCAGACGTTTATGCTTTTTCTCTCACAGTAAAAATGGCTGCTCCAAAAGAAAAAGAACTTGGGAACAAAAATGTTTAAATTCCTCCTAGGAGAGTTTCTTTTGGGAGAGTGAATGTCTGTACATGCTATGGTTTCTCTCAGAAGAGAACATAGTCCTTTAGTATCCCATCCCCCCTCTCATTCTCTCCTTTCCAGAGAGACAGTGTCTCCTTTGTTGGACTCTGCTGTTGCAAAAGGAAGCAGAAGTTTTTCTATGAGGAGAATAAATCTGGGAAACTTCTTCTGGATTATTTAAATGTGTGTACACAACCACTGTCTCCATGGGAAAAGGGGGTGGGAGGAGCGGGTGGACGCTGGAGGACTACATTCTCTTCTGAGAGAAGCCACAGCATGTACAAACATTCATTCTCCCAGGAGAGTTTCTCCTGGGAGTGATTGCAGCCTGGTTGTTCCTGGGTTATTTTCTTCTAGAGAGGCCATTTTTAATCTGGGGGAGAAAAGTCTGAACATCTGTATTCATGATTTCTCCTTGAAGTGCAGTAAGAATTTACATTTTCCAAGGGATGTCTTGAGACTAACAAGGGGTGCCTTGAGTCTAACAAGGTTGAAAACCACTGCATTAGCATCTCAAGTTTGGCATCCAGAAAGTGAGGAACACAAATAATGATTGCCTGTCAAAATCTGCATTAAGTGATTTATTGAGCTTTACACTGGAACTCTGACAAAGGCAGAAATAGAATCCTCTTCTCCAGGGGTGAATTCAACTATCTTAACCCTGAGATCCCCCTTTCTCTTCATGCAATCCCCTGCTTCTCTCACTCAACATCTTCTAACTTTTGCAACAAAAAAAGCAGGAATGTTACAAATTATGCTAACCTTCAAGTTTCATAAACACAGATTTTTTTGCCAATCCAGCTGCATCTTCTACACTGAACCTTCAGCACAGAGTGAAACTGGTTTGTGTTGAATGTTCAAAAGAACCCCAGTCCCAATTCTGCTCCAGGCTTGTTGTCAGAGTTTCTCTTCCCAACTTAGAATCTCCCCTCCTCCCTATACTCAGTCCCAGTTACCTCTTTTAGCTCCTAATTCACTCTCACTCACCTGTCACCAAACCTTACTCCCAGTCCAACTCCCCTACTGTAGGTTCTTCATCCTATCAATCTGCCCAGCCTTGCTCTAACTTCTTTCTTACATCAGTTTTCTCATACCACCTAGTTTATCATGTTTCTCTCCTTTCTACCTCCATTTTCCTATTCCCACACACCCCCAACCCACAAACACTGATGCCAGATCTGGTCCTCTTGATCCAACCACCGCAAGCCTCCCACTATTCCTCATCTACCCTCAACATTTTTCTCTCCAACAAACTGGTACTCTGCTCCCACCATCCTGTTTCTCTCACCAGCCTGCTCACAGTCCCTCAGCCTAGAACTCTTCATGTCTAGCCTGTTCCACTCTGCTTTCCTCCAGGCATATAGTACTAAATACAGTACTAAAATAATATTTCTTCATAGCTTTAAAGGTGATTTAAAATATCCTCTTAACAATGGGTATGAAAAATTAGAAAACCCAAATATATGAATAACAAGATAATAAATGCACTATACAGGAATTTTGCAATCAATTTTCAAAACATAATGCTAAGTTGTGCACACAAAAAATCAAGAAGGTTTTTTTTCTTTTAGTGCCATACCTATCTGAAACGTAATTCCCAAACACTGACAACTACTCAGTGACTCTACAATTTACATTTAATGTTAAAAGATCCATTTTTAACTAAATCTTAAAAGCATCTAATTCAAAAGTTGTTTTTCAATGCCTCCCATTAAAAACTGTCTTATTTAAACCAGTTTTCAATTTCAAAAGATCCTATTGCTCATGTTGCTCTAAGATGAATAAGAAAAAACACTGAGGAATAATCTGACACTACATGGGGGAGGATGACATGATAAATAAATAAATCATATTTCTAAGATTCAAGCCACTGGCCACATGTGTCTTCAACAGGCCCAACTAGAGGATTTTGTTAAACCTTTCTAGAGTTTCAACTTGAGGTTAGTAGGAAGAATCCAGATTAACAGCCTTCACTGTCTTTCTTTGTATAAGAAACCTAATCCAGGAACAAAACAGTAAAGTGTTCTGAATTTGATCCAGACCTGATTCTGGAAGTTTTGCAAGTAAGTTTTGGCATTGTGACAAAACCATTGATTAGCACAGGACTGACATATTTCACTTCTAAAAATTATCCATCTGACCCCCCACCGCTATATGTGAGAAGAATACACTTCATTTGAAATCCTAAAAAAACCTCAGCTTTTACCACTTGTATACATTTTTGCACTCATCTTTAATCTTAGCATAATTTCCAGTAGTGGACAAACAACTCCTAAATAATTAAGAAAGCATATGAAAGCAGGAAGGCAGTCCTAAACACACAAAGCAAAACAAGAATACTGTAGGTAGATCATAATACTCTTTATACATCAATAAAGATGTGAATAAAGTATTTAGACTCCAAAAATAATCCTTCATTCCAACCCATCTCAGGTATTATAAAACTTCTACAAAATGCATGCATAGCACCAACAAGCTGAATCCACTTCTCAACCACCCTGTTTCATACTAACTTGACTGGGCAGCAATAGTACTGATCCACATTCTGATTTTCAGCAACATAAGTAACTGAAAAAAATGAAATAGGAATCCAGAGTAATAGGAAGTAAAATTGCAGGAAACAACAAAACTAACATCTAAAAAGGTAATTTCTAGTGCTCTAGGTTGCATTTGTGAACATGTATTCCATATATATTATTTTGTTAGCAGTAAGCAAGAAAAAGATTACGAGAAATTTGGAACTACAATGAATTTAACCCCAATTTTTTCCCCCCCACAGCCAGATATGTGGGGTGGAAAATTTTCTGGAAAATTTTCCAGTGCTTTATTTTTCCATGGAAAAATTTCCATTTCTAAAAATTCATTGTTTCATAAAATTAATTAGTAACAATGAATGGATGTCAATGCAATATTAGGCAAGTTTGACAGTTTCAAAGTTGTAATTAATGTTTTTCAGGTGATTATCCCGACGAAATATGTGAAAGCACACATATGTTTTACTGATTTGTAAACAGGAGGGTAAATACACTCACATAATAATCCAAACCAAAAATCTAATTATGAATTCACCTTACTGGCTGTGCAGGTCAAATCAAAGCCAAAGCTAAAATTCTTATTTCATCTCAGACTGCAAGTGAAAGCAAAACCAAAACTAGAATTGTGATTAATTTGTGTTTCACTTTCAGTTCAGCAAACACACAGAGCAGTGTCTCATTTCTTTTCTTGAGTTGGGAAAGTTGGAAGTGTTTGCATAAGGTCTGTTATTTTTTTAGTGCTTCTGGTTTGAAATAGTCATCATAATGCCTAATCAGAAAAAAAATAGTGTGGGGCATCATTATAGTGAAGTTCAAGCCATTGAAGGAAGGAAGAAAGTTGGTAGATGTAAATATTGTTGGCAGAAGTATGCCAACAATCAACAAGAATGAAGAAACATATAATAATGTGTAGAAACTGTCCTGAAAGAATACAAGCCATATACAGAAAGCTAACACAACAAAGTAGTGGAACAACTTCATCTGAGAAAAGTCTACGTCAGGCATCCCATGCAAGTAAACAAATTAATATGTTAAACAACACATAGTATAGACTAGCATCTATATTGTTTTAAAACATCATAATTTTAAAAGTTATTAATGCACCCCTGGACTATTATTTATTTAAAATATTTTCTGCTTGCACTAAGCACCTAAAATAGTTTAGGCTTAACAATATATTTTTTTTAATTACATAATAGATAATAAGCCCTTGTAACTGATAATGTGAGTAGCATGAAAGCTGCATGGCAAATATTAAAGGCAAAGAATCCTCATTTAATAGTATTTGGCTGTCTTGCTCATGGGTTGAATCTTCTGGCAAAGGACATAGTAAGTGTGAATACAATGAAGACAATATTGGCAAATGGCAAAGCGATTGTGAAGGTATTAAATAATCATCATGCTGCCAGTCATACTTTGAAGAAATTACAGAAAAAGAAACATGGAAAGGAAAGTGCACTTCTATTGCCGGGAGAAACTAGATGGGGCTTGGATACAAAGTGTTTACATAGTCTGCTGTGCATAAAGAACTGCTTGCAGTGTGCTTCAATACATAACACCGTATCCCAGATTATTCCCATGAACATTCGGAAGCAGATTCTCGACAACAATGTGTTCTGGGTTTGAGTTCAAGGAGCATTCAATTTGCTACTACCAGTTTCAGTGGCTATCAAGAAACTTGAAGGAAACGCACCAAGCCTTTCAAATATTCCAGAGATATTCAGATAACTGAATGAAAATCTAACTGAGCTTTTGCCTTCTTCATCTCTATCCAAAAAAGAAGAGGAAGTAGTAAAACAAATGTTTATTAAGGGATCAGAGTTTTGCTTTCATCTAGTTCATCTAGCAGCAAACTTTTTGAACCTCAACACACAGGACAACATTTAATCGGAAGATGAACTATCTACTGCTCTCGATACAATTATGGAAGTAGCTAAGAATGTCCCCAATATCGATGAAATAGCCATGATGACAGACATTGCCAAGTACCATGCAAAAGAAAAACTTTGGAGCAAAGACATCATTTGGCAGGAAGCAGAGAATGTGTCTCCTTTCACAAGGTGGAAGGGATACTATAGTACTGGACTGTTGTCCAGGATTGCTCTAATAATCCTAAGCAGTCTACCAACAACAGCTTCTTGTGAATGGAAATGGAAGGCTTTCAGCTCAATCAAGAAAAAAAAAAAGACAAAAATACTAACAAATGAAAGCACCACTAAGCTTGTTTCTATTTCTCAGAATCTCTTGCTTCTGAAGAATCAGTCAAAAGCACAATTAGTGAAGAGGATGCAGTGTGATAATAAGTTGCCCTTGCCCATAGACTCATTGGTAAAACCATCCCCTAGCAAAAGAGAATGTGGTTCAAGTAGTTCTGAATCAGATTTGCCTCAGTCTAATTCTGAACTCGAACTAATAAACAGTGCAAGTGATTCTACAAATAGTGACAGTGAAACTGGAGGTGTTGCAGTGACCTCAGTGGAAGAAAGTTAAACTCTGTTGAAGTAGATGAGTGGACAACCATGGCATATCATGCACAGTTCTTTGGGTGTGCTAAAATTAGTGTGTCAACAGTTTTCAGTGCCTTCTCTTTTTTTCTTAAATTGAAATAAACAATGTAAGGGAAGTGATGCTATAGTGTATTCTTTACATTTTTACAAGTACTCCAATAAAAATAATTTCTTTTCACATAAAGTTTTGAATATAACATTAAAACCACATTAAGTTGACTGTAATTATTTTTTTTCCCTAATCAAATATTTCAGTTCAAATACTTGTAACTATTGAGACAGAAAATTAACATAGGGGTACTTTGAGTTTTGTTTACTAAATACAAATCAAATAAACATGCTAAATCAGATCTCATTCTATTTAGGGCATTGGAAATTTTTCCAGAAAATTTTCCAATTCAAAATTTTGCGGAAAACCCATATCCTTGTTCACAGCACTTTCATATTCACAAGTAAAATAAATACACAAGCTCCAATATGTATCATTGAAACATCTTAAAATTTTGGGATAATTTCCAGAACTTTGTAAATTGAGAAAAGCCATATAAAAAGGTTTTGGGTTTTTTCCCCCTTAAGTGGAACAAAAAATATATATTTCCACATCCTGAAGTTCTCATATAAAAACATAGGAAAGTTCCTCTCACATATTTAGATTTTCTAGAAGAGAAAACAATTCTCCTCAAATCAAAAAATGCTTTTAACCTTCAGTGCCAAACAATCTGACCACTACAGAAACCCTCAGACTTGGCATATGGTAAATACATAAAGATGGTTCTAGTGCTACCAACTGTCCTAACGCTGGGAGATTTTGTCCTTGCTCAGCATCATCCAGTAAACTGGGCAAGTAGCCTCATGTTACAGAATACAGTATGCCTGAGTAGATTTATAACCGTCTGCAAATCTGTTTTCTATATTTCTATGAAGAGCTTCATAGTTTTGCCACAAGGCCACTTCTAAAGCCCGGTCCTGGCCCCAGCAGTATAAAAAGCTGCCCTGGCAAGTAGCTCAGGGCTACTAGCTCTCAGGAGCTTCTGGGGCCCAGCCAACTGGTACCTGGGGACACTACCCCTTGTGCCAGCTAGATTGCTGAAGCAGCCCTGAGAGTTCCCTGCACCCTCTACCCACTGCAGCAATCTGTCAGTCGGGGCTGCT
>NW_017729004.1:43627192-43627611 GCF_001723915.1 Gavialis gangeticus | reverse complement strand
TGATATATCTTACAGTGTTAAAGCAAGTCTCTTATAATAATAAAGTGAACTCTAAATACGTTTCATGAATTCATGAATACATGTTTTGCTGCTCTCCAACAGGGCAATGGCCCCCACACAAGGGGTTTGGCCCCCCCAATGGGGGATTCGGCCCTCTCACAAGTGTTACTGCCCCCCAACAGGGGGTTCAACCCCACACAATGGGTGCAGGCCCCCAACAGGGGGAATCAGCCCCCACACAAGGGGTATGCCCCCCCAACAGGGGCTTCAGCCCCCACATAAGGCCCACATGCCCCACCCCAGCCCCCACAATTGCTGCCCCACCTGGCCCCATCCCCCAACAGTTGCTCCAGCCCATTGGCTGCTCCACCCCTGCTCCCCCAGACCCTCCAATGGCTGCTCCACCCAGCCTCACCCCC
>NW_017729004.1:43626905-43627133 GCF_001723915.1 Gavialis gangeticus | reverse complement strand
CATAGGGGGAGAAAAAGCCTCTGCTTACCTTAGAAGCAGGGGCGGGGGGGCTCCAGGGCCTCCAGGCAGAGCTCCCCGGGCAGCACAGGGCAGCTGGGGGGCAGCAGGGCCCAGGATGGAGCCACTGGGGCTGTCGCCCTGCTCCACACTCTGCGGGTGGGGCCCCAGTCACCCAGACATAGCCAGACTGCAGGTAAGTGCAAGGGTGGTATTTTTTTTTTTTTTTAA
>NW_017729004.1:43616800-43626368 GCF_001723915.1 Gavialis gangeticus | reverse complement strand
CCTCCAGCCCCCCCAACCCCTTACTCACCGGCACTGGAGCCCTGGTGCTGAAACATGCGGTCTGCCAACCATAGAAATGCTTTGGCAGCCAGAGTGTCTCCATGGAGGACCCAGCCTCCGGTTGCCTCAGGGCATGGTCAGGGACTGTGCCCTGCCACGCTTTTTTAAACATTGAGTTTTTTAGACCCCTAGATATCCAGGGGTCTAATTTTCTCCCCGTGCTGCAAGTCTGCAGTGCGGGGAATATTTTTTTGTTCCCGCACATCCCTGTTGCCCGTCTCCAGGGGGTTTGAGGCAGAGCACAAGGCACGTGCGTGCTCGTGTGGACACGCTCTACTCCCTTTGTGGCCAGTTCTGTTACCCTACCATACCTTGCTTTGTGGATTCTGGAATCCTTAAGGATTATCACCATTGTGGAAAGATTATTTTGCCATTCAACATTGAAGACATAGCCCTACTTATTTAAGCCCCATACAAGCTACCAGTTGGAAGTATGCTGGAGAGAAGACTATTTAAAATACAAATAGAAAGCTAAATAGAAAAACAAAAGTTTATGAAGTCAACAAATGGGGGCTAAGGGGTAAAGCTGTTCATCCTAATACAAGTTTTGGTTTAGTCAAAACTAGTACCCCACAAACTGAACTACTTGTTAGGTTTTGCCTATTATTTGGGGGGGAGGGGGAGAGGAGAGAATGGAACATGTCCTGTGTCAGTTTAAAAATAGTAGTTTTAGACTACTGATATGCAAGAAAGTCAGTCCAGCAGATTTGTTCATTATTCTGTATGCTTAAATTCAGATTTCTTTTTCAGTTAAGAACATCAGGTTTGTTTAAGGATTTCTAAAAGTACATGGGGAAAGTATAGGAAATATAACTTTTATTTCGAATGAAATTCCCAAATAATGAAAAACACACATGATTATACTGAGAATTACATCACTATAAAGAATAGTCCCTCACTCACTGGAACAGTTTTCAGTTGTGGCTGGTATGACCTTAGTAAAATAATTTTGTAGCAATATTTAACACTTAAGCATTCTCTTAGAAATATTACCTACTCCTCAGTGCAGTCAGTCTCTGACCCAAAGCCCACGTAAAGAACATCACCTACTAACATCAGTGGACAACTGGTTCCCAAACTGTAACTGACCACAGTGTCTCAATATTCAGTCAAATTGGGTAACTACTGTACCTCCTCTTCTATCAGACTATGTGTTGATATCCTGTATTGAAGAAAATGTGACAAAATTGCCAAACTTGTGCCTCATTTTCCAAATCTGAGGGGTCTGCAGATGACACCAAAATGTTATGAACCAGTTTTCAGATACAGAAATGACCAATTCAGCATGAAATATATTTCTATATTAGACCAACTTTCAGGAAGAACAATCTTCCAACTATTTAGTTGATCTAATAAAAGATCACATTTACCCAAAGAATCTTGTCTGCCTATGTCCTTAGACCAACGCAGCTACAACCAAACCCCCTAGCACTTATCAGAACCTTCCAATTTTTCATTCAAAGGCATTTTAGATGTTACTGAATGACAAGTAGATTTCCAATATGCACAATAAACATTTATTTACGATGTGTAAGGGATTGATAAGGGCAAGATGCCCTTTAAATATACCCATTATTCATTCCTAGTGAATACACTTGACTTCTGCTTGAAACAGCGAGGGAAATGTTGAGAGATGCCTTCTAACAAAAAGAAGGAAGGACTGTTAGTACCAGAAGGTACCCTGCAGGCTGAAAATGACAGTTGGGTAAGGAAGAAACACAGTTGAGAGAGTGGAAGGTAGCAGCAGGACTCACTCACACCCACAGAAAAAACAAATAGGAAGGAGTGTACAAGTGAGAAATGAATCCAGAATCAAAGTGGGTATTAAAAAAAGAATATAGAAAAGAAAGATCAGACATCTCAAAAGAACAGACAGGTTGTGTATTAAAATTGTTATCAGAGATGTTAGCTAACAACAGGCAGATGGATTTGGGGAGTGGCGGGGGGGAATGTTATAAATCATCATAGACCTAAAAATGTTTTTCTTTGTTAAAGGGTAGTTGGGGGAAGTAAAAATAGCTAGGGGAACCCAAAGAAGACTGTTTACCACTTAATCTGTTGCGTTGCTTTATTAAAACTCCTTTACCATGCATATTAAAAGCAATTAATTTTCTTAGGTACCAGTATTAAAGGCAGCAGTCCAACTTTCTTCAAGTGACCAGAGGACTGGAAAGGACATAGTTACCTATAAAGGAAAAAGAGGAAAATTCCCTCTTCTGTATCTATCCTGCTTTTAAGTTTGGAAGATGTAGATGAATTACATTATCACTATTTCACTAGAAGATACACTTAAAAAGTGCATTTGTGAAAGTAAAATTGTTGTACACGGTCAGTTTGTGTACAACAAGACACAATGACATATGCGGTTTTATTTTTCAATTAGAAGAAAACTGTTTGCAGAAAGAGGCTAGTATTGTTTCACTGTGCTTCACCTCTACTTTCCAAGGTAACTTAGACTTGTGTAAAGAAAATGAAAATCCAGGCTGATTTTTAGTGACTGAATGACAGAAACAGCTACTCTCTGTGTATAAACTGACAGGCACTTGTACACATGTAGATTTATTTTCTATAACAACCACTCTGAGAATAACCATATACACTAGACACTATTTTCTGTGGAAAAGCTTTAATTTTTTTTTTTTACATATCTGTTGAAAACAATATATATATGACACCTGTAATTAGAACTAAATACGTACTGATTTGTCCTACTCAGAATTCAGAGCAGATAGGGGTGTCCTGGCTCCTAGCCACACCCCCTCTGTCAGCCCTTTAGCAGCAAGTTAGAGCTGTGCAGGTATGAAAAGGTATTAACCCTTAACATACAATTGCTCATAACACATTCTACTTTAACTATGTTTAACATTTCACAGGTTTGGTATGGTCTAAATGTAACATGTAACTTCACCCCTTGGGAAGGCTAAAAGGGACAGAAAGTCTCAGGGAGTCCTGTCCACACTGTATGGTAGGCACAATTACTGGAATGTCTCAGCATAAATGTATATACTCAAACAGCGAAATCAAGTGAACTAGAAAAAAAATTCTTTACAAATAAACTAGCATAGGTCAAGACAGAGTTAATGGATGCAACAAAAGTCCACAAATCCTGTTATAGCCCAAAGTCTGGCTGCTAAATTAAGAATAAGAAAAAAAAAAGTAAGATATTTTCCATGCTGCTTCTATATTTCCATTAAAACACTGGGTGAATGTTACCCTACCAATCCCAGAGCAATGCACAAAAATAAATAAATTTCTCTCATATGTTGACATGGTAAGAGCAGACAGTACAAATGGTAACAGCGTGGCATGTTTCCCAAATATTTGTTTGAATGACACAGGCCAGAGATGCATTTAATTTGTTGGACTCACAGTTGAAAAACTTGCCCTTTTCATCTATAATTCTTCACATTTCCTGCTGTTGGGGGGACAAAAGCACTTCACTGTAAGGTAGAGTCAATGACCTCTTGTCAATTACACAAAGCTAATATTTACTCTTGAAATATAGTAAACATTGCAACATTAGTAAAAATTAACACTGAACCAAATGTAGAGCATCACCCCAGTGAAATGAACAATGGAAAACTGGTAGTTTCATAAAGCTCTATCCCTATGCTTCCTCTAAATCTAGAGGAAAGTTGCCATGTAGTGATTTTCAAAGATGTGTGACATTGCACTATTCCCCAAAATACTGGTTTATGATCATTTTTAATCCAATCAGAATACAGTATATGTGTATTAGGAATTCTTCCCTGCTAAGAAGACTTACCATTATCCTTCACTTGATATACAGGGATCATCTTAAACAGCTGAATCATCCAAAGTGCAGAAAAGTTTTCAAATGTATTATTGCTGTCTTTCACTTTGAAGAACCCCAGAAAGCTACATGAACTATTTTGTGTGTGTACTGTAATAGGTGTGCTTGATCTTGCACCATACAGTAATGACATGTATTGACACAAAAAGGCTAACTAATGGCCTTTGAAACAAAACATTCTAGACAGATCTTAGCAGTCAGCTGGCATGACTACATCAGAATGAGATGATAAGAAAAAGGATCATTAAGAGAGAGAAAGGAAAGTTGTCTGAGAGGAAATTCCAGCTGTTCCAACACATCTTCTGGATAACCCCCTCCTTCTCACCTCCCTCCTGCCTCCCCTTCAGTCTGGTAGAGGGTAACAAACTACAGACAGACTAGGTGCAGACAGAAGTGACAATTTTTGCCCATTCTGGCCTCTGAAAGCATCCCTACAGCCCAGACCAAACAAGTGCCTGGTTGCACAGTGCTTTAAAATGGCCTGGTCCCATGACAATACAGGCTTAAATTTTCACTTTCCACAGGGTAAGAGTGGGCAAACAGATAGGCATTGTTGAGCAGTTTTTCCCAAGTTCCCAGCGCATCAGCTCACTGAACTTTGGAAAGCAAAGTTATTCTCTGTTACCTTTTTATTTGATGTCTGGACCACATCTACCTCAATGGGGTCTCAGTCTATGGCTTGGACTTGTTGGCACTACAGCCATACAAATAGTCAGTACAATGCAATCACAGTACCAGCCTTTACTATTGCTGGAATTTAGCTTGGACAGTCAATGACCCACAATAGCAAAACAAGTCATTCTTAGGTCCAACTGACAATAATACACAAGTAATGAGGCAGGCATTGTATATGATAGACTTTTAAAATGTACTATCTAACACATTCTAACTCTAGGCCAGCTCCCAGTACTCAGAAGTACTTTGCCACTACAGGTACCCTACTATTCTATGCTGACTGGCAGAATGTTCCCCATATGAATATAGCTTATAGTCTTCTATTAATAGGTTAATCCTACCCCATCTCACCTTAACCAAACCTACCTAAATTGGCAAAAGCATAATTATATACGTATAATTGCATAAGTATCTCTGTGTCTAGGGACTTTTACTGACACAGCTGTGCCAGTCACAAATCATACTTTATCAAATCCCAGAAGGACAGAGCTAAGCTGGCAGAAGTTTATAATACAGATCTGGGCTTGGTCTAGACAAGGCCCCAGAGGGAAGACTGCAATCTGCTCTATCAAAAATGCTATTTCCTTCTGCTTTAGTGCCTTGCATTAGTAACAGTATTGGTAGCAGTGAGAAAGCTCCCTCATGGTCCAAGATGCTGGCTTGCCTTGTTGGAACAATCGTTCATATCAGTGCTGTTCTTCCATCTCCCATCTGACCTACTGGACTTTCAGAGCAGCAAAGCAAGGAGCGATTAGAATTACTGCTTCGACAGCAGGCCCACTGGCATGAGCAGCAGTGCAAGATAGCAATACTGCCTTGGGGCTCTTAGCACCAAAGTGGATTTTGCAAAAGGACTGAAAGATCGACAGAAGAAGAACATGGGAGGAAAACAGTGAGACGAATTCAATGAATAAGGAATGATGGAAGAGAATGTAAACAGAGAATAAAATTAAACAGCATAATTTAGAAGTTCAGGATATTCTACTGACCCAGCACATTCACATTCTTTTAGACTCTCTCAGCTAGTTTTTCTGTTCCTAAAAAAGTAAAGTTATATTTCCCTTCCATTCTCTTTGTATCTTTGGCATTACTAGAATACCAGGTGGTTTCACTGTTTGGCAACCATCTGGTCTCAGTCTTCTCTTTGCTAAAATCACCAGTACCAAATAAGACAGAAATAGGAAATGATAAATATTAAAATACACATGATTAAATAAACAGCAGCTACTATAAATAATAGGTACAGCTAAGAAATACACTGTAGTGTTAAACATGTTTTAACTTTCCTGCAAAAAGTCTCAGTTGTAAAAAGTGACATTGCATGTGTGTGAAAGATAAAAGTTCACTGGTGAAATTAATGGGTATGACTTTACAAATCAATTATGAGATTTTTGCCCACACTGCTTTAACATTGCCAAAACACATATATACAACACCCATCCTATACTCAAAGTTTTTGAAGCAGTTGGGAATAGATGCTCCAAATAAAGGTGAATAAGGAAAATCAGATGGGGAAGTATTGAAAAATATGGTAGGAAAGGAAAGAACAGCAGGATCAGATCTGCAGGTGATATTCAGGGTTTATGTATATGCATCTTAGAAAGTGTTGCAGGGCACTAAGGTGCCTGCTACTTGTGAAGTGTAATGAAGGAGCCCAGGTGCAGGTTGCTAGGGCAACCTGAGGGAGCCAGTGACCCACCCCTGTGAGCGGTCAGCTGACCAGAAGGGGCAGGGCCTAGTTCCCATACAACTCCCAAGCTGTGACTAGGCAGGCAGTTCCCTGCTGGCAGCCAAAGGGGAAGGAACTCTGCCAGAGCAAGAAAGAGAAGAGGCCAAAATGTACGAGCAGTTGGTACAGATGAGGGATGGAGCACCCTTGGGGGTGGCTCGAGTGATGTTGTACCTGAGTGGTAGAAATTTATGTTATAGCCTAGGGGCTTGAGTTTTCTGTTTGCTGTTTACAACCGGAGGTTTGGGTGAGGCTATTAGGGGTTGGAGGAGGCCTCATAGGGGACCTGCAGTAGCATGGGAAACCCCAGCCCCAGAGAAGGGGGCAGTGAGAAGCCCCAGAGAAAGGAGCAGCATTTGGGAGTGTGCCAACCCTGAATGCCAAAAGGGCGCAGTATCGGGAACGTGCCAACTCTGAGCACAAGGACAGGCGTAGTATGGGGAGAGTGCCAACCCCGAGTGCCTACCAAGGCAGGGAGCGACAAGGTTGCGGAGAGCTCGAGCACCCAGTGAGGCGCAGCGAGAGAGACAGGGCTGCGGAGAGCCCGAGTATCCAGTGAAGTATCGAGTAAGACTGAAGAACATTCGGTACATCTGCAAGGCTTGGGGCGTGGTACAGGGGTGGTTGGAGCCACACATAGCCCATAAGGCCAGGGTGCACGGAACACCCATTATAGAAACAGGATAAGTGATAGCAGGAGAATTGTAGCCAAGAGGACAAAAGGCAGCCTCCCTTACATATATATGACCAAGACGTGGCAGGAAAGATTTGACGGTGCTTGTAGGCAGCTTGGCATGGTACATGGGGCAACTAGAGGAGAGCACAGCGACCCTAGGACACCCCTCCTGTTTCAGAAAGCAAGGCAAGAAAAGACAAAATTTGAGTTACTTACTGATAATACACTTCCAGATACAGATGACTACATAAAACACTGAAGAAAGTGTCCCTTTTTTTGTGATCATTACAATCCCAACAGAGAAATATAACTCCATGCCTTGTTGCTCTATTATTGATTCTACATGTGGAAAGTTTATAACTTCAATTTTCAATAGTCCATTAAAAATGGACCTGGAGTATCTGCAAGCTCGTTCATCTGTGTGAAAAAGAAATCTCGTTTCCATAAACATAATTAGGTGACATACCACTTTTGTACATTAGTAAGCAAGCCCACAACAGATGTCTCAAATTTGCGAGCATTTTAAAAAAAAATCTGGCTCAAAACACATACTTTTTGTTTTCATCATTTTAATAATGAAGAGAAAAACAAAGTAGGAGCAGAAAAGTAGCACTCTCAGCAAGGCCAGGCAAAATTTAATAGGAAATTTCAAGGAGAAGATGGATTTTGATGTATAATGTGGGTCCTATTGACCTACTGGCATTTGCCCTTGTGGGTCTTATTTCAGCTGCCAGGAAAACCAGTAGATGAAGAGAAAGTGAACTGACAGTTGTACTTCACTAGGATGTTCAATGTTCCATAAATGTCAGCCTGGAGAGTAAAAAGGCTCTTCCAGAAAGAAAAGCATCCTATTTACCACAGCATGTGTACTAGAATTCTTGGTATAGTGTTCATTCAAGTGCACTAAGTACATTAAGAAGATTAAGTATAGACCTATTCTAAGATACATTTTTGCCTAGACACTGGATTTAATCTGTCACCAGATCAACCTTCTTCCCATTTCCTCTATCAAAGTAGTATTTAGAAAACCTTTGCTTCGCTTGTATCTGGTACCTAAATATCTAAGAGATATAGTCCTTTCAGATTCTAATCACTTGGCTCCTAAGGCTGGTAGTAATTCAAGCTAACAGCAGTAATGATACGTAAGAGAGCAAAGAGGGAAGATGCATTATATCAGATGCATGGCCATCAAAAGAACTTTGGTGGGAGATTACAGGATAGAAACCCACAAAGTACAGCAATGCTGTTATAATGCAGAATCCATACAATGCTCTGACTACACTGTATTGGTAAAGTGAAATCCTAGATTATTTAGGGAAGTCAAGCATAGGACAATGAAACAGGCAGATTGTTTCCCTCGGGAGAACCTAACTATTTAAAAACTGGCTAATAAGTAACCATGTGTGGTGCCTGCTGTCTATCACAAGTAATTGTCCACGTGCATTCAAGAATTTGAAAGGCCAGAAATTCCAAAATACACCTCACAACAATGTAAGACTCCTAAGGTATCAAGTCCAGCCCCCAGGTATCACAGGCAACCATGTTATGCAATCCCCATCAGAAACTGACCGAGCTGTATCTTCAAACTCTTGGCTTCTCTATTATTATTGGAAGGCTGTTCCAAACTCTCACTCCGACTGTTATAAATCATCTGATTTACAGTCCAAATATATCCCTGCTACTTACACCTATTTGTTAGTGTGCCAGCATTGTCTTTTCCTTAAACAGCTCTTCTCTGCAGCTGAGGTGCTTCTCATCACCTCTCTCTCTCCTACCCCCACACCAGATAAGATAAAAGACTCCCTATGCCTGACAAAGGGTGACTGCACCTGAAAGCTTGCTAAAACCTTTTTTTCCAGCTACTCAGTTTGTCTAATAAAAGATATCACATCTACCCAAAGAACCTTGCCTGCCTATGTTCTTAGAGCAACATGGCTACAACCAAAAACCCAGAAAAACATATTTTGATTCCTCTCATACAACAGACTCTTAATTCCCCTGGACAAACTCTGCATCTGCTCCAGTCTCAGTCCACCTTTCTTGACCATGGATGTTCAGATTTGTACAAACTGTTCCAGATGAGATCTGACCTTGTTCAGAGCCTTTAATATTTCCCTCCTCAAAATACATTGATGTGTCCTAGGATCTCACTTGCCTTCTTCACAACATCACATAAGAGACTCATAGACATCTTCAGATCAATTTACACAGTTAGGACTTCTCTTCTCTGTTGTCTCTACATGGTTTTGCTCCCATATTGTGAAGTACTACATATTGTTATCAGATACTCCTGTGTGTGGAGCTACAGTTCATGAAAAATAAGTATAACCTGGTTGTATTTCAACAAAATAAAGAGTCACTTTGGTGAAATGCAGTTAATCAATACATATCAAATAAAGATCATCTTATTAAAATTCTCCACGAAGCTCATTTAAAGAGTCCTCAGAATGTCTTGGTTCCTTGTCTCTTTGATGTGGTAATTATTAAAGGGATATGTGTAAACAATTCAAGTCCTTGAACAGTGATTTCATACCAACTCCAAGGCTCTCTCTAGGGGTTGTTCATGTCTCCTGTTATTTGAAAGTTGAGAATCATTTACAAAAACTCCAGGCAT
>NW_017729004.1:43615558-43616758 GCF_001723915.1 Gavialis gangeticus | reverse complement strand
TCTTTGATGTGGTAATTATTAAAGGGATATGTGTAAACAATTCAAGTCCTTGAACAGTGATTTCATACCAACTCCAAGGCTCTCTCTAGGGGTTGTTCATGTCTCCTGTTATTTGAAAGTTGAGAATCATTTACAAAAACTCCAGGCATACTGATTATTGCTTCTGTCAACAGAATATACTTGCATTGTTGTAAAGTTTGTTAAGAAGATGCAAAGTTTCACTATTCAATTATAGTAAGAAAAACCTACCAACCAGACTGAAATTCTCACTTTCTAACGTTCTAAGATTTCCAGCATTATTTAGAGTAATTATCCACAACACTGCACCTCTCTTTAATGGCATGCTCTGTAAACTTAAATCTACTTGAACTGACATTTAAACATAACACAAAGTTTGTTTTTTTCCTCACTCAGAAGAGAAAAAAAAAAGATCAGCGGGTAACCGTTCAGCATTGTTGCCAATATATTTCATATAATACCAATCCACATAAATAATTACAGATGTCATAATCTAGATCAAGTCAGGCTGGTGGCAGAACAGCTTTCTATAACCTTTTCCACATTTAAACCTTGATTTTTAGGTGCAAGCAGATTCAAGAAAATGGCCCAAGCTGGTAGAAAGTCAAAATAGAAGCAGCTCTGCTTACTTTTTTGTATCAGAAGGTTATGTGCTGTTTCTACTATTCCCAATTAAATTCTACCTGATCAGTGACACATTTCAGTCCGACCTCCATCACCTGTGCTACAATAAGATCGCACAGAAAGTAAAAAAAATCCTAACCTACTTTTGGCTAAAGTGGTCTCTGATTTCTATACCACAATTGCTAAGTTAAAAGTCAAATGAGTACCCAAAAAACTCAGAGTAACATCTTTCCCATTCTATATCGTCTTCAAGTTTACATTGAAACAGACCTGTACCTCCAATGCCAATGATTAAACATCTGACACCAGAGAGCCACAAAGGTGAAATAACAACAGAAAATTAGTTTTTGATTCCACCAGTGGAGATGCAGAAGCAAACCAAGGGAAATGTATGCAAACTAACTTAAATGTTCAAAGTGATGCATACGATTTGTACCACAAAACTGCAACTGATTTGATTATGTGCTCTGCTAATAAACTTATTAAATGTCAAAGTTTGGACTAACCTGTCCTTGGCTAGTGTGAGAACAAAATCTTAAGTTATGCTGCCAATGCAGA
>NW_017729004.1:43612154-43615547 GCF_001723915.1 Gavialis gangeticus | reverse complement strand
CGTAAGTCAAATAAATCAATTTGTTTGAAACTATTACGCTTCCATACCACTCAGACTCAGCCACTGCAAATCCCGCCTGTTCGTCCCAATCCACCACCACCCGGCCGCCCACCGTGACACTGGGTCTTGGTTTATCCCCCCCGGACAGCTAGGGACAGAAATTACACATAAATCAGTATAAATGATCAGGAACCTGTAACAGAACAGAAGTTCAGTGCACATAAGCCAGTTTCAAAATGGCTGAAACTGATTTAAGATAAACCTAGTTGAATATAGTATCAGACATAACTGATTTGGGTCAAACCGGTTTATGAAACCTCTGTCCCAGGCCCCTTCCTGGTTCAAGTTAAGTTACAGTCCCCCATCATCCCACCATGCTTTCCAGCCCTGGGCTGGGCTGGGCTGCCTGCTCCAGAGAGCAGGGCTGGCCCCATCCCTCTACTCCTTACCTGGGGCAGTGAGGGCTGGCTCACTGGCCAGCTCACAGCACCCACTCCCAAGAAAATCCCAGCTGGGGTCTGGGGCCAGGGAAAGGAATTAAACTTACCTTCCCCACAGTATGGTGCTGCCCTGCTGGCTTGCTTAACGCTGGCTGCAACTGTGGACTACAAATCTCAGAAGCACCTGGAAGCCGGAAGAGGAAGTGACAGGAAACCCCTCCAAGAGCCAGAGCAGGGGCTGGGGGCCTGGTCATGCCCCCTCCACACCAGCAGGGAGTGGAAAAAAAGCCTTGGAGTGACTGGTAGGTATGCTCTAGCACCCCCAGGCTTCTGGCTTGAGCCACTGTAGGCAGGTGGCTGCATTTCCTGAATCAAAAGTGAATGTGTATTCATTTTCTTACTGGTTCAGCTTAGACTAATCTGCAAAGACTGAATCAATTCAGCCTCAGGCTCTGTCTGTACTTAGCCCTCATCACACCCCTGTGGAAGAGAAATAGGAAGCAAGGACACTGGAGAAGAAGTGTGATTCTAGCTGAGTTAGCTAGAATTCCTGCCAGGATTTCAACAGGCAGCCCACTTCCACAAAAGTTTGCTCACATTTTGAAGAGGTGCACTGTAGTCCTCATAATCTAGACAGCTTGACCATTTGGTGCAGTGAAGAGCATACCGCAGTCCCAGCCTCAGATTCCCTATTTGGTTGCACACTACCAAATGTGCTATTTCAGTTGGGACTAGTTCTCACAGATAGAATCACTAACAGGAATAAGGCCCCCTCCTGGCCACCTTACACACACTATTTTCCAGTCAATAAACAAGGACAAAACCATAACAGAACGCAGAATCTTGAGCTTGCCAATGGGCTTTGATTAGCAGATGTTGAAGCATGACCTATTTGCACTTTTACAGCCTATAGAATTTTCAAGTATATATTCATCAAATGTAACAGAAACTCTGTGGGAGGTAAGGAATGCCCTGCAGGAAAGCATACAGTTCATGTAAGATCACACTCAACAATCAGCAGCATTCATTATCTCAAGATTTCTAATAGGAATAATTAATAAGATTTATATAACCTTACCATAATACCGATAAGCACCCACTCATCACACAGACTCTTCCAGTTTGCTCTAGAGAATATAATTTATGTCAGCAACTAATTAAAAATATAAACCTTAATCACCCCCAAATGGCAGTGCAGAAATCTGGTACATGTTTTGCACTTCTCCCCAAAAAACCAAAATTCCTCTAAACATTATTGATGAAGGCTAACATGCTGACATCAATGGGAAGGAGCGATTTAAGTAAACACAATTCCTGCATGGGCTAGCCATTTTTAAGGCACCAATCATTTTGGCACCTACATACTGTGGGGTAATTAAACACAACATTGCACATGACCTAAAAGGAAGCTGTCATATCAGTCTTTTTTGGTGCATCTTTAATTTACTTAAAGATTTAAGCTTTCCCTTTCTCATCCTCTGCTCTGTTCTTCTGCCAGGATTTTTTTTCCTTCTTTCCTTCTAATATCCCCTCCCCCACAAAACCTCCAATATAGATGTGCCCAATCTTTTGTGTTGGGATACTCACTATATTTTGACATAAAAATCAATTACCTTCCACAACTAAGAATTTCTATACACAACAAAAACACAACTTCAGCATGCAAATTTTGTTTACCTAAAATTAACAAAAATAACTGTAAGTCCTTATTTCTAAAATCTAAGACTAGATTAAATCTTTCTCCCCCATCACTGAAAGCATTTAATGACTGTGGGTTTGAAAGTTTACTAGACTCAAATGATATATTCTGATTATAGTCTGTTTACAAGAGAATGGGAAAAGTAGAAAAGGATCACAGGAAAAACAAACTAGGGAAAAAAATATGAAAGATTCAGATTGGAAGATTGAACAAACAAATGCAGAGGGAATGAAAGATCGAGGAGAGAGAAAAGAAGAACAAATTAATGGAAACTGAGTAGCAGATGTATTGTATTCAGGATTCCAACTGGTAAGTATTCTTCCATTCTTAATTCATCTTGATTTTTTTTCCACAGAGAATGAGTTAAAGAATAAGTGGAAGTTAAATTATACCCCAAAACTGGTTCATCCTACTATTCCAAACCTTGCAAAAAGTAAAAAATTAGAAGCTCCAAAACATTAGAACTCCATCAGGTTTACCTATTCTTATTAAAATAAAAACATTTATATTGATTTTCCTGGTAATAACTATCCTACATATATATGCATATATTATTCAATCCCACCCTCCGCCCCCAAAAAGTAGTCTAGAGTCACAGTCCAATAAAACACAACAAAAATATCTGGTAATTCTGCACTGGAATATAGCATTGTTGGCTTCTCTTTCTATCCAGCACTTACATAAGTGCCAGCAATACGTTATTTTATTTCAGGATTCCAAGACATTTCCCCCACATTTATTTTGTTACATCTTATAACACAGGAGGTCAGTACTGCACTACCCTAAGAGTTCTTTTTGACAGCAAGTGCCATAGCACCTTAAAGTTTTTCTCACGTTGATATACTTCCCAAGAAGAAAGTCAGAAATAATTTTTTAACTCTCTTTCTTGTTCACTGGTTATAACTTTATAACTAAAAACAGTATTTTAAAACTAATTTTAATTCAGATTTTTCCCCCAGAGATCCTATATCTGTGAGCCTAAAAATTTATCTTTGTCCTAGTATCGATCATATACAGAATATAGATAACAAGCCGAATATTCCAAACATGTTTTATTTTAGGTGCTCCAATCATATGACCATGGTCTCATGCTGCCATAAAATGGTTTTCCCTTTTAGACCTTTGCCAGTTAGCCCATGAACAGCTAGAATTTTTTTTAATAGTTTACTGTGCTAAGTGGGATTGCTGAACAAATCAGGAAATGATCTTTTTTTCTTTTTTTTTTTCTTTTTTTTCTTTCTTTTTTTTTTTTTT
>NW_017729004.1:43603841-43612096 GCF_001723915.1 Gavialis gangeticus | reverse complement strand
TTTTTTTTTTTTTTTTTTTTTTTTTTTTTTTTTTTTTTTTTTTTTTTTTTTTTTTTTTTTTTACACACAATCAAGCTTTTTCAACCAGCTCCAATGAACCACCTTCTTGCAATTCTGAATATGCCTGATATGTTCTTTTGTTATGTTCAACCACAATTTGGGCACATTAAGCAGTATTATCAGAAGCTGGAATCCAAAAATCAATATCCATCTGTCAATATCAGGAACATGTTTTCATTCACTGATTGCAATGTTCTCAACAGGGAAAAAAAAACTTAATTTTTGAGAAAGACATGAGCAATGGTCTTTTCAAATCAAAAATTAAATTGATGGAAATTTTTCATGAAAGCTAACAAAGAAAATATACACATAGAACAACATGACACACAGGAAAGTTTTCACAGTATACCTTGAGAACCAGAAAATTTAACAAGATAAAAAGGTAACAGCAATATTACATTGTCATTTAATCACAAACTTTAACCCCAACATTTTGCTGTCTCTAAAATATTTCTTCTAAAACAGAAGTTGGCAACCTTTTACTAAGAGCAAGTTACAAACTACAACCCAGCTGCCCCCAGGCCGAACTTCTACTGCTGCCACAGCCTTCCCTACACTATGCAGAGGGGTTACTCTCTTGCCCCCTAGTGCAGCCTCCACCAAAAAACATGCTGTCAAAAAGTATGGAGCAACAATTTGGACTGGCTAATTCCACAGTGATGGGGAGGTTGGAGGGGGGAACAGCATTCTTCCACATAAAGCAGGGGATCAGTAAGCCATTAATAAGATGTGGGCAAGATCAAACCTTGGCAGACCAGATCCAATCTCTTTGTAGGATGGATCTGTAGGTTTCCAGCCCCTGTTCCAGATCATAGCATCTAACAAAGCAGGTTGTTACCTACAAAAGCTCATCTCTCTCTCAACCAATTAGTCTCTAACCTGCCACCCTGCTCTATCTTGTACCTTCTAAATCTAAAAAATGTATACTTGTTGTGGCTAATTATACAAACACCACCATCATTGCTTGATTCTTGTATAGTGCTCATCATACATGGTGCTTGATAAAGGAGAAAATCATTATTCTCATTTAAAGATGAGGAAATTAAATTCCCAGATTTGCTTGACAAGTTAATGCAGACGGGAATAGACTGCAATAGACTGCGAGTTTAGTTCCCTAACTCAGAGGACTTGAACATGAGTGCCCTTTGTTTTTTGGGGGAATCCCTCCCGAGTCTATCTAATGCGATTTTGTCCAGTCATAACACCTCTGTTGGTTGAACAAAAATGCAAAAGAAAAAATAATCCTCATTTTTCACATCTGCTTATGAAGAAATTGTAAGTTAAACCATGCAGTACATGAGGAGGAAAATTTTACCACCTCACTACAAATTAAATATTACTTGTCAAGATTCTCTTATTAACTATAAAAAATAAAATAAAAAAATCACATAATAATTATCCTTAGCATGTATATAAGCAATACTGTTCCATGCTATATATTGCCATCATAGGCCAAATTGTTACATGAGCTATGCAATGTGATCTCCTGGCACCTAGATCAGCTTGGATTGTACACTGAATGTACATCTAAAATGAATAAGGTACAATATTTTTAATCCCTTAAATGCCCTAATTTGTAAGCATTACAACCTTCATTGGGACAGATTATAGAAAATGTTTTCTAGAGGAGAATGAGCTACTACAACAGACAATTCTGTATGTATGTAAAGCTCCTTTAAGCCTTAGGAGTAATTAAGCAGTATGGCAAACTTTAATGACTTAGTACTAGCATAGGGAAAAGTTTGTTTCTTCTGCAGCCTGTGGGTAAACTTGAGGTCTGCAATGGGTGAACCACAGTGACTAGATGACTAGTAGGTTAGCCAGAAGTTCTAATCTTGCTCCATGTTAACCTGAGGTAACAGAGAATGTAAACCACAAGTTTACCAATTTGGAAATAGAAAGCTGCTCAGTTAAACCAACATCAGCGTTTTATTCTTGCAAAAAATGCTTTACTATTCTGGTCTGGATCATTTAAAAATCTGTAAAGAAATATTTGAGAGGACTCTTGTGAGGTTAGAAAATTAATTTTAATACAAGGTGATGGCTCTTATCTGAGGCATAAATTTTGGATTTTAAGGAAGTGAGTTCAGGTTCTGTGGACATTAGTTCAGGTTACATGGATATTTTTAGTAGTAAAGAGTTGGACTTCTACTTAGCTAAATCCCATTACAGAACCAGCTATTATGAAAATCCTGAATTGGGCATATGCAGATAATTATCATATTGAAACTACTCCAGATTATTAGATGTTACTTTGAGTCCAGAATACCCTAAGAATCAGGTAAAATTTTTAAAGACACACAGTAACTTAGGTGCCTACATCTTGTTTTCAGAAGTTAGGCATAAAGAACACCTATACAAGTGCAGTGAAGCCGCTCTAGTGCATTGTAATTATAGTGCATCGGAGTACACTTGATTAATCAAGTTTGCTGAAGCCTGGTAATTACTGAGCCCCAGCAGACTCCAGCATCACATGTATCGATGTCCCTACACTGAAAAATGGTGGCAGGGGTGCTTTAACTAAAGTTCATTCCACCAGCATTAGTTAAAGTGCCCCCACCACCATTTTTCAGCGCAGGGACATTGATTACAGAGGCTCTCAGAGATGTATGAATTAAAGCGCTCCCTCCCCACCAGCTCCACCTCCTAGAGCATGTCTATAAATTACCTATTGTGCGTCAACAAAAGAGCATAGGATGGCTTAGGCTAAAAATGAGGCATTTTAATAGGCTGCCAAAATCCTTCCATTAGGTAATAAAATGGATAATTGGATGCCTACATCTAAAGTTTCACACTCATATCTGTGAGTTGGAGTTATAGGAGGTTGCAAACATACACTTCCCACTCAACTATGCTATTGTGGTGGCAAAGTCTCCAGTAGCAGGAGACACAGCTATTGCCTCGGGCTACATGTGGAGAGAACCTAGGGCAAATGGGCTGGTTACTGGATAACATCACTAGACAATAACAGCCACCAGAGAGATTAAAATTGAAATGGTAATGAGAAAGATTCTGGATGATCTTCCATTTAAAGGTAGGTATAGTCATAGAGCTAGTGATTACGTAGCTCCTTTTGCCAGTGTTACGAAAGGAAGATGGTGCTGTGCCTGGGGGAACAGGGAGTTTAAGGGGTATTTTGAAATTAACAGGCAGAAATCTGATAGTGCTCACTCGGCTGGGCTCTGCCTAAACTGTCCCCCTTCAAGGTCCCCAGTCAGTGACATGACAGTAAGATGAAATGTTCCGGCTAAATATAAAAAAGTCACCAAAACTGAGCTTCTTTCACCTCTCCCAGAATACAATCCCCCATGAGGCATTATATTATAGTGGACCTCAACAGGAAAAATAACTATCTCTAGAAGCTAATATTTATATAGTAGACATGGGAGGAATTTTGGCATGAAAAACAGTTCATTCTGACCAGGTAGTTATCTTAGCCTCCTTTACAATTACTGTTGTTAGTCAGTAGCATAATAATGTGACATTATTACTAAAAGTATAAAGTTCATTTTGTGGCTTAATATACATGGTTTGTAAAATATATTTATTACCATACTCATAAATTCACAAAATTCAACAGTAAAATTATATACCAATGGCCAAAAGGCTGTTCCCATTGGTAATGGAATTTAGAAAGATTTCATTTATTTTTTTCAATTTCTGCACTGGAAGAGATGACCGTGTATATGTAGAAGTAATTAGTTAAGTAGTATTAGTCACTTCTTTGTATCAGAATCTCCTGTCATTCAACTAGACCGTGGCACTGACATTTTCTTTTGAGATAGGGGGGTCCCAATGAATCCCCTTAGCTCCCCAAAGCTTCAGTGAAACAGCTGAAAATCAGTGTAGGAAACACAAAGAAAAATGGACTTGAAAAGGAGCAGCTATTCCCATCTGAATCAGGCTGCCTCATACTAATTGAGAACAAGATCACTGAGCTGACAAGGCCTGTAGTTGCGACATGATAAAAATGATGTTTATGGTCTCTAGGGATGGAGCATAGGAAGCCTGCCTGCATGCATAGGAAACATATTAGTGATTGCATCAGTTGTGAAAACAGCTGCTTGTCCACACCATCCAGGCAAAAGTCACTGGACAGTAGCTATCGTTTCAGAAAGAATAAGAGCAGCCACATAGTTAAGGGGAAAATATTCAAAAGCACTTTGATGAAAAGATATATCTCTTTATTCTAGTGATTCTGCATACTGAGGAATGGAAATGCTATGGTAACAGAAACAAGAAATTCAATTGAGAAAGAGAAGAGATTTCGCTGGGAAAAAAAGAAATATTCACAAAAATAATTTTATCCAATTACTACAAATTAGTTTGTATACATTTTAAACTGTTAAGATCTACTGAACTTCTATAATTTATTCCCAATCTGTTTTCCACGCTAATATTTGTAGATGGGTTTAAGAAGTGCCAATTATAAACAATTTTCTCCATAAGCTGCTTTTTTAAATGTAGTATGAAGAAAGAATATTTTCCTAGTATTTTTCTTTTATTTTCTTGGAGATCCGTCTATTTTTCTCTCACACTGCATCTCCACGATAAAGAGGACCTAAAAGAGAATTGTTGTAGATCATTGTTTTGGTAACGTCAGCAGACAGCTACTGAACCACTTGCATATACAACAGGAATCAAGTTGGCAGGTGCTAGAAATCTCAGACATTTGCCGAGTATAGAAACAAAATTTGCAGATGTATAATTTACTATGGCCATTGCAAAAATGGATAAATTAATTTAAACAAAATGATCTGTTTACTTGTACAGTAATGTTACTGATAAATGTCCAAGTTAACTCTGGAATTACATTTACTAGCCTTTTCTATCAGAACATAATGATTCCAAAAAATATTGTACACAAAGGGGGTTTTACACCCTTCTTTTTAAAAAACTGGTATTTATTTACCAAGAAAACCAAATATAAAGAGTTTATTGTGCCAACTAGCTATAAAATGGTAATGTATCACAATAGGAGTTTTAAGCCAGTAGGCTGTTTTAAAAGATCATAATATCTATAGGAGACGTTATAACTATGCTCTGTGAAATAATAAGGAAGGCCTACCTTTGGCCTCACTTAATCACACCTTCAGTAAAGACTCTCACAGGCATAATATTTATGGGCCAACAGGCTTGACTGATGCCTAAGGGTACAGCTGTACAGGATAAAGTAGTGTCTGGTAGAAATACCCAAGTTCAGACTTTACCAAACAAATACATCCAGACTGCTTCTGTACTCAAGCTAGGCTGATTAGAGATAGCTCGAGTATCTGCGCACAGTCGTGTAGCGTGCAGCGGAATTTTCTGTTGTGACTTTTCATAGTCAGCAATTTGCAACGAAGGAGGACGGCTTCCGACAATCCCTTCCGTTTCAGCGACCTTCCGTTTGTAATTGCAAACGCTAAGCTTCACCCACAGGTTTAGATCTGAGCAAACTGAATGAAGAATTAAAAACATATTTTGTCTTTAAATAAAATATTGGCTTCCCTCTGCATTCTCCTTTTGCTAGAAACAAATCTGTCCATCAATGCTAGCATTCTACTACACAGACATTTCAACCAGGATTTCTCTTTTCTACCATGTGGTTATGCAGAACATTTACTTAGGGTATCAAAAAGTGCATTACAGGTAGGAAAAACTCCCCGAACAATGTTTTTTTAGTCTGAAATAGTGGACAGAGTCATGTGACTGGCTTCTGGACACTATCATCATCCAATGGGACACTGTTTTCTTTAATTATGTTACAAATTAGTGAAAGGTGGAAAAGGTAGGCATGGCTTTCATTTTATCTACTGGATTAGGTGAAGTAGAGCTTGCGTGCCAGCTTTCAATCATGCTTCTTATATTCCAACTGTTTTGTCTTCAAAATTAATTTACAACTGTAAAGCAAATGTATAAAATTTAAAATTAAAATAACTTGCTTAAAATATTGTTTACTTCAGCAGCTGTACGACATGTTTTTCAGAAGTACTAAGCACACAGCAGCTCCTGACCACCCTAAAGGCTGGTCTTCTTCACTGTCCATTAGCAAAATGGAATATTAACTAATTTGGAAAACAAAGTGAATGAAGCCAAAGATCCAAACAAAAAAGATTAAAAGTCTGCAAAACACGACTTGGAAGCAAAAGCTGACAGACCTGGAATTATTTTGAAAAGCTTACACTTCAAATCAACTTGAAGTCAAAAACTTCATTTTTTTATTTCCTTTTTTAAAAAATAATTTTGGGATGACAGCAAACTAAAAGTCAGTTTCTTATAAAGCTCCACCTTCCTGAGTCTCTCTTCAATCATTGGCCAGAACACCCACATTAGAGCTTTTTCTCCAATTCCTGATACTACTTTGACGTACAAGTTTCTAAAGATATAGCAGCAATATTTAAGAATATGACAGTTATTTTCTTTGGCAATATTTGTGCTCTCCAACATGTACTGTTATTTCATATTCACCTCCTTGAAATGGCATGTAATTGATGCTACTAAGAGGTAGATATGTAGCATTTCTGTTGGTCCTGGATTACAATAGCAAATAGAAACCCCTTCAGACTCACGATGAAAAATGAAACAAACACATTTCTCAAAAGAAAATGTTTGAACAAGGAGAACCATATTCTTGTTATCAAGAAGGGAATCATATTCCAGAACCACCAGTACTTCGCCTGTCAGCTGGGAGATATAAAATCCAGGTAGCTCTAAAAAGGCTTAGATCATAAAAAGGAATCACTGAGGAAACCCCTTAATACTCATTTATTTAAAGTGGACAGGGGAAAAAAAGCATTTAGTAATATGAATCAGAAGGCAAGGTCTGTGTCAGCTTACCACTAAACAAAGCCTGAAAGAAGAAATTTTGAAATCTCATTAAAAACACTTGAAAACATCTGCTCACCTGTTTATCAGAAGTGAGAAGTTTTCTCTAGAAACAACCGAGAACTTAAGCCATCTTTTAGTCCATGTATTAAGCTTCCATTTAAAAAATATTTTTAGTCCATAAGTTGCAGAGAAGTTCCCTGAAAAAAGCAACTGAAGCAGGACACTAGTTAGGAAGCAAGAAGATGGGGGTGTCTCCCCATGCCCTTTTCATCATCCTGGAAATGTTATAGAACTGTGGTTCCCATTTTTTTTTTAAACCAAAAAGGTCACTGAAAACTCACAACATTTCTCATAACCAAGGATTCTGGTTTTCTCTGATTAAAAAAATCCCCAATTTTTGGATATAAACAAGTAACCTAAAATCCTCGTTTTTTCATGATTAAAATGAAACACCACTATATATAAAATTGGGGTGTTTTTTTTTAATCAGAGAAAACCAGGACCCCTGCTCAGAATTCACAATGCTTGCAATGTTTTCAAACACAGATTGAAAAACACTGCAAAAGAAAGGGTGGTGCCAGATAGCAGGGCCCTCCCTTTAAGCAAAGGGTCTGATGCAATCCACAAATCAGCTGCAGATTGTTTACCATAGCCTCTCAGACCACCAGTGGCCCATGGATCATAATTTGGTAACCACTGCTATTCTCTGATATAAAAAAATGAAAACACTTGCAAAGACGACCCAGCACTTCTCTCCATTCTACCAACTCGGAATGGGCGTTCACACCAGAAAATCGTCCCTAGGCTCAACACTGACCCACTACCTCCCACGCCTTTCATTTTTCACATTGGACTCTACTTAGTAAAATAAGTTCTCTCTGATTAATTGGTGTCAAAATGTTTAAATCCTTCTTGTTCACATAACATTAAGGATCCAGATTAAGAGATGATGAGGGAAACTGAATAAAAGGTTCCACCTACACACATAACTCATTCTTTGTGCCTTTATCATTGCATCTCCTATAAAACGGATAGCTGAATGCAACCCAAAGAACCAGGTGCTAAGGTAACTGAATCTCCCATTTCATTATGATTCTCCTAATTTTAAAGATCTTTCTCAGTGTCCAATTCCATTTGAACATTGATTTTGTTTCAGTTTAGACTCCTTACTATTTGTTCAACCTATCCAGTCCACTGTCTACAATCTTTCCAGCTCCACTTGCAGCAGTTCCCCTAACCATTTTAGATGTCTTGTGGTTTGAGCTATGTTGAATGAGTTTAGAAGTTGAGAGTATCATGTTAGTATGGAGTAGTACATGGGTTAGCAACATAGCTCAAACCACAAGACATCTAAAATGGTTAGGGGAACTGCTGCAAGTGGAGCT
>NW_017729004.1:43595925-43598841 GCF_001723915.1 Gavialis gangeticus | reverse complement strand
TATGTTGCTAACCCATGTACTACTCCATACTAACATGATACTCTCAACTTCTAAACTCATTCAACTTAGAACACCTCAAGATTTTGAATAACCCATAATACATCATTCTAGCCAGTGCACCTATAGCTGTGTATGTATTTGGCAGTAAGAAGAGACAAGGTAAGACTGAAGACTAGAAGAGACAGATGTATCCTAAGGACCTTAATGCAAGAATGAGATACCAGAAAAGGACAGTATCATGATTAAGGCAGGCAGTGAAATCAGAAAGGAAAGGAAAAGAGAGTGTTATCTTTCCCAAATACCCTCAACAAGCTTGTCTAATAACAGCTACTAAAATTCTGTTTGTATGTACACATAATCACTCACTCCTACCCTCTGACAGCTGCCCCAGTTTTCAGCTTTAAAAACGTAGTCCTTCAAATAATGATGAAAGTTTGTAGGCTAAGACATGCAATGCAGTTAAAATGAGATTAACTGTCAAATCTCCTATGAAATCAATAGCAGGTGGGTATTAAGAACATGCATGATATATGGAATCCAGCACTTATGCAAACAAAACAAAAAAACAGAAGTCATTGATCACATGAAATCAGATTTGCCAACTACATTTAATGTTACCATTAAAACATTTTTAAAAACTAAGCTATTTTAAAGTGTATACATCATCATTTTTTTAAAAATAAGCATGTAAAAAAAAGCAGATTTATCAATGTATTTAGATGTCAAAAAGTGCAGATAGGTGACCCAGAGGTGGGGCTACAAAAGTTTCATTCTTCCTAGCTTCCTCTACTCTGTGTCTCTACAGTAATTAGGTAAAAAATGTTCTTCTTCCAGACCAGAACAACAGAGAACAAAGGTACATTAATATTATTACCAAAAATGACCTATTACAACATGATACCAGAGTGTAAAAATCACATATTAGAAGAGAAAACAAAAGCCTCCAGTACATAAATAGGTTACATTACTTTTTCAGTCTTTTGGTCTAAAGCCTCATAGTCATTACGCAAAATCTTTCTAAAAATGATTCGCTTTTGTAGTAACATTTGGTATGCTTCATTTCAGGCAGGGGTTTTTTTTTTTCTCATCTTTCAAGTGAAATCTATTTAGCTATTTTGCCTTGAAGAGCAGTTAAAAATACATACCTTCCAATATATGATATATCACAAAAACAAGCCAGATTACTTTACATGATTTAAATATGATGTTTTTATTAATATTGGTACTGCCTTTATTCTAACCCTGGATATAAGAAAAATTATTTATATTCATTTTATCTGTATTATGGTTTCTCTGCCATAATTCAGAGCTGAAACAATCGAAGCAGCATATGCCACAAATTCCTCTTCTAAAACATTTTACTATACAAAACAAAGCCCCTCAAAACTGACATTTCAGTACCTCATAGAAAAACCTAAGATTCAAAGTGATTCTGCACAACCAAGACATTTTTTTGCAAAAAAACCATATCTATTCTCTAGCAAGTAAAGCAATGCAAATATTGAATAGTTTCTTCAAGTCATTTGGCCTTACTAATTCTAGTCTCCTCCCTTTGTTATTTCCTGTCAAGACCCTTTAACTTGAAAGGGAATCAACATACCATATTTCTTCAAATAAGACATGTTTCATAGACATTAGGGCTGGAAGGGACCTCACAAGATCATCGGGTCCAGCCCCCTGGCCAAGGGCAGGAAGTCAGTTGGGGTCAAATGATCCCAGCAAGATAAGCATCCAAGTGTTTCTTAAAAGTGTCCAGAGTAGGTGCATGTACCATCTCTGGGAGGAGTCCATTCCAGGCCCAGGGGACTCAGACAATAAAGAAGATTTTCCTTATGTCCAGCCTAAAATGGTCTTCCAAGAGTTTATGACTGCTGGACCTTGTCTTCCCTTGGAATGCCCTGATGAACAGACGTTCTCCCAGTTCCTGATGCACACCCCTTATGTACTTATAGGCTGCCACTAAGTCATCCCTGAGCCTGTAGCCCCACTCTCTCTCCAGGATCCACCTTCCAGACCCTACAAGGGGTAACTCATCTGATTGTGGGAATGGGGTTATTAAGATGCCCTGACCCACCTTTCACCAGGGTGGTAATTGGCCTGGCATTTCCTGGGGGTTCCCACACCACTGAGAGCACCACCAGGCCACCCACTCCCAGAAGTGTTCCGTTTTAGATCATGCCCAGGACCAGGAGCCTCCTAGCCATCCTCTACAGCTCCTGCCCTTACCTCCAAGTGTTGCACATAGCCTTGCAGCCAGGCAGTGTTGCTGCCTGTCCTGCCAGCAGCAAAATGCTCTGTTTACATAGGTGGCCAGAGATCTAAAATGGCCACCGCAATCAAGCACCTGCTGGCTGCTTGGCTGAGTTCTTAAAGTGGCAGGCACCAACAGTGTCCTGTCACATGGCTCAAGCCACTGCAGGTATGTTCCTACATTTCCGGAATGGAAAGGGAATGTCTAGCCACTTGGAAATGGATTTACTCTTTGCAGGTTAAACTAACTCACAAAGATTGAGTCAATTCAGGGTTGGGCTTTTTGAATGTCTGTCCCTAGCTTAAATTATCAGAAATTGGTTCAAACCTGTAACAGAACAGAAGCTAAGTGCACATAAACCAGTTTCAAAATGGCCAAAATTGGTTTAAGATTAACCTGGTTGAATGTAGTATCAGACTTAACTGATTTGGGTCAAACCAGTTTATGCAACTTCTGTCCCAGACTCTTTCCTGGTTTAAGTTAAATCAGAGTCCCACAGTATCCTGGCATGCTTTTCAGCCCTGGGCTCTGCTCTCTGCTCCAATGCAGCAGGGCTGGCCCTAGCCCCAGCTGCCAGCAGGAACCTTTCCATTCCTAGCAGCCAGGAATGGGGCAGATTCCCCTGCCTCAACCCCTTCTCTGTTCAGGAATTGACCCAGCTCCCA
>NW_017729004.1:43586821-43595822 GCF_001723915.1 Gavialis gangeticus | reverse complement strand
CTGCCTCCTCAGCTACCCCACAGGACCTGCCAGGCTGTGAACTGCACTCACCAGGGAGTCCCACACTATGAAACAGTCTGGAACAGGGGAGCTGGCTCCCAGGATGCGTGCCCCCTCCCTCCTCCAGTGTCAGCCCCACTGCAGGCCTGCCACAGCCTGGCAGAGCAGGCCAGGAGTTGCAGAGGCTGTGCCAGGCAGGGCTGATGGGCAGCGGGGGCTGGCTCCGGCCATGTGAAGGAGAGGACTTGCCCAACACCCACAGGGAGCTCAAGGCAGCCCTGGATCCCCAGCAGGGACAGTGACAAGATGCCAGGCTACAGCTCTGCCCAAGAGATGCTAGACAGCCCCAATGCTCTGACCCCTGCAGGCCGGCTCCAGTGAAGCCACAGCTCTAGGGACTGTGCTCACTCTGCTGGTCCTGGGATACAGCAGGGTTCTGCAGAGAGAGTGAAAGAGGAAGGGGGAGGAAGCTGCTCTTTTTCTTCTCCACTCCCTTCTCAGCCACTCTGCCAGCCAGGAAAAACAGATCACAGGGTGATCTACCTGGTTCTCAGCTGCAGGGAAACCTGCAGTCCACACCTGAACCAGGAGCCGGGCTGATCACCTGGCCACACTGCTTCACTGGCTGGCAGGCCAGCTAAGGAGGGAGTCGGTGGAAAACTGCCCCCACTAAGGGCTTCCCACTTCCTGTGCTGGGCACAGCCTGGCTGGCAAGCAAAACTCGGTGGAGGGCTATTTCTACCCCACTCCCTCCTCAGCTGGCCCACCGGCCAAACATGGGTGACTGGCCCGGCTTAGGCAGGAGGGTACAGCCCCCAACAGCAAGCTGTCCTGCAGCTGACAGCCAGGCCAGTCACCTGGCCATGCTCCCTGCTTAGCCAGCTGGCCAGCTAAGGAGGGAGCAGGGGAAAAATGGTCCCCCACTCAGCTTTGGACCCCAGCCAAGCTGTGTCCAGCACAAGGGGTCAGAAGCTCTCAGCAGGAGCTGTTTTCCACCATGCCCATGCACCTAAGCAGAGGGCAGGGCCAGATGATCCAAGGCAAAGCATACAGTAGGGGCTGTACCTCCCTGCCTGAGCCAGGAGCCAGGCCAATCACCTGGCCATGCCCCCTCCTGGCTGGCAGGTCAGCTGAGAAGGGAGTTGGGAGGGGAAAAACAGCCCCTCCACCCAGTGTTGGACCCCAGCTAGGCTGTGCCCAGCACAGGAAATGGGAAGCCCTCAGCTGGGATTCCATAGGAAACAGGTAACCACAAGATCCTAATCAAATGTATGGCTAGATGGGAAAAATATTGTTCTTGTAAAGGCTCTGTAATGTATTACATTGATGTTGGTTTTGTTCAAGCTAGGCAACTGAACTGACAAAGAAAAAGATATGGACGCTGGAGCTCTATCACCTTTTTATTACATCTTGTGGCAGGCTCATGATAGCAGCACCGTCAATGGTATGCCTTGCCTGTTAGGTTTTGCCACAGGGTCTATTCACCTACCACAACTTGTTGTTGTATGGAGTTTTACTTGGAGGTGTTGTTCGGTGGTCTCCCTCAGAGCCCAAACAACTCTATCAACACTTCTGTGGGGCTCCTCCTCCCCTACACTCCACCCTTTTCCACTTGACTGGCATGGATCGGCCTAGATGGTGTCCTGGTATGATGAAGGTGCCACTTGCTCCCACACTGATGCCCAGTCTCGCAGCTGCCTGCACAAGTATGGCTCTGGCCTCTTAGACTAACAAAATGGTAACAGAACAAATACTTTCACTAAAACAGCCTGAGTGATGCAGTGGTTCATCTGGTTCCCACGTGGTCCTATGTCATGAGTGCCCCCAAGCTGAACCTGAGCCTTGGGCTACCTATCACCTGGCCACATACTTTAGTGCCCTGCAGAGTGTTTCTTCACACCTACGCAACTCTCATGGCTCCATCAACTCCCCGCTGGGAGGCTTTGTGTCTACAGCCATTCAGTTGGGGTGAGCAAGACTGAGGAACTCCCGAGTGCGGTCTTCCCCTCTGTGGGTCCCGGCAGTGCCCACCAAGCTTCCCTCTCCCAATCCCACCTGACCTGTGCATTCCTGCAGGCATCATTGCAAGTGTGGGCAAGTGGGGTTGGTCCTGGTCCCCTCAGCACATCAACTGACACTCCCACGCTGCTACCTGGGGTGTTTCCCTTGGGTGTCCGGCCAATCCTGGTGTCCTAAGGCTTGCCAAGGTATTGTGCCCCAGGGAGAGTTTCTGGCTCTCTGCCTGCAGTTGGCTGCACACTCAGGCCCTCCCTGGGGGTTCCAGTGGTGGGACATGCATGCACCGCCTGACCAGGCGCGATCCTTTTGCAGGGACACACCGCTCTGTTGCAGTCATAGGCAAAGCCTCTGCCAGTGCTCCCTCCTCTCTCTTCCCCAGTTTGGCTCCTGGACTCCTTTTATGCCCAGAGCCTCCAGGCACTAGAACAACCAGTGGGGCTTCTTCCAGCCACATGGTGCTGGCCAGCTCACCATAAGACCAGCTACCTGGATGTCAGCACCACGGTAAATGGGACATGAGCCTGCCACACTTCTATTCATACAACTGGAGGTGATCTGGCTCATTTGCATTATTAATTATCTTTAGATATTTCACTGAGGTTGTCCCACTTACTGTATATCTTCTCATGTTGTTGAGCCTATCTACATAAGAAACATAGCTCCTGTTCACTGGGTTCCTTTGTAAGCAAGACTAACTCAACTTCCCTTCTTTTATGTGCCAGAGCTAACTTAGATTGTATCTATTTTATTCACTCTAGAAGGAGTGAATCCTATACAATTTTAAGTTTCTTAATGAATATTTTATGTATACCATTTTTTAAAGCTCGTCAAATGAGCTTTAGTTAAAGCACCCCTGCCACCATTTTGAAATGTGGGGACACTGAAAACATGTGAAGCCAAGGCTGCGGGAGTTTTTTAATTAGATTAATCAAGTCTGCCCCATTGCATTCTAATTAGAATGCATCAGAACAGGAGTCAGGCACACATACAGGTTCCCTTTGATTACGCACATACTGAAGCTACCCAAAATGAATGTACTTTTAACACATAGCAACAGAAGGACAAATGTTATTAGCCAAACACATATAACAAATCCCATAAGATTTGGCTCATAAATGGAATCACAAAAGAAAGAGTCAGCTTCCAAATTAAAAAATTCTCAAGTAAAACCATACTTCTAAAGAACAGTCAAAGGGCACGTACAGACATTACACTTAGACCAGTGTAAGTGAACATAGATCGATCAAAACCCTTAACCATACAGAAGTTTGGCACACAGAGACCAATCTAAAAATGGCACAAACAATCTAAGACAGACCTGGTGCAAGGTACACTTATAATTCAGTTTGTTTTAGGTTAGACTAATGCACTGAACATCTGTAGTTTCCCTATCAATTCAAGTTGGATGCCAGAGGGCAGTGATCTCTTTCTGGCCCTCTTCCACCTCTCCCTCACAAGGAGGTGCACTAGCACTTGGCCCACACTCAGCTGCTCCAGGCCCCAGGCTCTCCCTGCACTGAGCAAACACAGCCCCTCTCCCCCGCCCTGCTTCTAGCCATCTGTCAGCTTCAGGCACACAAAAGGGGGAAGCATCTGTCCCCACCCCTGTGTGAGTCCAGGTACCAGGATACCCAAGTCCCCCAGCTATGCTCCTGCACCTCCCCACAAATACCCGATCACAAAGCACCCCACAACATACACACAGACCATAGCATTGAGTCCAGGAGAACCTGCAAACTCAGGAACAACCCCACAGACCCTGGCCCCCACACACCGCATCTCTGAGACCAGACCCAGGAACCCTGCAACCTGAACCCCAAAAGATACACCCCACCCCCCTCCTGAGCAGGAGCCATTGTGGGCAGCTTACCTCTGGTAGGTCAGAGTGGCAGAAGGCAGAACATTGGGACTGGGACTGCATGGAGGCAACGCTGTGATCTCTGCAGCTCAGCTACTGCTGGCAGGTATCCACGCCATGTGCACTTAGGGCACAGCAAGGTTTTTGGCCTGAAGATAAAGGGTCCCAGAATACTAGGGCTAAGGGAAGCTGGTGGGGAGGGGACATCACTGAGCATCCAAGCTGGAACAAGCAGGAGATGCCCTTTGAAACTTCAGAAGCAGGTATGGTATGGCCAGCATTCTTGATGTTGCGGAGAGAACTCTGGAAATTTCCAGGCGAGGGTATGGGATGTTGCCAGCATCACAGGGCATCTGCTGGAAGCCCCTGAAAAGTTTGAGGTTGTGGGAATGGCCTGGCCAGTGGCGCCCCGGTCACTCTGGAACAGAGACTGCAACCAGCTGAAGTGAGGAGAGCCACACACCAGGACCCCCACCTACACACACCCATCATTTCTTCCTTCCATCCATCCACCTCCTCATAGCCAAACCTTCACCCACCCAACAGATGCTGAGACCCCATAGGCACCACTGTGCAGGGCCAGAACCCCCAACATCGGTGGGAGTCTCGCTCTCCAAAATTTCTGATCCACAAGCTATGCCTCCTGCTCAGGCTTTGTGGAAGACCTGCCTCAGTCTCACAGATGTTGTAAAGGATGCATGCAGCATTGATAAGTTGTGGCAAGTCCTTCTCCTCCACCTCAAGGCATGTGCTGAGAGCCTGCCAGCGTGCAGTGAGGCAGCCAAAGGTGCACTCCATAGTCATATATTACCTGCTCAGGCAGCAGTTGAATGCTCTTTTTGGTCGTCTGTCTGCCCTATGTAGAGCTTTATAAGCCAGAACATGAGAGGGTAAGCTAGGTCCCCAGTGATGACGAGAGGGATGAAAATGGCACCAATGATGAAACCAGGGCCTCCAAGAGCATAGCACTCACTCTCAATCATCTGGGGGAGGAAGGAATTGCCTAAGACATAGGCATTGTAAGCACTGCCCACCCAACCGGTGAAGAGGCCCTGGTGATCGACTCTGTCCTGCAGGATATAGGAGAAGTAGCCCATGTGGTTGATAAATGTCCAGGCACTTTGCACCAGGCAGAGGGTAGAGATGTGGGTGTCATCCATGGCCCCCACAGAGTTGGGGAAGCCCATGCAGTGGAAGCCAATGCCCACCTCTTGTAAGATGATGAGACAGATGAAACCATTGGCCAAGACATTCTGCATGACCAGACATACCTCCCAGATGGCCCTTCCAGTCATGGACTTGCCCACACCAAACTAATAGTGGAGACTACAGAGGGTGACCAGCTTCACAATGACAATGGCCACCCACTTCTCCAAAGTGAGGGGTAGATGCATGCTGACATCCTAGCATACAATGTGGGGAGCCACCCAAGCAATGATGGCCATGAAGGTGGCCTAGCACATGTCGAAGGTCTGGACCTACTGTTCCATTGCTGTTGGTGGCATGGGCCTCGAACTGTCATTTGATGCTCTGGAGATGGTCCCAGAGCACCCCAGCATCCATGGTGTCCTGGGTGGCCTCATCTTCATCAGCCATTTCAAAGCCATTAGCCCAGTCCAGGACGTTTGGCAGGCACAGGGTGGCCCCAAGCAAGCCAGCTGGCTGCTGGACCAGAGGCAGGAAGTCCCTGAGCCAGCAGGTGGTGAGGAGCCATGGCAGAGTGTGAACAGGCCGGGACATGGACCCCAAAATGGAGGCACATGCAATTCATGAGGAAGGGCACTTGCTTTGGGCCTCTTCTTGAAGCCTCGGCCAGAGCATGAAAAAGGGTCCACAGTGATGTTGCAGGGGTTTGGGATATGATTCCCTGTGCCTGGCAGCCAATCAGTGGTGGCCTGGGCACTCAGCTGCACTCAACAGTCTCTAGCAGCCTGGACAGTCTCAGCCCATTTGCTTCCAATCTAAACTAGACCACTTAGAGAACCTCATGTTATTTAAATCAATTCCTTCCCCAGTTTTTTGAACATCTGTACATTGCTGTAGGAGACAACAAGCTTCCCTAACACCACAATGAAAACAAAATAACTTGCACTGCTCTCACTAATCAACTACCATTTTAAGTTAGCTGAAAATGACCACACAATCAATGAAAATAGAAAACTATTTTTCTCAGCCAATTCAGCACCCTCTTTATCACCAACAAAAAGCATCTCATCAGCTCCACCTAAGAAATCAAAATTCCCTTTGAAACATTCCAAATCTATCAGCAACACAAACTTTAATAGGTAATGTGCACAAAGGAACTGGCCTTTTGTCTCCCTATGTTTAGCAGATACTACAAAACACATCTTCTGTTTTATTCTTTTATTCTGTATCGGCTGTATATCAGCACTTGGTTATTACCACACGCTGATCTGGCCTCCAGGAGAAGAAGCACTTCCAGCCAGGCTGCAGGCAGGCAGTTACTACTACTGCAATTACGACAGCAGCAGTAGGAGCCAGTGAAGGAAAGGAAGGGCAAAACGTCATGCCAGGATAGCAGTTCCGTCTTTTCACTAGCAGGGCCACCCTTCCATCTGGCCAGTGTGCAAACCTCACTGAGCCATGTGGAAAGGGACAGGGTGATAATGACCTCAGAGTAAAGGACCCCTTTCCTAGAAGGCTGAATAATGCTCCAGCAGCTGCACTCCCATCTTGAACACTGAATTTTTTGTTGATATGTTTCAATTCTTCAGGCCAGGATAACTGATACTACCAACTTAAAAGAAGATACAATAGGTCCTTTGGCATCTCTTCAGAAGAACTAATTCAATAACTCCATATATAAGAACACAGAAATTTGTCCCATTTTGTAGGTAAGCTTTTTGAGACGCTAATATATCGGAGTGCAAAGAGGGAGCAAGTGAAAAATTTTAGCAGGCTGTTTGATTAATTCTAGTGGACTGATGCTATCAACTAATCTCCAGCATTCATTAGTCTGAAGATAGCTGTCCGGAGAATTTTTGGCCTTAGGTCCTGTTCCAGGGTCCCTCGGAGTAACTCTGAAAATTACTGGGGGAGCCATCAATGGCTTGACCTGCTTTTAGTTATTTTCCTGTATCTCCCTAAGATGCTTACTTGAAGGAAAATATTTTTGCCCTTGTATTTAGTGTCAAGGAATATATTTGTCCATTACTTCTCTAAAATGCTTGCCCTGGAGTACTTCAATTAATCCATTAAGTGGCTGCTTTTGTCATCCATCCTCCACTCTGGTCTACAAGTGTCTCTAGCCACAGTAGTTCATTCCACTGATTTCACTTTACAGCAAGGGAGAGAGAATAAAATCTAACAAAAAGAATCTGTCTCAAAAGATGATGTGAACATTTCTTTCTGAAAAGTTGGCTTTATATTTGGACGTAGTGGGCAAATTATAGAACTTATTGACTAGCTTTCAATAAAGCCTTTTTCCCATAAACAAAAATGCTGCTTCATTAAAACCTAAGTGTTCTGTACAGTGATAAGAAGTTTGGCTAATACTTCAGCCAGAAACTTTCTCAGGTCAAATTTCTGAGAGTCTCTAGAACAGCAAGCAAATTAGTGATCTGAGCACTCACCTGGAAAATGAAAGACCTGGGTTCCAGTCCCTGCTCTGAAGCAGGCAGAGCAGAGATTTGACCCTGGGTGCCCTACATCCCATTTAACTGCTAAGCTTCTAACTGCTGGCTACCCTCCTCCACTCCCCTCCCAAAATCCCAAAAAACTGTTTTAAATGGTCTTGGATTTGTTCCACATTGGAAGAATTGTGAAAACATTGAGATTTCAAAAAAAACCCATAATTCTAGTTTTCTGGCCATCCCTAGAAAGTTTTCCTAAAGGTACCAATCCAGCCAGGCTAAACAACAGGCAAAAGACACTGATGCTCTCCAGGTAGGAGAATCTGCCTTCCAAATTGTGTTAAAAGTGGTTATAGTTTATGGGTTCCTTAGGCAAACACAGCTTTCTGAGAGATCACAGATTCATAGCCCAGGGAGTATCAGTCACATAAACCTAAGGCTTTCTTGGGGAAGGACACCTGGACCACTATCTCCCTCTCTTGCATACATCAAACTGAGAAATGTAGCAGTGGAGCTTTTCCTGGGGCATCCCCACACTTTGTCCCTGATACACTTGAAAAAAGCTGCAGGAGGACAACTGCCAAAATGGTTTCACTACAGCAATTCCATGCTTCACACGTGACAGTGAGAATGTGTGGGCAAAGCATGCTCAGGAAGCATCCCTCTGAGTGAGCAAACTGCAAGAGCAATGTAGATGTCTCCTTAATCCTAGATGCAGAGGAACACTGATAACTGGACATGTACAAGTCCACGGGGCCAGATGCAGTGCATCCCAGGGTGCTGAGGGAGTTGGTTGATGTGATTGCAGAGCCACTAGCCATTATCTTTGAAAACCTGTGGCAATTGGGAGAAGTTCTGGACAACTGGAAAAGGGCAAATATAAGTGACCATCTTTAAGAAAGGGAAGAAGGAAGATCTAGGGAACTACAGACCAGTCAATCTCACCTCAGTCCCTGGAAAAATCATGGAGCAAATCCTCAAGAAATCCTTTTCTAAGCACTTAAATGAGAAGAAAGTGATCAGAAACAGTCAGCATGGATTCACCAAGGGCAAGTCATGTCTGACCAAACATATAAAATCTTCAAATTTTCCCAAGCAGGAAGCAACTGTGACCACCTGAAACCCGAGATCCTGTTCCTGCATTTGTTTCAAGGTAATCTGCATCATCACAGATCCTCACAGGAGGCGAGAGGCTTCATACCAGCTATGAACTGACTGCCCAGATGCGTTTTCCATCTATTGACTCCTCTGTGAAATCCTATGAAATATGAACTTTCATTTCTACCCAGGAGAACTTTTACAATCTTCTCTCCAATGCCTGATGATGAAGGGGGTTTGTGCCAAAAAGCTTGCAATTAAAGAATTCTTGTGCACTGGGCAGCAGCCGCAAACACTGCCCGGTGCAGCAAGCGGGGGGGCCACAGCTGCTGCTGCCATGGCAGAGCCCTAGTGGGTGAGCCCGGAGCCGGTGCGGGGCCCAAGCTGGCAGTGAGGCAGATTACAAGCTGGTGCTGAGCACGGGGGGGGGGGG
>NW_017729004.1:43577346-43586800 GCF_001723915.1 Gavialis gangeticus | reverse complement strand
GGGGAAGTGGCCCCTACCCTGCCCTGTGGCTGGCGCCCCATGCTGCAGCCACTTGCAGCCCACGAGGCTGCCTATGCCTGTTCAAGACAGCCCCGCGCGGGCTGTGAGAGGCTGCAGCAGGGAGCACAGCCATGGGGCGCGCGAAGGGCTGCTTTTCCCCCTGCCCTTCCTCCCCTCCCTTACCTGAGCTTCCCACGACGGTGCAGGCCACATGGTCCCAGGCCAGAAGCCCCTCCTGGGGCTTCCGGCTGGGGGGGGCAGGGCGGGGCAGGCCTTGCTGTTGAAGGAGCCCTCCAGGGCTTCCCCTGGGTCCTACTGCCCTTGGTTCCTTTCATCTTTGACAGGAACCAAGGACAGATAAATTTTAATCTTCTAAATTTTTTTAGGAGCCCTGTGGGCCAGATAGAATGGTCTCGTGGGCCATATTTTGCTCACCCCTGGGTTAAACTGTTCTCAGTGGTGACAGATGACAGGACAAGGAGCAATGGCCTCAAGTCACAACAAGGGAGGTTTAGGTTGGATATTAGGAAAACACTAGGAGGGTGTTGAAGCACTGGGTTACTTAGAGAGCTGGTGGAATCTCCATCCTTGGAGACTTTTTAAGGCCCAGCTTGAGAAAGCCCTGGCTGGAATGATCTAGTTGGGAGTGGTCCTGCTTTGAAAAGCGGGTTGAGCTAAATGATCTCTTCAGGGCCCTTCCAACCGTAATTTTCTATGAGTCTATGAACTAGCAAAGACCTTCCACTTATAGACAGAACAGCAGCAGAGACTGGAGCAAGAAGAATGGTATCTATTCTTGGCCTTGCTCTACATCCACCAAGTATATGGAACAGCAGACTTTCTGGTATACCTCATGCAGGAGTTTGAATCCATACAGCCACTGGAGACACTGAGTTTAACTGATAGGCACTGATACAACTCCTTTAGTACCTGTGAATGCTTCTGAGCAGTTTGGGCAAGGGAAAGCTGAAGTAGGACTGCTGCTCATGACACATGCAGAAACAGAAGGCCATGGAGCAACTTACACAAGTTCTGGTGAGGCAAATCAGCACCTGAGGCTGGAAGCCAGAACAGGTAAGTCAAAGTAGTTGCTAAGCCCAGCCATGTGGAGGGAGAAACACAGTAGACAGTGTTTGTTATAAGGGGGATTTCAGTTCAGGGAAGAGATTTGAGGCAAATAAGGATACTGCATGTTTTACCATAAATTTTCCATGAAGCCAGAATAGTTGCTAATGCCTGGCAAGTTAGAGAGAGGACTATTCCTTCTGCAAAGGTAAAAAGAATAAACAGCTCCAGAGACAAAGTGCCTGTATAAGTAAATTATTTAGTCTACACACTATACTTTGGGAAGCAGGAGGTCTGGAAACCACCTGTTGCTTCAACCAGAAGGCAGATGGAAATGAGGAACCTAAACTTCACTAACACCTGTATACTTCCAATAGCTATGGAGCTGAGGAAATCCAGCAATGGTGAATAGCAATGGATATGGGAGATAAATATAAATGCCTTCAAATTGTTGTTTGGAAACAAATTGCTCTGTGAAAACCTTTTAAATGGTGCTGTTTGACTCTTTAATAACATAATTTTTAAAGTGTTATAAAAAGCAATCCATTTCCTATAGACTCTGAGAACCACCATTTTTGTAGCTTGTTTTGCCCTTGTCACATCACATCAGTTTGACAGATTGGCACCTGAGATTGGTCCTAATGACTCTTGATAGAGGAGCTGATGCTCAGATTCAGAATGCCACCAATAATTTATAGTGCTTTAGATGAAAAACAAAACCAGGAAATTAACGAAAGTGCCTTTTATGTCACGTAACAGAGGATGCTGCTTTTCCTTGCAGTACTGCCTGCGTTCTTCTGTAAAGTAAATACATTCTAGAGCCCTACACAGCTACGAATCCTGCTGCTAAAAAGGATTCTGCCAGTTCAGAATTGCAAACATTTGAAATGTCTACAGCAACACCAGTGTTGCAACATTTCTTAAATACATACATTTCTTCCTTTCCTGCACTCTCCCCTCTGCCTTAGGACTCTACATGAAACTGAGATGAAGGGTTCTTTGAGCCTGAGGTAGGGCAACATAGAGCCTAGGTGCTAGGGAATGCCAGTGTCATTGATAACTCTCCCTGTGCCAGGGGTGCACAGGAAGGGCACTCTTGGTGGAGATACACTGGTGCCCAACATTGGAAGCAGCAGGATCTTATACAAGATCTCCTAGAAAAAGACCATGAAGCACCCCTCTATCTCCAACTCATGCGTGTACTGCCAGCTGGATGGTGACCTGGCAGCAGAAGCACTGCACGTGGCAGAAGCTGGGGTCTCAGAAGCTCACCAGGAAAGTGGTACCTAGAGAAAGAACCTTCCCCAGGCTGAGTAAGGGGAGTATGAGGGCCGCACTGGGGAAGAAGGGAGGCATTAGATGTCAGCACCACCCTGGTTTTCTCACAGTTTGAGGGGGGACATAAGTGCTCCCCCCAGGGATCTCCTTATCTCCTAACTCTTGGGCAGCAGTCTCTGTGGCAAAGAAAATCATCACCTCTCCATACATTTCAGAGTCCACCATAATCTTTGAGGCCCCAAGAACTAAAGCCACACACAGGTTTCCACATGGGGAGTGGCAGGGACTAGATGGCAGCATACTGATAACATTGAGGAAGGGTCCTTGACTGCCCAAGGGGGTGTGGACAGAAACAATAGAGGGGTCATGTGGAGTGGCTACAGGTTTCCCCGCAGTAGCCTTGGGATGCTGTAGTGAACAGTGGAGCCTACAGAGATGGGGAAAAGCAGGATGGGTGGGGTGGCAGCTGACAAGGCATATCTGGTTGGGGTTCAGTGTTTGTCACAGGCCTTTTGCCCTTCCTACCCACTGTATAGGAGGCAGCAGCAGAGAAGCCCTTACCTTCACCCTGCTTTGGGATGTGCTGTGGTAGGGTAGGTCCTATGAGGAAAGGTTGCGGGACCTGAACCTGTTCAGCCTTCAAAAGAGAAGGCTGAGGGGGGATCTTGTGGCCTGTTATAAACCGGTTAGGGGGGATCAGCAGGCGCTGGGGGAGTCCCTGTTCCCCTGAGCGCCACAAGGAGTGACCAGGAACAATGGTCACAAGCTGGCGGGGGGAAGGTTTAAGTTGGACATCAGGAGGCGCTACTTCACGGTCAGGGCGGCTAGGGTCTGGAACCAGCTTCCAAGTGAGGTGGTGCAGGCTCCCACCCTGGGGGTTTTTAAGAGGAGGTTGGATGACCACCTTGCTGGGGTCGTTTGACCCCAGTGCTCTTTCCTGCCATGGCAGGGGGTCGGACTAGATGATCTGCTCAGGTCCCTTCCGACCCTAGAAACTATGAAACTGAGGGGTGGTGGAAGACTGGACAAAGGTATCCCACTTTGCTCCATTTTGCTATCTCCTGCCCCATTTTCTAGTGGTGGTAATGGATTGCAATACTTTAACTATCACTAAACACTGTTTTGTTTGCTAATTTCATGCACGTTTTATTTGGTGCTGGTATACCTTGGTGGATGTCGCCCAAATTAAAGAAAGAAGGAAACTGAATCCTGCTTTGGGAAACAGAATGAGAAATTGTACTTCTGAACGCATTCCTGTCTATGCCAGCCCCAGGAAGCATACAGGAGACTGAGATATGCCTCAGCAAATTCTTTGTTAACAATATTTTGTTCCTGTTTAGTTACTGAGTAAAAAAAGGGCAAACCTTTACGTTTAGAAAAAATGGCATAATCTGTCAACTGGAAGAAATCTGTGTCAACACTCACTTCGCAAAGCACTCTGTGGCTTCTCTGGAGATTGGATACAGACAGAAGTAATGATAGCCAATCAGGAATTTTTCAGCAAAATCTTTGTGTTCAAAAATAAGGGTTTTTTAAAACAATTTTAAAAAAAAATGATGAAAGTTTCAAAAAGCTGTTCAAATATCATATGCTGACATTTTAAATGAAAAATGCTATTTTACAATTCAAAATTACTTTATATTTTGAAAGGTAGGTTCATTTATTGAAAGACAAAAAAAGTTTAGCTGAAAGGAACTGTTCCAAAATTAATTAGAAGACAAATTTCAGCTGGCCTATTCTGAATTTTTTTCACCTTCAAGCTCATGAAAATTGACAAGATTTTGACTATTGCCCTCATTTTGGCAGGAAAAAAATTAGCAATCTCAGAAATCATCTCAAAGTGGAAAAGCCATTCCTTGCCTATGTCAGGCTTTGGAGGAGGCAGCACACAGGCTCTGTTCACCACTTACTTTCTGAGGTCCCTTACTTCTAATAGGAAGCACATTTCTCAAATTACAAACATGCCAACCTGGGACACCTGAAAATGTGATGGTCACTATCTTGGCCAACCCCGAGAACTGAACTGATGACATAGAGAGCCAGAAGGATTCTTTCCATTTTTATTTTTAATTAATTGGATCTTAAAAATTACAATATTTTAAGAACAAAATCTTATCTAAAGAAGGCTGTTCGAATCATATGCAGATATGCCACACGCACACACAGATCAGCAGTATGGTTTAAATCCTTTGACCTTTAAATCCTTAGTTTAGACCAGCGTTTCCCAATCAGCATGCCACAGCACACTGGTGTGCCATCAGGCATGTACAGGTGTGCCACAGTATTTTTGGCTGGAGCCACAACCCCTGCCTGCTGCTGCTGTGGACACAGACAGATGGGGAGTGTGGCTCCAGCCCAAAATGCCGTCCAGAGACTTGGGGTTCATGACTGACCACAAGATGAATATGAGCCCCCAATGCGATAACGCAGTCAGCAAAGTGAATAAAACTGTGGTTTGCATCTACCTATGCATCTCAAGCAAGACACAGGAAGTCATCCCCTCATTGTATTTGGCCTTGGTGAGGCCACACCTAGAGTATTGCATCCAATTCTGGGCTCCACAATTCAGAAAGGATGTGGAGAAGCTTGAGAGAGTTCAGAGGAGAGCCACGCGCATGATCAGAGGGCAAGAGAACAGGCCTGATGAAGTGAGGCTGAAAGCCATGGGACTCTTTAGCCTGGAGAAGCATAGGTTCTGGGGTGACTTGGTAGCAGCCTATAAGTACACCTATAAGAGGTGTGCATCAGGATTTGGGGGAATGCTTGTTCACCAGAGCAACCCCAAGAGAAGACAAGGACCAAAGGTCACAAGCTTCTGCAAGACCATTTTAGGTTGGACATAAGGAAAAACTTCTTCACTGTCCAAGTCTCCAAGACCTGGAATAGACTCCCCCCAGAGGTGGTGCAAGCACCTACTCTGGACAATTTCAAGAAACATTTGGGTGCATATATTGCTGGGATCCTTTGACCCTAACTGACTTCCTGTCCTTAGGCAGGGGGTTGGACCCAATGATCCTATGAGGTCCCTTCCAGCTCTAATGTCTATAAAATCTATGAGAGAGCAATAAGGGTGATGTCGTGGTGGGGGTCTGCTATAGACCACCAGACCAGGAGGAAGTAAGAGGTAGATGACGCTTTTTTCAAGTAGGTAGGAAGAGTTTCCTGATCACAGGCCTGATTCTCATGGGGGACTTCAATCACCCTGACATCTGCTGAGAGGGCAATACAGCAGTATGTAAGCAATCCAGGAAGTTTTTAGAGACTATTGGGAACAACCTCCTCGTGCAAGTGCTGGAGCAGCCATCTAGGGGCCATGCTCTTCTTGACCTGCTGCTCACAAACAGGATGAATTGGTGGGGAATGTAATATGGGTGGCAATTTGGGCAGCAGCGACCACGAGATGGTAGAGTTAAAGATCCTGAGGAAAGGAAGGATGAAGACCAGCAGAATAAGGACCCTAGAATTCAGAAAAGCAGACTTCAACTTGTTCAAGAAAGTCATGGCCAGGATCCCTTGGGAAGTCAGTCAGAGAGGGAGAGGAGTCCAGGAGAACTAGTTGTACTTAAAGAAGCCTTACTGAGACTGCAGGAACAAACTATCCCAATGAGCAGCAAGTATGGTAGAATACCAGCTTGGTTTAGCAGGGAACTTCAGTAAACAAAAATCACAAAAAGGAAGCTTATAAGAAGTTGAAACTTGGACAAATAACTAGGGAATATAGTTAACTGTTAAGAATATAACAGCACTGCTCGGGCATGCAGGGATAAAATCAAGGCCAAAGCACAACTGGAGTTGCAGCTAGCAAAAGATGTGAAGGGTAACAAGAAGGGTTTCTACAAGTATGGCAGTAGCAAGAGGAGGATCAAGGAAAGTGTGGGTCCCTCACTGAATGGGGGAGGCAACCTTGTGACAGAGGATGCAGAAAAGGCTGAAGGTGCTCAATGCCTTTTTTACCTCAGTCTTCACAGGCAATTGTGCCAGGCAACACAGTCTGAGGAGGAGGTGAGCAACCCTCAGTGGTGAAAGAACTGGTTAGAGACTATTTAGAAAAGATGGATGTGTACAAGTCCATGGGGCTGGATGGGATGCACCTGACGGTGCTGAAGGAGTTGATGCACCTGCAGAGCCACTGGCCATTGTCTTTAAAAACTCACGACGATCAGGAAAGGTCCCAGATGATTGGAAAAGGGCAAACATAGTGCCCATGTTTAAGAAAGGGAAAAAGGAGGATCCAGGGAACAACAGACCAGTCAACCTCACCCCAGTCCCTAGAAAAAGCATGGAGAAGATCCTCAAGGAATCCATTTCTAAGCACTTGGAGGAGAAAAAGATAATTAGGAACAGTCACCATGGATTCACTAGGGGCAAGTCATGCCTGACTAACCTGACTGCATTCTATGATGATTGTGAACGTGTTAGGTAATATCCTCTTGTTCTTCCTGTGCTTGTCTGCCATGACTTGGATTTAATAAGAAAAGGAAGGAGATCAGTAAGTTGTTAAAGAGTGTGATCAAGGAATAGCACCCAGATGTTAAAAAAAAATCTATAATATAAGCATGTAAGTAGAAGATATAATAACAGTAGCCTTGCAAATTACTTCACTGGCAAAGGCAGTTGATTTGAAAGTGAGAAAAACTCCGAACTGAAACTTTTAAAGATACTTTGTTTAAACTAATCTGAACCGCTAATTGCCTGATTAGCATAATGTGATCCCCGCATCTTTCACTCTTTGTCCACAGTTCGTGCAGGGAGCAGTTCCCTGCAGCTCCCACACAGCTCTTCTGGTTATTTTCTCAACTGCTGTCGTCCCAGTGGGGTCAGGGACTTATCTGAAACACTATTTCCCAGTGCATTGTTCCAAAGACACTGTCTTTTAATCAGCTCTCTGCCAAGCTTGTTCCCACCGCCTCAGTGATCCTCTGGACTCACCACAGCAACACGATCCATTGTAGCAGCGTTTGTCAGGGTCTGACCTGTGGAGTCTTCTGGTAGTCCAGAGCTCCCCACGTCCTTCCCAGCCACAGGTTAGGCTTCTTCCCGTTTGTCTCTACTTAGGGTCTTGATTACCCCTTTGTTCCTCTTCTGGTGCCCAAAGGCAATCTGTAAATGTTCCACTGCCAGTTTTATCCCCAGTTTCATCTCTGGTTTTCACGGGCTAATCATCCAATCTCTTTTCAGGTGTGAAATCCTCTCCACTTGATAGGGTGCATTCAGAGGTCACTCCTCCCAGGGTTAGGCCAAGTAACAAGCTTGAGTACCTGTTACAATGATATAACTGGTTCTTGTGGATGCGGGGAGGCCGGTAGATGTGGTATATCTTGAGTTTAGCAAGGTTTTTGATATGGTCTCCCACAACATGCTTGCAGGCAAGCTAAGGAAGTATGAGCTAGATGAATGGACTGTAAGGTGGACAGAAAACTGGCTGGAGCATCAGGCTCAGAGAGTAGTAATCAATGGTTCGATGTCTAGTTGGCAGCCGATATCAAGTGGAGTGCCCCAGAGGCTGGTCTTGGGGCCAGTTTTGTTCAATATCTACATTAACAACCTGGAAGATGGCATAGAGTGCACCCTCAGCAAGTTTGCAGGTGACATCAAGCTGGGGGGAGTAGTACATCATATGCTAGAGGGTAGGGCTGTTGCCAGTAGGTCAAAGGAAGTGATTATTCCCTCTATTCAGCACTAGTGAGGCCACATCTGGACTACTGTATTCAGTTTTAAACCCCCCGCTACAGAAAAGATATGGCCAAATTGGCAAGAGACCAGTGAAGGGCAACAAAAATGATTCAAGGGCTGAGGCACATGACTTCTGAGGACACGCTGAGGGAACTGCGCTCATTTAGTCTAGAGAAGACAGAGGGGATTTAATAGCAGCCTTCAACTACCTGAAAGGGCAGTTCAAAAGAGAATGGAGCTAGACTGTTCTCAGTCATAGCAGATGACAGAACAAGGAGCAATGATCTCAAGTTGCAGTAAGGGAAGTTTAGGTTGGATATTAGGAAGACACTGGACCAGGTTATCCAGAGAGATGGTGGAATCTCCATCCTTGGAAGTTTTCAAGACCCAGCTAGACAAAGCTTTGGCTGGGATTATCTAGTTGGGGACAGTCCTGCTTCGAGCAGTGAGTTGGACTAAATGACCTCCTGAGGTCCCTTCAGACTCTAATTTTCTATAATTCTGATTCTAACATAGTGGTAAGGGCACTCTTCTGGTAAATGGTTGTGGGTACAAAACTCATCAGGCACAGAGGATGTAGAAAATGAACCATCATTTTCTACATCCTCAGCAAGTGTCCAAACCACCAGACAATTAGTTAAAGAGGGAAATAACACCATGACCATTTCGACTATGAATCTTGCCCTTCATTCCCTCTATTTTTCTTCCAAGCAAACAAAAGCTGAACGATTTTGTTACTGTCCAAACTTATTGGGGGGGGTGGGAGGAAACGTTTCCAATATCTTATGGGTCCACCAACCCCCTAAATCAGAGGCAGGCAAAATATGGCCCGTGGGCCATTCTATCCAGCCCGTGGGGCACTACAAAGTTTACAAGATAAATATTAATCTATTCCAGGCTCCCCATCAAAGCTGACAGGAGCCAAGGGCGGTAGTACCCAGGGGAAGCCACCAGGAGTCAGGAAAAAGGCCAGCACAGCCCTGCCCTCCCCACACCTAACCAGAAGTCTCTGCCTGCCAGAGCTTTCCCTGTACATGGCTGCTCCAGCACCATGTAGCCCCAGCTGCATCGCTGGACTGCAGGAGCAGGGGTGTACTGGTACCCTGGGGCCAGGAGAGGAAGGGGACATTGTGTGTGTGTCCATACAATGAGGATGGGGAGACAGAGACAGAGAGAGCAATGAGGGAAGGAAGCGGGGGGGAGGGAGGGGGAGAGAGAGAGTGTATAGTAAGCAAAGCATACCGTGTGTGTAAGAATGTGTGTCTAGTGCGCAAAGCATACTATGCGTGTGTATGCATGTGTGTGTAGTAAGCAACACACAGTGTGTGTGTGTGTGTGCGTGCGCACGCGTGCACGCGCGCAGGCACACACAATGGAGGGAGAGATAGTGTGCATGTATTCATAGGGTGAGTCCCACAAGCACCCCCCACTAACCCCC
>NW_017729004.1:43572831-43577299 GCF_001723915.1 Gavialis gangeticus | reverse complement strand
CTAACCCCCATACCTCCCCACACCCCACATATCCACACAAACCCACATGCTCCCTCCCCCATACCCACACTCCACACACCTATGCACCCCCACAAACCCCCCACACACACCCTCATTCACATACCCTACTCATATACCCACAGCCCCTCACAAACCCATACCTACCCCCTCGTGCCACCCACACCCCCACAGTATACAAAAGTAAAACTTCATTTTAAGCTATTGTGCCATCACCTCTACGTACATCACACAAACGCATGTAAATCAGGACAACAATATTTTTTGAAATCAAATTAATGAATGTTGTAAATGTTGATTTTTAGAATATAATTTGGTGCTTTTCTGGTTCTTAGATGGCAAAACCCCTTGCTTCTAGTGGCAAAGGTCGGGGGGTTACAGGGAGGGATTTCTGGTCCCAAGATGGCAACCAGGGGGCGTGGCACCTGTCAAGGGGCAGGACTACGCATGCAGTCCTTGACAGCTTGCCAAAATTCGGTAAGCGGCCCTCCGCCCAAAATAATTGCCCACCCTGGCCTATAGTGACCCTGCATAAGTTCTCTGCCAATATATTCAAAATTGGGGGTTAGGGAGAGTATTCTGAAGCTCCTTAAAGTAGAGGTTAGATGTGAATTCTTGGCTGCTGTTCTTGAACTTCATGGAACTCTCTCCTACACTACACGGAGGTCTAAACAAAGGAAGAAGTCAGTTTTTCTCTTCTTCTTCCTCCCATAAGTGAACAACAGCATTCATACCACAGCAGATCTGTAATCAAATAAGGCCATTTCCACTCGAAGCATATCATTTCCTTATGACCAAAAAGTTATTAAATCAATATAAATAAAGACTGCTAGATACAACTAACTTGCTATAGAGCAGCACATGAAGAACATCAATATAAATATTTTTTACAACTCTCAGACTGTTTGAAATTTCTAGTAAAAGGGGTGCAAGGGAAAGTGAGATCATCAGTGACACTTGTTAGGCAGGGTGACTTGAGACTTATTTTCTAGGAAAAAATCATTTTTCATCAAACCATGCACTTCATATAAGGCTCAAAGTTTACAGTCTGTGTTGTGTTTTGCCATTTCAGTAACGTTTCTACAACGTAAAAAGGTCTTATGTTTCAGTAAAGCTGAATGCCGTGACACAACCTTAACTATCCTGAACCTACCATTTCACCAGAATAAAATGAAACAAATTGCAAACCATGTAGCTATTTAAATCAAAAAGAAATTAACTTCCACAGATCTCTTGTTTAAAGATGAATGCATCCATAAGTCACAACAGAGAACTTCAATTAACTCCATTTGGGTCCATCAGTCATACTTCAAACACAACAGATAAAAGGCCAATATCCTTCCATTATAAAATATCATTACAAATACTGACAGCAATATTTTTCTTCATTATTCCTGTTCACCCACTTCATCTACAAAGAGCTGTTTTTTGGTCACAATTCTGCAATTATTCATACCAAGAATTTTACAAGTAAATCCAGTAGTGAGACTATTTTCCTACACAAGCAGCTACAACAAAGATAAACAGAAATGAAATATATAGTCAATTGCTTTATATAACAGAACAATTTCCATATTATGCATGAAATCAAATAGGAAATCAAACTTTTTGGAAAACAAATATATCAAGATGTTAAACATTTAATGGCAATATAAACAATGGGCTGTAGATCACTGAACAGCATCAGCAAGTAAACATGCATATTTTATCTGGAGTCAAAGAATTATGTATCCATTACCACCATTTTCATTGTTAACGTCTAAGCTGATAATAAGGAAATCAAGGACATTCATCTGGGACATCTGTGATATTGCCTTTCTCCCCTCCCTCCCCCCACGCTCTCATAAATTGGCAGGGGTGGTGCAGTGCGCCAGGCAGGCAACAGTAACAGCCTGTCCACCGGCAGGGTGCTCCATGCCACTCTGACTCCTGGCCAGACTGTGCCCATGCATTTCCACCATTGTTACACATTACCCTTAGATGATACAATGGGCAGGAAGCCAAGGGGCATTGGTGGAGCTACAGGTATGTCAGTGGAGACAGGGAGTGGGAAGCTGGGGCAAGCAGGGGCAGTGCAGACCTAATCTGGACAGGTGAGGGCAGCACAGATCCAGTCCAGGCAGGCAGAGGCAGCCCAGACCTAACCCTGGAACAAAAGAGCCTATACAGGAAAGCTAGGCTGGAAAAGCAGACTTGGTGACTCCTAGCCACACCCCTGCTTGTCAGCTTTTTAGCAGGAGGTCAAAGCTGTGCACCTTTAGAGAAGGTATTAACCCTTAACATGCAACTGCTTACAGCACATGCTAACTTCAACATTTCCTAACCTGCCTTAAGAGTTAACATGTACTAACTGTCACATGTAACTACACCACCCCTTGGGCTGAATTCACATCTTATATATACACTTGTGGAAAAAACCCTGAAAGTAAGATCAGGATTGCGTCTTTGAGTCAGCCTTGGTATTCTGCCATACCACTCATTTTGTTAATGAACTTTGATTGCTATTAAATGCTACTATCACAGAACACTGGCATTACAATGAAAAGTTGTTAGAAAAGTAGGCCTGATTATCTAATATTATGAGACGGAAGAATTAAATTGATTACCTGACTTTGTAATTCACTCTGTTGCTTGAGGCGAAGATTTTCAGGTGTATCAGCCACTGTAGTGAAGGATTGCTTTGGATAGTGTCTAGAAAAAGAATCACAAAGTCAAACAGAATATATGCAGCTATACTAAAGAAATTAAACAAATCCATACGCTCTTTGCTACTCTAGTTCAATTTACAACTCCGTTTAAAAGTAAAAGAAGTTACTGCAAAAAGTTACAGTAAAATATTTGTTAGTCCTACATTGCACAAAAGATACAAATAGATTTGCATAATTAATCTGGAGTTCATTTATATCCAGCATGGCCTCTCTTTGCATAGAATGATTTGCATAAGGTTTATTTTGCATACTATAAAACAAAACAGGCTGTTTTTAATTTTGTTTACCCTTACCTGCTTTGGATATTGTTAAACTGAGTTAGAATCAAGATAAGATGCCTTAAAATAGAAATACTGTACAAATTAACAAATGTTAAATAAGTCATTATGTTTAGAATTCATAGGTGTTTTGAATACAAAACATACTAGTGCTGAAATTTGGATGATTTACTGTGGTTACAATGACATTCCAGGTACAGAAAGGTCAGACCTTTTAATGTTAATCATGTCAACACACTGCTGTATGCAAAAGGAAATTATATCTAGACCAAAGGCTGCATTGGGAAAAAAAACTCCACATTGAAGGTTACTGTGCATCTGTCCTTCAATTGAAATTTCACACCTCTTCAAAGTACATTTGTTATTTTTTATGTACTTTCACAGACACCTTCAATACTCAAGACATTTCATTTTTTCTGGTTTTATCCTAAGTCTCTCTGTTATCAGTTACAATATAATTTATATTATATAAAAGACTGGAAACAAAACTATCTGCAGGTTAGCACAATATTTGCTTATGAAGAATCTGTACAGGGGGGAAAAATTATTCTAACAAACTTCTAGCCCAGGGGTGGGCAAAATATGGCCCACGGGCCAGATCCAGCCTGCCAGGCCATACTATGCAGTCTGCGGGGCCCCTACAAAATATAGAAAATGTATATTTATCTGCTCCCAGCTGCCTGTCAAAGATTTCATAGATATTAGGTCTGGAAGGGACCTTGGAACATCATCGAGTCCAGCCCCCTGCTCCAGGGTTAGGAAGTCAGCAGAGGTCACAGGATCCCAGCAAGATAAAAATCCAAATTTCTCTTGAAGGCATTCAAAGTAGGTGCTTGAACCACAGTCTATTCCAAACCTTGGGGGCTCGAACAGTAAAGAAGTTCTTCCTTATGTCCAGCCTGAAACAGTCATGAACGAGGCTGTGACCATTTGACCTTGTCATCCCTTGTGGCATTCTGGTGAGCAGACGTTCCCCCAGATGCTGGTGAGCACCCCGATAAACTTACAGGTGGCCACCAGATCACCCCTGAGCCTGTGCTTTTCCAGGCTGAAGAGTCCCATAGCTCTCAGCCTCTCATCATAAGGTCTGTTTTCCTGACCTCTGATCATGTGTGTGGCTCTTCTCTGGACTCTCTCAAGCTTCTCCACATCCTTTTTAAATTGTGGAGCCCAAAACTGGACACAGTACTCCAGCTGCGGCCTCACCAAGCCGGTGTACAAGGGGAGAATGACATCCCGGGATTTGCCTGAGAAGCAGCTATGGATGCAAGCCAGCATTTTGCTTGCTTTACTAGCTGCAGCATCACCCTGATGGCTCATGTTCATCTTGTGGTTAATCATGACCCCCAAGTCCCTTTAGTCCGTAGTGCAGGCCAGCATAGCACTGCCGAGCCTATAAGCATGCTACGGGTTTTTCTTCCCAAGGTGGAGAACCTTGCATTTTTTGGAGTTAAACACCATCAG
>NW_017729004.1:43567558-43567831 GCF_001723915.1 Gavialis gangeticus | reverse complement strand
CACTAGCTGAGCTATGAGCTATGATGCTCACCAACTTCCTTCACAAGGTCAGCATTGTTGGAGGGTAAGGAATCTCCATCACCCAAGCCTTCCTGTCCCGTAATGAGCAGGGGCGTCCCTTGGGACTGGTGAAAGACCAATGCAAAATGCCCATTTAGCAAGCTGACTTTTTCATGGGCATCAGTTGTCCCATCTAGTTTAGCAGGGGTCCAATGTTGCCCTTGCTTTTCCTCCAGCTCCCCACATATCTGAAAAATAACTTTTTATTGTCCT
>NW_017729004.1:43557839-43562558 GCF_001723915.1 Gavialis gangeticus | reverse complement strand
AGGTGCTCACCCACCCATTTCCTGATCCTGTCAAGGTAAACCTGGATCACCCTCTTTATCTTCAGGTATGGACACTTTACCCCAAAGTTTGGTGTCATCGGTGAACTTGGCCAGCCTGCTTCTGACACCAATGTCCACATCACTAATGAAGATGTTGAATAGTATAGGCCCAAGGACAGAGCCTTGAGGGACCCCACTGGTCACAGCACACCACGATTGACTTCCATCAACCACCACCCTCTGGGTCCGGCCGCGGAGCCAATTCCCCAGCCAGCAGATCATGGTGAGGCCGAGGCTGCAGTTAGCCAGTTTTGCTAAGAAGTGATCATAGGATACCAGATCAAAGGCTTTTTTAAAGTCAAGTCAAGATATACAACATCAATTTCTTCTCCCTTGTCCAGGTGATAGGTCACCTGGTCATAAAAGGAAATAAGATTTGTCAAGCAAGACCTACCCACAACAAACCCGTGCTGGCTATCCCTCAGGACATTGCCATCGGCCAGTCTATTAAAAATAGCCTCCTTAATAATCTTTTCTAAGACCTTCCCCAGGACAGAGACCAGGCTGATGGGCTTGTAGTTTGCTGGATCCACTTTCCTCCCTTTCTTGAAGATAGGCACCACATTGTTTCATAGTAGCTAGGGTCAGGAGGGCCTTCTTCCATTCTTCAGGCACTTCACCAGAGTGCCAGGAGTTCTTGAAGATCTGTGCCAGGGGCTGGGCTATGACACTAGCTGAGCTATGAGCTATGATGCTCACCAACTTCCTTCACAAGGTCAGCATTGTTGGAGGGTAAGGAATCTCCATCACCCAAGCCTTCCTGTCCCGTAATGAGCAGGGGCGTCCCTTGGGACTGGTGAAAGACCAATGCAAAATGCCCATTTAGCAAGCTGACTTTTTCATGGGCATCAGTTGTCCCATCTAGTTTAGCAGGGGTCCAATGTTGCCCTTGCTTTTCCTCCAGCTCCCCACATATCTGAAAAATAACTTTTTATTGTCCTTGATTCTCAAAGCTAGTTGGAGTTCAGTCGCAGCCTTGTCTTTCCTGGTTTGGTCTCTGCAGGTCTGCACCAGTGCAGAATGTTCCTTCTTAGAGGTGGATCCCATCCTCCACCCTTTGTAGGTCTTTCTTTTAAGATGCAGGAGGTCCACTAGTTCTCTGCAGAGCCAAGGGGGCTGCTGTGCTCTTTTGCTGCCTTTCCTCCACAATGGGATAAGCTTAGCTTGTGCATCCAGGATTGCTCCCTTGAGAAGCAACAACTCATCCTGAACTCCCCTCCCCTTTGGGTCATGGTCCCTTAGGGCCTCATTGACAAGCTTCCTGAGCTTGTCAGAGTCATCTTTCCTGAAGTTGAGGACTTCTGTATTGCTGACTGACTTACCAGCTTTACAGTGGATGGTGAAGGTAATCAGCTTGTGGTCACTGTCACGCAGCTTCCCTTCAATCATTAGGTCATTGATTAGGTCGCCCCCCATTACCAGTACCAGGTCAAGCAATGCTTTACCTCTCATCAGCCCATAGACTTCCTGCATCAAGTAGAGCTCATCCATGCATGTGAGAAAGCTTTGTGACCATTCGGATTTAGCAAAGCGCTCTTCCCATGAGATGTCAGGTTACTTGAAGTCTCCCATGACAACCATGCACCGGGAGCATGCAGCCTCAGCCAATTCCCTGGCACACTCCTGGTCAAGCTCTTGATTCTGGGTGAGAGGTCTGTAGTAGACTCCCACCATTGTGCTCCCTGTGCCGTGTTCCCCACGGATTTTAACCCAGAGGTCATCCATCCTGGGCACCAATGTCGGCTTGCAGGGACACGTAGCTTTCCTTGACATAGAGAGCCCCAGCCCTTCTGTCCACTCCATCTTTCCTGGACAGGATATAGCTGTCTATTCCTGTGGCCCAGTCATGGGTGGAGTCCCACCAGGTCTCTGTTATCCCTATGACATCATAATTATTTGTGTTAAGTAGGAGGACAAGTTCCTCCTGTTCATTCCTCAAGCTCCTGGCATTTGTGTACAGGTAGGCAAGTGTCCTTTTGGGTTCCCTTGCCTTGCCTACAGATCGTTCCAGGGTTGGGGCAGGGGTGGGCTCCCTTAAGTGCCTTGGCCTGCTGGCTTTGCAAGGGTTGCTAAGCGGGCCAGCAGTTATGGTAGTCTCCCCATCCCCCTGCAGGCTTAGTTTAAAACCCGGTGGAGCAGGTCAGCCAGTCTGGCTGAGAAGAGCCTCCTCCCCAGTGGAGAGAGGTGAAGACCATCCCTTCCCAGCAGCTCACTGCCAATCTCACCAAAGAGCGGACTGTGGTCATGGAAGCCAAAGCCTTCCTGATGACACCAGCACCGCACTCTTTGGTTTTACTACCTCAATCCTCCTCTCCCTCCTCAGCCCATAGCCCGAAACTGGGAGGATCAAGGAAAACACCACCTGAACCACCAACCCCTTAAGCCCCGCTCCCAAATCCCTGTAGCGCTTCATGACCTTGCTGGGATTTGTCATTTGTGCCCACATGGATAAGGAGCATAGGGTAGTGGTCAGCGGGCCAGAGGAACTTAGGGTTCTTCTACGCAATGTCTCGGATATGGGCTCCCAGGAAGCAGCAGACTTCCCAGGCTAAGGGGCCGGAATGGCAGATTTCCCCTTTAGTCCCCCTCAGGATTGAGTCTCCCACAACAAACATTTTGCGTTTTGTCTTAGGGAGAGTGGGGGCAGTAGCTACAGTCGAGCCTGTGATGCCTCATGGTTCATACCTGTTGCAAAGCTCCAGTTGGGTGGGGACCTTGGTGAGGCAGGCCTTTGGGCCTCTGGCCACATTGGTCCAACCACCTGGCTGGACAGAAGGGGAGGTCCCCGAGTCCTCCCTTGTTCTGGAAGGTGACCGTGGTCTACCCTCCACCTCCAGGGGGAGATGACGACAGGAGCCGGGGGCAGTGGGACACAGGGGGAGCCAGCAACAAGGCAGTCACACCCTGCCCCACCCCCCACCAAAAGTCTCTGCGTGCTGCAGCTTTGGGCCTGCTCCAGCATCATGTGGCTGCATCACTGGACCGCAGGAGCACGAGGCCCATGCCAGTACCCCAGAGCCAGGAGAGGGATGGGGGCAGTATATGCGTGTGTGTGTATATATGTGTGTGAGAGAGAGAGAGAGAGAGAGAGAGACTGTGTGGATGTGTACATGTACATGTGTGTGCAGTGAGGGTGGGGAAGAGAGAGAGAGAGAGAGTGTATGTGTGTGCATTCATATGGTAAGTCCCAAACACACTCCCCACCACACACATGTACCCATACCCCCGCTCACATTGCCATACATGCAGACCCCACACCCACTCATACACCCCAGCCACGCTTCTCCCACAAAGTCCCCCACAAACCCCATACCCACTTACACCCCACATATCCACACACATACCCACATGCTCCCTCACCCCACCCCACACAATAACAGCCCCCCACCTCCTCCACAATATACAAAAGTAAGACTTCATTTTTAGCTATTATGCAGTCACCTCTGCATACACTACACAAACGCATGTAAATCAGGACAAAAATATTTTTTAAATCAAATTAATTAATGCTGTAGATGTTCGATTTTTAGAATATAATTTGCTATTTTTCTGCTTCTGAGATGGCAAAATCCCTTGCTGAAAGGAGAATTTCCAGGGGCAATAGGTGGGACTTCTAGCGGCAAATGTCGGGATTAGGGGACGGAACTTCCAGTCCCAAGATGGTGATCAGGGGGCAGGGCCCCTGTCAAGGGGCAGGGCTACCAATGCAGCCCTTGATAGCTTGCCAAAACTCAGTAAGCAGCCCTTCACCCAAAATAACTGCCCGCCCCTATTCTAACCAGAAGGTTAAATCCTAACTTAGAGAAGAGGTGGCATGAGACACCTAGCTACACTTTTCATAAGCAACAGTAACATTTCCAAATAGAGTTCTCTGGTTTTCAACCAAAAAATTTTTTTGGTTTTGACTTTTCACTAAAAAGCTGAAATATTATAAGAACATACTGGGTCTGACTAAAGGTCCATCTAGCCTAGCATCCTGTCTCTGACATTGGAAGAGGCAGATACTTTAGAAGAAGAACACTGAACGTGGCACATCTAGAGTTATCACTCCCTTGTTCATTGCCTTCTCTGACATCCACCATTAATGATTTAGAGATGCCAGAGGATACATCCCTGACTGCTGTGTTTAACAGCTATTAAGATATCAATCATTCATGAATTTGTCTAGTCTCCCTTTAAACCTGACTATACTTATCTGCCACTACACACATCCTTTGGTAATAAGCTCCACAAGTTAACTACATGCTGAATAAAAAAGTACTTTCTCTTGTTAGTTTTAAACTGGTGTCCAGCTAATTTCATTGCATGCCCCCTGGTTATAGTAGTCTAGGACTTGGTGAGTGAGAGTTCCCTATTCACTTTGCCCACAGCCTCCATGGTTTTATAGCCCTCTTTCATATCCCCCCCTCAGCCTTCTCTTTTCCATACTGAAGAGTCCTAGCCTTTTTAGTCTCAACCTGGAAAGCAGTTGCTCCATACCCCTGATTATCTTAATTGCTTTTCTGCACCATTTTCCATGAGGGGGACCTATTTTCTGACTTCTTTTAGTATTCTCTATTATAATTCATAACAATAGAAACATTTTATTCAGTTTTTAAAAATATATATGCACTCATATTCTATGCTTCTTGTATTCCTGTGGGGGGGGGGGGGGGGGGG
>NW_017729004.1:43550227-43552839 GCF_001723915.1 Gavialis gangeticus | reverse complement strand
GGGGGGAATTGCTTGCATCTCTGAAGAGGAAAGCATCTTTAAAATTCCAGAAGCTTAAGGTGGATGAAGCCAGCTAATTTCAAAATTTACTATTTTCCACTGAATTTTGGAACAGATAAATGATCAGGCAGCAGCTTGTGGAAAAGATTATATTCACAACTCAGCACAAAGAAGGTCAAGCTATTCTAGAACATCATAAATATATCATCTAACTCATTCTGGCTATAAAATGGAATAAGCACACAGTTCTAGAGTAGCCAACCTTTGCCTTATCCCTTCTCTTTTCTCAGCTGATCTGTTAATAGAAAAAGGAGATGTGTACAAAGGCCCTTCTTTGATATGTACCAAGGTACGTGGTTTTTATTCTGCAGAGCTAACAGTTAAGTAATAACTTAAGTAGTAACTCTAAATAGAAGAGCTCATTCTGACAAAGAACTCTTCTCCATCTCAGTAGCTTACACAGACTTTTGCAATCCACATGAGTAGAAAAAGCAGTGAAGCCCACAGACAGCTGCTCTGCATCAGGAAGCCACTAGAAATACATCATTCCCAGATCTTAATGCAGGAACAGCTTACCATGTATACACCTTCAGCAAGTGTAGTGATAGTCACAGTAGGCCTAGGCTCTTAATTGTTCTCTCACCTTGCACAATGAGAGGGAAAACACAGAAAAAGCATGATGCATCTCCTTTTAATGTATGTTTTCTAAACTGAATTGTCCCCATAGTTTAAGAAACAGTAAAATGTATTGTATTGAAGCAACTTATACCAGTTTTTCAATGCAAATTATTTACAAGTACAATTGTTTGTCTCATAATTGGTATCCAAAATCCATACAATTTCAACAGCCACACACAGTAACCAAAACATTCATTACTAGAATATTTCACCCCATGCTGTAAATTTTTACAGATATATAAATCCTAGAATAGACATTGTCTAAATGCTTATACAAAAAATGTACTAATGCTATAAATAAAGAAACTGGATGAAGTAGCATTAACAAAGAATCTGCTGCTCATAACAGCACTGACCAAACTGTTTAAGTTAAAATTGTCATTTAACTGAGAACTTCTCAATATATTACTTTTTTCTTTACTTAATCTTTTTTCAACATATAAAAAAAGGGATCACTGAGCAAAATTAAATTACCAGAAGTGTTCTAGTGGATATTATCATTATCATAATATGATCATATTATCATATCCACTGAAGCCGATCTGTGAAACCACCCACATAACATATCAAACCAAAGAGATATGGTTTTAGTTACAGACCCTTAGCTTATGGAAATTCTTGCCTGACACCATTATACATGGCTGATGAATACTAACTTCAGCATCTTTTTGTGTCTTGTTTTTAATTGACTTTGATTTTATGAAATAGCTCTAGTTTTATTAAAAATATCATTAGGTAAAATGATGAATTGCCCCATTATTCCTCCAAGACTTGCTCTATCACTGTATAATTTAATATAGCTTCTATTGCATCTATTGTCTGAAGACTTGTTAAACAGAAGGAAGAGTTAAACTGGTCACACTCTGTTTTCTAAATATCTGCTTAAGAACATACTGTATTTCAGCAAAACATTCTTAATAAGGATGTGTGGACGGATGAAAACTGTTTTTTAATTCAAAAGCTTACAGTGGCATCATAGTATTTGATAACTCCATTCCTGTGCTCCCTTTTATCTTCATTTACTGTGGCTATGAGGAAAAAGTAGAGAATTTATTAAAGGGATTGACGTTATGCCAGCTATTTAATGATAATGCCCAAAGGATTATTTTTGTTGTTGTCGGTCTTTGATAGTACTGAATCTTAGCAATATGTATGATCAAGCTAATGCTATTAGTGATGATAATCCTGTATAAAGATCTACACAAGAATCTCCAGAACAATCAATATGCACGGCATGGCATTTCTGTACTATGTGGTATTGCACTGCTCATTTCAGTTACACAGCTTGATTAATTAATAAAGGCTCAAGTGGATTTCCTTGTATTTCTGGAGAAATTCCTTCATTTTTGTGAATTTAAAACAATAACAATTAAGCCTCAAAAGACATAGGAGAGTACCTACAATTTTGCATGTGATTCCAAGTTTAGTCATAGACAATTTCCCATGTATATGTTACTCATGAGACTAATCTTGTGTTTCCATTTCTGCCAGCATCAAAAGCAATGAAAAAAACCCTTCTTTCAAGAATTTCTGCACTGCCCAGAGGAAACGGAATCAAGAGACAAACTTTTCTAAGCCTCAGAAAAAAAAGACAAGACTGAAGAGCTCAGAAAGACTTGAATGGGAAGAAGGCCTGGAATACCTTTACAACAAAAGGTAAAAAAACAAAAACAGCTGGAACTTCCTTCTCCAGGAAGGGTAAAAAACTTAGATGGAAGAGCTCCACACCTTACCAAATGAATAACAATCTCGAAACAATATATAGCAGGGCTATTCAACTGGCAGATCAGGGGCCACATACAGCCCACCCATGACAGGTTAAAGTGCTGCCTGTGGGGCCCTGGCAGTGGGGCTGTAGCTTTCAGTGCACCTGCAGAACCTGCCACCACTCCTTGCCCCTGCACACACACTGCCCCCCCCCCCCCCCCCCCCCC
>NW_017729004.1:43543203-43550041 GCF_001723915.1 Gavialis gangeticus | reverse complement strand
CCCCCCCCCCCCCCGTCTGCTGCTAAATTCAGGGTCTTCAGTCACTGCCAGTGACTCAAATCAGTAGCTGGGGAATAACTGGTTCACCTCCTAGGTTCCCAAGCTGTGGCAACAGTGAGGCAGCTGCGCCAAGAAACTGCCACCCCACTGCCAGAAGTGGGTCATCCAGCCTGCGAGAACTTCTGTGGTCCAGATCCGGCCCATAGGGCCAAATAAGTTAGATAGCCCTGATACAAGATATAAGAAGAAAGCCTTACAGCAATGAAAGAAGCTATATATTGCAGTCCAGGAAGCATCAGGATAAAGTGAGAAATTTTTTTAAAACTCAAGCTTAACTAGACATGACAAATAAAAGGTTTGAAAATAGAGAACAAGAAAAGAGGTACAGTCATTATGCAATGAGAATGAAGTTGAGAGGTAGGTAATTTAGATATAGTGAACACGAGGCAAAGACAAGATGGCTAAGGGAATTGGAGGTATGGGCAAAGGAAATTACCTGAAAGGGAAGCAAATCTCAGAGAGCTTAATGTGTTCAAGTTGAGCAGACCAGATAATCTCCATCTCAGAATTCTGAAAGAACTGGCACAAAATCACAGTATCAAGGATCTTTAATAAACTTTTCAAATAAAAATTGTGAAATATGTATGGAAAAAAGCAAATGTCATACCTATACTTAAAAGGCTGTTAAAAAGTGATCCTAGCCACTACAGGACTATTAACCTAAGCTCAGTATTGTCATTTTAGAACAAAAATTGATCGAAAGACTAATAAAAGATATGGAGGTAAATGGAAAACAGGATGAAACACAGCATGAGTTTACTAAAGGTAAATCACATCAGACCGATTTTCTGGACAGGTAATGAAGATCTCTTTTCTATGGACTTTAATAAAGCATTTGCTATAGCACCATTTGGGACATTCTTAGACAAACTGAGAAGTTAAGAATTAATACAACTATAAAATGGGAAAGGAACTGGCCATAGGGAAGATGATAACTGTGTTAAAAAGGAAACTATCTGAATGGAGGGAGATAACTACTAGAGGTTCCTCAAGGATTAGAACCATTTATATTTTCAGGATATCACACAAGAAAAACTCAATAGACTGAGGACCGGAGTTATAAAAATGGGATTGAATGTGATACTATAACATGCTAGATCATGCACTTAGAGATTAACAACAAATATTTAAGATGCAAACCAAAATGTCAGCAGTTGAAAATGAGAGTATTAGTTGATCGCAGGGTGACTGTCAGACAGCCATGAAAAAAGCAATGAGATTTTATGGTGTGTCAGGTGAGGCATTTCCAGTAGAGAAAGACAAATGTTATTGCCGCTGTACAAGATGCTAGTAAGGCTACACCTAGAATAGTTTGTACAGTTCTGATCATACATGTTCAAGAAAGATTAATTCAAACTGCAAGTGGTGCAGAAAAGAGCTAACAGAATGACAGAAGCCAGACTCACTTTTGAGAGGAGATTAAAAGAGTTTGTCCTGTTTGAGTTCCGGAAACAAAGCCTGGAGGGGGTATTACTCTCTATAATTACACTGGGCATGGAAAAACACTGGTGAGGAAGAAGAGCTCCTTTAGCTAAAGGACTGTGTTGGTCTAGAAATACATAGGGATAGCCATGAAAAAAATGAAGCTAGAAATGAGAAGATTTCTCACCAAAGAGTGAAGCTCCCAAGGGGAATTCCTGAATATAAAACACAGCTGTGGCATTTCCAGTAAAATAGCTTTTTAAAAAGTCAGACATGGCTCCTCCTTTGCAAGAACACATACATATTATAACCCACACAAAATGGTAATTTCTCCCACCTCTCAGGCCAGAGTTAAGGGCTGGAAGTTAGATATTTCACTGCCACTGAATGTCAGTGAAATCTGGAATGCTCAACACCCTCAAGTTCCTAGGGAAATCACAGGCAAACAGCAGGTGCTCTAGTGAGGTCTCGGTACTAAAACATCATTATTTTACAACATGCAATACATGACTTGTGAGCAGATACTAGTATTACTGTATTATTTTGAACCAAACTACAACTGGAAAAAATTAATGAAAACATATCCATTTTTCATCTCTTACTCATGCTTTTTGTTTGGTTTGGTTCTATTTATGTCCTAATTTCTAAAATTCATAAATTTTCAGCGGGTCATGAGGATGTCAGTATGAGTGAGTAGGATTCAACTACATTTCACCCTAATTACCTACCTGATGCAGGATACTACAGTCTTGTCTGCTTAGATATCAGGTACCAAAAGTGAAAGAAGGAAGGGAGTTTTAATTTTGCTGTCAGTCAAATGTGAATCTTGCCCATGGCAGGCTGCTTGCTTTGAAGCTCTTGCTCAACTGGGCTTTTGCTGAGAGGCTGTCACTGGTATTCGTTTTGCTCTTTGAAGTGTTTTTTTATGCGTATACACTTGACTGCAAAAGCATATGAAGGGTTCTTGTCAAACAGAGAAGCTTGCAAGGGAGGTTTATGACTTGCTGTTGGAAAATTGGGACAATGAGGTGTGGATGGAAGATATTAAATTTGAAAGTTAGGATTCTGACTGGCTACCAGATTTGGTAAATTGTCATTCTGATATCTGGTAAATCCCTTTGCAGAAATTGGTTTACCTTTGAAATCTGAACTAATTTTTCTCCTTCCTCTTTTATTGCCTTGGCAATTAACTTTTGAAGGCATTTAATTCGTGCTTCATATTCAAAAAAGAACAGATGGCTGCGCTACAGTATGCAACCTAAATATTGGAAAAGTACCAACACAACCCTAAGGAGATAAAAGAATCCTCTCCAATTCCTTTACGTTGTTAAAATATGCTGCCCAAAACTGAACATCTCACCTAGCTCAACATTTTAGATATTTTTTATTCTACTTGTTTGAAGAATGCCTCGTACATTTCCTCTCCATGGTGTGGTGACCCACCAGAGCACCATCCTTGTCCTTCTTCCTCTCATCCAAATACACTCAAAACACCGGCCACTCACTTCCTCTTGGACCCCAGAGCAAAAGAATACATTTTGGACATACTGGGTGCCTACAGATGTGCAGCGAGGCTGCTCGGACGCATTGTAATTATAGCGCATCACAGCAGACTCAATCAAGCAGGTCTTCTGGAGTGTGGTAATTACAGCACTCCAGGAGACTCCAGCATCATGTGCATCAGCATCCCTGTGCTGAAAATGGCAGTGGGAGGGCTCTTTAGTTAAGGGCCATTTTTCAGCGCAGGGGCACTGATGCATATGACGCTCCAGGCATTTTAATCAGAGGGACTCTCTGAGCTGCTCTAAATAAAAGTGCTCCCCCCCACTCCCAGAGCACATCTATAAACGCACATAGTGCAATGTCTCCTCTTCCCTACCATACCTCACCCCCTCCCCAACCATAACTATAATTCTGTTGCAAACTATACCCCTCAATTCTGAAATGCCAGTTGTAGGAGTTACTTCCACCAAGTCTGAAATACTCATTAAGTCTTTTTTTTTAATTTACCTTCCTTGCTTCCTGCTCAAGCAAACTCCCAGGCAAATTCCCTGTGCTTGCTTCCACTTGAATACAAGTAGCCACCTATATTTTCAGACATCTGTCAGTGAAAAACAGAAGCAGGTTGTTCTGAATTTGGAATTATCTCATATTGGATCATCAGGTGCTTGTTCTAGCCTGATAACCTGAATGTTACTGTGAGAGGGATTTGTGAAGATGAATGACCAGGTGTCATGGAACACTGCTATCTTCATTCAGTTACTAAGGAAACTCCAGCTGCATAATCAGCTCTTCAAGAGAATGAGTAACCTAGAAGTATTCAAGATCCCAGATTTATGTGGGAGGTGGGCTGAACAGCTAAGTAACTGGCCTAATTCAATTATCTTACAAAATAAAAGGTGATCATGGGCCCCTCTACACATGCAGAGAAGGCACAGTGGGATCCAATGCATGATCCACACAATCACACCTCCTGCTGTGCCAAAGATGCATGGCACAGGGCACAACTGTGGGATTGCGCATTAGATCCCATCATACCTTATTGCCAGTGCAGGGGAAGCCTGATCCTGGGCTCCCTGTGCACCAGCAAGGAACAAGCTCCCATAGCTCGGAGCCCACTCAGCTGAAGGGCTCCAAGTTACAGAGGCACCCCCACAGGTGAGACAGAAACAGTTGCCGCAATCTACCAGCATCAGGAATATATGAAACCCCTGAGGTCAAAAGACAGAAGCTGCCACAAGCTCCCAGCCTCAGGGATGTGTGAAACTCTCCCATGGCTGGGAGATCATGGCAGCTGTGATTTCCCAGCCCCAGGGGTTTCACACCCCGCCAAGGCTCGGAGCTAAAGGCACACTCTATAGCTACTGGGACCCAGCTGGGTCCCTGCACTGGGTTGCACACTGCCGGAAACCAGCAACTGCAGCTGTGGGATTCTGGGTCTCAGCAACTCCAGGGTGCCACTGGGACCCAGAGTCGGCAGCTGCTGGGGCTGAAATTCCCCTCAGTTGTGTGATTTCCAGCCCTGGCTTGGTATGGTGCACCCATCAGCTGTCAGGGCTCCCAGCCACAGGGAAGACCTTGCTACTTGTGTAAATTAAAACTTGATAGCAACCAGCTATAAAGTTAGTACACATTTTCAAGGTCTAACTTTATAGCTGGTTGGAGCTTTGTATGGCCTGATAGCTACTTTGCACATGTAGTTGGTCTCAAGGTAACTGCACAATTAACCAGTTAATTGTGCAATACCTGTAATGTATACCTATATTACAAAGTTTAAGGATTAATATCTTAAACCCTACGGGACAAAAGTTTCCTCAGGTATATTCAAGAGTCAGGATCCCAGGCAATTTTTCAGCTCATAGGAAATATTAAACCCATATTTTTATTTCATTTATCCATTTTTGTACCTTTGAAGTTCATCTAATAATAGAACAAGTTTAGAAATGTTTTGGGGAAGATTTTAAAAGGCACGAATTTCCATCAATGATGCCTAGATGCCAGTTTGTGCCTTCCAAAGATCTTCAAGCTATCTTTTTGGTGTAGGAAATATATTTTAAAAATGCTAGCTTTTTACCGCTTGAATAATTCAGGTTAAAAACATTTCAATCTGAAGGATTTAAAATGCTCAGAAGAGGGACAGAGAACACGAAAATGTAGATTATTTTATCCTTTAATACAGTAAAAGCTTTATTATCCAGCATGAGTGGGGTGACAATTATCTAAAAATTCTGGTTATCTGAGAGTTATAGCCTGCGCAGCCAGGATCACAGCTGGCCCAGGAGGCAGATAAGTTTCTTTTGATCTACTTTCTTTTAGCTGTTCATGGGGCAAGGGCGGGCTCCAGCTGCAGGCTAGGTTCTGCTCCCTGCCTCTGCACCTCATTGCCACTGCTTCAAAAGTGACATGGCACCACGTGCACCCCACCATTGGGCAGGCCGGACAGCAAGCCCCAGCGTCGCCGCCCCCGGCCCCGAGCACAGCCACCCTCACCAGGAATAGCCCAGCGCTGCCCTGGCTCCAGCCCACAGTGGCAGCCCACCCTGCCCTGCACAGATCTGTTAAATTCCAGTTGATAAAGTATTCTGGTTAGTAAAATGCCAGTTAACACAGTTTTTACAGTAAATCTTTGTACAGTGTCAGGGCTGTTCACAAAATTAAACATATGGAGTGAAATCCTAGCCCCACTGAAGACAAGAGCAGAATTCCCATTGACTACACGGAGGCCAGGATTCCAGTCCCACACTGAAAATTAGCTACATCATGTCAAAGACTTGGGGGAAAAGATGTGAGCTGACACTGTTTCAAAAAGAAGAAGGAAAGAATAGCCACCAGCTGTACAGAAGACCTATGCCACCAACAGCACCAGACTGGAGGCTGAATTGACAGAGATTATGGAAATAGAGACCACTACTACAATGGAATACAGAAAAATACTATGATAACTTGCAGTAATAACAATATAGGGCATGGCAAACACACCCAAGTGTTTTTACAAGGAAAAATAGCTTTTTAGAATGTTGTTACTACTCACCAATGGCATAATTGTAATGCTGATATTTCTCTAGTGTCTGCATTTTGTTTTTTCAATGCTTAAAATATTTCGGGGGGGGAGGGGAAAAAATGTTCTCTCAATGAATCCAAAAGATTTAAGCCTACAGAAAGAAATGTATTAAAATTATGAAGATTATCATTAACTTCAGCCCTTGATGATTTACAGTAAAAGAGCTGACATAGTAAGCTGAGACAATATGCACACCTATGTCAGAACCAGCTGGTATATAGTTTGTCTCCCTGCCTAACATAAAGGGTTTTATTACTACTAATGCAGCCCTTTCTGTAGATGGCCAATAAATGGCCAATAAATACACAGTGGGAGGAGGCAGAAAGAAAAAATGGTAAGTTTGTCAGAGGTGGAAGAGGTTTAAATTTTGGGGCTGCCAACCCTGACACTGTCCCACCTAGGTCCTAGGTTCCTCGCTAGAAGGGAGAAATAGGCTGCAATCTGACCTAGACAGGTTACAGGGGTGGGCGGATGAGAATAGGAAGGGATTCAACACCAACAAGTGCAAAGTGATGCACCTGGGGAGGAACAACTGGCACCATACCTACAGGTTGGGGAACTCCCTTCTTGTCAGTACAGAGGCGGAAAAGGATCTTGGAGTCATCATTGATTCCAAGATGAACATGGGCCGGCAGTGTGGGGATGCAGTCAGGAAGGCCAACCGTACCTTGTCATGCATCCACAGATGCATCTCAAGCAGGTCCAAGCAGGTGATACTCCCCCTCTATGCGGCACTGGTAAGACCGCAGCTGGAGTACTGCGTCCAGTTCTGGGCGCTGCACTTCAAGAGGGATG
>NW_017729004.1:43537970-43538203 GCF_001723915.1 Gavialis gangeticus | reverse complement strand
GACACCCACAAATCTGCTCATTCGAATAGACTGCACCTAACAGTGCTAAAGGAACTGGCTGACATCATAGCGTGGCCACTGGCAAGGAGAGTCGAGAACTTGTGGTGCTTGGGTGAGGTACCTGAAGATTGGAAGAGGGCCAATGTGGTGCCTGTCTTCAAGAAAGCGAGGAAGAAAGATCCAGGAAACTACAGGCCAATCAGGTTGACCTCAAGCCCTGGAAAGATCTTGGG
>NW_017729004.1:43531984-43532970 GCF_001723915.1 Gavialis gangeticus | reverse complement strand
GGAAACTACAGGCCAATCAGTTTGACCTCTATCCCTGGAAAGATTATGGAAAAAAATCATCAAAGAAACCATTAACGACAGGCTAACAGAAGGCAACATTCTGAGGGATAGCCAGCATGGCTTTGTTGTGGGTAAGTCTTGCATGACCAATCTCATTTCCTTCTATGACCAGGTGATGCATCACCTAGAAAAAGAAGAAGAGGTTGATATCATATATTTGAACTTTAAAAAAGCCTTTGACCTGGTGTTCTATGTCCTCAGGGCCAAAATTAGGGAACTGCAGCCTCGACAACCCTACGGTCCCAATGGCTAGAGAACTGGCTCTGAGGTTGGATCCAGAAAGTGGCAGTTGATGGAACCAAATCAACACGACACCAGTGGTGTCCCCCAAGGTTCCATTCTTGGACCTCTACTTTTTAATGTATTTATAAATGATCTGGACTCTGGTGTCAGAAGTGAACTGGCTAAATTTGCTGATGACACCAAACTATGGGGAAGAATGTCCACGCGTGAGGAAAAGCTGGTGATCCAGGTCAACCTCGACAGACTCGCAAAGTGGGCAGATGAAAAGTTGATGGCATTCAATAAGGAGAAAAGCAAGGTGCTCCACCTTGGGAGAAAAACACTCACATCACACTTATAGGCTCGGCAGTGCTACATTCACTAGCACCACAACTGAAAGAGACTTGGGGGTCATGAACATGATCCACCAATGTGATACTGCAGCCAGCAAAGCAAACAAAACTCTAGCTTTCATCTATCGATGCATCTCAAGCAAAACCCAGAAAGTCATCCTCCTGCTGTACTCAGCCTTGGTGAGGCCGCAGCTGGAGTACTGCATCCAATTCTGGGCTCTGCAATTCAGAAAGGATGGGCAGAAGCTTAAAAGATTCCAGAGGAGAGCCACGCACATGATCAGAGGGCAAGAGAGCAGGCCTTCTAAAAAGAGGCTGCAATCCATGGGACTCTTCAGTCTGAAGAAGCAT
>NW_017729004.1:43526356-43526984 GCF_001723915.1 Gavialis gangeticus | reverse complement strand
CTTCTAAAAAGAGGCTGCAATCCATGGGACTCTTCAGTCTGAAGAAGCATAGGCTCAGAGATGACTTGGTGGCGGCCTATAAGTACATAAAGGGTGTTCATCAGGAACTGGGAGAACATCTGTTCACCAAGGCACCCCAAGGGAAGACAAGGTCCAACAGTCACAAATTCCATTTTAGGCTGGCCACACTTCTTTACTGTCTGAGTCCCCAAAGCCTAGAATAGACTCCCCTCAGAGGTGGTGCAAGCACCTACTCTGAACACTTTCAAGAAACATTTGGATGCTTATCTTTCTGGGGTCCTTTGACCCTAGCTGACCTCCTGCCCCTTGGGCAGGGGGCTGGACCGGATGATCTTGTGAGGGCCCTTCTAGTCCTAATATCTGTGAAATCTATGAATGTCTGTCCCTAGCCTAGGAGGCTTCATCTTATAACTATGTGCCTAACAAATCTCACCATGTCAACATCACAATGTTTTATGAACCTTTTTTTTCCCTTAACACTGTAATTTGATTTTGTCTTATTTTATATCACAGTTCATAGACATTTTATTAGGGCAGGAAGGGACCTCGGAAGATCATTGAGTCTAGACCCCCGCCCAAAGGGCAGGAAGTCAGCTGGGGTCATAGG
>NW_017729004.1:43523862-43526345 GCF_001723915.1 Gavialis gangeticus | reverse complement strand
GAAGGGGCTACCATTCCTGCATGTTTCATCCAAATCAGGCCAGAACTAACAAAGTTATAGGTTGTTTTGTCCTTTCCCATTATATCCTATGGGTGAAACGTCAAGAGTTTCGCCGTTTCAACTCTTTTTGACAGAGCAAAACGGAAAAGCTGTTTCGAATTGAAACAAAATTCAAAATGAAGCGCTGTTCCATCAAAACACTGATCAAAATGGAACACTGCCATTTCGCACAGCCCTAATATAAAGGTGAACTACTAGCATAAGAGACAATCTTCTTGCATAGCTCCATTTTCTGTCTCCTGCATACACCACTCCAAACATTAAAAAAAAAAGCTGCAGTACTACATGATTTCTATCCCTACCACATCTCCTTTGTTGCCCACCAATGATCTGAGCCTGAGTTAGCCTTAACTAAAAGCAGGACACACTTGCTAAGCCTCAACTCTGCCCCTAGTTGACTGACTCTAAGGCTAAGTACAGACTTTCAAAAAAGCCCGAATCAGATTTCCACTAATTTTCATGGCTTTTTCTAAGTGCCCTAGATTACTTTGGGAGCAAACAAAACTCACTTTCACCCAGGGGTGAGGGGGGAAGTAGAGAGCACAGAGGCAGCCTGCAAATACCAAGCCTAGCCAAGCAGCCAGCCACTCAAATTGGCCAGCATGACCCCAACCCTGCCCCCCTCACCAGCTCTCAGCAGCCACTCAGGGAGAGAAGGTAGAACAAAGCCCCACCACCACCACCGCATGGGCTCCCCCAGGTATGTTCGCTCAAGTTTGGGTGGGCCAGGGCCAGGCTGCACAGCTGTCCACTGGACAGGGAACAGAGAATTGGGGGTGAAGAGAAGCTGAGCATCCTCACTCTCTGGGTCCTCCCCAGTTTACTGGCTTGTGTCTGGGGAGGGGAGAAGCAGGAAGGGGCTGGGCTGAGGCAGGCCAGGCGTGCAAATTTTTTTCTTAAATCATTTCTCACTCACTCCCCACCCATGGTTCCCAGCAGAGAACCACATGGGTCCAAGCCACAGCTCCTGTCTTCAGCTGTCAGCAGCAGCCAGATAGGAGCTCAAGAGGCAGAGGAGAGAAGAGCGCTCCCCCCCCAACAGGCAGCCCTGGCCCCTCCCTAGACCCAAGCAAGCATGAATGACGCATGCCCCCAGCAGCTGGGAGGGCATGGCGGTGGTGGGAGTGGCAGGAGTGATGGGAGTGCAGCAGTGGTAAGTGGAGGAGCTCCCTCAGACACGGCCAGCACTTTCAGTGGGAGGGGAGGGATGGCGAGCACCAACCAGAGATTGGCAACCACCCGCAGATGCTGCTGACAGTGGTGGCGGTGGCCAGCAGGGACCATGGACCACACGCAGACACTGCTGGTGCTGTTGGTGGTGGGGTGGCAAGTGGTGACCATGCCTTTTTATAGAGGGTACACCACCACGCTCAGGGGGTACATGTGCATCCACGTGCACCCCCTATGCATCACCCCTGCAAGCAAGCAAGCTGGGGGAGGGGCCCATGTGGCAGGAGGCTCTGTGTCCCTCACCATCACAGCTGGGGGGCTTGCACGGTAGGAGGCTCTGTTCCCCCACCCTCTGCCCCCAGTTTCCAGTGAGATGGAGAGCCACTTGGGTCTAACCCACAGCTCCTGGCTGCAGCTGTCAGGTGGTCAGGTGAGGGATGTGGCAGAACACAGTCCCACACCATGCAGGCCCCCAGTTTTGCTGGCTTGAGGCCAGGACCACATGGTGTGGGGTTACACTCCCTCTTCCGCCCCCCCCCGCCACCCGGCTGCTGCTGAGAGTTGCAGACAGGAGCCACAACTCTCCATCATGCCGGGAACCAGGGGCAGCGGAGAAGAGCCCCCTACCACATGGACCCACCCCACACCCTCCTCAGCAAGCTGGAGGCCTGAACAGTGAGGGGCTCCACTCCCTGCCCCCCCCCCTGCAATTCCTGGGCCAGCAGATAGCCACATAGGTCCAAGCCATTGCTCCTGCCTGCAGCTGCCAGGCAAGTAGACAGGGGGCAAAGGAGGAAGCATAGCCCCCCCACCATGCAGACCAGGCCCACTGTGCTGGCTCCGGGCTGGGGCTGCTTGGTGGGGGGCTCCTCTCCCTGCCTTCCCCCACACCTAACTGCCTGAAAACTAGTTGCAGGGAGCAGGGCTGTGGAGAGAAGCTACACTGCACCAGATAGTGAGGGAGTGGGGAAGCCCATGCCACATGGCCCCCCCACCCCCAGCTATGTTGCCCAGGGTGGGGGGCTCCCCCCCTGCCCAGCCCAGCTAACAGGCAGGATGAGGGCTGAGGAGCGGAGACTTTGCTCCCTCTGCTCTGACAGTCCAGGGACAAGACCAGCCCAGCAAGGCACTCAACCAGAGCAGATGAGCACAGGCCAAGGCTAGCCTGTCCACCCTGCAAGAAGGGGTTAGCAGAGCAGCCACATAGGCTCCTGGGATGCAAGGGGACTATGACCTAACTGGGGGGGGGGGGG
>NW_017729004.1:43518444-43523828 GCF_001723915.1 Gavialis gangeticus | reverse complement strand
ATTGGGTGACTAACAGCTTTGTGATATAGAGAATATTAAGAATTTCCTTTGTGCTTCAGTTGAAATTCCTGCTCAATAAAAAAAATAATTGAATTCAAGCTTAAGGTTTTTATTGCTATAGTTTCTGATCAACTTTGAGGGGTGGGGAGGATGGGAAGGCTCTGGCCATGGCAGCGAGGGCTCCCCCCCCACCCCACTCGTGGGTTTGCGGAGCCGGCTAGATGGGGAGGAATGAATCTGGTCAAACCTAAAAACTTATAAAATCTGGTACTACATCCATCTCAATCTATCTTATACCAGGTTCCACCATTTTTAACTGGTCTTTCTGCACTGAACTTCTGTTCTGTTACAGGTTTAAACTAGTTTCCTATCACTTATATCAATTTATGTTTAATTTCTGTATCTAGCTTAGTACTGTATGTCTTATGGAAAAGCACTGTGAGCATCTTTAAAATGTGCTCTAGGTGAGAGGAAGGAGTTTTTTAATTAGAGTGAGTTTGATAGTCACTCTAATTAAAGTGCCCACAATGTTAAATACATTCAGCATCCCACACTTCAAAATGGCATCAGGGGCATGTTAACTAAAGCTCATTCATGCTTTAGTTAAAGCATCCCCACCACCATTTTGAAGCACGGGGACACTGAATGCACATGATGTGGAGGCTGCTGGAGTATGCTAATTAGCACATTCCAGCAGACTTAATTAATCGTGCACATATATAGGTTTCCTGCGAGACCACACTGTCTTAGAGTACATTTTGAGTTCATAGTACATCTTGAATCTTGCACAACACCTCACAAACCAAAACTACCTTCATTTCCTGAGGCCCTTAACAGAAGTGGAAGTATACTGAAAACAGTAGATAAATCAAATCTTAAAATGGTCCTTGTGCAAAGCAGCTGCTTTGTTCATGTACCCTGCTTAGAACTGAATCATATATTTATTATGAAGACTGTATATTGTATCAGCATCAATAAAAGGAAAACCGACATTATTGGCAATTGGCTTTTTTTGGCTGATGTGGCCGATACTGTCACCAGTAAATGGTGCATAAATGTGAACAGCCACAGTGCAGCATGCAGGCAACCAGGAGCACAGCCTGGCAGCTCAGACAGCAGCATCTGGCTGGTAAGTCTGCTGGGTGGGGGGGCAGACCGAGGCCCCCACAGCGAAGGTGGGACTGGAACTGGCACTGGGGCAGCGGCAGGGGCAGGCACTGCACAACTGGAGCAGGGCAGGCCATGGGAGCCATGAGCTGCTTGTCCGGGAGCGCAGGGGGTGGCTTCTGCCACTGCACACACCCCAGGAGGTGCAGAAAGGCATGTGGTCCCTGGATATGTGCACAGGGCAATGACAGGTTCCCTCTGTAGGCTGGGGCCAGGGCAGAGCCAGGCTCTTCCTGGCAGGGGGGCTGGGCTGGGGTTGTGCTTGGGCAGGCAGTGGAAGCACTGGGAGGGGGGCTACGGTGAATTTTGAGGCGTCTGTAGCCCCCCTATAGTTCCCCTCCCAGTGCTGCCACCAGCAGTCCTAAACAGCCCCAGACCAGTCTCCCCCCTGGGAAGAGCCTGGCGCTGTCCCCAGCCCTCGCCCGCCCTCACCCCATGCACAAATCTGGGGGAAACACCCCCCCCCAGGCCCTCCCAGAGTGCATGTAGTGGTGGAAGCTGCCCTTGCCCCCCCGGACGAACCACTCACGGCTCCATCCCATGCCCTGCCCTGCCTCAGCTGTGCAGTGACTGCCCATTAGACACTAGAAATTTTAACAAGGTTTTATCAAAAAAAATTCTTAGTAGAGCTGAGTGTTGTTCTGTTGGTAAGAGCAGCTTTAAGAGGTGCACTTTGCCAAACATGATTTAATCCTTATTAGTCTTAACCACAAGTCTCTAGTTAGGGACATCTGCGTTTTCTATTTTCCCTCATTTGACCAGATCAGTCTAGTCTAAACTGGGATTTGCCTTTTTAAAAATCTAGATTTGATATCAATTCAGTCCACCATAATCAACGGAAATAAGCTAGGAAAGGGGGAAATTAGAAAATACAAACTGGTGATATAATTTATAATCACACTGTGCTCACTATTCACTGCTCAGGAAAAAGGTAGATGAAAGATTTAAGAAAAAATGAAGTGTATTATCATTTGAGGGGTAAATAATTAGGATTTTTTTCTAGCCTGAACACTGGTGACTGTTGCAATCACAAAAGCAGAAGAACAGCAATATAGATAGAACAGCAGTGCAAAAGAATTTGACCACATGTATTGCTATCTTCTGCCCAAAAGACAGCTAGCAGTTCAGAAGCATGTGTCACAGCAAGAAGTTCATGTCAGTTAATCAATGTCTATAAGCAACATTTTTGATTTCTTACATGTGCTCTGCCCTGAAAGAGTTAAAATGTACAAAAAAATACAGCATCTCTCTGCCACTGAGAACAAATTACATTTACAGAATAAAACAATCCATTCATTGGTCTCTGAATCTCATAATCCTCCAAGGAGCATCACAAATCTACATGGTTTCTAAGCACTGGATTTGGATGTAGCTGCAAAATTTGGGACTTTTTGTGGTTGGTTGGTTTGTTGGTTTCTTTGTTTTGTTCTGTCTTCTTAAAAATCTTCCATGTAATCACAGCATTCTCCTTTGGTTTGTCCTCAGGGAAGGCTCAAATGTTTAAGCTCTCTAGCCCTTTGCAACTTAAATAAATTAAAGTAGTCCCAGTTATCTTACCATCTAGATAACAGCAGAAAAATAAGACCCATTTTACTTAAAACTACTCATTTATGGTGACAGCACTCTATCTTTTGAAGATTTACTATCAGAAAAGCATGTGGAATTGCAAGTCTGTGCTGTCTGGAAAGTTGAGAGAGAGAGAAAGAGATGACAAATCATGACTTAAGGGGTTGCTCATTACTTCACATGGTCTTCTCTTCTGTTTTTCTAACGGCCACAATACATGTCTGAGCAAAGAAGCCTACTTGTAAATGTGGACAGCAGGAGGTGTTCTGCCAGAATTACTAGCAGGGAAATGGAATGTCATACAGGGGGTGCTGACAGAAAGAAGTCAATCTGTTGAGGCTGGGACAAAATTAAAAAAAGGAGGCAAGAGCAGTCTGGGCTTTACACTGGTTTAGGCGAAATGACTTTGCATTCTGTTGAGCTAACAAATGGAGCCTGCTAAACTGAAAACTCTCTGGAGATATTGATTAGATTGAAAAATCACAACTACAACTGTTACATGAGAGAAAATTACTCCCCTCACTACTGCAATCAGTAAGGCTGCAGAGAGGAAATGTGAAGGAGGGCACTATCATTATCGTTAACGGGTAGCACTGCTGAAGCTGAAGCTGTAGCTGTAGGAAAGTTCAGCCTTGTTAGTACATGACATGATATGGTTGGCTCTGCAAAAAAAAGTTAAAAAAAGAAGAGGCAGAAAACTATAACAAAGAAAACTGTAAACAGGTGGTCTTCACTTAATCAGATAATGAAAACAGAACATGGAAGAGATGTCATTCATAAGACTACACAGTTATTGACTAAGTATGTACCGTGTATTATTATATATACATAAATACAATTCTTGTACATAGAGATTTTTTTTCTTTTAGTATATTACATTGTGATTGCCAATTGTTTGGCAACCGTTGATCCTTCTGGATCATGGCACATGCATGAGAGGTTACCCAGACCTACAATACATATCCCTACACAGGAGTTTTGGAGTGGAGGCTGCCTAGACCTTCCATCCCCCATTCAGGCCACTGAGACGGAATCTAATGGCCAGACTGAGTCCAGACATATGGTGCCTCCATGGCTGTACTTGTATAAGCATCCAGGAATTGAACCCAAGTCTCCTTTGCAGCACACAAGGATTCTACCACTAAACAACAGGGGACCCCATGATCACCAATTATTCTTTGAGAAATTGTATGAAAGAACAAAACTGCAAAAAAAACCTGTGTTCTACCTTTGGAATAGAAAATAATGACAACCTTTTACTGAATAGACAGGATGTATGCTCATTCTATAAAGAAAATGTCAAATTAATTTAATTTATTCCTAGATGCCATTATAAAGGAGATAAATTGTTCGTATTCTTTAACCTCAATGAAAGGAAATTACAGTTTACATAGATATACCATATACCCATCATGACACAAAGTAACACTTTGCCAAAAGTTCCTATGTAGGCATGTACAACAATTCAGATTTCATTATTCTTATTATGAGTACATCATGATCCTTTTGTATATTAATTGTAAGTGCATGTATATAACAGGGAGATTTGTGCTCCCATTACTTTAAGACAAGAAATACTGGAGACAGGGCTCAGGTCAAGGGAAAACACCTGACCAGAAGGAGGCTGAGCTTAGAGAGTATATACACTCAGGGCCTGAGTTGGGGCAGACAGTCTAGCCCTAGAGGCAACGGAAGGAAGAGCTGCTGACTCAGACCAGGGATACACCCAAGCCTGGGAGCAGGGCAGGCAAGTAGAATATTGTGGACTAGCCTGGAGAATGCCAGTGGTTTGGGACTGGGACTAGCAGGGGAGGTGGAGGTCCCAGCAGGCCTTAGAGCAGGGCCAGAGCCTGGGAACAGGGCAGAGGAGTGTAGGAAAATGGACTAGAGAGCCCAGCACCCAGAGAGGGGCAGAGACCGGGCTGGAGGGAGAACCCAGAGAGGGGCAAAACCAGGGCTAGAGGGACCACTGAACTGACTGAGCCCAGAAGCAGGGCAGAGCCCAGGAGTGAGGTGTTAATGGATTGATTGGTAACATCTGCAAGGTTTGGGTGTGGCTGAAAGAGGAGATGAGGAGGCCATGAAATTGGCACTTAAGGAGATGATCAATTAGACCATAGCATAGCTTGCAAGTGGATAAGAGCTTGCTCAGGGATCCCCAGGGCAGCCTCCCTTTTCTGAATACATGTTTACATCAAGGTGTGGCTGCCCAGACGAAAGTTGTGCATCTGCGAGAACAGGGTGAACAGAGGCTAAGTGGCCACCAGGGGGCATCACGGTCACCCATGGAGCAGGCCTCTGTTACAGTGTCATACTTTTAAAGAATAACTTCAATTTACATATGACTGTTTGAGAAACCACCTCTCTTTGTGCTCTCTTTCTCTCTCTCTCCTAACAATTAAATGGGCTTCTGACAGTCTCACTCAGGTCTAGATTCTGGCTGCAAGCATTTCTCAATCATTTTAAAGTGTGATTATTTGTATTCCTGGAGCAGCTTGAAGCCATAATTACTAATCAAGGCCACATAATGCTACACCCTGAACAAACACTTAACATGAGTTTCTGGATCTCCTTTACCCGTTTCCAATATGCTTCATGCAATAATTTCCAGCTGCTGAGTATATTAACATTTGCAGACAATTTTCCTTCAT
>NW_017729004.1:43507592-43513444 GCF_001723915.1 Gavialis gangeticus | reverse complement strand
CCACATAATGCTACACCCTGAACAAACACTTAACATGAGTTTCTGGATCTCCTTTACCCGTTTCCAATATGCTTCATGCAATAATTTCCAGCTGCTGAGTATATTAACATTTGCAGACAATTTTCCTTCATTAAATTAGATTTTCATCACTAAATTAAGCTTTGTTTACTGTGCATGCTCGCTAAATAAAAACAAGAAATCTGTCAAAGTTGGATAATGCAATGGTAATAGGTCATTTTGGGCTTGGTCTCTCTCCCTCTTAGTAGATTGTCTCTCAGGAATATGCCCTCTGTCCAGAATGCAATAACTATTTTACCTTGAGCACTGCTAGCAGTGTAACTCAACTGTCTTCATTGATTAAGAATGGAAGTAGAAGGAAAGTTATAAAGTAACATGAAATTCTCCAGACTATAAAGTAGTTTAAAAACAAAGACCAGTATCCCAAACTGATACTGTAAATGGATAGGGAGCCATTGGAAATAATTTGTTTTATTAGAGGTTCCAGGCAAGATAATGGTTATGGACAGAAGTTACACATAAGATGGTTTTAAATGATCAGAAACTGGTTTATACCTGTAACAGAACAGAAGTTCAGGGCACACAAACCAGTTTCATAATGGCTGAAATTGGCATAAGATAAACCTGGTTGAATGTAGTATCAGACTTAACTGATTTAGGTCATAGTTTCATAGTTGGTAGGGTCAGAAGGGACCTAAGCAAATCATCAAGTCCAACCCCCTGCCATGGCAGGAAAAAAGTCAGGTCAAACCAGTTTTATGAAACCCAGACCCCTTCCTGGTTCAAGTTAAATCACAGCCTCACAGCATCCTAGCATTTTGCAGCCATGGGCTGGACTGTCTGCTCCAAAGAGCAGGACTGGCTCTGCCCCTCTGCTGCCTAGCTAGAGTAGTGAGGGCTGGCTCACTGCTCCCCACAAGCAAACCCCTGCTGGGGTCTGGGGCCAGGGAGGGAGCTTAAACTTCCCTTCTCCTGAGTACCGAGCTGCCCTACCCTGCTTGCTTAGTGCTGGTTTCAACTGTGGACTACAAATCCCACGGGCATCTGGAAGCAAGAAGAGGAAGTGATGAGCAACCCTGCAGAGTCCTGTTGCTGCAAGTCTAGATTGAAAATTCCAGAGACGTTGTGGGCAGCAGGAAGAGGAAGCAAACACACAGTCCATGTTGGCTATGTGCCAGAGAGCCATGCTCTAGCACCCCTTGGCTTCTGACCTGAGCCACTGCAGGCATGTGGCTGCATTTCCTTACTCACAAGTTCATTTGTTTATTGGTTCAACCTTTGCAACTTAGACTAACCAGCAGACTGAATCAATGCAGCTTCGGGCTTTTTGACTGTCTGTACTTAGCCAATATATTCAGCATGCATTGGAGTTTCTCTATTATTTCCAATTTCACCTTTAGGTACAAGAAAAGTCCAATCTTGACAGAACATTCTCTGGGAAAATTAGGCACAGTGTTCCTGGAAAATGGATTTGGAAAAATGGGATTCTTGCTACTCACTGTTGTTTCCTGGGATTCATAATGAAAAGGGTGCAATACGTTCCTCAGAATTCTGACAAAGGAGCAGCAAAATTCAGTTTGAATTAGATTTCTTCCTATGTCCCCTTCTCCATGTTCTCCTCTGGGTTTTTAAGCTCCTAAAGGGATACTCCTTTATTACCTAAACACCCATAGCTAGGTTCCTGCACTAGGGCTGCCTCCCCTCTTAAAGGGCCAGGCTGTCCTGTTACACTCTCTTATTGGCACTGAATGTATCTCCACTTGCTGGCTGCACCCTGATTGTGAAGGAGGTGAAAAAGTTGGCATATATCACATGTCCCTAGGTTTTTCTAGTTTTGTTGATGGATACTAGTGAGATTATATGCAAATAGCTACCCTCACTGAAAGAGGCTGCTAAATTCCATCCCAGGTGGACTCTGCAGTTCACAGGTGTGAGCAAAGCATTCTTTATTAGTTCCCGTGCTTCCACTAGAATCAGCCAAAGTGAACCAAGGCAGGCAACTGCTACTGCTGTCAGCCTAGTTTACAATTTTCTGTCCTAGCAACCTAATAATGTTTGGATTCCTCATCTGGGTCTGTTGTTTGCTTGGTCCTCATCTGGGTCTGTTGTTTGCTTGGTACTTTTTTGCTTTTAAGTCTTACGCTATTTTTTTTAGGATCTAATGAACATGATTTTACCTATGGTCCAAATGCCTAGGTAGTACCATAGATAAAAAGAAGCAAATACATTTTTTGTAGCTGAACCTAGCTGTAGAATATTTGAAATGCTAATGCTTTATTTAACTTCAAATATTGGATAACTTTTAAAAATAAAACAATTTAAAAGCCTAGACTGTCCAAGAGAATAGCAGATATATTCACAACAGTGGATCAGATGCAGATGTTCAGCTTTGCTGTCATGTTTTATGAAATCAGTAGAAGTCACTAAATGATTTACACTGAGGTCATCTATTTTCCTGTATTTCAGCATTTCTCTTGAATTAGCACACAGAGTATCCCAGTCAAGTCTTCTTCAATTAAAAGATTTCAGATGTTTACATTCTTTGTCAAAACAAAGGATAGATTAGTTTAACATAAGCATTTTATTTGTAATGAAGCAGAATGTTAGATCTTAAAATCTTTTCCAGTTCTTAGTATACAAAAAAGCATAAAATCAAGCATACAGCCTTACCAGCTACTAGAGATACAAACAGCCTTTTATTCTATATAGCCTAATACACCAAGCTCTTCAGTGTTTAATGAAAAATAATAATACTAATTGTAGAGAAGCCTGAAGGTGACTCTCCTTACTGATTCTATGGTTTGGGAAAGAGAAGAGCAGGAGAATGGCAAGCCAGATATAAGCTGCAACAAACAATTACTGACCTTCACCAACGGCACTGGAGAGGCGTTCAAGTCAATAGCAATATAGCACCAGTGGCCTTAGAAAGCACCTCAGTTATTGAACATGAATGAGACGCTAAACCATCCTGACATTCCTTCCTCAGGGACAATCATTGGATCTTATCATCCAACAACACTTTCTGCCAAGGAACGTTGCTGTACATTATTATTTTGGTCCCAGAATACAACTTCAGACTACAGCATAATACAACACTAGAAGCCTATTTTAAATAATGTTTTATTACTTCTTGAATCAAGCAAAATTATAATTTGCAGCTAATAATCAGAAAGATCAATATTACATGGATACTGTGCATCTGATAAACATTCCAACTGTTCTCATTGCCTTTCACATAGCCAAGATTATAAGTCAAATAAAAACAAAATCTATATTTATACTTTTAAAAAAGTGTGTTGTTTTTTTCTGATTGGTTCTATAGTCTCTTATTTTTGTACCTTAATAGAAAATGTTACACTATTTATAAAAAAAATGGTCTGGACAGATGATGGAAGATATGATATTGATCAGTCTCAAAATAAAAAAATCAAAATTTATCAAGAAATGTGGCCCAAAATGGTCACCATATTTAAAATGGAAATTTTTACGAAGGAATTACAGATATTGCATTATACATGATATATAATATGCTTCATAAAATGTTAACATAATTTAACAGCTACTACTTGGGAGGCAATGGGGGAATGGAACTGGTGTGAATATACTGTCTTCCTCTTATCCTCAATAATTCTGGCAAATCAAAAAACCTAGGTCTACCAGTTTAATAAGCCAGTTTTCCTACATTACTAATGACAGGTGACAAAAAAAGATTATTTGTTTTTGTTCAAAAATAGTAAGTAACAATACTCTATACCTTCTATTACATGAAAGACTAGAATAGCTCGATATGTAAAAGTAATAACATACAGGACTTGAAACATACAAACCTATAGATGCAAAATGAAAATCAAATTAAATTAACCTTTCAGATTCACAGAACTGCCATTACTGTTCAACACTGCATGCTAAAGTTTTCACAACCACAATAATGTCTACACTCCATTATGAATTTCTGAAGGAAACGTAATTTAACAAAGACAAATATAAGGCACTACACAAAATCCAAAAGCATAATGCACAGTTGATGTTATGTACTTGGATTTTAAAAATGTCTTCAATATAGTCTCCCATGATGCACTTAAAAAAACCTGGAGGATTGCGGGCTGGTCAAATCTAGGGAGTGCTAGTGGATGAGCCTGTATCTTCTTGGCAGAAGGTGGCCACTGGTGTCCCACAAGGTTCAGTTCTTGGCCCCATGCTGTTCAACATCTTTATCAACTATTTAGATGAGGCTGTGGAAAGCACATTGGCCAAGTTTGTGGACAATACTAAGTTATGGGGAACAGTGGTCATGCTGGGGAATAAGATGCAGATCCAAGTAGACAAGCTAGAAGGTGGGTGGAGCAAAACCAGTTGCAGTTTGATAAGGATAAATACAGAGTGCTTCACCTGGGGAGAAGTTACCAGCAACATCAATATAGGTTAGGAGGAGATGTCCTGGCCAGCACAATGGCTGAAAAGGACCTTGGGGTTATGGTTGATCACAGGATGAACATGAGCTGCCAGTATGATGCTGTAGTCAACAGAGCTTTCCACATCCTCTTCTAAATGATAATACAGACCCATCCACTACCACTTTCTGTGTTCGACCCCTAAGCCAGTTCCCAGCCTACCTAACCGTGGACTCTGCCTTCTTAAAATGTGACATCAACCACATCTCCCACATCTAAGTGGTTTGTTACTTGATCATGGAAGATCCAGCTCAGTTTTAAGACCAGCCTGCATTAGAAGCTGGCTGCTGCCACAGCTACCACCTCTTCTCCCCACTGCCCAGCAGGACAACATGGACAAAGGAAGTTTCGTGCAGTTAAATGCTATGCGAGCCCCATGACTCCTCAAGCCAAATTCAGCCTACAGGCCATAGGTTACTGATTCTCAAATTAGACCATCTGACACTTAACCCAGTTGTTCCCTCTTGATTGTTCTGCCTCCACCCTTAAATATGTCTACAGTATTTAATTAAAAGACTTGTTTTCTTCCTCTCTCCAGACTTCTTTGGTGGTTTAACATTGCACCATTCTTTACCCCTTTCTCTACCCATTTTTTCTATTCCTTTAATTTAATAATCTATTGGTACCTCCATCCCTTCTAATTAAAATGTTTAAAACCATGTTTCCATTTGCTCTCATTTCGTTTGTCATGAGATACCTTGATAAATTATTTTTAAAATATTTCAAAGTCAGATTAGACTCTAATACTGGCAAAAGAGTGCACAAAAAGTAAGGGGCAACACAAATCTTGACTGCTAACATATCTTCTGCAACAAAAATTTCACCATCACATCACTCCTTTTGTGCTGACCTGTTTAACTACACAGGCAACAACAGCTCTCCAGTAACAGCAGTTTGAAGTGTGTGTGTGTGGGGGGGGGGGGTAAGGGTGTGGATATCCACATACATTCATACACAATATTAAAATCAAAATAGCAATAGTATAAAAGACTCCACAGGTCAGAAATCAAGGTTTTTTTATGATAGAAAAATGCATTTCTTTGTATTTGATAAGAGACTTGATGTCAGTAGTGATAAGGACTTAAAATTTTAACTGCAGTCACTGACATTTCTGGATGCTAAGAAATTTGTTTATTTTGCAAGCTATGTAAAGCAAAATACACAACGTGTACACATTGCCCTAGGAAAGTACACTGTTCTTTTTAAAATGCTTATTTGGGGTGAAAAATAAATGAGCCAGGAAGCCAAATTACTATTTCCCCCTTGAAGAAACACCCTTTAGAACAGGATTAGCATTCCATCAACTTTCCCACAATCAATCACTAAACATCAACTAGTTAGAAAGCCAAGGGGCACCTGATGATTTGGGGGGGGGGGGGGGGG
>NW_017729004.1:43500461-43507440 GCF_001723915.1 Gavialis gangeticus | reverse complement strand
GAGGGAGGGGTTCAATAAAAACATTAAAAAATCATGTAAATTATTGAGAATGATTCAAATTTAATCCTGGAAGTTCCTGAGTAATTTATGTAAATTGAGAGTACCCTAACACCCAATGAAGCTCATGGCTAAGAAGTTATGCACCTCCCGGAGCTGCTTAGTCCCTAGCACAATTAAGACTACAGTTGACCCAGGTCTTCCCTCCTATTACATGGTAGTGGTGTTTTTTCTGACAAATTATTTACAAAACTATACAAGACATATGTCTTTATCTAAGGTATACATAACATGTAAAGCTACACCTAGGGAAAAAAACCCAAATGAACAAATACTGAATAGGAGATGACTGGTCAGGCAACAGTACTGCTGAAAAGGATCTGGGGACTGGGATGGATAATAAACTCAATGTGAATCAGCAACACTATACAGTCATAAAGACAAATCTAGTTTTGGGAAGTACCATATTTTCTCACATATAACATGCCCCTGAATATAACATGCACCATATTTTGGGAAGGCCCCAAGAAGGAAAAAAAGATCTTACCTCAGTAAGTACCTGAAGTCTGGTGTCACTGGGGCTTGGAGCCACGCATGGGTGCTGGAGGCTTGGGAGCCAGAAGTTTGGTAGCTGGAGGCCACATGCCAGGGTTGGAGGCTTGGAAGCTGTTGACCAGGGCAGGGGGCTTAGGGGCCATGCAGCAGGGCTAGAAGGTTGGAAGCTGGGAACTGCATGCTGGCACTGGGGGCTATGCACCAGCCCCAACCTTGTGGGCCAGCCCAATACAGCTGCACCAATGCTGGGGCCACGCAGCAGGTCCTGATCCAGTTTTGGCAGAACTGGGGACTACAGTGGGGCCTGATTCAGCTGTGGCAGGGCTGAAGGCTACCTGATGGGCCTTCATGGTGGAGCCCCAATTCAGATCTAGCAGGGCCAGGGACCTGATCCAGCCACAGTGGGGCTGGGAACTCTGCAGTGGGTCCAACCCTGTGCACTGGCTCCAGCACTGTGTGCCAGGTCCGAATCAGCATGCTGTCCCAGACTCGGCATTCTGGCTTGAACCTCAAACATGGCTTCAGAGCTAGCATGCAGTGTCCACCACAGGTCAACCCTGCATTCCAGCCCAACCAGCACATTGTTGAAAAGACAATTCCCAATGGATCTAGACATCTGGCAGCAGGGGAAGGAAAAGCAGTGGCTCTGGGAGCCACAGAAAGTAATGCTGCCACTGCTCCGCCCCTGCTGCCAAATGCCTGGACCCATGGGATTCCTTTTCCTCACATCGAATGTGTGCCCCAATTTTCCCATCTGGGTTTGGAGAAAAGGAGCATTACATGTTAGAAAATACTGTAGTATATGAAACACGTGGGAGGCGATAGTACCTCTAATCAGAACTGGTTAGGCTGGAGTACTATGCCCACTTCTGGGCTCCTTAGTTGAAGGATATGGAGAAAGTGGAGAAGATCACATGGCAAGTAATCAAGCTGATAAAAGTTGAGATAAGAGAAAAGAAGTATTAGGTGGGTCATGGTACCAGTTTTCAAATATTTGAAAGGTAGCCATAAAGAGGAGGTGGGGGAAATTTTTCTTACTTGGCACAGAAGGCAGGACACAAACCAATAGATTGAAACCGCAGTAAAGTACATTTAGATCCATTTCAGAGAAAAACTAACTTGCTATCAGAACACTTGAACAACGGAGTAAGCTGCCCAGGGAAATTTTAAAATCTCCTTCATTGGAGATTTTAAGAAGATGCTGTATAAATATTTGTCTGGGCTGGTTTAGGAATCCATTCAAAAGGTTCTCCTGCTCTTGATGTTCCTTCCAATCCTATGATTCTCTGGTTTTGCATAGCACATAGCAAAATAAGGACCCAATCTCCATTAGAGACTGCCAGTGCTACAGCAGGGCAAATGACAAATACTAACAAAAGTGCTCATTTAACACTCCGTTGGCAAGAGTGTATCTGGTCAGCAGATAAAAAGGACTCCATCTCCAGTGAGACAACTGAAGCCCCTCCACAAATATTATCTTCAATTCCAAAGTAGAATAAAAGAATTATGAAAATGTCAAAACAGTCAAAGAACCTAACAATCTTACCTGATTACAAATTATCCATTGTACCAGTCTTACTAGGTGACTTTGTGATTAACATTCTCTGCTGGCACATTAATAATGCTTATTACAGTGAAGTTTCAGCTAGAAAGAAACCACTAAGTTGTACAGTTAATATTTTAACCACCTAGTCCACCATTCAAGTAAAAGTTACAATTCACCCACCCAAGCATTTCTACATCACTTATACTTCTTCTCCCTTGGCATGTTCCCTCCAGCCTTAAAACGTAAGCATGTACAGGATTTTTGTTTGCTTTTGATTTGGAGGAGAGGAAGGAAAGGGAATTGGCCAAAAAGTTATATTATTGAACTACAACAAATCTTCATAATACACATTAAACAAAAAGAACATACACAAGCACAAAACCAAGAACACAAAGAAATCACTACTCACTTAAAACTGCTATCTTTGAAATACACAAAAGGATGTTGGAATGAAGATAGTGCCATGTTTGTCTTGCAATATATACTGCTTTCAAACACATGCTTAAGCTACCAATCTATTTTATAAAAATTTCATGCATCCATGCATCAATATTTGTAATGCACTTATTGCTTATCTATTTAGGTACATATTGTCCATTACCTAGCATTTACAGTCTTAATAGCTACATATGCTGCCATTACTGCACAAAGAATTCCTACTGGCAGCAAAAACAGCTATAAGACTGACAGTGAAGTGCTAGTATCTAACTTCAGATTATAACTCAAAAACTCATTCATCAACTCTTCATAATCTCTGTACTACATTATTTGCCACCCATTAAAATAAAAAAAAAACTTCCATAGAATTAAGCAATTATAAAAACTTCTGATTCTTTCAATTTCTTCAGCATTCTTTTTTGTGAATTTTCTTGCCAAGTCTTTCCTTACATCAGAACTTAAGAAGCAAATGCAATCAAATATCATGCAGGAAAGTGCAACCCTATCATAGATATGCTTACAATGTATTTCAGGCTCCAGGGCCCAATCCCAGCAAGAGAGAACAGGAGGGGGCGGTATCAGGCCCCAGAGCCCAAGCCCAGCGCTCAGAGATGGGAGCTGAGTCTGGTCCTGCACCACTCATCTGGCCCATAGGGCCAAAAGCTTGAGCATCACTGGTGTATTCCAATAGGTTTGAGGGTTTTCTTAATATCAAAAGCAGCTGCTATCCAACTGAGTAATATTCATTTAGCACTTCAAACAAGGTCAACAATACTACAGTCCATTAATTTTCCACTTTGGTTAAGAGCCAATACTAGTTGAAATATATCACCATCGTTCATCCTGCAAGTAATCATGCTAACATGACTCTCCCTTCCCCCTACCTCATACTCCCCCAGCTGTAGTTACATTCAAAGCTCTTTGAAATGGTGTTCAGTATCATTTGTGCCTCAGCAAAATCAAACAATGAAATAAATGAACCAAGAACTCTTGAAACCTCAGAAGCAAGGTCAGAATGCAAAGCCACAATGTCTTCCTTTGTATCCTGGACATTACCAAGTTCATTGTCAGTGATTAAATAGAAGGAGAGACATTTGTGTGGAAGAATAGCAGTACAACTCTGGCACAACTTCTACAGTGCAAAAGGCACTACAGGAAAAATTAACAATAATGGAAATTAATATAGAAGAAACAATACACTGAGAAATATTGCACTTTTAAAAAATGAATAAAGTTGTGACATGAAACAAAAGGAAACACTTTGGCAAACTAGTCATAACAATACTTTAAAAGTCCAGTTATACATCAGGATAAACCTAGCATAGATTCAAATCATAGTGTTTTCTTAAATTAATTTACTTATAAATATATCAAGTTACCACAACTTCTATACTGTGTCCTGGTGCTATAGCCCTTCCAATCATATTTTTAAGCTTTACTTTACAGTCATAATGTCATGAACCTGTTTTTTAAAAAAGGACATTCAGATATAATCCCATGAATTCAGGAACTGCCACTTGAAGCAGAATATATTACAAAACTCACAATAAAATCATAGGAGCTGGTGTTACAAGAAAGGCACAGGTCTTTCAGCATCTAATGTTGGCCTCTGTGCATACTCAATAAAGACCTCTTTCCTACAACTCGTGTTCCCCGCCACATCCTTTCTTTCTAAAGACAGACTCAGTAAGGCGCTTGATATTATACCATTTCTTTTTCAGTTGAATATTTATGACAGACAAGTTCTTCTATCTGGGGCTGGTTACTGAAAATTGTAATTGATAATTTATGACTCCAAAAAACAGCTAGTTTAATTAATGTAATCAAAATGACAACATTCTAAAGCACTATTACTTATTAAGCTACACAGCAAAAGATGCTTAGAAAATTATTATTTTATATAAATAACTCAGCTAAAATTAGGAGCTAACATACAATAAATCCTAGCATTGCTAAATTCCACCCTTTCTCAGCCCCATCCTCCTCAAATGCCTAAATAAAGAGAGAGGCCTTGCAAGATGCATAGCTCAGTAACATAAAGGGGGAATGAGAAAGGGAGGCCAAAAAATAGAAGCAGCTGTTCTCCTGGACCACCTGCTGCCATGCCACCAGCAGCACAGACAGTGACAGTGCCCTTTGCCTCACTGCAACCCAGGGTGCTCAGGAGCCACGTTATACCTCTGGCCCAGCTGGTCAATAATACAGCTGTTTTGGAATGAGGACTGAGTAGGACACAAAGTTGTAGGCCCCTTCTTTGTTGTCAGCCCCTTCAAAGGGGGCTCTGAGGTCATTTGCTGATCACACATGTAGCTGTGATGGCACTGGGAAAATACTGCTCTTAAGAACTGTAACAGGGGCCAGCAACCCCTGGCACACGTGCCAGAGCACGCCATGTGAGGGCATTTTGCTTGACACACCACTGCTAGCCCAGGCTCTGGGCAGCTGCTGCCAGCCACAGAGCCTGGGCTGTTCCCTGCAGGTGGCTGGGAGGCTGCGAGCCCTGCTGCAAGCATCCTGGGCTCCATGACTAGCAGTAGCTACCCAGAGCCTGGACCAGCTGTAGCCAAGAGAGTGCAAACAGCTGCACCAGGTTCCAGAGCCCCGGCATCAGCTCCATACTACTGGCAGGTGCATGCACACCTCAGAGCGGATGGTGGGGGAGAGGCCAGGGTTGTGCTGCCTGACGCGCATGTGCACCCACCAGCGGTACAGAGCTGATACTGGGGCTCTTCCCTGTGGAGAGGCTGGGCCAGGGCTTGGCTTGACCAGGCATGAAGGCTCCACCCCTCCCAGCACCAGCACCACCACTGCCCGCCCCACACAGCTGAGCCCACCCTGCTTCCACCCACTCTGAGCCCAGCCTCCCAACTAGGAAGAGGCTGGCGCTGCTGCCGCCAGAAGCACTGCACGTTTGTGGGCCCAGCTATACGGGGCAGGCAGGCAGGCGTAGAGATGTGAAGGGCCCAAAAAAAAATTGGGGGGGGGGGGGGGAAACCTTTTTCTGAGAACTTTTTTTATTTTTTTCTGAAAAATTGACAAATTTTGGAAAAATTAAAAAACCTCTTATACAATATTTTCTTTTAAAATGATGAATAAAATGTTTAAGACAAGGTGTTCATATATTGCTACCCTTTACTCCCCCAAAATGTTTTCTAATAACTATGTAATAGGAAGGCTTTTATGTTAGACTATCTACAATATCAGATCATTAAGTTCCTGTACACCGAGGACAAGCAGTACAGTACAACTCGCAAATGCAAATGCAAGATGCATTTCTGCCCCCAGGAGAGAGGGCCATTTTCACAAGAGAAGGAAGGATTCAGTGCCTTCTTTGCTTGTGAACTTCCTCTATTATTGACTTTTGATCTAGAGGTTAGTGGATCTGCTCCTGTCCTCCAAAGTAGGCCTCAAAGGACTGGGAGTGGACACTACAGGAAAGAATGGATGCTGCTGCCAGAGATTAGACACAAGGAGCTTATTGCCCTGCTTGCTCAAAAGCCTCAGGAGAGGAGGCAGAGCAAGTCTAAATGTTTTGTAGTTGGAAGGAACCTGCCTTCTCCTGGCCCTGTGACCTTGAGATCCACAGAAATACAGAAGCAACACAAAGGAGCTGAAAAAATATACTTCTTTTATTGAAAAGTAAGAGTTTAGATTTATCTGAATTCAGTATATTAAATTATATTTTAGCTGCATTAGTGTATTTTCATAACCTATGTAATTCATATTTGAATTCCTAATAATCCGATGTTTTGTGATAAATCACTCAACCTTAGCAGTGAGGTGAGGCCTGCAGGGCAGGGAAGTTGCTCACAGTTAACTCTGAGGAGGCCTCTCCTCCATCCATTACTAAATTTGTACATGCTGTAGCTTGGTGTTTATATATGCAAGCTAGCCACTAAATTACATTTTTTCTATTTTCTCTCTCAGCAAAATTGTGCGACCAACTTCTAACATATGGAAAGAAGCATTTCCACACTACAACTTATTCTGAGGGGAAAAACATGTGATTTGCAAATACTGTCAAATGAAATATGCATTTCCAAATACTACTAGAATGACCAAACACATCCTTGTACATAAGAAGTGTCCTGCAGACATTAAAAAATCTTTCATGGGTATAAGTGAGGAGGAGGTAGATCATGATGCTGAAAGTGCAAGTAGCTCTTTCCAATGTTCTTGATTCGGAAGTCATAGTTTTCATAGACATTAGGGCTGGAAGGGACCTCGGAAGATTGAGTCCAGCCCCCTGCCCAAAGGGCAGGAAGTCAGCTGGGGTCATAGGATCCCAGCAAGATAACCATCCAATTTGTTGAAGGTGTTCAATGTAGGTGCTTGAACCACCTCCCATGGCAGGCTCTTCCAGACCTTGGGGGCTCAGACAGTAAAGAAATTCTTCCTTATGTCCAGCCTGAAAAGGTCTTGTACTAGTTTATGACCATTTAA
>NW_017729004.1:43493941-43495461 GCF_001723915.1 Gavialis gangeticus | reverse complement strand
CCCGTAGCGGGCATGGGCGTCCCATGGGACTGATGAAAGACCAAAGCAAAGTACCCATTTAATAGGTTGGCTTTTTCTTGGGCATTAGTTGTCCCATCTGGTTCAGCAGGGATCCAATGTTGCCCTTGCTTTTCCTCTGGCTCCCCACATATCTGAAAAAGGACTTTTTATTGTCCTTGATTCTCAAAGCTAGTTGGAGTTCAGTTGCAGCCTTGGCTTTCCTGGTTTGCTCCCTGCAGGGAGAATATTCCTCACAAATTCTCAGGAAAAGCTGTAAAACACTGTCTTGGGCTGTAAATAGAGCTGCTCAGAATTTTTTTACCCAAACTTGGGTCAAATGTTGCAGAATACAGAACACCTTCAGGTATTTGGGTCCAGGAATAAGAGCTGTGCAAAGCTTCAGTCCCTGATTCGATTTGGCCTGATTCAGTGGCCAAATCTCTGAATCCAAATTGAATCAGAAGACCCTTTAATCTCTGCAAATCAAATCAGAACCCTCCAAATTGATCTGGAGAGATTCGGAAAGATTTAGAGATTCGGACATAGTCACAGCTTTAAATGTCTTTTCTACATACCTGTAGGTAGCAGGCGGCTTGTGATTGCTGCAATGCTGGGGCACATGGAGTGTCCCACAGAAGTGCAGGGGACTCCCCAGCGCATTCAGTAGCAGACCAGAAGCACTTCTGGTCCACTTCCGGGTCCAACAGGGAGTGCGCTCCCCCCACCCCCAGGTCAGTGACTGTTGCCTCCTGGGTCTGGGGGGGGGGGCACCTGGGGTCCCCCTGCAGCTGATCACCAAGCCAGGGAGGCACAAGATGGCCCCCAGCATGCTCCCCAGTGGACCCGGAAGTACCACCAAGCCCGTGGAGGGTTCCCTCACACTCCTGTAGCAAGAAACCTTTTTTTCTGACCACCCCCCTCAAATGCGGAGCTCCTCCATATGGCAAAAGCTCCTCTTTTGGTATTTGCCCCCTTTTGGGGATGCTTTCTGTTTTCTACCTTTTCTTCCTTCCTCTCTTTCTTTTCATTATTGTTTTTATATAAGGTGTATTTGTAGTGAAAATTGAGCTTGTAGATGCTTTTACAAATGTACTTTAAGTTTAAAAGCAAGTTGTACCATGTAACAATGTTAGCAACAGCAGGAATCTCTGTACGGAGCAGGTCCCTGAATGAATCATGGTTGATTATGTAACACAGCAGCTAGTCTGGATAAGCATGTTAATGAGCGGCAATTAACACCTACAAAATCAGAGACCAAGGAAAAGAAAGAATCAATAAAGAGCCAGGAATTCCTGGAAACTTCATTGTTAAAAGTACAGAAGCCCTTATTTGAACTAATCAATGCTGGAAATAGACCCTTGGGGCTGAAATACCCCCTGATCAACCACTTCCAGAGCTCTACTCATCATGACAGTGAATCAATCAAAATTCATCAATGAACTCCTGAGACTGCACATACATGGGCCTAGGGTGAGCGGGGATTTAGTTAGGGAGCTTCTGGAGTGGCTGGACATTTTTAA
>NW_017729004.1:43466437-43491529 GCF_001723915.1 Gavialis gangeticus | reverse complement strand
CAGCCAGAAGGACCAGCTGGCAACCCCCTTCTGAAGCAACACTGCACTGAAAGAATCCTTGACTGGCCATCAATGGCAAACTCCAGTACTTGGGGATAGGTATACCTTGACACCAGTGCTTAGTGTTCAGAGCAAGCTACTGTGAGTGTGTGTGTTTGTGTGCATGAATGCGTGTGTGTTTGAGGGGATCAGCATCAAGGTTTATGGTCTGACTTTTGCATCCATCCAATAAACTAGAATTTTATGAAGATCCTGTGAGTTGGTCCTTTGTAGCCAACACCTTGAGGTATGTAGAAAAAAACATTTAAACCTGTGTCTACAGCCGAATCACTGATTCTCTGAGTCAGCATTGAATCTTCAGATTTGCATTTGGCCTAATAGAATCAGGGACAGTGATCCGAAACAATGAATCAAATCACTGTCCCTGATTCGGGCCAAATCCAAACCTAATAGGGCCTGCTTCACACACCCCTACCAGGAATGAAATCTGGGACTCTGCCAAACATATCCCTCCCGGAACATGGTGGCAAGGCCTTTGCATGACACAGCCTCTGGCTTCTCTTGCTTCTTGACTGCTTCAGATTCTTCCATCTTCTGCAGCATGTGAAAGTGTAACAGGGAGGCAGAGACCCTGTTATGGGGATGCCCAAGAAAAGAGCCCATTCATTTAGAGCCTGCGGTTCGGCAAAGGAGCTGAGATACAGACTTGTTAATTGCCAATTAAGGACTCCCACTTCATAGCAGCAAACCGCTGGGAACTGCTAATTACTTGTTAGAGACACTGTATGAATGAGTGAGGCTGAGTGAAGACTTCCCCCAGAAGGGGAACCAGAACTGAGGCATCAGGTGCCAGAGCAATGAACAGTTTTCCCTGCGCGAAGGTGCAGGCTAGAAGGGAGAGTGAGAAAAGAAGTCTTTCCCTAGGACGGTGAATGGCAATGCTGCAGGAATGCTGGGAGCGAAGGAGTGTAGCAGTGGATTGAAGTCGGAGACGGCTGGCCAAGTAAGAGACTTTTCCTTGGATGGAAAAGGGACAGGTTGCAGACATAACACCCAAGCAACTACCTCACACTAGATAATTTAACCCAGCCCAGGAGGAGAGAGGTCAGGATAGCAACAGCCAATGGCTGCGAGTGGCAGTTAACCAGCAGCCAGCTGTGTTTTGCCCACATGGGCGGAGGCGGAGCCCAAAGTTGCAGGACAGAGGGACCAGGGCTCACCCATTTAGACTCAGGTTTGACAAACAGATTGGTGTTTCTCCTACAGGAACCTCAGCCAGCAGCAGCCAAGGTTGGCTATAGGTGAGCGTGTCACAGTATGTAATAGTCCTCATTAAAATCGGTAAGCCTCCCCCAATTTGGTGTCACTTATTTAACTCCCATCAAGTCGTGGCAGGAAAGATAGACATCGGGACAAGGGGGAGCAGGACTTAACATTCCATTTTGTGCTCGAATCAGAAGCCCACTCACAGAAAGAAACTTGTCTAGGTTTGGAAATACTCACACCAAATCAAGAAATAAACTAACATGTGAAAGAGTAGAGAAGCTTGTCTTGAGCTGGGCAAAACTTCAGTTTTCGGAAGTCCATGAAGATGACAAAAATGAAGGATCAGAAAAAGCAAAAACTGTTGATAGCAATAGCTCAGAAAATGAGACTGATTAAACAGAAAAAAGTTTCATGTAGCAAAACTTGTATTCAATGAGTCTTGGGGGTTTTTTTCCTTTTTTCTCAGCTCTTCTTCTAAAAATGACAGCTCTTTTTCTAAAAATCTGCTTGACACTGTGGAGGAGACTAAGTCCAGAACACATAACAACTTTCTTTCTTTTACTATAAATATTGATGGCTTCTTCCATTTTCAACTTTAATTTTTGCCTGCTTCTCATAAACTGGCAAAAACTAAGAGATATGCTAGGTTCCTTACAGTTCGGTAGCTCCATTTGTAACAAAAAATTAAAACCTTTTAAAGTAAATTCAATTAGTAAATTTGTAATTATTGTTTGAATAAACTATACTTTTAAATTTAATAAATATACCAAACATGATCATTTTATGAGCAAACCGAATTATACATGATACATTTTATGTTCTTAAAGTAGCAAAGTGAATTTATATCTGTAAAGGGTGCTATGAAAATAAATATTGCATATCTCAATTTTTCCCAAAACTTCCATTTTTTTCTGTGGGAAAAAATTTGTTTTTTCCATGGCTCAAAATTTCCAGAAATATTACATCTCTAGGCAGATGGTGATTCTGGGAGGGGTGGCTGAGGCAAATTTTGGGGAGGCTATAGCCCTACCAAGACTCCTCCTAGCACCACTCCTGGGCAGGAAGCAGCAGCAGCACCACCCCAGCTCCTCGCCACTGCTGTGGCTACATTGGCGCCGCTTGACTGAGGAGAGCCTGAGGTGAGAGCAGCAGAGCCAAAATTGTGCAGCCCCCACTCCCCTCACCTCCCACCCTGTTGTACTGCCTCCTTCCTGCTGCAACATGACCACAACCCTAGGGCAGGGGACCCTGCCCAGCCCTGCATGGCCAACTTGCCCCCAACTCTGATGAAAAGGCAGTTGGTTGATGGGCGGGCTCTAGGCCAGGATCTTGGTGGGCTGCACTGTAGCCCAGGGGCCAGCTCCCCAGAGAATCACAAGGGCTGCAGTGGGCCTGAGGCATCGTCAAGTTGGTCTTTCTCTGGTGGCCCAGCAGCCTGGCCACATGTGTGCATGCATGTTGGTCTGTTTGTGTGCGCTTGTCTGTTTGTATACATCTGCATCTGTGTGTGTCTGTGACTGTGTGCATCTGTCTGTGACTGTGCATTTGTGTCTGGTTCTGCATGTTTGTCTGCATGTGTCTGTTCAGTCTGTGTGCGCATGTACGTGTCTGGTTCTCCGTGTTTGCATGCATGTCTGATTCTCTCTCCTCTCCTTTTTTGTCTCTTTTTCTCTCTCTCTCTTACTTCTCTCTCTCTCATCATTACTTAACACAAAATAATACACAAGAACCAAGGTAGTATATGAAGTTTTATTTTTTGTCACTAGGTTTGGAATTTTTAGAAAACCTGGTGTTTATTGTAAAAAAAAAGCAACATTTATTATTATTATTAACTATATTAATATGCAGTGTGTGCTGCCATGTACCGCTACCCCAGCTTTGTTTTTCTGGCCTGCTGGCACTCTGGCAGCTGACAAGGTAGACATTGCAGCTTTTTTGGCACTCCAGCCAAAAACTTTGCCTACCCCTGGACTATAAGCAGTTAGGTAGAAATCAACACCTTATAAATTGTTCTTTTTTATATACAAAGTGCCTAATTTGGGAGCTATGTAAACTAATGAATAGATCAAACAAAAACATCAGTATACATTCCAAGTATGCAACAATATATGTATTTTTAACTGAAAGCACTTTTCCTGTCCTTTCTGTTGGTGAGATCAACTAACTTGTGGAATAGGTTCAAAGCAAAGTGTTAAAAATCCTGTCAACTGAGTTGTGTAAACATGAATTTAGCAGAACACTGTAGTTTCCTCAGAGTTTCTTTTTAACAATTTTTCTTCACAACTTAAATTTCTTCTAAACATTCTACATGTTTTCAAAAGAAGAAACATTAATTTTACAATCCATATTTCCTACAAATCGTTTTGGAGGGAAGATGAGTGACATTTCCAGTTCCCTGACAAGACAGTTGCTAGCTGTGTCATGTTGATTCCAAACATGAACTTTGAAATGCCATATCCTGCCTTACTTAGCCTTGCTGATGTACCACATGTAAAGTTGCACCAGTAGGATAACATGTACGCTTTGAACCAACTGCTGTATTTTTAATTTCCTATGCTGTCAAGTATACAGCTATAATCAATGTTTCACTTTCATTTCAGCTAAAATATGTCCAACTGTGCTTGATTAATAAGTGCTTAGTTGCATCTTGCAAAGTTACAGGGCTGTGCCAATATTCAAAGACATTCTGTATATCCTTCTAGACTACAGAAGCCTTATCCATACAGACTTTACTACTGAAAATAAAAATCTCAAGCCTAAAGCAAGAATTACTTTAATTGTAACATATTAATAACCTCAACTGCATCTGAAAAACTGCATTTTAAACACAAACTACACTAAAATCTGAGGGGAAAATTAATAAAAGGTTTGTTTTTTTCAACTTCTGTTCTTTGTCTTAAAAACAGTGGTGGAGGGAAAGGAACCCCTGACAGGCACTTCAGGGAGTCAATAGTCAATCCCAAAGGTACCGGGTGCTCACTGAGTACCAGTGGGGAGCACCATTCTATTTACCCCATGCACCTCCCTGCCCCCTATTGTTTGGTGCACCCCTGTCCTGCCCAGCTCCTGTGGCCAGGCAGGGGCAGCACAGGGGTTTTCCCACTGCAAGGGCTCCCAGGGGAAAAGGGAAGCACCATCTTGCTCACTCTACTTGTGCATCCTCCTCCTACTTCCTCCACCACAAGATGCACTAGGCAGGGGCAATGCAGGGCTTGCCCTCCTGTGGCAAAGACTCCCTGGTGGGGGAACATCCTCAGTGTCTGCGTTCAGGGTACATCCCCCCCACGCTAGTTATGCTACTGGTCAACACGGACTAGTAAACAGAAACAGAGGCCTTGGAGCCAGGAATTCTCTTGCTATTTACTTGCTATGTGACCTCTGTCACATTCTCTGTGCACTGATCTCCCCACCTTTCAAAATTGTTTTTGGTGCTTCAGAAAACTAAAAGGGGAAAGACTAATGCAGCGCTATCAGTGACAAGAGTAGTGGGATGGTTACCTGTAAACAGAAGCTATATATTTGTATAGAAATACCAGTGTAGAGGTCACAAAATAAATCACTGCAGAAATGTGTGTCAATTTTTCTATCAGCCAAGTCCTTGACAATGACTTGTGCCCATTTAGAAATCTAAAAGTTCACTTATTATTCCTATTTTACTTTCAATAATTTGCAGTTAAGTCTATCTTCTGCATCTTAATTCCTATTTTGTTACAATACTAGGAATCTTTTCAAAGAGCACTGAAAGCTTGTAACAAGTATTTTTAGATCCATCATTCTGGAAGCGAAAGGGAAGCATGATTTATTTCACTCTTATTGTAAATAAAAGAAGTGATGTTTCCTCTCTGAACTCTCCATTTTTTAAAAATTTATTTCAGCTTTTATGGGGAGGCTGTTAATGCAAAGTCAAGATAAGCAGCTGTGACTTTCTCTCAAGGGAAGGGTGTTTCCTACCAACAAAACAATTCAGGTTCTGTGTCACAATAACAGCATCAACACAATGTAGAAGTTATTTATTTTTAAACAGCTACTAGTTTTGATTAATTTTACATCATTCCAAGTCTTTTGAAATTTTTTCAAGAACTGATTTTTGTGAGCACTGTCCTTGTCTTTTACCATGAAAGCCAATTTGAAATGTTTTAGACTTCTAACTCTGGCTTTAACCCTTTCATGTAGAAACATTTCAGTAGCATGTTGAGAATTGTAGGAGGTGAAAACATTTTCATCAACACTCCCAGGGTTTGTCTATACAAAGGTATTGGACCAGGCCTGCGTACGACAGTTTAGCACGCCCCACCTATCCCCTGCCTACCACAGGCTGCTGACCTTTTACAGACCCAGCAATTCACTAGTGAGGCAGCTCTGGGACTGCCCAAGTGGCTTGTTGGGACAAGCAGGCTATGCCATTAGCTATGCCTATGCCCTACTATGGGCATTTCTCATGAGTTTGGGCTTTGCTGCTTGCCAGAAGAGACTGGGAAGAAATATTTTTCCCCTCCTGTTGCTATACAAACTGTGGAAGAGGGGCGGGGGTGCAATCCAGCTTCCTCAAAAGGATTGGGTATTGGCTGTGACCAAGGCTAAGGATTTTTACTAGTGTGTGCAAACATTCCTGCTAAGGCTTAAACCCAGAGGTTCCTGGCTAGAAGGCTTTGCCTCTCCGCTCAGGAGCTAGGGACAGACATTACACATAAACTGGTTTAAGTGATCAGACACTGGTTTAAATCTGTAACAGAACAGATGCTCGGTGCATATAAACCAGTTTGAAAATGGCTGAAACCAGTTTGAGATAAACCTGGTTGAATGTAGTATCAGACTTAATTGATTTGGGTCAAACTGGTTTATGCAATGTCTATCCCAGACCCCTTGCTGGTTTAAGTTAAATCAGACTCCCCCAGCATCCCAGCATGCTCTCTGGGATGGGCAGGACTCTCTGCTCCACAGCAGAACTGGCCCCTCATCCCTGGCTGCAGTTCCAGCAGAGACTGCAGGTGTCTGCCTGGTTTCTGCTCCCCTGCTTCTAAGCAGGGATTCTGCCATCCCCTCTGCCTTAACACAGACACACAGCACTAGGTAGCAGACCACATGCTAGCTATGTTCCGTGCTGTGGCAGAGGGGAAAAAGGCATAATCAACAGGTAGGTATTAATGTCCCTGCACCCACCTGGCCTCATATAGGCGCTCTCTTGCTGCTCTGGAGTGTGCACCCAGTGCTGGCCACAGGGTGTGTTCCTGTGGCCTAGATGTTAGGTCACGTTCACCCCCAAGGAGGCCCTGATACTCACCTGCCATGACTTGATGTTTCTCTTCAGTGGTGGGGCTCCTTCTCGTAGCTCCTTGCAGATTGGGCACTACACTTAGCAGGCGTTCTTGGGGCTCCACCTCCCCTACACCAGCCCTCAGGACAGCCAGATGATGGATCGCCCTCTGATATCTTCACCTGTCCTCTCTTTCCCCTGCTCATCTCCTGGCCTTCTTCTACATGGGATGACCACGAGATGTCAGACCATCCCTGACAAAGCGCTGGGCCTTCCCTCACTGTGTAGCTGTCTGCTGCACTATCCCAGCTCCCCCTGACCTATGGACATTGCTCGTAACCCCTCTCCTTGCTTCAGGGCCTTGGGATTACTCAAAACAAGTTAAATTAAGACACAAAAGGAAAAGTTGGGGCATGAGGCCTCAGCCTGCCCCTCTCACAGGTCTGGTGTCTGTGGCTCCAAGATCCCTCGACGCCATCCTCCCTGGTCCGGTCATCCTGCCAAGCTGGTGTAGTACCTCCTTCAATTGGTCCTGGACCCCTCCATCAGGTCCTTGTCTGGGTCCTCTCTGGACTGCCGACACAGCCTGTGTGTAGCACCGGGAGCAGCCTTGCCATCTGGCTCTGGTGGTGCTCCCCTGGCCGTTTCCCTGGTGCCAGCTTTTAAATCAGCTGGGCAGCATTTTCTGATGACATCATCTGCCTGCACCATCCCCAGCCAGCAATAAAAGCAGCTGATGAACTGCACAGGCGGTCCATCCCAGCATGGCTCATCCAGCTCCACTTCTCCTAAAAAAGGTATGTATGCCCTGCCCTCAGGACTTTTTTCTTTCTTCTCAGGGAGGGTTAGTCCTGCCTCAGGTCCCACTGTAGGAGGGGGCTTTGGGCCCTCTGCTTGCATCCCCCTGGGACTGTCCCTCTGTTGTTTTCTTAATGGTGATAAACACTGAGTTATCAATTCCCTGCTGGTCAGAAGTGGGGGGGAACCCCTCCCTAACCACAGCATCTTGCCAGGGCCTACCCAAGCCCCACTCAGTTCAGCATTGTGGAAGGGATGGGGGGCTGTTCTACTGCCCCATGGCTTCTCTCCTGAACCACTCCCTGCATTTTTCAGTACAGAGAGGATGCCACTGCCTGCATTTTTCTGTACAGCTACAACCTGGTTTAGCCTAGCCAGGTCTGACAGCCCTGAAAACATTGCATCAGTTCAGGCTCAGGCTTTTTTGAATGTCTGCCCTAGCCAGGATCAGAAAGATTGCCATATTTGGGGTCAGGAAGAAATATTACTACATGGTCAGATTGGTACAGACCGTGAGAATTTTTGCCTTCCTCTATAGCAGGGCCCTTCCAGGCCTACTTTTTATGATTTTGTGATTCCTGTACCTCTGCCTCTCCCTGCCTCATAATCCCTGTCACTTCAAACATCAAAAATGTTGCAGAAGTTTTGGCTATAAAAATTATGCTGCTGCTAAACCTATGAAAAAAAAATCCATTCTACCACCCGAATTCAGACAAACATCTAAGCACATGCAGATTCCCATTACTTTTTTAAAATAATTTAACATTTTGTTGTTGTCATTTCCCATGTTTTAGCAACAAAGCTAGCTGCATCTATAGAATTAATTGTCAATTACATCCAGACATCTGTTACCTTGTTGAATTCTGGCAACCAGAATTAAGGATAACAAAAAGCCCTTTTTCAAATATATAGGGAGTAAGAAGAAGGCACCAGGTAATGTGGGGCCCCTACTGGACAGGCTTGGCAAAGGAAAAAGCTGATCTCTTCAATCCGTTCTTTGCCTCCATATTTCTGAGCAGGGACCGCAACAACTCTCCCACTAGGATTACGGACAGGCTCAGGGGACATGACGCCATGCCTAGGGTTAGGGATGATCTCATTAGGGAACTCTTGGAGGGGCTGGACATGTATGAATCAGTAGGTCAAGATGCTCTTCATCAGAGGGTACTGAGGGAATTGCCAAAGGTCATAGCAGGGCCCCTGTATGAATGCTCGTGGTGCTCTGGCCAGGTCCCAGAGGACTGGAAAAGAGCCAACGTGGTCCCCATTTACAAGAAGGGGAGAAAGCAGGACCCAGGTAACTATAGGCCAGTTAGTCTCACCTTGGTCCTTGGGAAGAACTTTGAGAAAATTATCAAGGAACACATCTGCAGGGACCCATCATGGGAGGTAATGCTCAGGGGCAACCAACACAGGTTCACTGCGGGCAGATCCTGCCTGACTAACCTTGTTTCCTTTTATGACCAGGTCAACAAGTCCTTGGATGCGGGTGTTGAGGTGGATGTCATCTACCTGGACTTCAAGAAGGCCTTTGACACTGTTGCTCACCCCATTCTGATAAAAAAAACTAAGCAACTGTGGCATCAATGCCTACACAGTCAGATGGGTGGCAAATTGGCTCGATGATCACCCCCAGAGAGTGGTGGTGGACAGGTCATTTTTGACCTGGAGGGTTGTGGGCAGTGAAGTTCCCCAGGGCTCACTCCTCAGGCCTGTTCTATTCAACATCTTTATCAGCGACTTGGAGGCAGGCATGGAAAGCACGCTATCCAAATTCGCTGATGACACAAAGATGTGGGGAGAAGTGGACACATTGGAGGGGAGGGACAGAATCCAACTAAATCTAGACAGGTTACAAAGGTGGGTGGATGAGACTAGAAGGGAATTCAATGCAGACAAGTAAAAGGTGCTACATCTAGGGAGAAGGAACCTGCAACATACCTATAGGCTAGGGAACACCCTTCTCAACACAGTGACTAAAGGGATCTTGGAGTCATTGTTGACTCCAGGATGGACATGAGCTGCCAATGCAAGGAAGCAGTCAGTAAGTAACCCTTAATCTCTTTAAAGCTCACTTTGTCCAAAAGAAGAGTAGTAACTATACTTGTGTCACAAGGGCCTGAGATGCACTCACAGTATAGCTACTTTCATTCAAGCATCTACACACGCACTTTACTGCAGAGCTTACTGATCAGCTCTGCAATAAAGTGTCACTGTCCACGTGTGCACCAGTACTGGAGCACAGTAAACTCCACTGTAAGATAGTAGTATCAGGGACAGTAGTATCTTATGGCAGAGTAACTAACTGTGATCAAATGCTCATGTGAACAGTATCCACCAGGCGCAAATTGTGCCCAGTAAACCCAGCCAGCCAGAGGCCAGATACCCAGCTCCTGCCAGCCTCAACAGCACCCGACACCACCACCCAGAGCTGACCCCCCAAACCCCCTGCCAAACCAGGGCTGCTCCACCCCAGCTCCAATTGCTACAGTTCTAGATGCGCATGTAGATGCTATGCCCGAGAGCAGTTAACTCTGGCATGAACTGCTTCGGAATTTCTTGTGTCACTTCTATAGTACGTGTAGATGAACCCACTAAGTGCAACATGTTGTAGTTATTAAGAATAAGCTCTTGGGGAAAAAACATCCAGTGAAAACCTTAACACTCCAGTTCAATATATATAGATATTTGTTGGTGCCAAAGTGGTAATTTCAATGAAAAAAATTCACATTCCATAAGTCCACATTTCACTGACAAGTATTATATACTGTTTTAAAAGACAAGTACATATTTTAAATAATACACTTGTGAACTTGGGTTTTATGAAGTGGCTCAAGGAAACTAGGAAATTATTTTAAGATAAAATGGGCTCCAATGCACACAAATAATCTTTATTCAGGTCTTCATAGGCTCAACATGACTATGATGTTTCTATGTTATTAAACAGGCATGGGAGCTCTAAAACTATGCAACTTTGCCCACAACTATGTAATTAGGTATCTACCTGCAATCAGATAAATAGATCCTTGAGAGAAAATGAGCTTCTATTCACTTTGGTTACAAAAAATAAACTATTCCTGCCTCACTTTCAAAAAAAAACCCCACCTGAACACCCCACAAATTTATATCCCATTCTTAGTTTTATAATTCCTTTTTAATGGCATTATAGCTAACCTGACATTTGTAAGCAAACTGTGTATATTTTAAGAATGTTCTATTATTGCTAGCTCCAAAAGGTCAAAAATCACGTGCCTACCTCAAAAATGGATTTTTTTAATTAATTAGATTAATTTCGGGTTGTCCATCAACCTGAACAAATTCAAAAATCCTGAGTCAGTAGTCAGTCTTGTCAAAAAGCCTGCATTCAGAGACAGGAGGACAGAGAGGGGCCATGTGCTCTGATCTGTCTTCTGATTTTCAGCACCCTCTGGCCACACTCAATGTATAATAATTGATGTTGACAATTCTACAAATTTATTGCAAGTAGGGTGATTCTTGGCCATTTCCACAGGAGCTCTCAATATAGAAACTAAATTAGATAAGACCCAGCTTTGTTAGATCCTGTATAAAGATATAACATGGTAGTTCTTGCTCCAAAGGGGCTTGCAATCTGGTACAAAGTATATGGGTGAATTAGTGATTTTTAAACTGGGACCGTGACCCATCAAACTCATCTCACCTGGAAATTAAATGTCGCTAACATGGGAAAAGAAATCTTTTTAATTTCTACTCAGCTGGTTTGGATACCCAACTGGCAACCACTAAACAAAAGGCTCTGTATTTCATTCAGGCTAATTTAAGTCAGTAAAAATCTGCATGTTCTCCCAACTTGTGATTCAGTGCATGTTCCCTAATACCCTTACTGGGTATTGTGCAAAGACAGAAACTTATCATATTTCCACAAGAGATCTAGAAGCAGAAGCCAAAATCTCATTATTTGTCAGAGCTGGTAATAGTGGTCTTTTTAACACATTACAGTGCCATATACTGAATAATGCTACAAACTATCAAGACACTTCTTTTAACATAGGAAAAATAAGTAAATAAAGCTAACCCACAAAAACTGATTAGCTGTGCTTTGCATGACCCTAAAACATTATTTCAATGATTACAGGCACTTTCTTATATGTCAATCTGCACATGCCCACTACAGCATCAAAGTTATGTAAGGATGAACAAGTTTCCAGGGATTTGACTAGCAGGTCTTCAACACAAGTCCCTTCATAAAGTAAAACCGATTTTGTCACGGTATCTGTATATGATCCAGGGTTTATTATAGTGCTCAAAACACCATAGGTCAGGGGTCAGCAACCCACATCCTCCAGCCAACCAAGCAATTCTGTACATACCGTAAAGCTGTGATGGCAGTAGTAATTCAGCAGCATGGGCCCTAGTCAGTGGCACAAAAATCAGCAACAGTTTGGCAGAAGGGGGAAGTGGTCAGAAGTCCACCTTCAGACTGAGTTCCATTAATTTGGTCCGGCACTCATAAAGAGCTGCTAGCCTGTACTGTATACAATACAATCTTATACATCACTCAAATCAGCTTGATTACCAACATTAGGCTGTTTGCAAACAGCCAGCCATTTATGTAGCTTCAGTCCTCCAAAGTTATTTGAAAAATACTTAAATTAATATACCAACTACTGCTTGTTTGTTTTCCTAACCCCTCTTTGGAGTAGAATAAGGTAGGTGTTTACAAGAACACTGAAGCAGCAATTTGGAGCGGGGCAGGGAGGGCAAAACAATATCCAATTGAACCTGTGTGGAGAATTTAAGTACACAGAATGCCATTGACCAAAGCTATACTTTGAGCAATGTACGAGAACAAACATTACTACTCTTGGCAGGAGAGCCGTAACATCTTTAGTGACCAGAGATGGTCAGGATTTAAGTTTTGAATCTTATCTGAAAGATGTATTTTTTTGCTTTACTTTTCAGCCTAGGAAAGATGAAAGGTTAAGCTTCTGATTTCTTGCATGAAGAACTTCATCCCAACCCTATTACTCTGCTTATGCTGGCCAATTCCAATTTTTAAGACTTTTTCCTCATAACTTTAATTTTTTTTTTGGCAAGAAAGAATAAAATGTGGTGACCCCTTTTAGTCTAAAGCATTTAACAGTAAAGGGTTTGTGATTGTATTTATTTTGCCTGTGGGATGTAAGCTTCCTTCTGAGGGATAGTAGGCAAGGAGTCAATGTAAGGAAATCCAAAGAAAAAATAAACCTAATTGAAAGTGAGGGAATCCTGGAAACAGGAAAAATGGCAGGTTGGTAGCATATCTATTAACAGCTCACAAAGATACCCCAACATCAAATGGTCAGACAGAACCTAGTCCACAAAGATGAGCATCTATACCACATGCTCCCCTTGAGGCTATCCATATTGAAGGAAGAACAAACAGAAACAAAATGCTTCAGTAAGATTTGCTAGCAGAAAGGAAACCCATGGAAACAAAGTAGAAGAGTTGGCTCTCCATAAATCTTCAGGGTCTGCATGATACAGAATGAGATCCCTGCCCCATATGCAACACTGAAATCTTTAATCCATAAAACAGAAACTGGTGAAAGGACAGAGTCCAGATTCACAGGGTTTCAGAATCATTTTTGTCCATTCATAAGGTAGGGATACATAATATAAATAATCATTTTAAGGCATCTCTCCATTAGACCACTGCCTAACAGAAAAAACAAAAAACCCCAAAACTGAAATCCTCTAAATTTAAAAAAGTAAATATATTGCCAATAGATACATTTTAGAGATGGGATGCATTTCAGGCAATGCTTGGCCATGTGTTTTGATTATGACCTATAATCAATTCTTTTTGGAAAGAAATTTTAACTAGAGTTCACATGGTTTTGAACTGATAGCTTTGCCAAATATGTGTATTCTTGGGTACACCCCTAAGGATTTCAAACTGAATCCTTCCCAGAATGCATTCTTACATCAGGCTTTATTAGTGACATGCAGTAATACAACTCAGCATTGGAAGAGCGTGACAGCTCCAAAGGTTGAATTCTGGTACAATGAGATAACCAGTGATCTGTTTTTTTCCATTCACCATAAAAAAAAGAGAAAAAACAGATCCCTGGAAAATCATGGATTTTGTACTTCAAAGGAGAAAAACCCAGGAAACCACGTCCCGCTGTGGGTGCAAAAATCTGGGGGAGCATATGTGCCCCACCCCTCACCCTCGCAACACATTGCCTATGCCCACAACCTTCCTTCCCCATACACCCACCCCCTTCCTTACATACTTCAGGGCTGGGGCCTGGGAGCGGGGGGCAGCAGGTCAGGAGTGAGGTGCACTGGCAGGACCAGGGAGCTGTAGGTCAGGAATGAGGGGCACCAGCAGGGCTGTGGGGGCTGTGAGTTGCGAGTCAGGGACAACAGCATGGGCAGGGACAGGGCACTGGCATATCAGGGCAGTTCAGCACCACAAAGCAGAGAGGGGGACAGCCGCAACTGGACCTGCATCCTGGTGAGCAAAGGGAGCGAGACGAATTCTGATTTTCCATGATAAAAAAATGCCAAAATATATTGGTATTTAGAATGTATTTTATTATAACGATTGAGGCACTGGTAGGCTTCCAGATTGCTTTAAAATTATAAATATATCAATAAAACATTGTGTTGAACTGATACCTATATATATAGTGGTGTTTCATTTTAATCACTGAAAAATGCAGATTTGTGGGGGTTTAATCAGAGAATTTGGGATTTTTAAACAGAGAATACCAGGATCCCTATATGTGAAACATCTAGGACCTGTGGAGAGAGTCAAGTTTAGCAGGCTTACCCGTTTTGAAAAGTTTAGTGTAATTTGGAAGTAATTCTTATAATATTTTGGTAATTAAAATATTAGTCCTTGCACACTTCCCTTTTCTTCTTCTTTCCCTCCCCTTCTTCCCTCCTTCCTTTCTTTCTTACTGTGACAGACATGTTCATAGTTCATGTACAGTTGATATAGTTCTGATTTTTGTATTGCATTTAAAAATAAATAAATTAGACAACCAATTAAAATACATTCAATAATCTACTCTCATTTAGAACTAAACAAAAAGAAAGGAACAGAGAATGGAAAGGAAGCCATGAATATAAATCAAGAATAGGGATTTTAATATATCTCTCAAGCCAGAAGTCAAATGGAATTTGTTTTCATTTTCATTTTTAGTGTCAGAAGACAAACTTAAACAGATGTAAAGAGGGAGCAAGTCCCCCATGTTATGGCTTTACTAACTAAGAGAAATAACTAAGCTAGACTACCAAGCTAAGATGGATGTATGAACCAAGATAGTAGGAGGTGCTGAACATATTAAGTTGTTCTGATTTTAAGTAACCTTCCCCCGCCCCAAAAAAAGAATAATAAAAAAAATCATAGTTAACTTATATGTGATGCTGATCTATAACCAGAGAACTGTTAATATACAGACCAGATGACCCCATGTGGCATCCTTAGGGTTCAGCCAGTGTGATGTCATCTGCTCCACTGCTCTTAAGTGTAGTGTACAGGGACATCTGCTCCAGCAACACCATGACAGAGGGGATGACTCCACGCTGCACCCTCTTCTGTCGTGTAAGTCTGGATTTTCAGGGGGGGGTTGTTTGTTTGTGGGGGGGGGCGTTAAATAGGACTGTGCATTCATTTATCTAGTGTAGTGATTGTAAACATTTCTAGCACTAAGATTTGAAAAAAAGTCTGAGGTCAAATTTAAAAATCTGTATTTACTAGCATATTATACTCACTTTTTTTCCCAAAATGTAGCTTCTCTGAAATTGGAGTGTATGTCTTAAGCATACAAAACTGATTTCCACAGTGGAACCAGGCCAAAACTCAAATTAGCTTAACAGACAGAAACTCCTGCCAATTTGGCAGGATCTGTAAGAGGGTTAAACCTCTAGCTATGGAGCTGTAGCAAGAGGGTAAGTGATGCTGATGAGTGGATTTTACTCTTCCTCCATGAATGCAGGAGCATTCAGCCATGGTGAACCCATGCTACCACCAGTAAGACTCTGCAGTGGGGGGGTAGAGGGTGAGGAAGGGTGACTTCATTCTGCCTTCCCAAAACAAGGTGCATGTCTTATTAACGGACATGTTTATGTGACGTAATAATGGTATTTAAAAGGCAAACATCTGTTTCATTTTTCCAGAACACAAGATAGTTAAATGCACTTTGCTCATAATTTTAGAAGTCAGATCTGAACAGATAATTTACCTGATAAAAGTGGTTATAAACACAGTCAGTCACTTTCCTTTTCAAAACATCCCTCAAAAAATTAGGAAATTTTCAATTTTTTTAACCCCTAGAGCCAGGGCTGTTTTGGATCCATGGTTATGGCTCTGTTTTCATGTAACATTTGAATTCAGAACTTCAATCTGAATGTCCAAATCTAGCCTTTTAATAAGGGCCTGCCTTTGTTTAAACTTGTATACACTATAGTTTCAATTTAATTAAACATATTTGTCTTGATCCGTACTGGCCTGGAACGTTCAAATGACAAGTATGGCAAGCCTTGGGCAAAATTACCTTTGGGACAAGAGGGGTTTTTTTCAGTTTAGTATTTTTAGTATATTTAACCCTTTGGGCCTTCTCCTGGATTATTTGATTCTCTTGCAAGACTTTGTAAAGGTAACAGCAGTTCAAAGATTTTACCTGTAGTTACTAACTTAAATTCAAGAGAAAAGGCTGTTCTTCTCAAAATTGAACCAGAAAACGTAATATCAGTTTATATTATAATCAGAACAATATGGCAGTCAGGACAAACATGCATTACCTCTGTTTAATTACATTTATCTTTATGACAAATGAGAAGAGGTATAATCTTGAATACTCACATAGCTAAACATCATGAACTTGAATTTTAGACACTGTTTCAATGGAGAATTTGTTTTTATAAATCATTTAAATAGATATAATAGAAATTTTCTCAAGTTATTCCTCAAGAATTTTCTTACTTTCTAGCACAGAGGGAAACGCACTTATCCATGTGCTTTGGCACACTGTGTTCCTTTCTTGAATGAACACAGAAGTACTCTTCATTCTGACAGCAAAAAGCCTATAACTATTTTAAAGCAGTGAGCAAATCCAAGTTGGAAAATATTTGTTTTTCTTATCTGGTATCAGCTGAGTTAAAATTCTTACAAAACACATACACACTTCAGGAGAGGTAAATTTGCATAGTACCATTGACTTCAATGGAGCTATGCCAATATGTGTCACGTGAGCATCTGGCTAGCAGATTCCAGAGTAGACTAATGAAGAAATAACTGCATTTCTGTTTTCTTTGACAGTTTTTAGCCAACAAAATCAGCAATTAAATGCAGCTCCCACCTCTACGTCCAACTATAATTTGCACCTGTGATTATCTCTTTTCTAAATAATATCATTTCTTTTCTGCTGGACATATAACTGTACATATAGTGAATGTTTCTGAAGTTTGGGCATCTATAAAGAACTTTTAAAGGAACAAATACCAATACTTTAATAATCAGGATATTGTCAAAGTACAATATCAGAAAGCTCTCCCTGCCTACTATAAAAACATGACATTTGCAAATGCACAGAACAAAAGTTCTATGATAAATGGAAAGAGTACACATTTGGAATGTAGATTTGAAAAACTGGGACATAACACCAACACCAGTAAACTTTCCCCCCCACAGCACCCATAAATGCAACTAATCTGCTTCTAACTAGAAATATAGCAGTCATGGAGCAGCCATGCCACTTCCTGGCACATTATTTGTGTAGTGAAGACTGCCATGTAAACAGAGTAGAAGTGCAAGAAATGCTGGGGACAAATTACCATAATTGGTTTTTCTAAAAAGAAAAAACCAAAAAAAAACCAAACCTTTTTTAAAAGGCATGCTGGGGCTTATTTCAGAGAAGGCCCAAGCATAGACAAAGGACAGAACATAGGACTGAAAAATCACAGCTTATCATCATCTGGATTAAGAGAAGAGACTTTTATGATTTATTAATTACAAAAGAAAACTAACAAAACAAGAAAAGCAACAGACATCATGAGAAACAGAAAGACCAAAGTCCCAATGCTAGTAAAATCAAATCCCAAAAGCCCATATGCTCAGTAAGAGAAACACCATAAAATGAATGGGTATTGTTGTTATTGTTAGTGGGAAAGAGAGGTTATTTCAATCCACAAAAGGTAGTCTCCATATTGGGAAAGTCACTGTAGGAAAAGCTAGGACTTGAGTTGCCATATAAACCTGTTAAAGGGCTTTGCTGAATCAATAGACACTTAGCAGACAGCAACTTCAGCAGCAGAGTTGGTCAAAAATAGAAAGCCTCATTGAAAACTTCATTATAGATCTTGTCCATTGAAATTTTCTGATCGGCTCTAATTACCTAACAGGGAGTCAGAGATTCTCCTACTCCTGTGCATCACTAACAATCCAACATGGGAAACTCAAGATGACAGGAATCAAACCACAAAAGACACATTGGAGAGCCAGAGAAATTCCTGTTCCTCTTAATACCAAAACAGTTCAATGACCTTCTTCACAAAAATAGAATTCAGTACTGCAGGACCCAAAGATAGCTGTCCCTTCAATATTGCTAAATGCTTCTATGCAGCTATTATGGGCATTTGTTCTCCTCTGCCTCTTGCACCTATTTCCTATTATCACTAAAATTGCTAATTTTTATCACTGGGTAATAGTGTCATGTCATCATCTTGTCCTTGTAAGCAAGTCACCCACCTAACTTCCTAATCAAGCCAGTCCACTCTGTTCAGGGTGTCCAGACAGTTTATTTTGTGAGTGGCAAACTTGTCCCCACAGCAAACAAGCAACAATACCAGAAACCAAGCAAACAACAAACAAAAACAAAACCATCTTTCTTCAAACCTTGAAAGGGGTACTCCAGGCTCTGGTCTCCCCCCTCAGCATCACAGTTTCCTCTCTCCCCTTGCACACTGCTCCAGAGGGTTTTAACCCTCCTTGTAGCTCTACCCTCATTTAACTAGTCCTCAACAGCACCTGGCTCCCAGCCTTCCAACCACAAAGACTATTCACTACTAACTACCTGCTTCTGAGTTTAAACCCCTGAAGCTTATATATATCCTCTGTCCCAAATCGGGGTCGGGGACACACACTGCCAGTTTACCACCCCCTCCCAAGAGAGAAGATACACATTTTCATGTGCTGCTCCAGCATGGAGGAAGATAAAAAGCACACTGTTGCATGGCTGAGTACCATCTCATCAACCTGGGGCTGGCCCACCCCATAGCATGAAGCCACATTAATGCAACATGGCTGGTAAAAAGCACAAAGGGAGCCCCTAGGAGGTAGCATCAAATGGTTTCAATGGCCCCCTTAAGTTGGGAGACATTGTTTCTCAATCACCACATATTTCTGTTCTCAGGGAAGCAACATCCTATCTAAACAGAGGATTGGGTGTTCCCCATCCTCTAACTCTTGGGAGAGAATTGCCCCCAAGAATCACTCTGAGGCATCAGTCTGCAATACAAACACTGTGAAGTCCAGCCTATGCAGTACCAGGACGCTGCACAGGAGCTGCTTTATAATCTCAAAAGCCTCCACGCATTCTGCAGACCATCACACCTTCTAGGAGGTCTGTCACTGGCTCTAATGGTAGATAACTGTGGGATTAAGCTCCAGTAACAGCCTACCAGTCCTAAATGACTTCCCTTGCCACTTCATTGCAGGCACTGGAAATATGACCAAAGCCTTTACTTTACCTTCCAGGGGCTTAATCCTTCTCAGGGTTTACTACAGGTATTTAGTCTCAGCACACCTGAGCTGACACTTAGCTGGATGGGCCATGAGGCCTGCTGCTCAGAATGAACAGAGCACTGCCATCATCCACTAAAAATACTCCTCCCAGCTGCTGCTGAATATTACCCAAGTATGAAGCTGCATATACCCAGTGTGGACACAGTATCTTGTACATTAGAAGCTGGAAGTCACCACTGGAGTCCAAAAGGCAGAGTTCAAAACTGAGAGAGTCACCATAGAGTTGCAAATGCCATAATTTCTTGGCTCTTTGGCACTAATGGAATCTGCCAATACCCTTATGTTAAATCCAGGATGGTGATATATTTGGTCTTTCTGAGTCGTCCTAGCATTTCATTTATCTGGGGGACTGGGTAGGCATCAAACTCTGAGACCACATTTACCTTGAAAAATCAACACAAGCATGAATGGTTTGGTCCAGTTTTGGAACAATTACAAAGGGACTACTACATTCATTAATGGATTCTTCAATCACCCTCAGTTTCCAATCTCTTGGCTCACTGTGTCTCTTAAATGTGCTGGAATTAGCAAATACATGCCTTTTGAACAGAAGACAAGAGCATTAGGATAATCCAGTGCTCTATGAGTGCAACTCTTCTGGAAGTGTTCATAAAAACGTGCTTAAGCTCCTTTAGCAGAACTTTTGCTTCCATATATTGGGCAGAGGTTAAACCTTCCCCCAGGGTAAGACCCATAATGGAGTCTGAGGGAGGCTCTGGAAGACCTAGGCCAGGCCCACATAAACAGCTAAAGATATTAAATGCTTCTTGATCGGAATCCTCACCACTTCTCTACCAAATGTGCTTCGTAGTCCACCTGCCCAACCAGACATAGGTCCCTGAGCAGCCCTGTCATTTAGCTAATAATTTACTCTCCATGGAACAGAGACGCAGTAGCACCCAATCACCAGGCTCATAAACTCACAGCTGGACATTATGCATCAGCAATCCCTTGCAATCTAGAATGATTGTCTTCCATGACTGTCTTATCTGTGGGTCCAAAAATGGCTGACTAGGCCTATCTGGGATTGACAGACACTGTTGCAGCTTGGGCACATGTTTCCATGTGAGCTGGATGGCTCTGGGTTCTTGATTCAGTCTGTGACATGCTGTTTCTGCCACTCCTGCTTTTCCATCTTCTGTTGTCATCATAAGGTTTCAAAATACTGAGATCCTTGTAGCAGACTCTTCCTCCATTTGGGACAGTCCTGGGTGATAGTCTCCAATGTGTGTATGTTGGTGTTTCATTTTTACAAGCTGGCCTTGAGGACATACTTTAGCAGTTTCTTTGCCCCCCTGTTGAGCATATGCTTTGACCGAGCTGCAAAAATAAATCTTGCTTCAGGAATCTGGAATTGGAAATCCAGATGACATAGCCGGCTCACCAAAGTTGATGTTGGATGATCATTGCCTCCATGCTCATGGTGTCTTCTTGCAAGAGAACGCTAACATTGGTGTCTGTTTTAGAATCACAGAAAAATCATAGAAAATTAGAATTAGATGGTCATCAGCAGGTCATCTACTCCAATGCCCTGTTCAAAGCAGGACCACCTACAATAAGATCACCACCCTGGGCTTTGCTTAGCCAGGCCTTAACAAACTCCAAGGATGGAGAGTCCACAACCTCTCTGGGTAACCTGTCGAGTGTTTTATTACCCTCCTAGTGAGAAAGCTTTTCCTAATATCTAACCTAAACTCACCTTTCTGCAACTTGAGACCACTGTTCTTTGTTCTGTCATCTGCCACCACTGAAAACAGTCTAGCCCCATCCCCTTTGGAACCACTTTACAGGTGGTTAAAGGCTGCTATTAAATCCCCCCTCAGTCTTCACTTCTCCAGACTAAACAAGCACAGGTCCCTCAGACTCTCCTCATAAGTCATGTGCCCCAGCCCCCTAAATATTTTCACTGCACTCCACTGGACTCTATCCAATTTGTCCACACCTTTTCTGTAGTGAGGAGCCAAAACTGGACACAGTACTCCAGATGTGGCCTCATTGTGCTGAACAGAGGGAAATAATCACTTCCCTCAATCCGCTGGCAACGTTCCTACTAATACAGCCCAGTATGCTGTTAGCCTTCTTTGCAACAAGGGCACATTGTTGGCTCATATCCAGCTTACTGTCCAGTCTTCCCACTGAATTCAAAGGATTTTCCATGGGCAGCATTGATTGTACTTCTCCAGAAGCTTGTACCTCTCTACATGTACCGCTGTACATGCCCCTCTTTAACCTCATGACAGCCTTCAACTCTGTCAGTCAAGAAGCATTATGGAGGCTCCTTTTGAAGTCTGGATGCCCACTGAAATTCATCACCATTCTCTGCCTGTTCTATAATGGTTTGCAAGCAGCGGTTATCAATAATAGATCCATAACAGATCCCTTTGAGGTTAAGACAGGAGTTAAGCAAGGCTACATCAATGTTCCAACACTCTTCTCGATATTCCTTACTGTGATGCTACATCTGACCACCAACATGCTTCCAGTTGGAGCGCATCTAAACTACTGAATGGATGATAAGCTGTTTAATATCAGCCAACTGAGTCAAAACCAAGACCACCCTCAATCATCAAGCTCAAGTAAGCTAATGTAATGTGCACTCACTCAGAAGCAGACCTTCAGGTAAATTGTCAACAACTTTACTGAGGCATACAAGAAAATGGGACTGATGCTTAAACATTCAGAAGACTAAGGTCCTCCATCAGCAAGGTCTTAATGAGCCATCCCCAGCTCAGGTCATTCAAATTCACGGTGAGACTCTAGAGAACACTGTAGATCACAACATGAGATCTGAAACCAAGCTCTGGGTTTATCAAGCTGTCATGATCTCCACCTTACTGTATGGAGCTGAGACATGGATAATGTACAAGAAACATTATTATACTGTTGCTCTTGGGCCTGTTCAGCATGCAAAGGTTCTCCTTGTTGAGGGTTACCACCAAATGTAGCATTTCCTGAAACTTAAGGACATATATCACCCCATTCTGTGCCTTTGTACCTTGGGCCTGCAAGAAATCAAATATTCTCTCCGGTTGCCTGCTATATAGCACCTTATATAACAAAGTTATCCGTGGGACCCCCCCAAATAACAAATAAGGAAACAGTCTGTCCCAATATGGGGGTTTCCTGGCTACAAACTTTTGTAACATCCCCATTAATATCTGGCTAGGTTTCAGCCCCCAAACACTAAGCACCTTCTTTCAGGCATCTATTGCTTATTTCATAATACAATGAAGAATGTCACAGAGTCCGGCTAGGGTCTGAAACCAACTTCCAAGAGAGGTGGTGCAGGCTCCTACCCTGGGGGGTTTTAAGAGGAGGTTAGATGAATACCTTGCTGGGGTTGTTTGACCCCAGTACTCTTTCCTGCCATGGCAGGGGGTCGGACTAGATGATCTGCTCAGGTCCCTTCCGACCCTAGAAACTATGAAACTATGAGTTAATTAGTATACTTAGAAATAAGTAAGATTTTTGCCGTAAAGAGCAAAAGTCAATTCAAATCCCAGACACTACCTCCAAGTCACTGTTAAGCTATTTGATCTACTTAAACAAAATTGTGTAAATCCAATCTGTAATAATGTTGTTCTATCCCAATTATAAATAAATGCTGACAGTCATTTCATCTAAGTAAATATTAAAGAGGCTGTAAATGCACAGTAAACAGAAAACTAATATCAAGACTTCTAAACATTGTTTAGGAAACATTTATTTAGGAAGCATTTATCTGAGGACAAAAATTAAAGTGGTCATCAGTATCACATAACTGGAGCCTTCTCCTTTTCTCTTTTTAATTGCTTGTTCTTTGGACCACAACATTACACAAAACTTCGTTTCCAGAAAGAGAAATGATCTGCATTCTAATAACGGCAGGCAGCTGTTAGCAGTAAAAATGAACTGTACCCTAGTAACGAACAGCCATTCATTTCTTATTGAGAACAGAAAAGACAGAATACCACCATCAATAGAGTCATCAGTATTTCACCATCAGCTATACCAAGGTCTGTAAAGAAATCTTAAGAGAATGAAGATGTATGTCTGCTCTCCATCCACTGACAGGAGGAGATCACCCATCAGTTGATCTCAAGTTGGTATCAAGTGTCACTGCCAGAAGCCAGGTTAACCCCTCTCTGGCCCTGTAGGTACCACCAAATTCAGGACAGCAGATCCTTGCTCACTGTGGCCGTGTGGGGGTGAATAACAAAATCTCCCTCCCTGGGGCTTGCCTGCCATGCCTTGATGTCATGGAAGAATAAGAAGTTAATTCCCCAATGAGAGAGGGTGTAGTAAATCACCCCAAAAGCAGGATAAAAGTAAATTGGTTTATTTAGTGAATTCCCAGCAGGTTATGGATAACCCCATCTGTTCTCACAGCGTACGGTCTTGCTTTGCCCCCTACTGCCATACAACACACTCCCCTGAGCCTGTCAGCTTGCCTCCAGTCTCACTCTCTTCCTTTCCCTCGCAGGTATCAGCGGATTCTTGCTCCGTGGAACCTACCTTCTGCCTAAGGTTCAACCTGGTAAGCATCTCCCCTCTCTCTCTCACCTTTTTGCTTCGCCAGTCACCATGGTTACCTTCACCCAGTCTCATCAGCGATCTGCTCCACACTGGGTTTGTCACTTCTACCTTTTCCTACTGACTGTCCTCATGCCATGCCCCAGGGAGTGAAGAATAGCCCTCTGCCATGGACTTTAACAGCCACTGGCTCTTAATCAGGTAGCATTCACACCTGGTGCAATCCCTCACCTCAACTGTGCCTATTAAGTAATTATCCTTGCCCTGTCCCTGACCCACCACTCCCCTGCACTTGCAACTTTGTAGCAACAAAGGAACAGGGCTGTTCTTTGCCCTGTTATACTCATCATATAAAATTGTTGCATCTGCAGAGCTAAGGAAGGATTAACTTAGCTCTTGGCAGTGTCAACTCTTCCACACTGGTAGCCTGCCCCTGCTCTGCTCCATGTAGCCAGAAGTTTGAACATCCTTTGCCTCCATTCCAAGGACATAAACGTTATCAGGTATGCCCCTAGGGACAGGGATCAGAGCATCACCCTACTATACACACACACACAATATTCAAAACTAAGAATTTATTTTTGAGTTATTATACAATCACCTCTATATACAGTACACAAACACCTCATAACAAAAAAAAATTGTAATCAAATTAAAATGTTATACAGAGTGTTTGACTTTTAGTATATGATTTGTTTTTTTTCTTATTCTAAGATGGCAACCCCCTCCCAGAATGGGTATTTCTGGGGGGACAAGGGGAGGGTCTTCTGGTGGTAAAGGTCAGAGGTTAGGGATTGGACCAAGGGGCAGGGCAACTGTCAAGGGATAGGGCTACCCATGTGGCCCTCAAAAGCTCACCAAAGCTCATTAAGTGGCCTTACACTTAATTACCAAATTAAGCAGGTCACCTCTTTCAGGACATATTTTGATATTCAAGGTTTGCAGAAACACTCCAAACCAGAATCAAGTCACACCTAAGGAAACATAGAAACCCAAGCAGGCACTGCTAGGGCTTCAGGGACTCAATCCTACATGTCCCATGAAATCCCCTGAAGGCCTGGAAAAGCCTGCCTAGAATGGCTGGTAAGTACATGCAGCTCCAAGCTGCCCGCACCCTCCTGCCTTAACGCAAACAGATGTCCACAGCAAAATAGCAGCACAAATTAATATTACCTTTTATCACAGCCACAAATTTGGACATTTGTGGTGCAAGAACAGGTATGAATGTCTATCTACTTCCGCTTTGTGCTGACATAAAAATTTGCAGCTTAAGATATTAGTTTTGGCTAGATGAGGTTGAAGACTGGCCATTGATTGTTGATGATAATGGACTAGAAGCTACTGTGTATAAAGAAAGAACAAAAAGTTCCTTTCAGACTTTTCAGGAATCTCTTACCTGAGCCAGTGCCTCTTGCTAGTGTTAGTGTGGCAACAGATGGCGTCGTACTGATCAGCCAGCCACACAATGAGGATGATGTAAAATGCA
>NW_017729004.1:43458278-43461197 GCF_001723915.1 Gavialis gangeticus | reverse complement strand
GGTAAGTCTGGGGGGGGGGGTGGGGGGGAAGGGCATGGGAGGGCAGATTGAGCCCCCTTTGGTGAGGGAGGGAGTGGGGCTGGGGAAGGGACAGAAGTTAGCCAGCCAGCACAGGGGAGGTTGCTGGACAAAGCCACAGATGGCTCATCCAGGGAGAATGGTGGGGGGCAGCTCCCACCCCTGTGCACACTTCTGGGGGTGCATGGAGGACGTGTGCCCCCAGATCTGTGCGTCAGGCAAGACAGACTGCCACTGCAGGCTAGGACCAAGGGCAGCACACCAGGCTCTTCCTGGCACAGTGGGCTAGGCTGGGCTGGGGCTGCACTTGAAGCAAGCTGTGGCAGTGCCAAGAGGGGTGGCCTGGGGGGGGGCTATGGCAAATTTTGGGGTGGCTGCAGCCCACCCCATAGCCTCCCCTCCCAGGGCCACCACCACATGGCCCGAGTGTAGCCCCGACCCAGCCCCCACCCCATGCTGGGAAAAGTCTGGTACTGCCCCCAGCCCACAGCAGCAGCCTGCCCTCACCCCACACACAGATCAAGGGGGAACACACCCCCGTGCCTCCCCCCCCATGGAGGAAAAAAAGCAGCAGAAACCACCCCCCTGCCAAGGCCCCTGGACAAACTGCTCATGGCTCCATCCAGTGCCCCACCCCACCCCAGCCGGCCAGCTCCTGCCGCACTCTCTCCCTCACCACAGGATCCTTGATCTTCCCCCCCACAACCCACTGCCCCTCTTCTCACTCCTTTCCCCACAACAGACTTACCAGATGGACACTGCTGTCCAAGCTGCCAGGCTGGGCATGTGCATGCTGCAGCTGTGCACATACACACAGCATTTATCAGTAACATTATCAGTCACATCAGCCAAAAAAGCCAAGTGCCAATAATGTCGTTTTTCCTTATATTGGTCCCGATACAAAATGGACCGATGTGTATTGGTGCACCTCTAGTGTAAAGGCCTTGAATTTATTAAATAAAGGCAAGCTGTTTCTTGGCTTACAAAAGGGACTTTGATCTGTGCAATCTGGTCAACTGCACAGAGCTGCTCTCTAAATCCTGGCTGTTTTAACAGTTCAGGTTGTTTTAGTTTAAAAATCCAGAGACCAAACTTTTTCAGCTTACCTAAAACATGCAATAATCAGGAACCATAATGAGAATGACCTTAACCCAGTTAGCCTGACATGAATCCCAAACAAAAGAATATTAAAGTTAGTACAGGATTCAGTTACAGAGAATTAAAGAACAGGAACAGAATTAATCCCATGAACCTGGTTTTATGGCAAATACATTTGGTCAAACAAAAAGTCAGGGTGTCCATACTGTAGAATAAGCTCCCTCTAGAGGTGGTACAATCACCTACCCTGGAAATCTTCAAGAGGAAACTAGACAATCACTCTGCTGGAGTCACCTGACCCCCAAATATCTTTCCTGCTTGGTGCAGGGGGCGGACCCAATGATCTTCTAAGATCACTTCCAGCCTTACAATCTATGAATCTATTAATCTATTAATCTTTTTTGAGGAGATTAATTTGTTATCCTTATTAACCAAACCTATCAATTTAATATCCTGACACTTAGGAAATATTTAACTTAGATACCACATAACATTAAAAACACACCAGTAATACACATACCTTAAATAGAATGTGAGCTAGCTAAGTGAAAAATATCAAAAAGTAACAGTCAATGGGAGAATCAGACCACAGCCAGGGATCCAAACTAAGCCAATATCATTTAGTGTTTTCAGCAAAGATTTGAATAGTACAAAATCACTGCTGAGACAAATTTGCAAATGGCACAAAGTTTTGACCAAATAACAAACAGTGATGAGGAGAGGGTAGTCACACAAAGAGAACTGAATCATTTGTAAGAGCTAAGTACAGGCAGTCAAAAAGCCCAAGGCAGAATTGATTCAATCTAGGCAGCTTCCTCTAAGCTGAATATGTTGAACCAACTGAACTGACATTCATTTTTTAATTGGGAAAGGCAGGAGAAGGCCTGCACTGACCCAGGCCAGCAGGCAGGGGGCACTACAGCACATCTCCCAGCCTGCTGGCCATTGCCAACCCAACCAAGTGTCCCTAGCTGGCTCCCCAGTACCTGGTCCTAACCCCCTACTGTCCCCCAACAGGGGGTTCAGGAACCCCCTGTCTGGGTACTGGCCCACATTGGGGGGGGCTTCCCCCTCAGGAGGTTTCCCTCAGCCTGGGGTCCCCAAACCAGGCAAACCTGGGAACCTGAGGGGTGTTCCCTCTCTCTCCCCTTCCAGATGCTGATTGCTTCAGTTGCTGCCACAGGAGGGAGGAAATAGTAGTCCTCCCAGCCGAGTGCCTGTTCATGTAGCTCCGAATGGGGACACCAGGGAGTCCCCACCTTGGAGGGCTTATCCCCACCCCAGCCCAGACTCCTCCAGCCCCAGGCAGCCTCAGGAAGCTGAAGGGAATTCTTCCCCTCCTGAACCCCAGAGCTGCTTGCCTTAGCTGCTGAGTCCCAGGGATAGCCCAGGGAAACCTCAGGGAGCAGAGGGAAATTCTTCTACTCTCCTGCAACTAGTTTTGCCTCAGACTCCTGGCAGCTGAGGCAAAATCAGCTATGGAGGAGCAGGAGAGTCCCTGAAACTGCCTGAGACTTGCAGGGGCTTAGGCAAAAAGCTCTGGGGTACAAGAGGGGAAGAATTCCTCTCAATTTCCTGGGGCTGTCACAGGCTGGTGCTTCCTGGTGCCCCCATTCTGGGCTGCATGGGCAGGCATCCAGCAGGGAGGACTTGTCACTCCCTCCTGTGGCAGCAGCTGAATCAATCAGCAGCTGGGAAGGCAGAGGGCTGCCAGAAGTTGAAAAGCCCTCACCAAAGGGGTTTTCCCTCCCCCCTTGTACTGTGTAGACCCTGGCTGGAGGGGACGGGGTCTGGAGAGCTATT
>NW_017729004.1:43456583-43458212 GCF_001723915.1 Gavialis gangeticus | reverse complement strand
CCCCCCCCGCATCGCCCCATGGTCCCTGTGAATTGATGGACACAGGCAGGAAGCAGGTTAAGGAGCAGAGGGGCAAAGCAGTCCCTGCTACACTGAAGCAGACAACATAACCAGGGCTGCAAAGCATCCAGAGATGCTGGGGGACTGTGAGTTAACTTGAACCAGGAAGTGATCTGGGACAGAAGTTCCATAAACCAGTTTGACCTGAATCAGTTAAGCCTGATGTTACATCCAACAAGGTCTATCTTAAACCAGTTTGGGCCATTTTGAAAGCAGTTGATGAGCACTGAACTTCTGTTCTGTTACAGGTTTAAACCAGTTTCTGATCACTTAAACTCGCTTATGTGCAACTTCTGTCCCTAGCCATGGTGAGCCCAAGCAAATGCAAAATTATACATCTAGGTACAAGAAATACAGAGAATACCTGCAGAATTAGGATAGCCTCCTGAACTGCAGTGATTTTGAAAAGGATGTAGGGGTCAAAGCAGACAAAGAACTTCCCACGAGCTCCTAATCCAATAGTGACAAAAGACTTGTAAATATAGATGAATACAGAAAATATGCCATCTTTTACAAAGGATGTTGAAAAAATAGGGTACAACAAGCCCTACGGCATCTCTACACTATCACAAGACGCCACTAAGAAGTGTAAGGGTAAAGCACAGCACACCTGCTCTGCATGTACTGCCTCCAAAGACAGATGGAAGGAATGTCTCATTGTCATTACAGCATCACCATTTTCCTGAATGTGGTCAACCCCTTTTGCTTTTCACTCTGGTTCTTTCACTTACCCTTACAATGGTTACATTCTTGTTAATTGATTTTATAGCACATGGTTGCATTTCATCTAATCCTTTCAAAGTAGGCATAGGCAATGCCTTAAGTGATTTCAGGGGGGAGGCACCACTCTGCCACACCACCACTGCAGCCATCCCCACTGCTGCCAGGCATTGGGTCCAGCCAGGCTGCAGCAACACACTCTGCTGTTAGCACAGAAATTGCATCACTGCTGCCACCCCCACTGCTGCCAGGCCCTGGCTTGTCCAGTCTACAGCCCCATGCCCCGCTATCAGCCCAAATCTTGGGGGGGGAGGGAGGGGGAGACACATGCACACTATGCCCCCCTGACACACTGCCAATAGGCCTAGACTACTAACTAGAGCATTTTGCCTCCAACAGGCATCCTATAACTAGGTTTCCCACTTGACTTCTCCAGTCTGTACTACAGAAGTACCTCCCTTTACTTCAAATAAAATAGAAAAACAGTACCTTGTCTCTCTCTTGCATGGAACATAAGTGTACACCAATCAATTGGTCTCTGCCACACCAATAGCACCTACCCATTTTTATGATTTCACGCTGCTTCCAGAATTTTCCAGAAGTTTAAGGAAAAACATCTTTACTGTTCCAGTCCCCAAGGCCTGGAATAGACTCCCCACAAAGATGGTGCAAGCACCTGCTCTGGACTCTTTTAAGAAACATTTGGATGTTTATCTTGCTGGGATCCTTGGACCCTTGCTGACTTCCTACCCCTTGGGCAGGGGGCTGGACCCAATGATCTTGCAAGGTCTCTTCCAGCTTTAATATCTATGAAATCTATTGATCCTCGTAACTGAGTCACATGCAGGA
>NW_017729004.1:43451096-43451583 GCF_001723915.1 Gavialis gangeticus | reverse complement strand
GCTTTAATATCTATGAAATCTATTGATCCTCGTAACTGAGTCACATGCAGGATTTTCACTCTTCTTTGGGCCTTCACCCCAGTAAACGGACACATGGAAGTCATACTCAGTCCATATCACCTTTTTTCCATTTTGCAACTTTTAGTCCTTTGTCAGTTTCAGTTACACCAGACATGCTCATTGCATGCCTGTGTGATGAATCAGTTAACCTTTCACACACTGTACAGCCTCTTATTCCTGCTCAGAGAAGTTATTGTAAACACATTTTGTTAAGATTTAATTCTTTTTCCTATACATGTTCATCAGACTGTCAACAACTTACATTTAAGCTATGTTTCTCATTGTAACCATTTCCTTAAGAGACAGACAAAAAATATGCATATTTTTTGTTTCTTTTTGCTTCCTAGAAAGCTATTAACACTGCATATTTTCTAGTGTGGTTGTAAATCATCAGTGATTTGGACGAGGTGGTAAAAAGCACCCTGTT
>NW_017729004.1:43443993-43449774 GCF_001723915.1 Gavialis gangeticus | reverse complement strand
GGAGGACTCAGGGACCTCCCCTTCTGTCCAACCACAGGGTTGGACCAAGGTGGTCAAGGGCCCCAAGGCCCACCACACTAGGGTCCCCACTCCACTGCAGCTTTGCAACAGGTATGAATTTTTCGCAGCCCCAGCAGAGCCTGCCAAGCTGCTAGCTCCCGCAGGCAACACAGGCTTAACTGCACCTACTGCCCCTGTTCTCCCCAAGACAAAACACAAAAACCTTGTCATGGGAAACTCCAACCTGAGGGGGACTGTGGGGGGCAATCTGCCGCCCTGACCACTTAGCCCAGGAAGTCTGCTGCTTCCCAGGAGCCCATATCCGAGACATTACAGAGAAGATCCCTGGGCTCCTCCAGCCCACTGACCACTACCCTCTGCTTCTTATCCATGTGGGCACCGATGACACAGCTCGGAGCAATGCCAGCCAGGTCATGAAGTGCTACAGGGATTTGGGAGTGGGGCTAAAGAGATTGGGGGTGCAGGTGGAAATCTCTTTGATCCTCCCAGTCTCAGGCTATGCCCTGTGGAGGGAGAGGAGGATCGAGGTAGCGAATCAAAGACTGCAGCACTGGTGTCATCGGGAGGCTTTGGCTTCCATGACCATAGTCCACTCTTTGGTAAGAGAGGCAGTGAGCTGCTGGGAAGGGACAGCCTCCACCTCTCTTCACTGGGGAGGAGGCTCTTCTCATCCAGACTGGCTGACGTGCTCCACCGGGCTTTAAACTAAGCCGGCCGGGGGATGGGGGCACTACCGCCACTGCTGGCCCACTAAGCAGTGCTTGCAAAGCCAGCAGGCAAAGGCACTCTAGGGAGCCCACCCCTGCCCCAGCCCTGGAACACTCTGTGGGCAAGGCAGAGGCCCCCGAAAGGTACACTTGTCTACCTGTATATGAATGCCAGGAGCTTGGGGAATAAACAGGAGGAACTTGTCTCCCTGCTTAACACAAATAAATACGATGCCATAGGGATAACAGAGACCTGGTGGGACTCCACTTATGACTGGGCCACAGGCATAGACGGCTATACCTTGTACAGGAGAGATTGTGTGGACAAAAGGGGCAGGGGCATAGCTCTCCATGTCAAGGAAAGCTACACGGCCCTGCAAGCAAACACTGGCACCCCAGGTGGACAACTGGAGACCCTCTGGGTGAAAATCCATGGGGAACACAGCACTGGGAACACAATGGTGGGAGTCTATTACAGACCTCCCACTCAGGATCAAGAGCTTGACCAGGAGTTCGCCAGGGAATTGGCGGAGGCCGCACGCTCCTAGTCCATGGTTGTCATGGGAGACTTCAACTACCCAGATATCTCGTGGGAAGAGCGCTCAGCCAAATCCGAACAGGCACAAAGCTTCCTCACACACGTAGATAACCTCTATCTGATGCAAGAAGTCTACGGGCCGACAAGAGGTAAAGCACTGCTCGACCTGGTACTGGCAATGGGGGACAACCTTATCAACGAGCTAACAATAGAAGGGAAGCTGGGTGACAGTGGTCATGAGCTAATCACCTTCATCATCCACCATAAAGCTGACAAGTCAGTCAGCCATACAGAAGTATTCAGGAAAGCTAACTTTGACACGAACAGGAGGCTTGTCAATGAGGCCCTAAGGGACCACGACCCAAAGGGGAGGGGAGTTCAGGATGAGTGGTTGCTCCTCAAGGGAGCGATCCTGGATACACAAGCAAAGTCTATCCCATCTCGGAGGAAAGGCAGCAAAAGGGCACAGCAGCGCCCATGGCTCTGCAGGGAACTAGTGGACCTCCTGTGTCTAAAAACAAAGGCCTACAAAGGATGGAGGACTGGATCCACCTCCAAGGAGGAATATTCTGCACTGGTCCAGACCTGCAGAGACCAAACCAGGAAAGCCAAGGCTGCAACTGAACTCCAACTGGCTACAAGTATCAAGGACAATAAAAAGTCCCTTTTTTAGACATGTGGGGAGTCAGAGGAAAAGCAAGGGCAACATTGGACCCCTGCTAAACAAGATGGGACAACTGACACCCATGAAAAAGCCATCTTGCTAAATGGGTACTTTGCGTCAGTCTTTCACCAGTCCCAAGGGATGCCCCTGCCCATTACGGAACAGGAAAGCCTGGGTGAGGGAGATTCCTTACCCTCCATCAATGCTGACCTTGTGAAGGAACACCTTGAGAGGCTGGATACCTTCAAGTCAGCTGACCCTGACAGCTTTTACCCCAGGGTACTCAGGGAGATGGCAAGCATCATAGCCCAGCCCCTAGCAAGGATCTTCGAGAACTCCTGGTGCCCCAGTGAAGTGCCTGAAGATTAGAAGAAGGCCAATGTGGTGCCTATCTTCAAGAAGGGGAGGGAAGTGGATCCAGCAAACTACAAGCCCATCAGCCTGACCTCTACCCTGGGGAAGATCCTAGAAAAGATGATCAAAGAGACCAATCTCAACAGACTGGCCGATGGCAAAATCCTGAGAGAGAGCCAGCACAGGTTTGCCACAGGTGAGTGTTGCTTGACCAGTCTTATTTCCTTTTACGACCAGGTGACCTATGACCTGGACAAGGGAGAAGAGATTGTTGTCATATATCTTGACTTCAAAAAAGCCTTCGATCTGGTATCCCATGATCACCTCTTGGCAAAACTGGCCAACTGCAGCCTCAGCTTCGCCACAATCCACTGGCTGGGGAACTGGCTCCGTGGTCGGATCCAGAGAGCAGTGGTTGATGGAAGTCAATCATCCTGGTGCCCTGTGACCAGTAGGGTCCCTCAAGGTGCTCTCCTTGGGCCTATACGATTCAACGTCGTCATTAGTGATGTGGACATTGGCGTCAGAAGCAGACTGGCCAAGTTCGCCGACGACACCAAACTCTGGGTTAAAGCGTCCACACCTGAGGACAGGGGGGTGATCCAGGTTGACCTCAACAGGCTCAAGAAATGGGCAGATGAGAACCTGATGGCATTTAACACCAAAAAATGCAAGGTTCTCCACCTTGGGAGGAAGAACCCGTAGGACGCTTATAGGCTTGGCAGTGCTATGCTGGCTAGCACTACAGAAGAAAGGGACTTGGGGGTCATGATTGACCACAAGATGAACATGAGCCTTCAATGTGATGTTGCAGCTAGTAAAGCAAGCAAAATGCTGGCTTGCATCCACAAATGCTTCTCAAGCAAATCCCAGGACATCATTCTCCCATTGTACTCGGGCTTGGTGAGGCTGCAGCTAGAGTACTGCATCCAGTTTTGGGCTTCACAATTCAAAAAGGACATGGAGAAGCTTGAGAAGGTCCAGAGGAGAGCCACACACATGATCAGAGGTCAGGAAAACAGACCCTATGATGAGAGGCTGAGAGCTATGGGACTCTTCAGCCTGGAAAAGCACAGGCTCAGGGGTGATCGGGTGGCCACCTCTAAGTTTATCAAGGGTGCTCAGGATCTGGGGGAATGTCTGTTGACCAGAGCACCCCAAGGGATAACAATACCAAATGGTCACAAACTCCTTTGTGACCGTTTCAGGCTGGATATAAGGAAGAACTCTATCCAAGCTCCCAAGGTTTTGAATAGACTGCCGCCAGAGGTGTTTCAAGCACCTACTCTGAACACCTTCAAGAGACATTTGGATGTCTATCTTGCTGGGATCCTATGACCCCTGCTGACTTCCTGCCCTTTGGGCAGGGGACTGGACTCGATGATCTTTCTAAGTCCCTTCCAGGCCTAATGTCTATGAAATCTATGAAATAAGCCAAACTTTCTTCTGAATCTGCTTAATTTATAAGACTCACTCATACTTTTCAAATATTTGGAATTGGGAGTACTCCATTCAATAAAGGTAATGAGTCATGATCTACCTTTAATGTTGCAATCTGTCAGTCTTCAAGTGCAACTGTACTCTGAAAAATGATGAGCTCTGTTCCTTCTGTATACCAATATAATATCTTGTGCTTTAGTTAAAAAGCATCATTGTTTTTCGTTCTGCTAGCCTCATAAAGAAATGGCACGTTTGAAAATACATGAACTAGATTTTAATCCACCTCAGGCACCCTCAGCTTTGTTGACTATTAAAACCTGTGGAGTCAGTGGCCTTTTGCAGGTTTCAGAGCAAACCTAATGTATCCTGATATACCTTTATGACTACAAAGATGGAGAGCAAACAAGCCCAGCCCAAGCCTGAGCCTAAACAAAGTTTGCAGAGAGGACATTAAGGAAAAACATTCATACTTGTGAGAACAAGTTAGCTTTTATCACTTATTTGGGAAGTATGTGTATATCAGGGGCAGACAAAATACAGCTCGCAAGCTGGATCTGGCCCACCAGGGCATTCAATCCAGCCCACAGGGCACCTAATAAGTTTAAAAGATAAATATTAGTCTGCTCCTCACCTCCCATCAAAGATGACAGGAGACAGGGGCAGTAGGACCCAGGGAAGCCAGGAGGACTCCCCAGCAAAGCCAGCCCACTCCTACCCTAACCCCCTCCCACCCTCGCCCCCACAACCAGAAATCTCTACCTGCCGCAGCTTTCCCTGCACACGGCTGCTCCAGCACCACATGGCCCCCAGCTGCATCACCCAACTGCGGCCCATGCTAGTACCCCGGGGCCAGGAGTGGTAGGGAGGGTAGGGGTGCGTGTGTGTAGTGAGAGAAGCACACAGTGTGTGTGTGTCCATCCGTCCATGCAATGAGGGAGGGAGAGACTGTGTGTGTGTGTGTGTCTGTGTTTGTGTCCGTGCAATGAGGAAGGAGAAGAGAAAGATAAAAAGAGCAATGAGGGAAGCAAAGTGTGTATGCATGTGTGTGTAGTGGGACAAAGGGAAAGGGAGAGAGTGTGTACGTGTGCATGTGTGTGTGTTCACAGGACAAGTCCCACAAGAATACTCCACCATACACATGCACCCATACCCCCTTGCACTGCCATACATGCAGACCTGCATACACATGCCCCAGCCACCCTCCCACAAACCTTATACCCACCCACACCCCACATATCCACACACACCTATATGCTCCCACACACCCCCAAACTTATCCACCCTCCCCCACATACCCACACACCCAGAGCCCCCCACTGTCCCAGCCACCTGCGGAGGGTTTAGGATTGAGAGTGTGGTTGGGGGTAGAAAGGTAAGAAAGATTTTTTGACTTAACAAAAAACACAGCTATGCATAGTAACAAGACAAACGATGACAGACAAAAGCAATTTGCATCGGCAACATATCGGCAGTCCCTCTGATGCCTGATATACAGCAAGCTCCTCTTTCAACAAAGTTAAGCAAAGTCAGGCATCCCCGAGCAGCACTGTCTGAGGGGTACCAGGAAGAACCCCGGAATGTAGTTCTTGGGCTCCTTGAGGTCCACGGGCCCACTGATCCAGGCAACAGCTAACTAATCCTTTTCACAGAGCTGCATCTTCCTTCTGAATGGTTTCCAAATATTTCAGCTAATTTATAGCTTCTGAAGGACACTGATAACATACGACCACTCAGATTTCTTTTACTTCAACTGTCCTTAGATTGACTAATAGCAGTACAAGTCTTGCATTCCTTTGATAAGGTAAATTTTAACTGTACCACAGAGCCTTACTACTTTTAGGCTTTGTTAAATTTACTAGGCCTTACTTTACACAAGGCCTTATTACATCTTAGACTTCAATTAGGCTTTTAGCAACAACACATAGCTTAATATCTAAACAAATATAGAAAAACACTTGATCTAATCTTCATAGATCCTTCAGCAAGCACCTTTATTACACAGGCATACTTTTCAGCTGCCACACCCCACAAATCTATACCCACCCCCATAATAAGAT
>NW_017729004.1:43431991-43438993 GCF_001723915.1 Gavialis gangeticus | reverse complement strand
CTGCCACACCCCACAAATATATACCCACCCCCATAATAAGATTTCATTTTAAGCTGTTGTGCAATCACCTCTGTGTACACTACACCAATACATGTAAATCAGGACAAACATATTTTTTGAAATCAAATTAATGAATGTTGTAGATGTTCATTTTTTAGAATGAAATTTGGTATTTTTCTGGTTCCAAGATAGCAAAACCCCTTGCTTAAAGGAGTATTTCTGGGGGCAAGGGGAGGAACCTCTGGTGGCAAAGGGTGGGGGTTAGGGGGCAGGACTTCCTGTCCCAAGATGGCAACCAGCGGGCAGGGCCACCCATGCAGCCCTCAACAGTTTGCCAAAACTCAGCAAGCGGCCCTCTGCCCGAAATAATTGCCTGCCCGTGTTATATACTGAATGATGTGCTTACTTCTTACCAACTGGAAGGTTTTTTTACTACCATTTGTGATAAACAAATATTTTTGCTTTGCTTTGCTACTACAAAATATCAAAGCTTTTGTAATTAAGAATAACAAGTCTCCTGTCAAGGACTTTGTTATTTTTATGGTTCACTAACAGTACAATGAGGAAAAATGGTTAGAAAGTGAATCCACTTCTAAATATTTCATTTAAATATATACTGAATTCTCTTTAAGCTAAATAATGTCACATAATGCTTTTGAAGTTAAAGCGAGGGTTATATTTGTTACATGCTAGCATGCTCGGTTATGTACACAGGGGAATCCAGAATTCTGAAAAAGGAATACTGAGGCAGCAATGGGTGCTACAACAATGGCTACACCTCACTTCCAGCCTTCCCACATCCACTAGGGTAGGAGGCCACACTGCAGAAGCAACCAGGGACATGTTTTAAGTCCTTGAAGCAGGTATGAATCCTGCCTCCCTCTCAGCCCTGCTCTGCATTACCCCTTCCATATCCTTCAAGCTCAGCAGCACCTCCACTCCCCTCCCTCACCCTCTCTACTTACACCTCCAGGCACAGGTACAGGAAACCTTCCCACTGCCACTGCTGTCCTAGCCACTCCAGCCTCACTCCAAAAAGGGCTGCAGAAAGTGGCCACCCATGGAGCTGTGCTCAGCCAAGGACAATAGCTGGCTGGTTACCCCTCCCTGTACCTCCCTAGGCTAGCAAGGAACAACTGGGAGAACCAAACAGGGAGGAGGAACCCGCCCACTGCCACCATTAATGCTGACCCCAGCTGAGCCTGGCTCCCTGCAGAGCCACTCCCCATAGCCTGCCTGGAGCAGGGCTGGGGCTCCCTGTGCCCCTGAGGACAGTGGCAGCAATGGGTGGATCTCCTCTTCCTATGCCCAGAAGTGTAAGTAGAGAGGTGGAGTGGGGAACGCAAGGGAAAGAAAAGTGCTGCTAAGCACAGAGGGAAAGGAATGGAGGGCACCAAGAGAAGTGGGGGTGGAGGGGAATTCTTCCTTGCTTTGGTGACTTAAAGGCCCTGGCTGCTTCTCCTGAAACATGGTCTGGACCCTGCAGGAGACCCAGGCATCCAGGGCTGCAGGGAGCCAGAGCCTCTTCCACTTCATGCCACCACACTCCCTCTGGATCTGCCCCTGGGTTTGTGCAAGACATGGATACCAAACTGTATCTTGTAGGCAAGACAAGGTGGAAGATATCCATTGAAAGAGCCAATTCACAAAGATCCAGGAACTGCCTTTTATCTTGACTTCTGTTTTGTTTTGTTTTGTTTTGTCTTGTTTCATTTTATTTTGTTCAAAAACCCTGACAATCTGGCTGGATTGGCCTGGCCCAATCAGTCAGGATTATTCCCAGAATATGCACCATCACTTCATTATAGTGTCCCATGGCTGCCTACATTGGACAGACAGCATGATCACTATGTGAAAGAATGAACAGACACTGATTTGACATTAGTTCCAGAAAGACACAAAAGCCCGTGGCAGAATGCTAACTCTCCTGCACAGTCAATCACCGATTTCAAAATAGCTGTTCTTAAACTAAAAAAAAAAAATTGACAAACCAACTTGAAATTGCAGAAAAATATATCAACCAGAGACTGGCTTGTGTTAAGTGTGGCCTCAACAGAGGCTCTTCTCATCCCATTAACTGGACTACCTTTCATAACCCCTATGTCCCCCAGTGGGACACCGATTTGTTTCTCTCTCCAACTCATCTTCACATCTCTCAGCAGTGCTCCTCTCTTCCCCCGCCCCTTCCCTATCCTTTGTATTCTTATTCCTTTCTATTTAGTACCCTTGCTTTCTACAAATCCATTTATAGCATCTGACAAAGTAGGCTGTCATTTGTGAAAGCTTATTTTTTCTGAACAAGTTAGTCTCTAAGGGTGCTAGTACATGTGCATCAAGGCTGCTCTGACACACTATAATTACACTGCAACAGAGCAGACTTGATTAATCAATTAATTGAGTGTGATAATTACCACGCTCCAGCAGACTTCTGCATCACATGCATCAGAATCCCCACACTGAAAAATGGCAGCAGGGGCACTTTAACTAAAGTTTGTTTGACAAGCGTTAGTTAAAGCACCCCTGCTGCCATTTTTCAGTGTGGGGATTCTGATACATGTGACACCACAAGCACTTTAATTAGAGTAGCTCTCAGAGCCACTCTAAAGCGCTTCCCCTCACCCCCCACCTCCCAAAGCACATGTATAAACACCCTAAGGCACTTCCCTGCCCTTTCTTCTGCCCAACTTCAAACGAACATAGCTATCTACTTCTCCCAGAAAAAAGGTGTTTCTTCCATTCTACACAGCATTGCAGAGAACTACAAATCTCCAGAATCTTAAACTAACTCTTAGCATTCCCTGGAAGAAAAAAGGCTTATGAAATGTGACACTGGAGCTTTATTAAAAGGTACTTATCACTCAATCAAATTCTTGGAAAGAAAGCTAGCTCTGTGGCAAATATTTAAGTTTTGGAGGAAACCTGAGACCTAGAGCAGTCTGAGCTGGTTGATGAGAACCAGATAATTCTTAGGATAAAAACAAAAGAAAAACAAACACCTAAAAATGTATTTACAAATACCTATACGGACATTAAGGATCATCCCCATAATTCCCATATTAAATACAGTAATTAATCAAATTCATAAAAAAGGATTCACAGACAATAATGTGGCTTAAAGAAAATATTAGAAATTTATCAAAATGATGAAAACTGAAGGAAGAGCTCCAATCATTGTATAAAAGCTGCAACACCTTTTTCTGTTCAATATCAGGTCCTAAAAGAACTATCCAATACTGAAGTTTAATCAAAAAGAAAAAAAATGTGCGTGGGCCTGCATTAATGCTTTTGTTCATTATGTACAGTGCTATTAATTTACAATTAGTTCTTAGGTCTGAAATTTAAAATTTTGGTTCATAAATACAAGAGGGAATTGTAAGAAGCTGCAAATGGAATTAATCACACTTGGAGGAGGAGAAGGCAGAACAGTGCCTAGTTTGACAGTTTAATACAATGGCATCAGCTTAGTAGTTTCCATTAACTCTGCAATATAAACAAGCACTATAAACAATTTGCACTGTTTCTAACAACCAGGCTATTTAAGATTGAGAATTCTGTTTCCCTGTATTTTTTAAATCTATGCACACACAGCAGCTTTAAAAGCTTTAGCGCTTGCACTGAAATAGGGCTTATGAAAAATGATATCTGCTATTTTTAAATAATTCACAGATACAGTTCCAGGTGGGGAGAAATATTGTGCACAGATGATGCTGTACTGTGGTATCTGATATCATCAAAAGCTGAAGATGTCTCTTTTTTCCTATTACATGAGAAAATATTTTAATCAGATGGACCACATTTATTAAGAGATTTACTTTTTATTTCCATCAGTGTGAATCAGAAGCAAGTCCACCAAGATCAGCAGTTACACTGATTTAAGCTGATATAAGAATGAGGAAAATCAGACCCAAATGACATTTTAACTTGTCTTGTGCTAATTAGGAAGTCCTAATTCTGCTATTTTCTCCAACTTTTCATTGATTTAGCTTTTCAATGACAGCTTCAAATAACAATGAAAAATGATTACCCATGACCAAGAGAAAGCAATTAAACAGAATATAACAATATCAAAAAGTACAATTGCTTAAATTGTCAGGTGACTACAATAAACTTCATGCATTTTAGCCTCACGTAGAGCTCTTCAAAAACTGTCATGTTAATTCTTAGAACACATATTAATTGCAACATAAGAAAAAATTACATCACTTACCATACTTAACCAAGATATTGTCTAATTTCTGTCTTCAAGATCCACTTCAGTGGCCTGATTGAGACCTTACCTGATGAACTGAGTGCACCCCAATAAGCGCTCATGTGCAGTCTGTGCCACCTCAAACCTGTCTAAGGCATCGCAAACTGTACACGGCACATGTATACCCATTCACTGCACTAATTTGCAGCATGGCAGGGGGTTTTTTGACACCAGGAGATCCCCTTGTAAAAAAAAAAAAAGGCCATTAAAAAAAGTGGCTCACCAGAAACCATAGCCTAACCGAACAGAACTATGCTCCGGCTGCCAGCCAGGCTCCAAACAGCCAGATCAGCACTGCAGTTGTCTTGGGAAGTTCCCAAGTCCCCAAGTAAGGCTGCTGGGGCCAGCACAGGTGCTGGCCTCAGCCTCCCCTCCTCCCAAATCACTATGCTGTGCACTGGAGCATGCGCGCAGGGTGTGCCCAGGGACAAATAGCAGCGGCACAAACATGTGCCACTGCTATTTGTCCCACAGGAAATGTATGCCCCTGCATGTGTATACTCGCTGGGAAGCACACAGTGAAATTACTCTTGAAAGAAAACAAATAAGAAACAGACTTTCTTTGCTGACTTTCAAACAGATGAATTAGCACAACTTCTTAGCCTTAACTGCATGGCACAAAATGTAAACCTATTTAAATTCTCTGCTTTGATCCCCAATCAGTAAAAAGTATAATTTAAGATTAATGCTTCAAAAATAATTGATAACTCATTCACCTAAATTAGTTTCTTTTTAAATTTTGTTTGGTCCATTCTAATCTTTCTTTTTCTAAAAGAAAAAATGTTATTTGACACCAAATGTTCTGTTTGACACAAAATGGAAAAAAAAAGAATCCCAAAAAACAAGGGAGAGGAAAGCTAGATAATAGAACTGGTAAAGGCTGGTAGGGGTGGGGATGTTATTATCCACTTTTTATCCAGTCACTCAAGGATTAGGGCATTCGCGCAGGATGTGGGAGACCTGGGTTCAAATTACTTCTTCTGAATGTGGAGATTTGAACCCATATTAACTCCTTGCAAACAAAAATGATATTGTCACTCGGGTATTTTATGATGAGTCTCCCACAATTCATCCTGCTGGAGATATTAAGAATCTCACTCAGAGGAGTGACACCTGAGGTCCAGTCAAATACCTAGTTAGTCAAAATATTAATAGGATCAATAAAAGAGACACAATAACCTTGCCTATAAGCACAGAGGTTGGGATATTCTTCTGAAAATAGGGAACATGGGTTTCAATACTCTCATGTCAAGGCAAGAGATTCTGGGCATTCTACCATCTAGGTCAGTGGATTAATCATTGAACAACAGAATAAAAGGAACACCACCACCACCTTTTTCCAGTTAAATTTGCAAATACATTTGAGAAAACTGGAACTGTATTTTTCCCAGCCAATTTACTACTTACTAAAAAAATTCACCCAGTTCTCCCAGCTAGAGATCAGAATATTGTATCACTGTGTTAACACGGCATTCTACAGGCATGTCTATACAGTGAAACCAAAGAAAATCAAGCCATATTAACCAAATGTGAATTTAAAATGCATTAGTTAAGTCTCATTAAAACCCCAGAGTGGACATTTTCATTTAGAAGCAAGTGGCCTAATTTAATGTGTTTTAATTAATTTAGTATTAATTCACACTCTTAGTTAATTAGGCTTCACTTTTTCAGAGTGTCTCTTTTGTATACCTGACTAAAAGTTATGCTGCAGTCACTGAACTGCTTGTAAACCAGTATTTGTTACCCAAAGACACAATGTGCTCCAAAAAAAAGATTGATGTGACAAAGTGCTAGTTTCTATTTCTGAAAGTAAGAGGAAGGAAACCTATGTTTCTTGAACGTTAAAAAATGTAGACTTTTATCTTTTTTAACCAGTGCCCATGTTTTCTTACAGGAATCAGACTTACCATTACCTTCCATTTCTCACTGCTAGACAAGATGCATCAGAGCCCTGTAACATGGCTGAAGTACATTGCCTGCAGATCATGAAAAAAGCTACACTGCTACCCATGCCATATCCATTTAGAAGATAAATGGAGGACTCATTGTTCATATTCGTCACTTTGGCACCTTCCATAGCAATAAATTAACACTTAAAAGAAAAAGCTACAGGAAAATTAATCCTTCCTACTTGTGATAAAAAAAAAAAAAAAACAAATTTTACACAAACATAACAAAGAACAATCACTTTACAAAACAGTCACAGAAAAAATAATGCATTATTCATACAATGTGAATCATGCAACACTTCTCTAACCTTCCTTTGCACAAAGATTTTCTTAGATGTTCTAAATCATTTTATAACATTTATGTATTATTCTCGTTCAAACTCATCAAAAACAATGTTAACAAGTGACTTTATGTTGTACTTTAATCACCATAAAATCACTGTGAAGCAGGTAGAAGTCAGCGTTTATGGTTCAGTATCTTCCAAAGCCTACTCAAGAAAACTCCTACTGATTGTCTGATAATCCCATAAGCTCAGTATGATATTCCTTTCAAATTCTGTACTATTTAATTATATTAAACTTGTTGAATTAACAATTTAACCATTTTTACCTATTTAAAGAAAAAACAGCATTTGATAGCAGGTTCTCATTTATGGTGAGGTCCTAGCGAATAGTCTTAGATTACTGTTCAGTAATAACAAATGACAAATAACAAACCCTGTTCAGGGTCACAAACTGGCTGGAGGGCCGCACCCAGAGAGTGGCGGTGGATGGGTCATTTTTGACCTGGAGGGATGTGGGCAG
>NW_017729004.1:43431679-43431887 GCF_001723915.1 Gavialis gangeticus | reverse complement strand
TGGCTGGAGGGCTGCACCCAGAGAGTGGCGGTGGATGGGTCATTTTTGACCTGGAGGGATGTGGGCAGTGGGGTCCCCCAGAGCTTGGTCCTGGGACCTGCACTGTTCAATATCTTCATCGGCGATTTGGACGAGAGGGTGAAAAGCATCTAGTGGGGAGAAGTGAGCATGCTAGAAGAGAAGGACAGGCTACAACTAGATCTAGAAA
>NW_017729004.1:43394788-43426679 GCF_001723915.1 Gavialis gangeticus | reverse complement strand
GACAACAGTGGTCAGGCTGCAGTTGGAGTACTGCATCCATTTCTGGGTGCTGCACTTCAGGAGGGATGTGGACAGCATGGAGAGGGTCCAGAGGAGGGCCACTTGCATGATCAGAGGGCAGGCCCTATGAGGAGAGGCTAATGGGACCTGAACCTGTTCAGCCTCCACAATAGAAGGCTGAGAGGCGATCTGGTGGCCACCTATAAACTTGCCAAGGAGGACCAGCAGACAATGGGAGAGTCCCTGTTCCCCCGAGCACTACCGGGGGTAACAAGGAACAACAGCCATAAGTTGACTGAGAGTAGATTCAGCCTAGATATCAGGAGCCACTACTTCACTGTCAGGGCAACTAGGATCTGGAACCAACTTCCAAGGGAAGTGGTGCTCGCCCCTACCCTGGGGGTCTTCAAAAGGAGGCTAGACAGCCACCTAGCCAGGGTCATTTGACCCCAACATCCTTTCCTGCCTTTCGCAGGGGGTCAGACTTGATGATCTGCTTAGGTCCTTTCCAACCCTACCTACTATGAAACTATGAAACAACAGTTAAAAATAATAATAAACCCACATAAAACATACAGAGCCTACTCTTATATTTAATTTGCAACCATTAAATTGTTAATGTAACTGTAGACTATGGGTAATCATGAGTACTTTGTCCCCATCAATGCATACTGAGTAGTCACATTGATCATAGTTTGCCCCAAAATAAGCATATTCAGTTCCCATTAATTCTGTACAAGTAATCCTACTAAAACAAAGAACATGAAAACAGAATTTGCAGCTGTTGTCTATGCCATGTGAATAAGCCAATCTAGCCCTGCTGAATGTATAACCACAATAATATTCCATTATTATCATAAGCCTATGCAAGTCTGTACTCGCTTTGATATCAGCTGGAAATGATGGCACTAAGGCCTTTGTAGAATCCTATAAAATATAGTGTTTACAGTTTCTTTTCAATGTGCCATCTAGTGTCAAGCTGCAAATCAAGATATTTGCCACCAATCCAAAGCAATGTGAGTTTAACAACACTATAGCCTGGTTAGAAGTTATAGGTAGAATTAAAAGGTAACTGGTTTTAAAGTTGTTTAATGTAAGTTCTGAGTGACAGCAATACAAGCAGGAAAAGCGTTATGATGCAAATACCAGAAGAATTATTTTATAAAATTAAATTAAGATGTATCTTCATCAGTTTTTTTAAGTAAAGCAAAAGCTAACAGAAAGAGATTAAGAAACTTAGTAAAACCAAGCTTATTAAAATTAGTCATTATATACACATACTGATCTACTGGGTCCAATTCTCACAACTGCTAAGCCTTTGAAAATCCAAACTAATACATTAGTCGTAGTGATGTTTCATCACTTCTAAAAAGACAAACAAACAAACAAACAAACAAAAACCACCACAGGCCATGACAGACAGACAGAGTTTCTTTCTGTAATATCACTAGTCAAGGAAGCCCATGGATTGGCAAAGCTACTTGGATAGGTTCCACTGCATATAAATGGCATCTAATAGTACATTGAAAATAAACATCTTGATAAAACATTGTGTTACTCCACAACGCAAAATCTAGTTAATCATTTACTAGCATGCTTTACAGTTCTTGGCATCCCAAACTGACCCACATGTAACTTTAGAACTCCATCTGTGATAGCTGAAAAAGAAAAAAATATTGTTCTGATTTTAGGAGAGACAACATTAAAATGATCTCTTATATCGTTAGTCTACTCTGCTTTCTGCCAACACTAAAACCAGACATACAAGTCCCCAAGACATACAGTGCAAATAGACAGACCTGTGCTGATTACCAATGAACACAGCTGGTGTGGAAATAGCTATTAACTTTCACTATTATTAAGATGCTGTTATTACCCTAAAGCATGAAAAGGCATAAGTCAAAACATCTAATGCCTGTTTATGTTTTGTAGTTCCAAGTCACAGATGTACAGAGAAAAATTCTAGTTACCCAATGGCAATTCCCCTCTAGATCTAGAATTTCTTCTAGTCGGGTAGGCTCAAAAATAAAACTGGGTTAAGTCATGCATTTTAATGCAGGGATACAGTTAGAATGAAAATAAAGAATCAAATGCCTTCATGATCAATCACAGGGTGAAACAGGGGTGCGTCTTAGCCCCCGTTCTCTTTAACTTCTACTTTTCACTGCTGCTTCTTCATGCATTTGAAGACCGCAATGATGGCATTTATCTTTGAAACAGACTAGATGGAAGCTTGTTCAACACCGCAAGGTCTAGAGAGAAAACTCAAGTGAAAGAGCTGATTGTGTGAAATTTTCTGTTTCCGGATGATGCGACCTTAGTTGCCCATAGTGAATCTTCCCTGCAAAATCTCTTGGGCATACTTTCTGCATCAGGCAAGAGCTTCAGGTTGACAATTAGTCTCAAGAAGACTGTGATCATGTACCAAGGGGTGAAAGAACCAGTGCCTGACATCACTGTGTAGGTTCAATCTCTTTATGTCATCAACAGCTTTTGCTACTTGGGTTCTACAATCAGCAGAAATTTTGATCATCAGACTGAAATCCATGGGCTTCCTTGAATAGAAGAACCACACAAATGATCAGAGGTCAGGAAAACGGACCTTACGACGAGAGGCTGAGAGCTATGGGACTCTTCAGCCTGGAAAAGCAGAGGCTCAGGGGTGATCTGGTGGCCACCTGTAAGTTTGTCAGGGATGTTCACCAGGATCTGGGGGAACGTTTGTTCCCCCAAGCGCCCCAAGGGATGGCAAGGTTGAATGGTTATAAACTCCTGCAAGACCATTTCAGGCTGGACATAAGGAAGAACTTCTTTACTGTCCGAGCCCCCAAGGTCTGGAATAGCCTGCTGCCAGAAGTGGTTCAAGCACCTATTTTGAATGCCTTCAAGAGAAATCTGGATGTTTTTCTTGCTGGGATCTTATGACCCCAGCTGACTTCCAGCTCCTGGGGCAGGGAGCTGGACTCGATCTTCCGAGGTCCCTTCCAGCCCTAATGTCTATGAAATCTATTAAATGAATTGACAAACAGAATCAGAAAAACAGCTAAGAATGTCTGGCTAATATAGAAACGTGCATGGAATAACAACAAACTATCAACTAAGATGAAGATGCAAATCTATGAGACTTGCATGTTGGCATCCCTGCTTTATGATTAAAAAATGTGGACTACACATGCTAGGCACACCGGGAGACTGAACAGCTTCCACATGAAATGTCTGCACAAGATCCTGAAAATAAAGTGGGAAGACAAAATGCCAAACACAGAGGTGGTCCTGGAGCATGCAGGACTGACACACTTAGGAACTACTATCAAGAAGAGGAGCTTGCGATGGCTCAGCAATATCAGAAAAATGGGAAGAGACTATTATCCCCAAAAACATTTTGTACAGCGAAATTCAAGACAACTCTAGACAGTGGCATCTCCTTCTGTGGTGATACCATGATGTGTGCCAAAATTATATAAAGTCATTCAACATCAATGTAGAAAGCTGGGACAAGTACTCAGAATAGCATCTGATCTGAAGGGAACATCTGGCACTGGGTGCAGCTCAACATGAACCAGCTTTGATCCAGAAGATGGAAGCAAAGCGAGAAAGAAGAAAGCAGCATGATGTAAACTTGGACTCCAAATCAGACAACACATGGATCTGTGAAACTTGTAACTAGCTGCATCATTCTCAAATTCTGGGTTGTCAGTCACAAGTCGATTCATCAGGCAACAGACTAGGCCTCTCATGTGCACACCATGATCCAGAGTATCAAAGGTTGCCTACATGTAAGGCAACAATACAGGACAATGTGAAATCCGGAATAATATGAAATCTGGGACACTGCTCCCCCTCCCTGTCCATTCCCCCCAGCAGGCATGACCCATTGTTCTTCAGGTCACTACGTCACAGCGTTAACAAATCTCACTTTTTAATGGTCATTCCACTAATCAAGCTAACCTATTTTAGAGAAATTTTTCTGTCTGCTAGAGCTTCCTATTTCACGGCTCGTGAAGCTCTGCCTTCCCACCAGACTGCACCCCATGTTACCTGTCAGCTCTGTGTTCTTGAGGGAACCCTTGCACCCAGCTTGCTGGACTTGCAAAGGACGTTTTTCTTTCCCCCCACCACCACCACCTCACCTAACCAGAACTAAGCAGAAGAAAAAATTATAAGGCATCTTGGACCATACATTCCCTAGTCCCAGTATGGGAGGCCTATTTAAACTTGATTGACTAAAACTCGGCTGCTGGGTTAGGGAATGCTGAGGCATGAGACTGAGTCAGAGTAGGTATGGGTGACATTTGAACAATGATTAAGTGTTCATCACAACATACAGCCCATTGGAGCCCTGACCATAAATGCTGTCATACTTTTCTCGGAATGACTAGTGGAAGTCCTGCCCACAAAGTTTATGAACACTTCAAGTAATCTCCTGAAGTATGTTAAAAGACTACAGTAAGATCTGAAAGTCATGCTAAGCCGAGGCTTATTCACAACAGGTAAAATACAAAACACTGATGCTGACTTCATGGTGCAAGCATAGCTAGGCCATCTGAGAAGAAATAATGCATTATCCCTTCCAGTATATCTTCTATATTCATAATAATTTAAAGCCAGCTCCTAGGTGTCTGGTTACTCCTTAAAACTTTGTTTTTCCTGGTTATTAATCAGTTTCTTGAGATGTTCCAAAGCAGATAACCCCTTGCCACTGGAAAAAGGTAATTCATTTAAATTGAAACTGTTTCTATAACAGGATTTTCCCTGTCAATTACGGCTTGGGACCCTCTTGATTTACACAATTAAAAGAATGCTTTGAAGAGGCTGGACTAAGGGTAAAAGAAAGCTGTAAAGCAGCAAACAGTGTGCTTCAAGAGGGAGAAATATCTCTGATACCAACCGCTGTTGCTCTCAAGAAGCTGAGATAAACAGATCGTCTCTTCTGGTCGCCTGTTTAACCTTCAGCCATCATGCTAGGAACTTTTCCTGTCAACGAAACCCCTGAGTGCCTTGGACTGGTGAGATCCCAGGGCTCGCTCTCTCTCTCTCTCTTGGCATAACTTTCTGAACCTGAATTGTATTAGTTAAGCTTGAGCTAGGTTTCCCAAAATACTCAACTGAACCCAGGTAATATTGTAATGGTTTTTGTTTGTTTTTCTTTGCATGGCTATTATTACCAGTACCATCATAAATTTCACATACTTAGCAATAAATAACTTTTATAGTCAAACTGGTGGTAACCGGTTGTAGTTTTCCTTCTCTACTTCCCCTCCCTCACTTGCTCTGCAGCAATGCTTCTTTTACCTAACCCAAAGATCCCTGTAAAACCCAAAATACTGTGGGGTCCACTCATCAAGAAGCTATCACTACTAGGACGGTTAAGGCAAAAGATTGGGACGTGCTGAGTTTGAGACACATAAGGGGATCAGTTTGTACAGGCTGATTGACCCAGTTTGGCTCAGACATGCCCTAATGAACTGAATGCTGGCCCAAGAGCGTGTCAGCTGGACACCCAGCCTGATTCACAGGTATTCTGTTCACCTGTGTGCTCGTGTCTAACTGCATTTTATTGCTGCCCTGATGAACTGATTCCTGGCATATAAGGGTGTCAGCCTATACATGCTGATCAACCCAGCTGGGTCAGGCATGTCACATTAGTGTGTCAGTGTGTGTCGGAACCCAGCCACACTGAAACCGAGTTCTGCAAGATAGCTCCATTAGGGGTGAGGACTTGCAGAACAGAGAGACACAGCTCCATATAGAAACACAAGTAACACAAGCAGCACATTGACAGAATTACAGAGACCCCAGTAACATACCCCTAATAAATGAGCACACCCTAAAGTGATGGGCAAATCTGGTAATACCCATGCCTGGGATACTCACTTTAATTTTCACCTGCCAGCCAGGACCAGCTTCCAAAATACAGGACTTTCCTGTCCAAAACAGGATGTTTGATGTGTGTCTATATATAGATACAAACAGCTAGAATGCAATTTTGCAGAATTTTATATACTACACTATTTGTTTTCAACAATTCCAGCAGTAATGTTTGGGTACTGACAGGGGGTTAATGTTAAACCTATTCTTCAAAGACACAGAGATCAAGACTCATAAGGATGATATAAAAGTGTATGCACTTGTAAAGGAGGTTTAAAGCTGCACCTCAGCTTCTGCCTGAGTATGACAAGATGAAGAAACAATCAGGCATACCCTGCGTAGGACTGTGAACATACTACTACAGTACGTGGGAGGCAAAATAGTTCACTGCAAGGAAAATTTGACAGTGGAAATTTCCATTTGCTTCATAGTTTAAATATGAACTTAGATATCGTATCCAAAGAATATCTAAAAGCAGAAATACCTTGTATACTTTTACCAAAAATTCAAAATCAGTTAGTTCAGTAAATAAATATGAAGCTTAAATAAAAAAAAAAACAGTAATGTTTAATTTAGCCTTAGCATGACCCTTAATATTTCAACTAACTTCATTTGTTCACTATGTTTATACAATGGTTAGGGACCGAGTAAAATATGGGCCATTTAGTTGACTTTACTGAAACTCTGAACACAACAGTTCTGACACACCACTGCTCATCTCCAAGACTGCTAAAATCTTTATTTATGCCATAATTCCCTTTCATTCCAACTTCTCAGACTAACTTCTTTGTATAAGTTTCCCCAAGTTTCAGAAATCTTGAACTCAAATATCTGTACCTTGTTTCTGTTCACTTTAAGGCAAGCAGTACAACCATCTTGCACCTTCACCCCCTTACTCAGGCAGAAGACAGTGCAGGGTAGCACCTTAGAGACTAGCTCATTCAGAAAGGCATAATATCCATAAGTGACACTGCACCCACCTGGCCTTGGGTAGGCACTCTCTAGCCGCCTTGAAGCGCGCACCTGGTGCCGGCTGCAGGGTGTATTCCCAAGGCCTAGGCGTTGGGTTGCGTTCACTCTGAGGGAGGCCCCGATACTCTCCTGCCATGACTTGATCTTCCTCTTCAGTGCTGGGGTTCCTTCTCACGGTTCCTCGCGGACTGGGTGTAGCTCTCAGCAGGGCTCCACCTTCCCTACACCCCAGCCATGCTCCAGCCCTCAGGACAGCCAGTTGATGTATCGCTGGCCTGTCCCCTGATGTCGTCACCTGCCCTCTCTGCCCATCTCTCTGTGTCCCTCCACGCAGGATAACTACAGGATGTGGGACAAACCTCACAGGTCAGCCCTGCCTTAGGTCCCACTATAGGAGGGTACTCCAGGGCCTCCGCTTGTGTCTCCCTGGGACAGACACCTTATTTTGTCAGATGCTATTAGGCTGTCGCCTACCAGAAACTTCCTGAGTAAGATAGTGTCTAAGGTGCCACCCTGCCCTGCCTTCTCCCTGACTTCAGATTAACATAACTAATTACTATGAAAAAGTTGTTCTGTTGGGTCCCGCCTATTTCATGATTCAGTTCAAAACTGACATCTTAAATTATAAAACTTTCCCTGGTCTTGTGCCAGCTTTTTCTACCCTAACTCCCCCCAGAACTGGCCCAACCACATAATCTCCACAAAGTGGCGAGGTCTACACAAGACACTGACTGTGACTGAGCAGTAGCCCAAGACTACTGTGCAGTAGCACTGTGTAGCAGCAACCATAATGCAACACTGCTGCACAATTGTCTCAGGATACTGCACAGTCAGGATCCCAAAAAGCCATTCATAGATGCTACTGCACAGTAATTTGGGTTACTGCACAATAATGACTGCAGAGCCAGCATCTCATGTAGATGTGGCCAGTTTGTCTACAAAAACATCTCACCATTGTAGGTTTGCCCTTAACATGAACTGCAGTCAAAAACAGGCCTGGGTATTCATTACTCACTAATTTTCTATCTGATACAACAGCCTCTGAAAAACTTTTATTCAAATCTCTTGCCTATTGAGCGTAAGCCATTTTAAATGGATATTTTAAATATCCTCAGGAAAATTATTAATTTGCTTCCAGCTCTTACAATGGGCAGTACCTTCAGTACTTTTCCTTCCTACCCTTATATTCTAATTAATATTAAACCCTGATGTATTTTTGGATAATACACACTGTTGGCTGCCTTAGGATGGTAAACCACACCGTGGAGATGGAACTAAGATGGGCTAAATATTCTGGAAGGACTAGGATGTGTCAAAGTGTTACATTGTAATTATTGGGCCCATCTACATGAGACATTTACTGCACAATAGACTAATTAGCTGCACAATAAACATCCCAGAGTCTACATGTGCACCCTGTTTAGGCTGGAGTAAACTAATTTACAAGTACTATCCTGCTGCAGAGTAAAAAACTTACAAGGGTGCTTCAGTGCAGGGGTTGCCTGCCAGCTAGCCCCACACTGAAGTACCCACATACCCCAACAGGCCCCTCTGCAACACACTGAGCCAGGGGAAGCAGCCCCAGGCTTGCAAGCTGACCTCCAGAACCCCCTGCCAGCTGGGGGTGCTCCCTCCTGGCTCAACATGCTGTAATCCCAGGCGCACATGCAGACACGCACCTAGCAGTAGTAAGATCCAGAGTGATAAGCTCTGGAGTTAACTGCTGTACAATAATTGGCATGTGTACTGATTGTAAATACCCACTCAGTCTCTTCAATCAGGACAGCTTCCTGAGTGACTTGGAAGTTGACAAAACAGTCAAAGAACATAGAGAACAGATTCAAAATGGCAACACACTGATATGCAAGGGAAAGTAATAATATCTAGCTGTGTGTATACACATTAGCATGAGACTGGATAGTTTAAAGAAGAAAGTAAATACTCTCAGCACAGCTTTGGTTTTCCATAATTCCACTGTCACTTGGACTGACCAGTCAACCAACAGTGAATAAAAGCTATTTTGTTTGTATTTGGTTTCTTTTACTCACTAGCAAATCTGCAGCAGTTAAACTGGAAGAAGTGTCCCCAGGGCTAAGTACAAACAGTCAAAAAGCCTGAGGTTGAATTGATTCAGGCTTTAAAGGTTAGTCTGAGCTGCACAGATTAAACTGAGATGCAAGTGAACAGACATTCACTTTTGATTCAGGTAATGTAGCCACATGTCTGCAGTGGCTCTGGCCAGAAGCCAGGGGGTGCTAGAACATGCCTCCCAACCTTCCAACCACTGCCAAACGGAAGGATCTAGAGCTCCAAGGCTTTCCCCATTCCCTGCTCAAGCAGAGAGGGCATAGCCAGGCCCCAACCTGGAGCTAGCACACTGAGGCTGGGGGGGCGGTGGCACTTTAAACTCCCTACCATGGTCCATGTGAGACCCCAGCCTGGGTCTGTCTGGATGAGGGGAGCGGTGTGCCTGCCAGGCTTCTGCCCCCCACCACCCTACTATCCACTCAATAGAGGATGGAGGGAAGAACATGCCAGGCTGAGAGGGGGTTGGAAAACGCAACTGCACTGAATTCATAAAAGCTTGAACAAGAACAGTCATTTCTCTGAAGCAAGCATGTACTGAACACCGCTATTTGCAACCTCAAGCACACAACAAAAAAACAACCAAAAATCTTCCCCTAAGCATAGTTTAGTAGATTTTCTCTTGAAGACACAGAAGAGGAATGAATGAAAGTACACAAACACTATATTACTGAACAGTACGAAAAGTTAGTATTTCAAAATATTCATTAAAACAAGCTATATATTAGGACTTCTACAGTTTATTTGTAAGCTGCACAACACTGATCATTTTTTAGATCAAAACACTAAAGCAATGCTGAAAACTTCAGTCAAACATTATAAGGTCACAATCACCATCTACTCTTTGTACAACACCCAAAGCTGTATTTGAATCCTTGCAGGTAAGATTATGCCCCTGCTATGAAGACCCTATAACCTAAACAACAGCACGTAAAAAGAATGTAAAAGGGAATGAGAAGCAACTGAATTCAGCAAGAACACTGTAATATTCACTGTGTTGTTTTCTTAAAAAAAGGTCCCACAGGAATATAGTAGAAAAGTTAAGATTCAAAGGCCTCCTCAAACATGCACACTTTGAGGATTCAAAAAGGATTAAAAAAGAAGAGGGCAGTGGCATGACTTACATGGCTGTAGGAGAGAAAGGAGAATTTGCTAACCTATGCAGCATAACAGAAGCTGGTCTGGAGGTGGTAATGGTAAAAAAGACAGGAAGACATGGGCTGGACATTGTCAAAACTGTAGGCAAAAATGGAACTTTTCTGTGGGAACATTTGGTATAACTTGAAAAGTCATGGGGGGGAACATATCTAAGAAAAGATATCACATCTACTCAAAGAACCTTGCCTGGAAGGAACATGGGTGATGTAGTCCAGACATCAATCAGAACCGAGACAAGGGCTTTGAGGCAAGAGTGAAGAAGAAAAAGGAAACTGTGGAGCTGTCATGAAGGAAAAAGAATTAAGAAATGATGTTGAGGTGAAGAAAAGCAAGGAATGCCCCCACAAAAGATCCCCAGAAGACAATCACCAGTAAAGGACAGTGGCGACACGTAGGGGGTGCACAGGTGTGCACGTGCAGTGCCTGAGAGTGCTGGTGCGCCCCCTGACCGGCCATGCTCCCTGCTTAGGTGATGGCAGGGGAGGCAGGTGGGAGTGCCACTGTCCCCCCATGAGCGCTGGCCGGGGAGTGAGAGTGCCACGGCTGCTTCCCAATCTGTGATTTTTGCTGCAGGGGGACCCCCCCACTCCCAGTTGGCAAGCTTGACTGCAGGGGGACCCCCCCAGTCACTGACTGGTTGCTGGGGGGGGGCAAATGCCCCCCCAACTACTGTGCCCAGTCACCCATGGTAAAAGGAGGGTCCCCTTAACTACCAATGGAGATTGTTCTGAAGTAGCAGTCAGACACATTAGGAAAAAACATTCTGATACCTAACTCTACAGGTCAGTGAAGATGATGACGATGATGTTAGTGATGCTCAGGGAAATGGTGAAGGGTAAGTATTTACAAGGAGATAGGTGACTGTTTTCAAGATAGGTGGTCAGGCTTTGTCACGTTTAACTTTGGTGAAGAGCAAGCCAAGAAAAAGTTTAAAGTTGGGTATGGGTGGGGGAGAGAATGAGAGATTCATTAAGCATTGGTATACAAGGGTGATAAAAACAGTCATGCAATTAAATAAAGTTATCCTGGGACAGGTTTTAGAAGAACAAGAGAAGTCTGGTGATGGTTACTTCCCCCCAGAGAACAGCAATAGTTAAGGAGCCCCCACCCCCTTTCATCCACCAAAGGAAGCATTCTGAAGTACCCGTCAGAGAGACACCAGGAAAAAAAAAAACACTGATAACTGGAAGGATCTTTGAACCAACAAAGATATCACCCTAAGAAATCCTCACCTCTTGCACTGGAAGTCAGTGAAAGACCTTGAAGGATCAGGAGGGAAAAGAAGCCCTGTAACATGGCAAGGAAAAAAAAACACCTTGTGCCGTAAGTGGACTTTCTGTGTAAGAAAAAGACAAGGAGCTAGAGTACAGTGGGAGAAGTTAAGCAGAAACCTAGCAATAAAGCAAGTCAAGAAAGAGAGAATAGTGCATTCAAAAAGCTCAGAAGCTTCTTGGGAAAGGGAAAAGCAGCAAAGTGATAGCTGGTTAGGGATATAGGTAGCATTGCCAATATATTTTTCTCCAAATTCTTATGACTCAATTTTCTTACATATCCATCTCTCTTAAAGGCATGTAATTATATCAGAATATTTGTTTCTATTTTAAAAAGTAAAGTTTCTATCCCTCAGGATCACAGAGAAAAAATAATAATAAACTCTAAAATGCAAACAATTTGGGTTTTGGTGGCTTGCTTTTGGTTTTCTTAAATCTTGCTTTAAACTAGTCTTGTGACTTATTTTGTATAGAAAAGTTGGGGGGGAGGGGAGAAGAGAGTAGTTGGTTAATTTAAACACTACAGCCTCTTTTCAGATTTCTTAATTCTCCAGCTTGCTCCACCCAGGTTCTCCAGCAAAAAAGAATCATTTTTTAAAGCTGATATTATTATTTATATTCTGATCACTCTCAAAACATGAGCACTTTTCACACATGTATTAAGACACAGCTCCTGTTATGATCTAAAGAGAAAGAAAAGTCTTTAGGCCAAGGGCAGAGGAAAAGAATGCATTATAATAGCGAAGTGGTCAAGGTGATGACTGGTAAAGGTCTTGTAAGTGCCATTGAGTTACTTTTACTTAGGAAACAGAGGTGGATTGAAAAGGTCTGTATAGCATGAGTTCATAGCAGCAAACAATGAAAAGGAACAAAGAAGATGAGGAAGGAAGAATGAAGTTGAAGGTGGAAACACTGGGAAGAGAAGAATACATATGGACACAACAAATCAACCAGTAAAAATGGATAGAGTTTTAGTTGCAACTACAATCCACAGACATCACTGAGGCCTAAGAGCAACATAAATATTGGGCGAGTGTCCCAGGGAGGGACGTACAAGAGGAAAAAACAAACACTTACCCATGGCAGGAGGCACGGAGCAGCAGGGGCAGAAGGAAGAGCCCGCACAGCTCGTCAGCCACTTGCTTATACAATTACGGCCAGCCGGTGACGTCAGCCCCAGACTCAGGCCGGCAAAAGTAAAAGTGGTGGCTGACACCGCAGAAGAGGGAAGAAGGAAAGAGAGAGAGGGAGAAAGAGAGCCCCAGCCAAACCCAGGAAGGGAGGAGACCTTCACCGCGGGTCCCACCAAACCCAGCAGACCACCGGGAGCCGGAGGCTGGAAGACGCTGGGCAACAGGGACCCTGGACCCAAACAAGGACCCAGGAACAGACCAGAGGCCCTGCAGGATCCCAGGTGGAAGAGTCGAAGGGACCAGGGTGAGCAGGGACCCACGCCAGAGGGAAGGACCCCAAAAGAAGTCCCGGGGTGGTCACAATCGGGGCAGGTATCGCCACTGTTTCCAGTTGGGTCAGCAGCGGAACGTGAAGAACTCCCAGGGCCAATGGAGGGTAAAGAGGGCTCTCTGAGTTACAACAGAAGGAAAGATAAGGGTAGGAGATGGACGCAGTTACACCAAGGGGAGACTTGAATTTAGGGCTCCTTAGATGATCGGGGGGGATTCTGTTTCCCCATGTGAAGGGGTTGAGGAGGGGATGGCCTTGTGAGCTACCCCAAGTATCGGGGCTGAGGGGAGAGCCTCAGAGGTTTTCTTTTATTGTTTCCCCGGGAGAAGGGGCTAGAGGGAAGGAGGAAAGCCGGGGAGGGACAGAACCAAGAGGACTGACCCCACCTTGGCGAGCAGGCTGTCAGAAGGGCGCAACTCCACCGAAGGGGCCAAGGCCAATGAAGAACATCACACACAAGGCAGAGTGAGGCCAGGGTGTAGGGATGGCAGAGCCCTGTGAAATGACCGTCGGGAGAACCACGGGCCACCGAGTAAACCAGACGGCCATCCCCAACCACTGAGGAACCAACAAGTTGTGGCAGACGAGATCAGGGAGGGCGAGTCATGGAAGAAACACCTGCTCGGCCAAAAACATCAGAGCAGGGAACGCCCAACATCCATCACCCGGGCAAGGGCCGCTCAAGAGCGGATACTCGAAGCCCGATGGCCACAGTGAGGAATGGTCAGGAGACATAAGCTATATTTCGCTACTGTTCTGCACATCTCCTAGCTCCCAGGAGCTGCTTCCCTCTGCAGGAATTAGTGCTTTGCTTCCCTCAGCTGAGCGAAGAGGAATGGCCACTTGAGGCTCAAAGGTTGGGGCAGATGGCCTTAGGAATGGCCGCCTATACATGTACTTGTTTGCATTTTAATTAGAATGCATCAGAGTAAACTTGATTGAGTCTGCTGCACATTCTAATTAGAATGCTCCAGCGTCACTGCACCATCATGTATATTAAGCCCCCATGCATTTTAAAATGGCCATGGGGCACTTTTTATTTAAACCTTGTTGAATGAGGTTTAGCTAAAGCCCCCATAGCCATTTTAAAATGCACAGGGGCTTAATACATGTGACAGCGGGGCATTTTAATTAGAGCAGCTGCCTGGGAATTGCTCTAATTTAAAAGACCCCTCACACTCCAAGCACATGTACAGACAGTCATGTTCACCTACTACTCTATCATATCAAAACACAGTTCCAGAGAATGACAGCAGCGCCTCCCCTTCACCTTGCCCTCCTGCCCAAACATCTCAATTCATCTGTAACACTAATCTTGAACGTGACTATCGTTTTGACTACATTGCCTTTATAGAAAGGCAGAAAGCTCTTTTACTGCCATACCCTGACTTTGTGATTGCCTTAAATAAAGGGTAAACACAGCTTAAAGCTAGCTCTTCTCTGAAGGCAAAAGGTAGGGGTGGGCAATTATTTCAGCTGGAGGGCCACTTAACGAGTTTTGATGAGCAAACAAGGGCCGCAAGGGTAGCCCTGCCCCTTGGTAGATGCCCTGCCCCCGGTTGTAATCTTGAGACCAGACGTCCCACACCCCTCATCCCTCCTGCCCCATGACCTTTGCCACCAGAAGTCCCTCCCCTTGCCCTAGAAGTACTCCATTTGGAAAGAGGGATTGCCATCTTGGAACTGGAACAAAAATAAATTATTCCCACCAACAGCGTGCAGCCCCTGTCCTGTTCCACATCTACTCCAGACTCACCCCCACAGGAGCAGATCAGCTGGAACCAGGCATAGCCCTGACCCAGCACACCCCACACCTGATCCTCACTACCTGCCCGTGGTGTGTCCTGCCACCTGCAGCAGGGCTGGGGCAGCTTTGCAACTGGACTGCCTTTCTAAGCAGACCATACAACGGCAGCTTCTTGCATCTGCTGCTGCCACTGGCCCCAGCCCCACAGTACCGATGGGGACCTGCACCACAGCATCAATCCGGTGCACCCCACACCTGCTCTGGGCTCACCTGCTCACACTAAACAGCAGCACAAGCCAGGCGGAAATGGTTGCTAAGTGTGGGGAGAAAGCAGCCCCTCGCACTTGCCACTGCCCACACCTCCACCTCCCTGGTACATCTGTCCAGAGCCCACGCTGGGCTGCCCTGCAGCTCCTTTATGCTGCCACCACTGCCCCATGGGGCAGCCCAGAGGTGGTGGTGACAGTGGCAGAGCCGCAGGGCAGCCCAGCTCAGGCTCTGGGCAGCTGTAGCAGGGAGCGCTGGCCAGCAGCGATGGGGAGGAGCCACTTTTCCCCCAGGCTGAGCAGCAGTTCCTGCTTAGCTGGTGCTGGTGCTGCTGCTGTTTAGCATGAGCAGGTGAGTCTGGAGCAGGCGCCAGGCACACCAGGTCAAGTCTGTGGCGCAGATCCCCACTGGTACCGTGGGGCTGGGGCCACAGTAAATGCAAGAAGCTGTCACTGCCTGGTCTGCCTAGAAAGGCAGTCCAGCTGTGGAGCTGCCCCAGCCCCACTGTGTGCTCAAGGGCTGGCACAATGTGCCACTGCCTGACAATGGCAGAGCCAGGTGGGACCAAGGGGCCTGCCACGGGCTGGACAAAGCTCCTACATGGGCCAGATCCAGCCTGTGGACTATATTTTGCCCACCCCTGGCATAAGGGCATTGTAACAGGGGGCCCGCTCGGGGCCGATCTCACCGTGGCCCACCCACCTGTTCCTGGGCTAACCGCCCACCTACTCACCCACCACACCTGGCTGTTAATTATTTAGTTCATAGATGTTAATAAGCAGAAGGCTACCCATTTTCTGCCCTGATGCCAGGGGGCGCTATCTGCAGCTCCATTCCTTCCCTACACCACAGCCCAAACCTTGCAGATGGCATCTAGGTGTTCTCATCATCACCAGCCCCACAGTGGGCCCCAGAATCCTTCTATCAGGACCCCTCCAAGATCCCTCCATTCAGGCGGCCTAGCCCACCTTCATTCAGGCTATCTAGCTCCCCGAAACCATTTTCCCCTCTCAGGTGTGGTCCCCCTGGGACCTTTGGCTACCAGCCCTGGCCCACCTCCAGGCCAGTTGGAACCCCAGGCCCTCAGCTCTGGGGCATCCCTCGCAGTGGGCCCCTGGCCCTTTTGACCATCCTGGTCCTGGCCCCAGCATGGGCTAGTCCAGGGTACTCTCTCGATCAGGTCCGAGTCTCTAGCCCCTCTCTCTCTCAGGGTCTGCTCTCTGGGCCCTACAAACAAAGGGGTTACCCATCCAGTTGTGGGGGCTAGGGGTTAAGAAGCCCCGACCTGCCTTTCACCAGGGTGGAAACTGGCCTGGCATTTCCTGGGGGCTCCCGCGCCACTGGGAGCCCCACCAGGCCACCCACTCCTGACAGGGTGCAGTTTTCAGTCGTGCCCAGGACCAGGAGCCTCCCATCCTTCCCCTACAGCTCCTCCCTTACCGCCACATGATATCAGCAGCCTTCCGGCCAGGCGATATTGTTGCCTGGCCCCCAGCAGCAGAACTGCCTTGTTTATATGGGCAGCCCTGAATCTAAAATGGCTGCCCTCATTAGGCACCTGGCGGCTGCCAGCTCCAGGCCCTTAAAGTGGCTGGCACAAACAGTGCCCTGCCACAGGCATGTAAACAAATGTGGAAGAAATTAAGGTCAGACGTACCCTCATATATACCTGATAATTTCTCCTGACTCCTTTTTAACTTGAGGCTACTGTGCAATTTAAAATGATTTTAACTATTTCAGTTTCTCAGATGGTTCTACTAAATACCTCATAAATAAGTGATATCCAAATCCATTTTGTACAGATTTATTCTACGATCAATATTTTAAGGCAATTTCAGGGCCCATCTCAAAACCACTGTGGTAAAAGCGCATCAATCAAGGACTTGTCCAAAGTAGGATTTAAAAGGTCCAGATGTTTACATCAAGCACAGCTTTTCACATTTACTGATTTATTTGAGGGTCTTTTACGTATTTCTCCTCTATAATTTGCTCATTTTTTCCCATTTTTGCTTCTTTTTTTTGCTGCTATTCATAGAGAACCTTTCCACCATTTCCCTACTTCCTTACTCCTCGTTCTTCCTCCTCTCATTTTTCCGCTTTCATTCCGTTTGTATCTCTTTTTTAGCTCTCCACACCACTGGAAGAAAATTTTAAATTGAAGATCTCACTTTCTAACTCTTTTCCCCTGTCAGTTTCAATGGGCTGCAGCACTTGTTCAAGCCAGTAGAATCATGTTGCTAAGCAACAGTTTAGCACCCTGCAATAGAGAAAAGGAACATGCTCTCGTCTCTGATGATGTGGTGGCCTGATTGCAGAGATCAAGGCACATGTATACTTCAGCTGCTACAACAGTACAGCTTCATTAAGGTAATATTCTGAAAGGTGGGAGGGAGCTGGAGATGGTGGAGAGCTGGATGGTTTTATTAAGTGAAAAGTTCCCAAAAACACTTTCCTTTTTGCCCCCTATAAATTCTATACATGATCTGCATCCTCAATAGTAAAATTTAGATTTAGCAGTTAAATAACATTCATCCAAATTATTTCATAAATATAGGTAAACATTATCAACTTCAGTTTACCAGTGGAGAAATTGAGAAAAAAGATAAAGTTCCAAGATCATACAGAAATAACAACACAGTCAAAAAAAATGAACTCACATCCCTCAACAGTTAAACCAATAAGAATTTACAGCATGTTGGACCATGCAGCTTCCCTAAGACTTCAAAGTGTGATTCTTTATGGCCCTAATATTCCAATATATTTGTGACAGGGCTTGAAGGCCATATCCTCCACAGTTGCCTTCTTGCCCCCAGATTTATCGAAGTGCATTGATGACATGTGCACATAGGAAAGAATCTCTAGCAAAAGTTCACCAGGACTTTAACAACTTTCACCCCTTCCCCCACCAACCCCAATCTAACTAACTGTGGACTACTTCACCCAGAAGATTCATTTCCTGGACATCACAGCGAAGGTTTTCAGTGGCCACCAGACTACTACATTGTATGGAAACCAACCAACTGCCACAGCTACCTTCATGCCACTTGCTTTCATCTTTAGCACACCACAGTATCATTGTCTACAGTCAAGCTCTAAGTTACAATCACATGTGCTCTAAGCCCACTAACTGGCACAGGGATTCCTACAATAACAATACTATCTCAAAACTGTAGCCATCAAATCAATAAAGCCAGACTCAGATCTCACTCCAACCTGCTACAAGGACAACAGCGTCACCTACATCCCCTGGAAAAGGAATCATCATCTCAACATAGCCATGGGGGACAAACCTGTCCTGTCTTAAAGACAAGCAACCTATCTCCTATTCTCACCAAAGCACCAGGCCTTGCAACAGACCCAGATGAGAGCTGTGCCCCCTCATCATCACTGGGCTAAATAATACGACTTATAAGCATCCATGGTTCATTCACCTGCAAATCTACCAATGTCCTATACAACATCACCTGCTTACAGTGCCCCTCTGCTATCCACACTGAACAGTTCCCTGGCCATATCCAGATAAGCACAGACATTTGGTTCCCCAGGGACAAGAAGCAGTGGCATACCTTGTACTGCTGCTACTTGTCTCTGGGGAATACCCGTGCCATGGGCCCTCTGGCACATGGCAGGTTACCCTGGGTGGAGTAGGGGAGGCTGGGGCCAGCATCAGTCCTGCAGCTTGGAGCCTGGCCAGCAGCCAGAGTGTGGCTCCTGCAGACCATGCTTCCGCTTTGGGCGGCGCACGCTGCAGCCACACACGCCAACCTTCCTTTTTATTGCATGGGTTTTTTAAGCCCAAGATCTCCCAGGGTCAACCCCCCCACCACCACCACCACCTCCACTGCAAAGTAGCAGCACAGGAAATACCTGAATGTGCAATGTGTAGTACTGAAGATGGGTCTGCTGTGCCACATACCGCACAGCCACAATCGCCTGGACACAGCTCCTAAGTGTAAGAATGAATTCCAATCTGACATAAGTTCCAGAAAGACATGCAAGCCTGTGGCAGAAGAGTTTAACCTCCCTGGGAATTATACTGCTGACCTGAGGGTAAGAACGAACTTGAACAGGAATTCACAGAAGAAACAGTCGTCCACAGGCTGAATTGTGTTAACAATGGTCTAAACCGGGACTACAGATTCTTATCTCATTGCCTGGATTAATTAGTTACCTGTGACCCCCTTATCCCTATGGTTTTATTGTTTGTTTGCTTCTCTCACCACTGTCCCCCTCCTTCCCTCTTCCCTCCATGTCTTTTATATTCAAATTACTCCTCGTTTTATACATTGCTCTATGCATGTCCTTTCACAGCATCTGATGATGCGAGTTCAGGCTCACAAAAGCTTATGCTATATAGCTCCGATTTAGCTAGTCTTTGAGGCGCACATCTATCCTGCTTTCTTCTAGACCCTATCTGACTATACATCAGTATAATAATGTTACTATACTAAGTAAAATTAAAATATAAAACAAGCCCTTGTTTCTTTAGTGCACACCCTTCAAAGGGGCAGTAATTTAGGGAAAACCATAGCTGTTTAGTGAACGTGTAAACCAATAATGGTGTCCAAGACAGAGTACACAGATTTCTTACGATGGCACGAAACACTGCCAGGAATACATTTTACCAAAACACAGGTGGAATGAGATCATGGAAAAGTTGTATGGTATATTAATGGAAGGAAAGGGGAAAGACCTAACAAGACCAACGACTGCCTTTCAAAGGAAGTTTCAATATCAATATTATTCTAATCAGTAAAAGCACAACCTGTTTTAATATAAAACAACACACAGCAACAAATAATCTGACAGCTCGCAACATATTCCTGTGACTTTTCAGTGAATATGTAACTGAGAGCAACAACAAAATAATTTGCCTCAAACATATTTGTCAAAAGATACCTCAGTTTTTCCTACTGATATACTTAGAAATGGAAAATGGATCTGTTTTGTTATGGGCAGAGAGTGTTTTTTTACCCTGTTTTTACAGCACCTATCACAATGAGCCCTGATTCTGCTCAGTGACTCCAAGAATTCCTGTAATAGTAGTAATGCAGATTTATAAAACACAAAAACAATTCTCAGACCTCTACTATGCACAGTAGCATGAACATGATGAATGGAACTTAGAAGCATGTCCTGGGGAATATATCCTGATAGATAGAACCATTTTGCATGCATTTGAATAAAATGAACACCAAGAAGAGGAGGAATTTTTAGTGTAAGAAATACAGTTTAAAGTTTTAGCACAAAGACTTCAATACAGGCAAGTCCATTTGACAGGGAGAGAGATGTAAACCCTCTGATGAAAACACTGGGAAATAGACTCAAACAAGCACTATGAAATGTATTAAGGGTATAAGCAAACGTGCTGTAAAGCACTTAAAATTCTGCCTCTGCCTGAAGAAGGGTGTTTGAACCCAAAATCTTGCAGAGAAATATATTTCCAACTATTTAGTTGGTCTAATAAAAGATACCACATTTACCCAAAGAACCTTGTCTGCCTCTATCTGAAGCAATCCAACTATGGACTGCATCAGTAGTTTACAAATGTTCATCTCCCTTCTAACTAAAGCCAGAGCCAATGCTGTTATGTTACTCCACAGCCGGAGGCTGGTAGGTAGGGATCCAAACATCCATCAGCCACAATTCCCCAGAGACTTCCAAGGATAACCAAGTGGAAAACACAGAGCATTATGAGAACGTGAGCCCTAGGCTTCCACTCTTGGCTTCACTTCAAGAGGGATGACCAGTTTAAAGTATATTGCATTTCCAATGAGCAGAGAATGGATATCTACCCCATCTTCACCCTAGTCTCTGACAATGCAACTCTGCAAGAGACTGGCTGTGCTCTGCACCTCACAGTGGAGTCTTCACAAACCTAGGCATGCTTTCTGCCCTGTTCAAGCACTTTTGTCAACTCATGTGCCACAGTATGGCAGCTCAAGGTTCAATGACACTGTGTAGCAGGGCACTAGGATTAGGTACTCCCCAAGCTGCTCCTTGTCTAAACCTTGACCTAGAGTCCCTTCCTGGTGTACATCACTGATGTCATTGAATAATTTAACATATACCCCAAAGTGCAACTCAGTGACACACCACGGGATCCTTGACAATGCCTCATAGCAAGCACATCATTTGCCAGTCACTCAAAACCCAACTGGCATCACAACCCATCTTATGCTGCACTTCACTTTGGTCTAGCACAGATGCCAATCCCAGTTGCATATGCAGGCTGTCATCATTGGTGCAAATGGCCTGTTTTCAATAGCTCTTTCATAAGGACCACTAGGTGCTGCACCTTGCGCCATGCTAGGCTGCAGCACAGCTGCTTCACTGCCGCCTCTGTGCTGTCCTGTGGCTGTTCCACAGGGCCACTGCTGCTGCACTGGGTAGCACAGAGGCAGCAGTGAAGCAACCATGCCACAACCTAGCACAGTGCAAGCTCCGGGCAGACAGCCACAACAAACACTGCATGGTGGTGAGCAAAGGAGACACTTTCCTCCATGGTGAGCAGTAATTTGTGCCCAGCTCTGCTACTGCAACTCAGCCCTGATGGCCAAGGCTGGAGCTGGCACAGGTCCCAGGCTAGCAGCAGTGGCAAGGAACGAACTGGTGCTCAGCACGGGGGAAAAGTAGACACTTCCCCTCCCCATGGCAGGAACCCCATGCTGCAGCCACTCAGAGCCCACGTGGGGCTGCCTGTGCCTGCTCTCCATAGCCACCACTGCCCCACGGGGTGGCGGTGACGTGGCAGACAGCAGGACAGCCCTACGCAGACTGCAAGCAGCTGCAGCAGGAAGCACCAGTGGTGGGGAGGGAGCGGGGGGGACCACTTTTCTCCCGCGCTGAGCACCATCCCTGCTACTGCTGCTCAGTCCACATGGGCAAGTGCAGGGCACATGGGCTTAGGGCTGCACACCCGTTCTCACCTGAACCACAGAGCTGGGGCAAGGGCACTGAGAGTAAGCAGGCACATCAAAGCCAGGAGAAGCTGGGCAGGACTGGGGGGTCCACACCAGTGCCCTGGGACAAGTGCCAGTGGGGCCCAGAGTGGGGTGGCAGGAATGTGGGGTCCCAGCCTGCAGGGGCTTTATGGAGCCGGGTCAGCTCCCCCCTCTCCCTGCTGGTGCAGCCCAGCCCAGCTCCACAGACCCCTACCAGCCCACACCCCGTGCTCCTACCACCCCGATCTAGACCCCCACTGGCACTGGCCCCAGGACACCAGCACAGGCCCCGCACTCCCACATGCTGCTGATTTCCACTCCCTGACTCCCCACCCCCGCCACCACTTACCTGCCTGCCAGATGGCTGGCTGCCCGCCACATGGTCAGACCATGGACCTCAGCCGGAGCCAGCTGGGCCCCAAGGACTGGGACAATTGCCCATGGTCCTCCCCTGCCCCTCCACTTCCTACTCTTACCTGAATTTCCCATGTCTGTGCAGCCATGAACAGCCACAAACAGCCCCACCATCCCAGGCCAGAAGTCCCTGCTAAGCAGGGGCTTCTTACTGGAGGAGCTGGGCTGCATGGGCCCTGCTGTTGCAGGAGCCTGTCGTGGCTTCCCCTGTGTCCTACTACTACTACATTTCTGACAGGAGCCAGGAGCAGATATACATTAATTTTCTAAATTTTTAGGTGATCCGCAGGCCAGCTAGAATGTCCTGGCGGGCTGGATTCAGCCCGCAGGCTTTATTTTGCCCACCCCTAGACTAGAAGTTATCTTGAGGTCTAGTCTGCTCCAGCCTCACATTTCTATGAATCTACAAACTGCAAATATCAAGAGTAAGTTACATTATAGGTACATTCTTTGCAAAAAAAAAAAATGAAAATAGGAAGGAAAAATAATGTTCTTGTATTTTTAAAGGACAGTAGAAAGACAGCTGACATTCAGCAGGAGACACCTTAAAATCCATCCTTAAAAATCTTGATCTTTCAATGCCCCAGAAATCCCCTTCAACTCAGCCATTCCTTAATAAATGTCTTACTCAATTTGCATTCTTATACTGCCTTCATCAACATAATATTTGGGTGCCTTCCAAAAGAACATTAAGCAAGATAGCTAACTTCTATCACATGTGGTTGGGGGTTTTTTTTATCATTAACTGCAGAGGGAAAATGGTTTGTGCAGTGTGGTGTTTCAAAATAAATAAATAGACAAATAATTACCAAGACTAAAGTAACTCACAGTACACAACACCTAAATTAACACTACCTGCCTACTCAAATTGACTTTGCACATTAACTGTCTGACCAGGTTCCAGAAATATATTATTTACATTTAAAATGAAGAAATCTCACTTAAGCTAACTTAGTTTCATTACCTGTTACTACGAGTAAAAAAAGTAATAAATACTAAACCTTCAAATTAAGTAAATGGGGAAGCTTAAAGAATAACAACAATTAAAGAATATCAAAAGTTGTATATCTAGCTTAAGATAACAGCAACATAAAACAAAAGCAATACCTTCTCACCTTTTATCTTTTTACACAGCAAAAACAAAGTCCAACTAATATATTTACAAGACTTAAATCACATTTTTTTTAAAAGCAATTAATTTAAAAATTACTTTGGTAATTTACAGCTTACTGCTGTATGAGGGGGAAAAAAGAACAGGAGCCCTTAAAAGACCTGTCAAACAGTAAAAGATTTTCCCATTCATGTTAACATTGCTGAACACAACTGTTGTTTCAGGGGATAAACTTAAGAGGTTTTCAAAAAAACCCTATGCCTCCCTGTTAAAGAAAGAAAAGATTCTCTGTTTAATAGTGCTTAAATTCTCCCTTTCTACCAGAAATCGTAGAGGGTTGTCTCTAATAGAGCTTCAGACATTTTTTTGGTTTAGTTCTTATCTCCCAATAAGCCACTGGCAAAAAGGAAAACAGAGGAGTATTAGCTGAACTAGTACTGGCAGGCATAACTGGACAAACCGTTTTAAAAGCGATGGGTTGAATATTGAGTTTTGTAGGTCATTTACAGAATACTGACCTAAAAAATGAAAACAAAAGCAACATAGTTATTTTTTTCCCTTGGTAAATGATTCACTGATATTATTGCACATTTTAGGGTGAATCCACAAAGAGTCTACATGGTTTTAAACTACATCAAGAACCCCATTTTCCAAAACATGACATAAGAGCATTAGAGGTACCCCACCTCAGATGTCTAATGCTCAACCTGTTGTATTCATTATTTTCTGTTAATCACCCAGGGCAATAATACCTAATAGACAATGGCTACTTGTTTCTTGCTTTCCCAAAAGTATAAGTGCCAACTTCCCAGCGCAGAATCAGGTTAATGCTTCAAAGCAGCATCAGTGAGCAGTCTGTTTCAGCATTCAGTGAAGCAATCACTTCAAGGCAGAATGAAAGTGGGCACTGGCTTTAGGGAAATTTGATTCATGATGGAATAGTTTCATGTTGTGAAAACAGTAAGCTGCTTTGTTAGTAATGAAAGCTTTCCTTTCTGATCAGGTAAAAGTGAGGCTCCCAACCATTCCCTAGGGAGGTGTCAGAAACATAGTGTTTCTTTTTAAAGTAAACCTGACAATGGCCAGGACTGGATCTGGAACTCTGGACAAATCAGAAAGGTGATTAAACAAAACTTGAGCTCCAGCTCTAACAGAACAATGACCAGGAGCCATGTCAGCATCTCCAGAGATTGTGGTAGGAAAAGTCTTGCAGCATTTCAACACATTTAGGAGCATTCTACAAGTGTTCCTTGTGCACCTGTGTAAGAACTAGACCAGGACATCTTTCTTTTAGAAAGATTTAGGATGTTTCTAGCGTGTTCTTTATAAAACAGATTTTCTTTTCCACAGACTTCTTTTTAACATTTTCCACTAATATTCCTGGGAACTACTTCTGCAATTTGCTACTTCATTTAGAAACAAAAGTAACTAAATATATATAGAGAGAGAGATAAAGAATTCAGCCGTTCTTAGAAAACACTCAAATAGCATGACAAGATAAAATACCAATACTGCATTAAATATGTATATTAAGATATGGCTAATGTGACAAGAGAACATTAGCTGATTGATAATGATAATTCAGTGGTTTTAAAATAAACATCTCTAAATTTTTATGGACCCCCATAAGAAAATGTATGAACTGAAATAATCTGAAATATGACTGTACATAATTGTATAAACTTATTCTCATGGAATATGGCAAATATTTAAAAATGTTACCCAAAAAGTATCAGGGAATATGAAATATATGAACTAAATTAATCCTCCCAGGTTTAGCTATGAAAGGTTTCATAAAACTTATACACAGACATAGTTTGCATGGACTTTATGGGACCTGAAATGCAAGAAGGCTCATCTGCCCAGAGTTAATTTGCACTGTGAATCAAGAAGTAAAACTTGAGTTTGACTAACTTATACCAGCTTACTGGGTTGTCAACAGGGATAAAAATAAAAGTCCTACAAGAGTCAAATTATTAACAACAGTTTTTCTTTTGCAATTATTACGTTTATTATTGATATATTTCTCTGTAAAAAGGTAAAGTACAAGATCACTATTACCCAAAGTTAGACAGAAAAAGGAGTGACAAATTAGAGTGTATTTAAATAATAGGTTAACTCCTGATATTATCACTATTAGACATGCATTTGATCAGCAGTATGCAAAATACCTAAGGGCAGAAAATTGGGCTGCTGAAAGTTCTATCTCCAGAAAAAATAAAATATTTAGTCCTGTGAGCCATTCAGAAGTAATTACTACAGGTTAGCTCTGACACAAAGACTGCCTCTGATGTAATAAGATAACAATAGAGCAAGCAATGGCCTGTGAGTTTTTGAAAATATTAAATGAGATATTACACATATGCAGAACCGGGGATAAGGTGTTTTTTTTAAGTAGTCATTGTCTCCTTTATGTAGCTTATAATAGTTTAGTTCAGCTGCAAATGGGGAAAAATACCTTTGAAGAAAACAGTTCAAGTATTGATATGAATGCAAGTCTTCCTACTCTTGATTCAGATAGAAAGAAGGAAAACTTTATTTCACAAGAAACTGATCAAGATAAGTTACACAGAAGATCAGGGCAATTATTATTACTGGTAAAAGCACCAATTGTATGTTTGATGCTGCATAAGAGAAGGTTCCTGCTCTGAAGATCAGTTTAATAAGAATGAAAGAACGTCATTTTTTGCGTTTTAAAATGTGTGTAGGAAATTTAACTGAATTCAGACTTCATTATACAGGAAGTTTAGCTTTAATATACTTATAAATATGTTTATTTTATTTGCATTTTTGTCTTTGATTGATTCTGTGTTCATAGTACGTACTAGGATTTTAACAACATTCCATCTGTCTGAGAAGTGCCAGCTAAGTTTCTGCATTCATAGAATCCTTACATAAAGAATTTCCCCTAACTCTCAAAATAGGTTATCTTCCAAATCTTATGCTCCCTAATCTCAAACATGCTACACTCTTCTGGGAATGAAGTAATACTGTAAAAAGTGAACCTGAAGCTTTCCCAACCATCACTCAGTTCGCCCTTGTCATAGGTATCAATTTTACAAAATGACTGCTACAGCGGCATTCAAATTCCTACCCTGCATACAAGTAAAGTACTGTAATCCAGAACTACTGTAACACCCCAAAATTGTGCCACTCCAACAAGGCAATTTAATATGATTTACAGCTAGAACAAAATAATATACAACAAAAGTCATGTGATAGATACATTTTTGCAACAAAATTCTATTTTGGGACCTGGAAACACCTTGTAAAGGCAGAAGTTATCAGAATGTGTCAAGAAAAAAGAATGTTCTGTATCATGTTCTTGCTTATCTTGCAATATATTTAATTCTGAGAGCTCTGTATGATATGTTATGATAAATCAACAAATCTGTTTCTAAAATATGTGTTACCAAGCAACTGTAACCAAGACCTTCTGTAATTAAGATTAAAATTCCAAAGTAACAATACTCAAAACATCTTCATCTTTAATAGCCAAAAAGTACAGGATATATTCCTATTAAAAATAAAGATTTATTATTCCAGTTTGAGACTTACACTTCTTGAATTAATTGGAGAATTAAAAGGATACTATATCCAATAATTGTGCATAATAACTGTTCTTTGCCTGCAAAGATCTAGCAGAATTTCATTCAGATAAATAAGCGAATTGCATTTGCAAGAGAATTTCATCATTTGACACATCTTCATTTCCTCTGATGCTATTAGACTAGTCATGGTTTCATATTTTACATTAAAGTTTTAATAATATATATATCCAAGAATTGTATGTTCATACATTGCTGCTTTAAAGAAGGAAGCTGAACCAGAGACCAAGAAAGATACTGAAAAAATACTGTGGTATTTTTGTGCTGCATAATAGTTGCCTAAACCAAGTCTCTTCTCATTCACAAATACCAAATATCAGAACAAATTCCTAACAATTGACTATATCCACTACTACAACAGGAAAACTATCAAAATTCCCCATTTAAAATGTAAAATTCACAACATTAAGAAAAAAGTGCCAGAATAAACAGTAGTGTCTACTTTCCAAGTGTATGCAACAAAACATAATCCCCAGGAGACTTGCTGTTTGCAACCCTCTGACTAACGCACACAACTCTAAATACACTACAAAACTAGGTAGAAGGACATCAGAAAAAACAAGAGGCCATCTCCTTCACCTAACCTGCCCCGAAAAGGAGCAACTTTAAAAAAATACTCCACTAAACCCAAATAAATAAGTCAGAGACATACTTAATTGCTGTACAGCAGACCCAAAGCTGCTGCCAAAGAAGCCTGGTGGCAGCCATCCAGCACAAGTGGAACCAACTATTACAACCAGCACCACCTCACAAGTATCAATACAAAAATGATCCAAGGCAGTTTCAACACTATACCAACTTTGTCAGCTTATCAAAACAACCCAACTCAAACCTATCTATCTATCTGTACTACCCTAAGGACTGAATTTCTGCCCCAATAAGCAACTTTACAAGACATTAATATATGAAAAAATGGAAGAATTCTTCTATTAGATTTGCCTTAAAGAATTATACCACAATCAGAATACCATCTTTTCACCACAATTTATAACAAAAACCATAATAAAAGTCTGACAGGATAACTCCAAGTACACAGAACCACACCTTGGACCAGTACGTCAGCTGTTTTAATATGATAGCTAACAGTGAAAGCATTAGCACAAACTACCACCCACCAGAGATGTGGGACAGAAAATTTTCTGGAAAAATTTCCAATTCTTTATTTTTCCATGGGAAATTTTCCATTTCTAAAAATTCATTGTTTCATAAAATTCATTAGTAACACTGAATGGATTCCAATACAATATTAGACAAACTTAGCAGTTTCAAAAGGTGTAATTAATGTTTTTTTTAGGTGATTATCCCTAAGAAGTGTGAGAGAGAGTACATATATGTTTTATTGATCTGTGAACAGGAGGGTAAATATACTCGCATAATAATCCAAACCAAAAATCAAGTTATGAATTCATCTAATTGGCTGTGCAGGTCAAATCAAAACCAAAGCACAGCATGTCATGCACAGTTCTTTGGGTGTGCTAAAGCATATCAACTGTTTTCAGTGCCTCCATTTTTTTTCTTAAATTTAAACAATGTAAGGGAAGTACATGCTATTGTGTACTGTCTTTACATTTTTACAAGTATTCCAATAAAAATAAATTCAAAGCTTTATGTGGAAAGAAATTGTTTGAATATAACATTTAAACCACATTGTGTGCTGTATTTAATTTTTTTCCTAATCAAACATTTCAGTTCAAATACTTGTGGCTATTGGGACATAAAATTAACATGGGGATATATTTAGTAAACAAAGCTAAAAAATTAAGTCAAATAAACACACTAAATCAGACAACGCTCTATTTAGGACATGGCAAAACCCACACCTCTGACCACCACAACTTCCTTCATTCAAAGCCATGTAGCCCCCAAGATCCATAGGTATTATTTTCATTATCCAACACCAGATTCACGTACTGATTTCTACTGAAACCTAGACAACTATCATCTTTCCATCAAATTCTCTCTGGAATACTCTTAAAGTCAATTTTCTAAATGCCACAATACACATCCAGAATACTTCCAACAAACAACTCAATACAAAAATCCCTGGGCCAGCATGCTTATCTCCACAAAACTAGCAATGATCCTAAACACACTGGCTAAGTACAGTCAAAAAGCCTGAGGCTGAATCAATTCAATCTTTGCAGGTTAGTCTAAACTGAAGATATTGAACTGATAAGCAGGTAAAGAGACCTCCACTTTTAAATTCCAGAAATGCAGATGCATGCCTGCAGTGGCTTAGGCCAGAAGTCAGGGGGCCCTACAGCACACCTCCCTGTTCAGCTGGGGCAGACAGTTTGGGCCAAGGCTAGCCCACCCACCCTCCGAGGGATATTTGTGGGGGAGTTGCTAAGCATCCTGGAATGCTGGGGGGAATGTGAACCAACATGAATCTGGAGGGGCTGTGGGATAAACGTTCAATAAATCAATTTAACTTAAATCAGTTAAGTCTGATAACTACATCCATCCCAGTTTATCTTAAACCAGTTTCGGCCATTTGAAACCAGTTTATGTGCACTGAACTTCTGCTGTGTTACAGATTTGAACCAGATTCCGATCACTTATACCGGTTTATGGGTAATTTCTGCCCCAGCCACGAAGAAAGGTGTAAGCAGGGCCAGGCCCTCAGATACCACTGTATCTGCTCTGAACAGAATACTTGTGAAACTCAGCTTACAAACCTAAAAACTACCCTTGCCCACCAAACACACTACAGCAGAGAAGCGCACTGCATTTTTTGAAGAATCCACCCAAAATATCTTTTACAAACCTACTACAATACAAAAAGAAAACCCTCTCCCACCATCAAACAATTCCAACCTAAGAACTTCATTCAAATCATCATCAAAAGTAGACTTCCTACTGATCAACAACCACCAGGCAGAACAAAACCCTGTCTAAACAACAAATGCAAACCCAACCAACATACCTTGACCATCACGAAAATCAACATACCCCACAAAACTAAGAATTCCCGAGTCCTACACATCTGCCACAGAACACGATATCTCATGCAATGACTAAGTGCCCTCACAGAAATTCTGTAGGTGAAAACAACTACTACACTCCAGAATTAACTTTCAAAGAAAAATGGTAAGACAGAAACACCCAATCACTAATGAGATAAGACTTTTCAGAGAACAGCCACTCCATATCTGACCTCATACTCCTTGTTCTCAAGAAAAACACATCCTTAAGTACACCTTCAGAAGACATGTCAGGAAACAAAAGTTCATAGTTTTACTGCATACTATGAAACCATGGATTAAACACATAAAACAATTATACAGCTCATTACAATAGATCCGCTCCCTTTGCAAGTAATGAGAACCTTCTTCCCTTCTGAATAGTGTTATTTTTACATAATTAGGTTTGTTTATTTCAACTGTGCCTTACTGTAGCTATGTCTGATTATGTCTTTCTGTTCTATATGTTTACTCTCCTTTCCCACTATGTTCATTTACATAATAGAGATAAACTAAAATAATTGTTCTATCTGGTATTTAGCTTAGGCTGCATCTGCTTCTTTCCTAAACCGAAGGAAGGGAAAGGTTCATTTAACATGTTTCCCAAATATAAAGTTGGTCCAATAAAACTATTAATCAAACATATCCTGCTTTTCACATAGCCCCTGGATCATCTTAGTTAAAACACAACTGCATTAGTTACTACTGGTCCCATACTATTGCATCTCAGACATTTACCAAGTAGTAGGAGAATGGCAAAGTTCCCTCAAACTTAGAAAACTGCAACCAGTAAAAAACAGTGTAGCATGTTTCCTAAGTAACATAGGCTATCAAGAGACAGACTGCTCCTCTACTCTGAAAACTGAAAGCTTTTAATGAATTTTAAATCAAGCTAAAGGTCACTATGGCTGCATCTACATGAGACGCTGACTGAGCAGTTGTTACCTTGCAGTCATTTAGTACTTGTATAAGTAGTACTTGTATAAGTAGTACTTGTATAAGTAGTACTTGTATAATGTTTATACCAGAACTAAATGATTGTGTAGTACCCGAGACACTGCACAGTAGCACCAATGAATGTCTTTTTTTGTGACGCTACCATACAGTAGCCTAACAGTACTGTGGAGTAGCATCGCATCACAGTTGTTGCCATGCAGAGCTACTGCGCAGTAATATCAGGGTACTGTGCAGTCAGCATCTCATGTAGATGTGGCCTGCGCTTATCTTCGTTCCACAGTTTCAGATTAGTTCCCAAGAACTCAGGTCTATCACATACCTCCCCACTCACAACTCCAAGCGCACCGGGGGGGAGGGAGGGTGTGTGTGTGTGTGTGGCATATTTATATGTGTTGCTATACACATATACATATATATATACACATATATACATATACATATATATACACATATATAGCAACACATATAAATCACAATGTTTAATGCACTACTGGAAAGCGCTCAAATACTGTGGGAATGAGCATGGTAGAGGAACCCATGGAAAACAGAAAAGGAAAACACACAACTACAACTGCTGTAGTTGCACAAGTGTCATCAATTTCTCTGCACCCTCTCCTCAACCAAATCTATGTTATGTATACTGCCCTGTTAACACTGATGTCTCAATAAACACGCACTTTTTCAGTTCTCTTTGAAATTTAAATTTTCCACAATATTTTTTTCTCCACCATTTAAAATATTACCCATCTGCCAGGTGTGAGTGCTGGCCTTACTGTTTTACAGCACTTAAAACCATATAACCACAGTCTCCCCTGTAAAAAGAGGGTACATCTCCCACTGAAGTCAACAAGTCCACTGAAGTCTGCTTAGAGCAAGTGTGAATTTGAACTGGGAAGTGCCATGTAAGGATTTCTTTCTGAATTCCTTCCATAACCTAATATGCAATATAGAGGAGACACTAATCTAGCTGGACTATTTTTCAAAAGCACTATAGGCACACACCCACCCTTGTAAGATGGGAAACTCTTGGGCTAGGGACAGACATTACACATAAACCGGTTT
>NW_017729004.1:43393218-43394417 GCF_001723915.1 Gavialis gangeticus | reverse complement strand
CTAGCAGACCACATGCTGGCTACCTCCAAGCTGTGGCAGACAGGACAAAGGCAGAATCAAGAGGTAGGTGGTAATATACTTTTATTGTTTTCTTAATGGGTGACAAACACTGAGTTAAGGGTGATAAACATTCCCCACTGGGCTGTTCAGGAGGGGAGCCAACCCTCCCTAATCACAGGGGCCTGGCCATGCCTCCCTCAGCTCATCTCTATTAAAGGGAAGGGAAGGCTGCTCTAGCACCCCCCAGCTTCTAGCCTGAGTCACTGCAGGAACGTGCCTGTGTTTCTGAGATGTCTGTCTGGTTACAAAACTGATTTAGCCTAGCCAGGTTAGACTAACCTGAAAAGACTGAATCAATTCAGGCTCGGGCTTTTTGAATTTCTGTCCCTAGCCTTGGAGATATCAGATACATCTGCAACAGCTGACTACCAGCAAACATATATAAGAAACAACTTTAAGGATCCTGTCTTGAAAGTTCTTTCATTGCAATGTACAATGAAATTAAAAGACAGATATTTCATAATATTTCATCCCTATTCTAGTGTAAATAAGCACCTTCAAACTCAGGCAGCAAATGGTAAGGCTCTCACAGTTGCAATTCTTCACAGTGGTGATTCACCCCTTTTAAGTCCTCCAGAGCATGCAGAGCTCCAGACAACCAAGCAAAGGACATTTTTCTGGCCTAAGAGTTTAATGTAAATGATGACCTCTAACTGTGTAAATAAGTATGCATCTATGGAAGTGAGAAGCACTACAGAAATCAACAAAAACAACTTGACAGCTTGTGTGTTGTTAAAATGTTCAACACTGAAAAGTGACTATGTAAAAATGGAATTCAGTGACTTTGGAAGTTCTGCTCTATATGTATAGTCATGATTTGCCTACTGATTTTCGTGGTTAAAGCAGGTTATCTCCTGCTTTTTCCCTCCCATTTGTACTGAAGAGATAACACAGCCAACTGAATGAAACAGATTCTCTTCTGCCACTTTCATCAGCAAAACTGCTTACTAAAATGAAGCCTATGCAGACAACCAGAAGTACTTGGCATAAAGGAAGTTCAGGTGTTTCCCTCTTCACCAACAAGTGTTATACAGTACAGAGGCCAGTGGTCTCCAAACTTTTTATGGTGAGGATCACTTTTTGTAAGTAAAGGGCACCCCCTCCCCCCCCACCACTGGCCCCCACCCTGCCCCCACTCC
>NW_017729004.1:43388494-43391804 GCF_001723915.1 Gavialis gangeticus | reverse complement strand
CTGGCCCCCACCCTGCCCCCACTCCTGTCCCCCCCAGGCCCCAGAGGGAGCCCTCAGCTGCCAGGGCTACAGGGCCAGGGACCTGGTACCACAGCCCCCTGTCCCCCACAACAGCACCTGAAACCCACCCTGCTGCCCTCCCTCAAGCCCCACACACTGCCCCAGCCCCAGCACCACCCCTGCCCAACTCCCTCCCACTCTCACTATGGGGGCCTCAATTCCCACCCCCTACCACCAGACTTACCTGCAGGGAGCTGTTCTTCAGACTGTCTGGTGGTCACGTGCATGTGTATGTGCATATATGCATATGATGTCCCTGCTGATTGCCCTTCTCCCGCTCCCCCCAGCCCCTTCAAAGCTGGAACTCTGCCAGCCTGCAAGGGGATACCCACCATTTCCCATGTTTTTCTCCTTAAAAGGAGAAAATCCAGGTTTTACCACATTTTTCTGTGGTGAACAGAAAACCTGCATCACTGAGAATTAAAATAAATGAAAAACTCTGTTAGCAACGTATGTAGTGATAAGATAACAGACCACTGAGTCTCAACCAGGGTGCCACAGCCAGGGTGGAACATGTATATTAGTCACAAAATAAACCCAGAAATTTAAGTTAGAAATCCACAGTGTCAAACATATCTGAGCTGTTGTGGTGTTTTTGAGTTCCTTGCAAGAGAAGAATTGTTCTATTATTTTTCTGTAGTCAAGAAACAAGTGAAACCTAAGAGCTAGAATTTTCTGAGGGGTGCCTGGAGACTAATAAAGAATGCCTTAAGTCTAAAAAGGTTGAGAGCCACCAATACAGACATTTCTCTTTGGCAGTTTATTATTTGAATTCTTAATTATATATTTTACAGAGTCAACAGAATCTTGTACCATAACAAAAGGGAGATGGGGAAAAATACTATTTTTGGTTTCCTATTTAGAAATTCTTTCATCTGGTCTGCATCAGAGTGTACAAATGATTATGTCACTGCAGATGGGTAAATCCAAACTCAGATTAAATTTGTTGAAAAGTAACTCTCAACATCATGATAGACCAGGTCTTTATGATCATGAAAAAGAATGTGATACTGCTGGGCAGGTTTAGAAACTCCATCTCCAATTAATTCTACAGCTAGGGCAAAAGTAGTTTGAAATAACATCATTTTTTAATTTTTCTAGGAAAAAAACATTGGACTCACACTTGCACAAAATGCTCTTATTTCTGAAGAAACCTCACTCTCTCACAGAACATACAGGGAAGTCCATGACTACTGCATATCCAAGACAACAGGAGTTAGGCTAGGAAGGGGGAGAGCTGCTGCTCCTCTAGGGAGAAATAATTAGACAAGGAACTAGAGTTAGCCCCTTTATTCACTCTTCCTCCTCCAGCTCCTAAAATATTGATGTCTACATTTATGAACTTATTCTGATTGCCAAGCCACTTTTTCCATATACAGTATTATCTTCCACAGGAAAGGTATAATCTCTCATAGCCACTTGCCCAGTAATTACAGCACATCAGAGAAGACTCAATTAATCAAGTCTGCTGGCGCATAGTAATTACTGCACTCCAGCAGCCTCTTGTGTCTCGTGTATCAGCATCCCTGAGCTTCAGAATAGCAGCAGGGTCACTTTATCTAAAGCTACTCAAACAAGCTTTAATTCAAGTGCCCCCACTGCCATTTTAAAGCACAGGGATACTGATACATGATGCTGTGGCACTTTAATTAAAGTGGCTCTCAGAGCTGCTCTAATTAAAGCACTGCCCCCAGAGTACGTGTAAAAGTGCCCAAGGAGCTCCTGCTATTATCTGAAATGAAGCCTGGAGTAGTAGCAGAGGGGTTAATGTTAAGCATTTATACATGGGCAAATCTAGGATTTGTACTCCCCATTCCTCAAACCATGGGGGGATGAGGGTAGGACATGACTGAAGCCCTGGGTCAGTGGGGGATGCCAGGGTGCCAGGCAGGAAGCAGGCACCTAAAGAACGGAAGGACCTGCCCCCCACACTGCTGCCATGGTCCCAAGCTGACCTGGGGACATGGACATGTGGCAGGGGGCACAAAGGGCACATGCCCCCTCCCCCCCCCAATTTCTGCACTGACAGCAGACAAGCTGCATTCTGGCTGGAGCCAGGACCCAGCAGCAGCAGGGGCGGCAGCAGCAGCAGCAGTGAGATTTCTGGAACTAGCTCCTGGAAGCAGCAGGGGCAATGGTGCAGACTCGTGCCCCGCCTCCCACTGTCAACACTTATGCATGATCTATGCCTGAGGGCACAGGGAAGGGGTCCCAGAGCTGCTCTTGCCCTGCTCCAGCTGCTACCCATGACTAAGCCAGGTTGTTCCTGCAACATAGAGCAGGAACAACTCTAGGTTTCCTCCTGCACCTACAACAGAGACAGCAGTGGCAGTGCCCAGGTTCCTCCTTCCAACACCTACTCCCAGCCAGGGAGAGAACTTGTGGGGAGGTAGACAGGGAGCAGCTGTTAGAAGAAGGAACCTATGCACTGCTGCTGCTGTACCCTGCCAAGGCTGTCACACCACGCAGCTGCAGCCTGTGCCTGGAATGGGACAGGAGCAGCTCTGAGGCTCCCCTCACACCTCAATCAGCTGGGGACAGCAGCTGAAGGGGACCACAACCACACTAGAGCACCCCCCTGGATCTGCCCATGAATTTATATCACTATGAGGGACAGACGCATTCTCCTGGATTTCTTCCCCTGAAAGACAATCATGGGCAGACAGGTGAGATGAGTGCTGGAGGAAGAAATCAGACTTCAGGATGTTTGTCCAAACCTTCTGAAGCATTACATTCAGATATTCCTATTAAACAATAAGTCTTAATGTTGCCTGACTGTCTTTGCTCTTTACCTTATAGGCTAAGTACAGACACTCAAAAAGGCTGCAGCTGAATCATTCAATCTCCACAGGTTAGTCGAAACTACTTAGATTGAACCAACAAGCAAGTGAACAGACTTTTTTTTTTTTGTTCTGGAAATGCAGCCACATGCCTGCAGTGGCCCAGGCCAGAAGCCAGGGGGTGCTGGAGCACACCTTCCTGCTCAGTTGGAGCAGAAAGCTTGGGCCAAGACTAGCCAGACCACCCTGTAAGAGGGGAGTGTTGTGGGGAGGTGCAAAGAATGCTGGGATGCTGAGGGACTGTGAGTTAACTTGAATCTGGAGGGGGTCTGGGACAGAAGTTCAATAACCCAATTTAATCTAAATCAGTTAAGTCTGATACTACATCCATCCAGGTTTATCTTAAACTGGTTTGGGCCATTTTGAAAACGGTCTATGTGCACTGAATTTCTGGGTCATGTTCAGACAAG
>NW_017729004.1:43378812-43383494 GCF_001723915.1 Gavialis gangeticus | reverse complement strand
ATAGGGGCGAAGCACTCACAAAGCTCAGGTTATTTGCAGCTTTTAAAAAAACTTTTCAGAGCCATTTTCAGAAGCGTGTATTAACTGTTCATAATTAGGGTCAAAATTTTAAATCTAATAACCCAATTCATGATGGCCCACAATAATAATTTTGAGCATCTCATTGTACTAAGTTTGTACTATACTTTGCACAAACAATTGAAAATATGTTTAACCATATATAGTGCCCACTTTCATAGTACTGTCTCCATTTTTCTTTCTCCTTCCCCAAAGGTTTGATCCTTCCCCAGAGACATTTTTTGACAACCAAGAAATTGAAATACTTTGCATATACTGAACTTAAACTGAGAAATAACACTCCATTTAGTACTCCTGAAACTTTAACAAGTTATGTAACTTTACAATAATAAGCTACCTTACTACTCTCTAAATTCCTCACAATATATCTCCTACATCTCAGTAAAGCAAGTATACTGTCTGTGCTTAAAGTAATAATTCTGTGCCTGGCTTTCTGTTAAACACCACTTGTTACTGTTGTTAAGAAAAAAGATTCCATGGACATAAAGTTAACAGGATTTTGGCAGTCTGTCTGTCAGCACATGAGAACCGTAGTCCAGTTCAGATGACAAAGGTTACAGAATGAAGGAAACTGACAGCCACCAGAAGGAAAGCTCCTTTTGAGAGCTCCTTTTTTCTCCTTTTGTTTTTTCAGCTTTTCTCTGCCTTGTTAATCTTGGTTTCCCAAATTAATTGCTACAACTGTCGTAAGAGATGCAGAGAAAAACTAACTCAAAGTAGTGAACTATTTACTTGGGAATGTAGCTGGTTTTCAATTTCCTTTACAAAGCAAAGAATTAAGGTCTTAATATCAAAATAAAGTATGATCACGGCCAACTAAAAGCCACTAAATTTAAATATTAACTATTATTACAATATCCCACTTGCAATCAAAGGCTCAAAAAACATGTGCACATCTAAAAAAAAAAAGACGTCTGTTATTTATACAATCATATTCCAAAGGCAGAAAAAAATTCTAGAAAATAAAAAATTATACAACCTTTCCTCTCTTTTTCCTTTCATCTTTTCTCCAAGAATGTTCATGGGCACACACTTTTTATGTAACTGGATGAATCTTTGCTTTTGGTTTCCTTCAATAGCTATTTTTCTATACTGTTATTTACTGAGTTTTTATATATTTTAGGAGATTGATATTTTCTCTAATTTAGCCTAGTTACATCTTCTCTACTGTCATCCCCTTTTCCTCTAAATTATTATTATCTTTGCCTCTCTCTTTTGGTCACCTGCAAAAATTATCCCACTTACCCAAAGTGAAGAAGTCACATCCAAATATGGGAAACTATATTTTTTAGTCTATCAAGGATATATTTCAAACGTATCTCAAGAAGAAGATATAGGCATTGGGACAAACCATTTTTTCCTCACAACAAAAACTCCTTTGAGCAGACAATTATCTTCTTTTTATTCAACCCTTCATCCTCAAAACTCCCTTCACATCCAGCCCCAAACATTAAAATCAGTAAAAAGTGCTACTGCCATTACATTCAGGCACAAACAAAAACAGCTCCCAGGCACAACTGTGCCAAACCTGCAGTCCCAGAAACTGGCACAAGAAGCAAAGGGAAGATCCCACTTTTATACAGAAAAATCATAGGGGTTAGGGTCACAAGCCAAAGGGAAGGAACAGGTAAAAGGTAAACAAACATCACCACTGTAATAACATACTCAGAACCTGAATTTCCTCCCATACACACACGTCCCCAACCAGCCTTTATTCCCTACAGCTCTGGTTTTCAACCGGGGGTACTTGTACCCTTAGGTGTACTTTAAGAAGTTGTAAGGGATGTGGGGAGGCTTCTGCTGCTGCATGCACCCCAGCAGAGGCCTGGGTGACATGTGCCCCCCCGATCTGTGTGCAGGGTGGAGGCTGCTGCCACAGCATGCTGGGCTTTGTGTGCCACTGCAGCTGGCACAGGAGCAGTGTGACGCCACGTGCCTGCTGTCACTGGGCTGCGCCATGCCCCCGCCCATCCAGTGGTGTGACACACATGGCATCGCACCACTCTGGGGCAGCTGCAGCGGCGCACAAAGCTCAGCTCACAGCGGCAGCTGCCTCCAACCCACGCACAGATCGGGGGGGGGAACGTGCCCCCCAAGCCTCTGCCGGGGTGCACACAGTGGCAGGAGCCCCTCCCTCCCCCCCCACGCCCCTGGATGAGCCACCCAGGCTCTGACTGTCCCATGACCTGTTCCGGCCAGGGCCCCATTCACCCCAGCCCCTGCCTCTGTGCCCACCTCCCTCCATCACTGTGTGGGCCTTGATCTACTCCCACCCCCACAGCCCTTTCCCCTCCCCCACAAACTTACCTGCTGGAGAGGGACACATGCATATATGGATGCACATGCTCAGCCCCCCCCCCCAAAATAAAGGGGTACATGAGCTGAAATTTTGAGACAGAAGGGGTACATTTGGTTGAAAACCCCTGCCCTACAGCACTCAAACAGCAGCCTGTAGATACCCCAAGTCTGAGTCCAGCTCCTTCAACCCACTGCCTGGTTGACTGAGGCAGCAAGATCTCCAGCCCCACTGTGCACTCCTCCGTGTAGGGTTGACCAAGTTCTATGTGCACACTACTGTCTTTGCTCTTTACTCCAGCCTCAAGCTTCCTGTTCTTCTTCCTTGTTCCCCAGCTCCCAGGGGGGTTTTGAGAGTTGTAGTCCAAATTAACAGACATCACAGCTCTACACACTGCCCCCTCACTCCACCAGCTGTTACACACGTTACCTTCACATTACACAGCCTTCCAAGTCCCCTGTTGCATTGTGACTCATCTATGCAAGTTTCTCAAGGTAGGAACTGCATCTTGCAGGCCTTAACAATCCAAGCATATTGCCATTGCTTAGAGTAATGACATCACTAGCTGTGTGTTAAATATCACTTTTTACTGAGCAATTTTTGTTAGTAGCAGTCCCCTATTATTTTTGTATGTCCTGACAGACCAAGAATTCCAGTATCCTGAAATTCATAGATTTATATAATCATTGTTGCACAATGTGCAACTGTGTTTACTGTGTTGAATACTTGCCAACATTCACTGTTTAGAAGGGACTGTCCCTAATTTAAGGTTTATTTAAATAAAGCAAAAAAATCCTTGTTACCACTTTATACTTCTGCATAGCCTACCTGAGTATATTTAAAAGCAATATCCCTGTTTTTTTTTTATTTTCCTTATTTCTAGTTTCCAAATGTTACCAGGAATGGTGCCGTGAGCATCCAGTTCTTAGTTTTCTTCTGAATAAAACTAGAACAAAACCAAAAAGCTGTTATCATTTAGACTTCTAGTTTCCCAAAATAGAAATAACTGAACTATAAAATAATTTACTCTAAATTAAAATGGAGTACAAAATATATTTCATTGGAAACTGACATCAGGCCAACACATCTATGTGGAAAATGTTATATCAGTGATAGCTTTAGAACATAAAAGACAACATCCAAACATTTGCGCCACCAAGGAAAGAAAATCAACAGGCACTCTTTGGAAGTTATGAAATACAATCTTAAAGGACAAAATGGGCAAAAAAAAAATATGCAAGTCTGCTTCTTTAACTCAAATGCTCTTAAGATGAAAATAACCATTTGCCAAGTAAGTCTTTGTCACAGCCTGAATAATGATTGGACAAGTCTCAATTTTTTTTAATTGAAATAGAATTCTATAATGTTCCTCACTAATGGTCATGTGTCTTCCCACAACTGAAATTATATGGTGGTAGTGCTCTTCAAACAGCGTATCATATGTCTATACTACAACTATGAACAGAGGTTGGAGGAAAGCAGGGGGCGGGGTGGGCACTTAAGTATCTTCATTGGTTTCACACAATATATCCACACGTATCATACAGATGTAACAAATTCATATCCTTTAGCCTGCATCTCTATTCACCATGGCTAGGAACAGAAGTTGCATATAAACTGGTTTAAGTCCTGAGAAACTGGTTTAAACCTGTAACAGAAGAGAAGCTCAATGCACATAAACCAGTTTCAAAATGGCTGAAACTAATTTAAGATAAACCTGGTTGAATATAGTATCAAACTTAACTGACTTAGATCAAACCAGCTTATGAAACTTCTGTCCCAGACCACTTCCTGGTTCTAGTTAAACTAGAGTCCCCCAGCATCCTAGCCTGCTTTGCAGCCCTGGGCTGGGCTGTTTTCTCCAGAGAACAGAGCTGGCCTGCCCCTCTGCTCCCTAACTGGAGCAGTGAGGGCTGGCTGACGTGGGGAGGGGGAAGCAAGCCCAGCTGGGGATGCAGCCCAGCATACAGGAAGGGTACTATCCATCCCCACAAGAAAACCCCGGCTAGGGGCTGGGGGGTTAAACACCCCTTCCCCCACTCAAACTTACTTCTGGCTGCAAGTGTGGACTAGAAATCCCAGAGACACCTGGAAGCAGGAAGAGGAAGTGATGAAGAAACCTGAAGAGTCCTGCTTCTGTAATTCTAGACTGCAAATCCCAGAGACCTTGGGAGCAGCAAGAAGAAGTAGTGAACACCAGAGAGCTGCACTCTAGCACCACCCCCCTCCCAGCTTCTGGCCTGAGCTACTGCAGGCATGTGGCTGCATATCCTGAATCAAAGGTAAATGCCTGTTCACTTCTGTTTCA
>NW_017729004.1:43363074-43373812 GCF_001723915.1 Gavialis gangeticus | reverse complement strand
GGGAGCAGCAAGAAGAAGTAGTGAACACCAGAGAGCTGCACTCTAGCACCACCCCCCTCCCAGCTTCTGGCCTGAGCTACTGCAGGCATGTGGCTGCATATCCTGAATCAAAGGTAAATGTCTGTTCACTTCTGTTTCAGTTTCCTCTGTGCAGTTCAGACTGTCCTGCAAAGACTGAATCGATTCAGCCTTGGCCTTTTTGACGGTCTATGCTTAGCCCATGAGTAGGGAGAGGTAGTAGCTGTGTTAGTCTTAAGTCAGGTAGAAGGTAGGACAGGGTGGCTCCTTAAAAACGAGCTCCTTGCAAAGATATAACAGCCTACTTCATCAGATGTTATGATGAGGTACAACATCTAACAAGGTAGGCTGTCACCTACAAAAGTTTAAACCTTTCTTAATTAGTCTTTAAGTCAATATCCTGTCCTGCCTTGTATTCACCAAAGAAACTGTTTAGTTCTCGAGATCAAAGAAGGCAAAGAGGCATAGAAGAGAAGATATCAAGTTTAAAACTAAAGGATGAAGTGTCATTGGACTTATGCTTCTAGGCTTTAATTGTGCCAGTATAATGAGCAAATACTCTCTCTGGAGCTCAGGAACTCAAAGTATCCAACTGCATGGCATCACCATTATGTAAGTTCACTGTCTAAACTTTATAATCACTATATCTAGCGAGATCCCAATAAGAGATCACAACAATTACAAGTTACAAAATCAAAAGTATTTATTGTTAAGAGCAAAACTGTGTCTGGATTATCATGCCAAGAAAGCTTCCAAACACATAACAAGTAAATGGTTAAATGTTTTATCATCACTGAGCTAATGCTGCCACCATTTTCCCTAAACTTCATCCATCTTGAAAACTCAGGGAGGAAACAAGTTTTGAAACAAGTAGATATCCCCCTTCATGCTCTTGGAAAACAGAGTTTATCAACTTACTCAATTTTTTTTTTTTAAATTCTCAGGAGAGAAAGTATTGGTACTGGGCCATATAGTGATATTACTGATTTGCTTGTGGCTATCAGCTATATTAATATGGCAACAGTCTTTTCAAACTTAGCAAAGCAAGGATACACTTTTAGAAATCTTGTGAAACAAAACAAGACATAATATGACCTACAGCAGGGATCTGAAACATACTGCCCCGGCCCAGATCTGGCCTATTGAACCTTTCCATCTGGCCCAGCAGTAATCCAGTGGGCCACTGGAAGCTGGGGAACATAGCCTGCCACAGAATTCAGGGTTCCTAGACCCCAATGGATGTTGCTATCAGCAGCAGGCCCCTGGACTCATACTGCCACCCAAACACAGCCCACAACAGCACCTGCCCCCAAAACTGTGCTGCCGCCCCAGTGCAACTCTGTGCTGCCACTCAGCCACAGTGCTGCCACTCAAACTGCTTTCAAAACATGGACCCAACACGCTTGCTGCTGGTTCTGTGGATCTAGCCCAGGAAACATCCCTCTAGGCTGAATCTAGCCCAGCCCAGGGTGAGTTTCACACTCCTGGCCTAGAGTTTAATGCCTAAAAGAGTAAAGTGTTTTCCCCATATTTATGCTCGTTAATAAACATTAAATTCCCACTGAGTATCAGCAACGGAAGAGATACTGGCAAGCAAAGCAGACCATACCATTATTGAAGCTCTGGCTCAAAGTGACCTTATTAATATTCTTCTTCAGTAGCCTGATATTGTTAGTAGTCACTCTTCTTCCAAGTACATCCACTAAGGAACATTCTTTTTTCACCAACTCTCTTAGGCTATAAATAGGCAACAGCCTTGGAGCAGAATTAGCTGTGCTAGGATATATCTCCACACAGCTGATCCCTTTCACTGGGCAACACAGAGGTCACCTGTTGTCCTACAGAGTTAGGTCCCTGCCACTCCCAGGACTTCAGGGGTCCGATCCTGCAGGACAACTGCAAATGGGGAAACCCCAGGTTCCCCTGTTTGCAAACACATGCTCCAAGTCAAGGCATGGCAATGTAATACACATCTCTGGGAAATCTCCTACCTGGGAATTCCTGGGGCACCCCTCTGCAAATGGGGGGATTCGGGCACTCCTGGGGCTTTAGGAGCCCAAAAATTCTGCATGCCTTAGAAATTCTCCCTTCAGGGAGAATTCCCAAGGCATGAAGGATTTGGCCCCTGAAGCCCTAGGAATCTCTGCCTGGGACAGGTGGAGAGCATGGGCAGCTCTGGGCTGCTTGCACTCTCTCACCATGAAGAAAACAGATATCTGCCTCAAAAAGTTGCCTAAATATTACCAAATATTTTCACAGCCACAATTTGGGGCATTTGTGACACAGCAAGGGTCATGGGTATCTGTTTGCATGGGCTTTCTGGCACCATCATTTTTTTTATAGCAACACAAAGACAATCTGTTTGCAGTCTTACGGGTCAAAAAAGCTTTTTACAGCCTATAGAGTAACACTGAAAGGTTGATAACTTCCTTATCAAATGTATGCCCTTGTCTTTTGGATGACTATTTTTTAGTATAATCACAGATTAATTTTTGCCAGTGTGGAGTAATTAAAAGAGATTACTGAATAAAACTAATAATCAAAAGCAATTAGAAGGTCTAGGACAGGGAATTAATTGAAAAAGACCTGTCTTTTAATTACAGTGGCACAAGTGTTTTACTTTCAGGATCAAACCTATTTCTCCTGTTCACATCATTAAATAAAGTTTTATTCAAAGAGACTGAAGAATTAAATATCCAAAACCAACTAATGTATTGACTTGAATATAAGATGGCCCCGAATATAAGTAACTCCCCCAATAATTAGATTCTATAAATGGAAAATAAATAAATTTGTTATAATTTTCCAGGTGTAGAATCTAATTACAGGTTGTCTTCCTTTTTTTAAAATAAAATTACATTTCCAGGGTAAAGTCAGTTCTGAATTAAGTTCTAAATTCATCCCTCTCCCATTGCTACAGCTACAAAAAGTGGTGGGGGTGGGGTCAGGTGGCTCCCTTGCCTTCTGCATCCGTCCCCTCCCCCCCACCTGCCCTTACTGCTCTGTTCCATCCCCAAGAACAATGTGGGTGACAATAAGGAGGAGAAAGGGACAGAGGGGATGGCAGAAGTTTCAGAGGGCAAGCAGGAGACTGTTGCAGGTCTGACTCTGGCCCCAACTCACTCAGGGCCAGTAAAAATGACAGCAGTGGCCTGCCACCCCCCACCCCCACCTTCCCCCTGTTAATTTGAAATGCAAGAAATCAAAAAACACCAATAATGAAAAAAAACCACCAGTGTAATTTGCACTGTAATCACATGGGTACCTATAGACATAGTTCATCCAGAATTGATGCATTTTAATTTCCTGCACACTGCTGAAAGTTTCAGCACAGGTATTCCGTAAACATACTTTTGAGCACCACTTTTGTACCTACTTGTACATAGTACAAACTGTGAGTGATGTCAGTCCAGAGCCAAGTCACATGAATTATCATATCCTTCAGCAGGCTGCAGCAGAGTCAACAAAGTTTCAAGCCATGGTGACCTCAGAGCCCAGCACTACTCAATGTGCGTGTATACTCCAGATACCACCCCAGCCCGAAAAGGATCCACATGCTAATTAGCCCCTCCACACACACACACACACACACACACACACACACACACACACAAAACTGGAACTGGGTATTCTGTTTTGTCACAAGCCCTGGGACCCTCCAAAAATGTACATGCAGATGAGGCTCAGGGCTGCCTGGTCTGTCTCTACCCCATAGAGGGTGGGGCCACACTCATCCCATGCAACATGCTGAGAGGGGGCAACAGAGCTTCTCAGCTACATAAAAGTTTGGTGAAGTTCACCAGACATTTATGGCCGATGAAGAAAGATGAATAATTGGAAATGGGAATGGAAGGCACTAATCAGTTGGAGAGGGAAGAGGAAGTTGAAATGTATTTGATGTAGTGGTTCACCATGACATGAAAAAGAGTTGGTGCTGAGGGGAACTGAGTACAATGGGTACTATAACTTATTCAGATGGGCTTTACTAATCTATTCTTGTGGCAGATTCCCATCAGCATTAGAAGCCTGATCTATGTCTTAAAGGCAGAGAAAGGGGTCAACAGACGATTGGGATGTAATAAGCAGAGGAGGAAGACCTGAAGCTCAAAAAACAATGGCAATGGTGGAAAGTATGTATGAGGTGGAAAAAAGAGCTGAAGAGAAATGAACATCTGGAGACAAACTGAGAGTGGACAGAGGTAGAGAAGAAAGGAAGTGACAGCAGGAGCAACAGCAGAGGCAGCAACGAGAGTAACAACACCAAAAGGAAAACAGGAGCAGAGGAAGTCAAGAGCAGAGGAGAGTGGGAGACAGAGCAGGAGACAGAGTGGGAAAAAGAAGTTACATCAGGCAAGAAACAGAGGACAGCGGCAGCACGACAGCAGGCTGGCCTACCAGGAGTGGCCTGCAGGAAAATATGGAAGAGGCACCAAGAGCAGCTAGGTAAGAGTGGAGACTGCAGATAAAAGCAACTTTAACTGGCAACGGGAGGCAGACAGGATTGACAACAAACAGACATGATTTCCTGGAAAAGGTACTGTTTGATATTCTGTAGGTGCAGATGGAGCATCTCACCAGCCTGATTGCTACCTGGAACTGAAAGACTTGGGAACTGACTTACTGGGATGGAGAAGTATATGAGAGCTTTTGGAAGAAATATGCAGGGGAACATGGGAGGGAGGAAATAAAGTTAATAGCAGGGTGAAGTTACAAGAAAAAGTGTACATAGATTTACTACAGGCAGAAGACATAGAAAGATGGATGGAAAAGTACATCCAACAGGTAATGTCAGCAGAGAAAGTAAGGGACAAATATCTGGATAGGGTTTTAGAGTGCACAAGTAGTGTTATAAGCAGACGAGTGGAGCCCAAGTGGGATGTTGCCCCTCCCATCAGTGATCCAGACCAGGGCACACCAGGGTTTTACAATGTACCACAGGTAACCAAAATAGTGCAGGAAATATGGAAAGGCAGCCCACTGCCCCCTCATGGTGTGCTACAGATGTGAAGGGATGGGACATAGAGCAGCAGCGTGTCAGGAATCCCTAAAATGCACTATTTGTAAGGGGCACATCATAGGTGCCCCAAAGCCTTTGCAAGTATAGTCAGACCTTCTGAGGAACAGTAAAACCCAGAGGAGGAGAGTGGAGGAGAGGAGGGTTGGACACTGAGGTAGAAATAGTGGAAGAAACCCTGCAGGAGGGTGAGAGAGAGGAGGGGAATGAAATTTCTGTGACTGAGGCAACGTGGGAGGATATAGGAGATAGAATGGAAGGGAAAGCAGGAAAAGTAAGCAGCTCAGACATGATGGTAGGGGTGGGGAAGAAACAGAAATGGAGATGGAACAAGCGTAAGAACCAAAGACATAGGCCAAGTAGTAAAAGAAAGAAAATGCAGGGGCTGAAGACCAGAGAGAAGAAACCTGATAATGAGGGAGGCAAGTCGGAGGAAGAGATGGAGAACAGTTTCCTGCTGCTAACGCCTCTGGGCTCCAGCCCTGAGTGAAGACCAGAAGGCAGGAAGTGGCGGGGAGTCAGGAACATGCAAGCCTTCCTAAACGTGAAAGCAATCTGGCAGCTTGCAAAGTGAATGCAAGTGAAGGATGGGAAGGAGTCAGCCACCCTGGGAAGTGGCACAGATGAACCTTAGAGATAGGCATACTCAGCTCAAAGAAAGCATGGACAAACCTTAAAAGGACAGGCACACTCCTTTTCAAACAAGCATAAATGGTATTGACAATAGTTTCACTTAACACCAGGAGTATCTTAACAAGGAAAAGATGGGAACAGATTGAACCTATGTTGAACCAAGTAATGGAAGACAATCTGCCTATGAGAATGTGATATAGCATGGGAGGGGGATTATAAATGCTTTGAGAAGAGGTGGAGATGGGGGCCCATCTTAGTGGTCAGGGACAAATCAGAACAAAACAGAAAGGGTAGCAATATTATTCAAGAACCCACACCTGAGAGCAAGCAGGTAGAAGTCATCAATGGCAGATTGCAATGAATGATGCTAAGAGTCAGGCAGAAAGAATTAGAAATGTTTAATGTATATGCATCCCTGGAGAGAGACAGAAGAAATGCACTGCTTCAAAAGCTAGCAGTTTACATGGCTGGAAGGAGATTGTGCATGATAGTGGAAGATTTCAATTGTATAATCAAACTGGGCAACAAAACAGGGGAAGGAGGAAACAGCTTTAGACAGTTCACAGAGGCTGTTAACAAATATAATAAAAGAAGAGTCACTAAGAGATGTATGGGCAGGGGAGAAAGTTTTCACTAGAACAGACCCCACTGGAAAGAAACAATCAAGAACTAATTTTGTGTTTGTATCAAAAGAAAGCGAGATAAGGAAGAAAGAAACTGTACATGTAGCTTTTAGTGATCACCAGGTGCTGAAGGTGGAAATGAGTCTTGGTAAGAGCCTCATGAGAGGCAAGGGACTGTGGAAGTTAAATGTGTGGCTATTACAAGATGAAGAGGTATGTCAAGCGTACACAAGACCGCATGAGGGGTGGTGAACACTGAAGAAATATTTTGGGAATACTAGAATGGTGGATGATGGTGAAAAAGAGGATGGCAGAATTCTTCAGGAAGGAAGGCCAAAGATGTTGGGGGGGGGAAATGAAAAAGTTAAAATTGCTGCAAAGAAAGATGCAGGAGCTGTTAAAGGAAGCTGCAGAAGGAAGACAGGTAAAAAGAAAGAGCTAAAAGAAACAAGACAAGAGTTAGCAACCTGGTTTGAGAGAGAGAGAGAGAGAAAGAGAAAATGTTCTTAGCACAAGTTATAAGCACAAGCTGGGGGGAAATGAAGTGGTCCCAATATTTTTCAGCCACAGTGAAGGCAGCAAAGGAAGAACTTAAAACAGTGCAGGAACGGGGTGGTGCCCAGGTGGAAAAGCACGAGGTGTTGGAGGTGACAAGAAGATTTTATGAAGTGCTATACCAGAAGGAAACACAGAGGAAGAAAGGAAGGATTGCTTGGAAGAGACTTAAGAGAAAGTAGAAAGAAGAAAGTAGAAAGAAATAGAAAGTAGTAGGAAGAGGAAGCAAAGAAGACAGAAGAAAAGAGAAGCTTAAAGGAAGTGGAGGAGTGTTTAAAAACCTAAAAGAGGGAAATCACCAGGAGCTGATGGACTGCCTATGGAAATTTATGAGAAGTTTTGGGTGTGGATAAGAAGAAATATAATGGAAGTTTGAGGACATAGTGAGAAAAGGAGAGGCAGGGAAAGATTTTACAACAGGCACTGTGATCTTACTCTTCAAGAAAGGGGACAACGAACTCCTAAAAAATTGGAGACTGATTACACTCCTTAATAAGGACTATAAGTTAATGTACAAGATGCTGGCTTTGCAGATGATGAAAAACCTCCAGAAGATAATACGTGAAGACTAAGAATGCACAGTGCCAGGTAAAAGGATCTCTGAAGCAAAGTGATCAGAGATACACTGTCTCACATCCAAGAGAAGAAAACAAACACTTATCGCAAACCTAGATTTAGAAAAAGCATCTGCCAGGGTGGAAAATGAGTACACATTCAAGGTGCTAGGGAAAATGGGGTTCCCAGGGAAATGTATATGTTGGATAAGGTTATTGTATAGAGAAGTGGAGAGTCAAATCCAAATTAATGGGCACCTAAGTGGGGACTTTAAAATCCATACAGGGGTGAGACAAGGGTGCCCCCTGTTGCCTCTCTTTGTGTATGGCACAAAACAATTAGCGCAAAAAATAAAAAAAGACAAGGTCATAAGCAGAGTAAAGATACCAGGAGAGGGAGAGGTAAAATACATATTATACACAAACGATATAAAATGTAGTAGTTAGAGCAGGAGCAGGCAATTGTTTCCGGCAGAGGGCCGCTTACTGAGTTTTGGCAAGTTATCAAGGGTCGCATGGGTAGCCCCACACCTTGACAGATGCCCTGTCCCCAGTTGCCATCTTGGGACCATTAGTCCTGTCCCTAGCCTCTGACCTTAGCCACTGGAAGTTCCTCCCCTTGCCCCTGGAAGTACTCCTTTGGGGAAGAGGGTTTGCCATCTTAGAGGGGGGGAAAACAAATTACATACTAAAAATCAAACACCCATAATAATATATTTTAATTTAATTTAAAAAATATTTTTTTCCTGATTTGTGTGCATTTGTGCTGTACATGCAGAAGTGATTGTATATGGGAATTTGTGGATGTGTGTGTGGGTATGGGAGCCATGTAGTGCAAAGCCAGTTGTGGCCAGTTGTTTCTCAGTTTAATCTCTACAGTTTAGACAAACCTGCAAAGACTTCATTGATTCAGCTCGGGCATTTTGCCTGTCTGTACTTAGCCTAAGGGTTTAACATATGTAATCGTATGGTTTTTATATGTAGTTATTTCTGTAATATGAAGTCTTGGTAAAACAAGGACACTCAATATGCATAGATTTGTAAGTGTAAGGTGATAATGATGTTTTATAATAAAATTTGTAAAAAAACCAAACCCAAAAAGGGTTCTCATCAGTATCGCAGCCTTTTGGCTAAGATCAAGCATTTTTGGCACCAGTGGGAGGGTGTCAGGGCTGGCTCAGGCAATCCCAGTGCTGACCTGCAGTACCTCCAAGCACAGTGCCAGTTCCCTGGTGAAGGAACACCAGACCCCCCTTTTTTTTTTTCTTAGGGGAAAAAAAAAATCTTTCCATAAACATTTTTGGCAACAGAGGAGGGTGTCAGAGCTTGCTCCAACCTCTCCAAGTGCCAACCTGGTATTGCAGTATCCACGCCCAGAGCTTGTTCCCTCCTAGGGGAGCTATGGCCCGGTTTGTTTTTATAAAGGGCCCACATAAAAAAAGGTTCTCATCAGTGTGTTTGCCCAATATGGGCCAGGTGTTTTATGGGCATACTCAACATGGGCTGTATTTAATTAATTTCATAGTCTACCAGAAGTTTAATGATAAATAATTTATTTAACGGGAGAGGTTTGCCGGTGTGCAAATGTAAGATAAGGAGGGTTTCCCCACCCCCACCCCCTGCTGGTTGGGTGGGGTAAAACCTCGCCTTACATTCAAGTAAATACAGTATCTGTATTTACTTAAATCTAAGGAGGTAAACATTTATCTTGCTACTTTAAAAATCTCTTAATAGTAGATTAATTTTATTTTAGAAAAATTATCTACTGCTCCTGTCTGTTCAATTTATTGCTTCTTACCACTTATATATTCTTACCACTTATGTAAGAGTGATATTTGACCACTGTTAGTTGCTAATTAGTCACTGCAGTGTGAAGCAGTACTTTTCAGATTTGTTACAATTAGGAGAAGCAGCCACCTAATTAATTCACTAGTGAAGAAAGCGAACAGTGTCTTACAAAGCTGGCCTGCTGTATCATATAACCCTAAATATCATCCAGAAGATTCCAAAAAATATGAAACCAAGTCCCTTAATATTTTACAACTCCAACAAAATCCAATGATGGTGCATTCCATCCATTACTTTCATTTTCTAATTACTCCATCCACTTCTCATCCCAGCTATAATGATCTGTGTATAACTGTTTCCAGCAAGCATAACAACAACCTTGATTATTCTCATCTCTTTTTACATTTTTAGAATTAAATTTCAGTTGCATTCACACACTGAAATGTAGCATAATTATTTTAGTACCATAAAATGTCATTTCTGTGTTCATGTAAATACAGCGGTATATGTTTAAAAAAAATTAAACCTATAAAAATCCAAGATGTCAATTTTTTAAAGAAGGGAAGGAAGGAAATACAATTCTGTAATAACAGTGGCTTTAGATTCCAAAGAAAGTTATGGTAGTTGTCATAATTAAAAACATTAAGGACATTGCACTATATTACACTGATAAAGCAAGTTTTGAGATGGTGACCCTTTTGGAAGGATTTATCCTGAAATTAAAGTTACGCTTCCTAGCCAAAGGTAAATAACAAGCCTGCATTCGTTTCAGCTCTTCATTTTTCTAGAAACTAATCGCCAGAGATCCAGGTTTTCTGTTTCCCATAGAAAAAACCATGGATTTTTCCCTTTTACCTGTGAAAAATGCAGATTTTTTTATTTTAACAGAGAAACACACAGATCTTGCTCTCTTGCAGAGAGCTCTCTGCAGGCTGGCAGAGTTCCAGTCTCCAAGGGGGGTGGGGGCAGTCAGGCAGGGGGCACACATGGCTGCCACGCAGCCTGGAGAGCAGCTCTCACAGCAGGTAAGTCTAGCAGGGGGGAAAGGGATTGAGGCCCCCATAAGGAGGGAAAAAGAAATGAAGGGAGTTGGGCAGGGCTGGGACAGGGGCTGGGGCTGTTGCTTATCACTGTGAGCTCCTTCGCACTGCAAGCCCCACACTGCCCTGTCCACCCTACAGCAGCAAGAGGCACAACCCCACACCACCACCCCAGCTGCTGCAGGGCGGCAGGGGACACATTGCCAAGGCACTGTGGAGCTCACAGTGGCAAGAAGCTCACAGCAGCTTGCAGCTCACAGTGGCAAGGAGCTTCCCTGCCTGGTCCTGCTCTACCCTGCCAATCCCACCTGCTGGGCCATGGAGGCCGTGGGTGGAAGGCAGCAGGGTGGGGAACCTTCAGTGGGCAGCCCACACCCGCCCCCATCCCCACTCTGCATACAGATCTGGGAGGCATGCAGTCCACCTAGTCCCCTGAAAGTGCAGGCAGAGGTGGAGAGCCACTCCCCAACCCAAGCCTGCAGCAGGCAGCCCACACCCACCCCCCCCCGCCAC
>NW_017729004.1:43362014-43362813 GCF_001723915.1 Gavialis gangeticus | reverse complement strand
CCCACCCCCCCCCGCCACAGGCTCCATTCCAGCCATGCTGTCTGTGGGGGAGGGGGAGCTGGACTCTGCACTCAGGCTGCAGCAGCCTCCTGCGGGCAGCAGCTGGGGCTTGTGCACTGCTGTGGGGGGCAGGGAGCTTTGGGCCCCGGGGGTCCTTGGCAGCTGTGGACCCAGCTGCCCTGGCAGCTGGACACCCCTTCTAACAGGGCTGGAGGGGCAGGAGGCTGTGGGTGGCAAGTGAGGGGCACCAGCAAGGTCGGTGGGATATGGCTTGGGAATGAGGGGCCTGGACCTGTGTCCTGGTGAGCTAAAGGGGCAGGGGGAGCTCTCATTTTCCATGATAAAGAAAAGAAAATCAAATACCAAATACTTAGAATTTAATTTACTGTAGTGATTGAGTCACTGGTAGGCTTCCAAATTGCTTAAATGCGTGTTTGAAAGAGAAGCGTTTCATTTTAGTAGTGGATTTTGCCATTTTTTTTATTAGCGAATTTGCAATTTTTATCAGGGAAAACCAGGATCCCTGCTAATCACCATGTCTTTATGTTGAACAAGTTTCCCAGGCAGGGAGTCAGTTTTCATCAGCAGGTCTGGCTACTATGGTAAAAACATTCTAAATCTGCCCATTTCAATTTTTACAAGTAAAGAAAAATGTTTTATGCAAAAAAGTAACCTCATGTTCTGGCTTTGGGAAATTTATCTGGAATTAATTTCTAAATAATAATGGAAGCCTAGGATACATGATAAACTATACTGAGGGAAGAACTGGAGCAGGATACTCAGCAAAAGAGAAACAGAG
>NW_017729004.1:43350000-43357014 GCF_001723915.1 Gavialis gangeticus | reverse complement strand
AGTCACTGGTAGGCTTCCAAATTGCTTAAATGCGTGTTTGAAAGAGAAGCGTTTCATTTTAGTAGTGGATTTTGCCATTTTTTTTATTAGCGAATTTGCAATTTTTATCAGGGAAAACCAGGATCCCTGCTAATCACCATGTCTTTATGTTGAACAAGTTTCCCAGGCAGGGAGTCAGTTTTCATCAGCAGGTCTGGCTACTATGGTAAAAACATTCTAAATCTGCCCATTTCAATTTTTACAAGTAAAGAAAAATGTTTTATGCAAAAAAGTAACCTCATGTTCTGGCTTTGGGAAATTTATCTGGAATTAATTTCTAAATAATAATGGAAGCCTAGGATACATGATAAACTATACTGAGGGGAGGACATAAAAGCAAGGGTTTGTTTTAATGTTTTATAAGTTATTTATAAGAAAAGTCTCCATAAAATGATCACAGACAACTCAGTGATTTAAAAACCTTACAAACTAGCACATAACTAGCTGCTACCAACATGTAATTTATTTCCTAACATTACCTACTAGGGTTGGGGGTTTGTTTGTTTTTGAGTTTGGGGGTGGGGAGGAGGGGTTGTTTTGGGGTTTTTTTACAATTACATGGCATCAGCAACCATTTTGTACAGAAAAACTTACAAAAAGTTTTACGTGAAAAAGTATAATTTCCACATATAAAATAAATATAGATTCATTTTCATCTGTAATTCTTACAATTATCTGCAAACAAGCAACAACTATCACTGACAACATTTTACAGATAAGACACAGATTGGTTAAATGACTTGTCTTAGATCACATAGCCTGTCAAAAATAGAGCTAAAATTGTAATCCACATCTGATAGTGGAATGCCCCAGCACTGGATACTGAAAATATTTATGACGGTTTCTAGAAACAAATTTTTATTGGGGCTTCTAGAAAAGTGAGAGCAAGGTGAACTGAAAACTTAAATGGTAATAATAATTATGCATTCACAGGAATGTTCAACACCCCATTGTTTCAAGCATTGTATAAATATGTAGCAAGAGACTGCTGTGACCCAAACAACTTTCAAAATATATACATAAGATAAACGGTGAAAGAAAGGAAGTGGTAAAACTGCCCTTCTACAGAAGGGAAAACCAAGATTTTTTGATGCAAGATGGAAGTACTGACTTTGTACATTGCCGAGAATCACATAGGAGTGCTGTGGCAGAATTGGCAACTGAACCCAGATTTTGTACATTGTCCCAGGGACAGAAGTAACGGAGGATACTTACCAGCAGCACAAGATGCAGCGCAAAAGGGGCGGAATGAAGAGTCCGCGTGGCTCGTCAGCTGCCTCTTTATTCAATTATGGCTGGCTAATTAAGTCAGCTTCAGATGCCAGCCAACAAAAATAAAAATGGCGGCCAATGCCGTAGAGGAGGCAGGCAGCACGGGAGAGGAGCTGCAGCTGCCACAGGGAGCGAAAGGGATCCTCCCCACGGGACCCTCGGAGCCTGGCAAGCAGGGGCAGATGCTGGCAGGGCAAGACAGAACACCCCACACAGGACGGCAAGGGAGTGACAAGCACGCCGACCACAGGCAGAGCTGGAGCTGCACCCAGAGGCAGAGCTGACCCCAGGCGGGAGTGCTGGGATGACAGGGGCAAGGAGGAAGCCACGCCATGGGGAGAAGACCCTGGGAGAGCCCTGAGGGGTTTACAATTTGGGCGGGTATCGCCGCTGGTCCCAACAGGTTGACAAGCAGACGGGAGTGAATGCTGGAGGCAACGGGTCAGGAGTAAAGCAACCCCCCCACTAGAGTCTGGGGAAGGATAGTAAGGGGGCAGGGGGCCACCACGTCAGGAAGTGGCTTATTATTTTGTGTTTTGTTACTACATTTATTTAGTTACCCCATAAGAAGGGGCATAGGGGGAGAGTGCAGGTATCCCCGAGGGACAGGGCTGAGGAGAAGCCTCGGAAGGTTTACCTTTTTTTTATGTTTCCCCAAATGAAGGGGCTGAGGCAAGGAGGGCCGAGGGGTAGGCCCACACGGGCAAACATGGCTATAGGCCACGGGCACCTAGATGCCAAGTCAGGAGGCATTATCCCAGCGGAGGGGATAAGGCCAACAGTCAGACAATGCACCAAAGGAAGCGTGAGGCCAGGGTGTAGGGGTGGTAGAGCCCCATGAATGACCGCCGGGTGACCCACAGGCCACCGAGTACAGTCGATGACCAATCCCACCTACTGAGAAACAACAAGTCATGGCAGGCGAGAACGGGGGAGGCGACTCAAGGAGGAGACATCTACTCGGTCTGCGACACGAGTCCATAAGGTGCTTGGCATCTAGCACCAGAGCGAAGGCCACCTGACAGCAGCTATTCGAGGCCCGGCAGCCACATACATTATTCACAAAATATTGCTTCCTTTCATACCAATAGTACACAAGCATAAGGCAAGCCACTAGTTCCCAAATGTTTTTGCTTGTGATCTCACAACTCACTTCTAGTTACAAGCCCCCTTCTGGAAGCAAATTTCTGTTGATCTCACAACCTCATTCATAAGTGGAACAATTTCATTTAGAGTCACAACCAGGGTCTGCACTCAGGGTGGCAGGGGCCAGAAAAGCTCCCACTGCCATCTTTGCCCCATCCTCAAGTGGGTGCCCAGGGCTACTGCCCCAGTCATCTACCCTTATGACACCACTGTTACCACCCCAGTTTGGAAACCACTGGTATGAAGTTCCACCAAAAGCTCTGCTGCAAAATCTTCAAAAATACCATAACCTTAATAAGAAACATATAAAATGAATATCAGGTCACAAAGACAAAGGAACCAAGTTTTGATCTGTAGCATCTCTACTAGTTTTAGCATAGCAGAAATAATCACTGCTAACAACATGTACTTATCACTGGAACACTATACAATCATCAGCTGGAAACTAGACAAATCCCTGAAACAGATGTCTTGCCTATGTAGAAAATGAATCCCGTTTGTTCTTAAGCATACTGAATAAAAATGTTTCATAACTTAATCCTTCTTGGGCCATTAATTTTCTTTGGTCTATTAGTTCTCTCTCAGGACCTCCTCTCCACCATTAAAAAAAGCAGTTTGCAGTCAGCACATTCTCAGATCAGTATCTACTACTATTTACTTCTAAAGGGACTTAGTTTAAAAATAATCAAAATAACTTCCATTTCATGCAAAAAAGAACAAGGAAACAGATAATAGAACAGAAAACAGATTATTTATCTGACAATAAAGCTGAAAAACAAGTTAAAATACACTGTGTCAATGTGTTAGGTTACCACAAAAAGCAGTACAGAATCATAGAAGTTAGAGCTTTTATGTACTCCGAGTTGTTTAAATGAAAATGTAACTGTGGCTTTCAAACCTATTAAATGATTTTATGATGTACATAATTCTGTACTTTTGCCTACAAATTATACTTTTATTGATGGACTGCTTTAATTACCCATCTAATTATAACTGCTGTTTGTCAAGCACTTCCAACAGCCTAGGTGAGTAAATTTTATATTTTTCATCCTTTTGCAGATTTTCTGATTAAGATATAATTGACTTGAGTTCTTTAGTGTTTATCAATAGACGGATAAAGTAAGTTAAATCTCATTTTAAATATTTTAATAGTGTACTGCCAACTAAATAAGTAACATTTGACTTAAATATGTAAAAGGATAACATCAAAAGATAATTTATGAGTTACATTTTGGAAACATTGTTTTGCTTGAAACCAAACTGATAACTTTATATTACTCCAAATGTTATTCGACATTGTTCACACCATCCATTATATGCATTACTCCACTCTAGTGTTTCAGTAATATATGTAGTACTTTGAGTATTTGTTTTAAAAAGTCACTCAAATCCAGTGCGTAAGGTATGACAAAATTTAAGATCAGTTTAGATTTTTTTGGTGAAGTAGTCACCTTTTCTAATTCAGACATTATTTTACTGATTCAGCTCTCATTTTGTGAAGAAGTCTGATCTTCTCATTTATATAAACAATCAGTATTTTGAACCTTTTTCTAATTGGGAAAGTTTTTTAAAGTAGAGAATGAATTGTCAAAAAAAACCAAAATTAATTAAAACAACTGAAAGGAAGAACTGTATGTTAAAGGTGTATAATACTCCTCACTCCTACGTCGAAAGATCCCTGCAGGCAATACAGACTGCATAAAAAAAGAAACACTTCTCCAGCTGAAAGGTAGGGATTACTTTATAAAACACTGCACCCACTATGCACCTGCAGCTGAAGGCGATTTTGTTGAAACATGGGTTACAATAAACAGAAACCACTAAAACAACTTCAGAACTTTCAAGGAAACAGAGTACCAGCACTGCAGGTTAGCTGTGGCAGGAGACATAAAAACATATACCATCAAAATATACCAAACTATCATAGGATTCATCATGATTATAAATTATATTATGGGCATCTATGTTACGCTCCGTTCCAAACACAACAGTTCCAAAGACAAAGAGTACCCTCCAAAGCCAGGCTAGGCCTCTGGTTTAGCGTCAACTCGGAGGGCAATGTACCACCTACTGAATCACCAGCCTTACTTCCTATAGCATGTTTTTCTTTGAATTTAAGACTAGTACCAGCGAGGCCTGACCATGCCTAATGTAAGATATAATCTCATGTCATCATATAGCAAGGCGAAACACTGCAGGAAAAACTAGAAACTTACAGACAGAAAAAGAAATTCCTGGAGTATTACACTCAGTCAGAGGAGTCTTCAAGATCTGGCAGCAGAGTAACAGTTACAGTAATGATAATTTTACAGTACACATGTATTTTTAATTAATTTTACAATTATTTTGTGATTTTATTCTGGAAGAGGATAAGGTTAAAGTTAATTACAAACTATTGGACTGCTTCATGGTGGCATTTACCATGCTGAGAATTAAAGCTTTTAGGAGAATTACGGAAAACTATTCCAGAAAAAGATTATAATAGATTTATATCATAAGAAGTAAATCAACTATTATTTAGGTGTGGATGGAAATAATCACAATATATTCACAACCACAATGATACTAAGGTTGAATCCGATCCAAAATATATAAAAATACCTTTTATAAAAAGAACAAGGGTTTATAAAATTAAAAAAATACTCAAATGCATTTGGCAAACCTTATGGCATAATATAAGCAGCAAGCACAGGAAATATATATAATGTTTCTAATAGCATTTGCAACTCAAACACAGAAGCACCTTACAAGTCCATTGGAACAGAAGCTGAAATTGCCTGGAACTTGACTATGTATAAAAAAAGAAGTGCAACTTTTTGGTTATCAACACAATGAAACATAAAAAATAAAACTGCCTGGACAATGAGAAGTAACCTGACTTTTAAAATGCCTATTTGAAATAATCTAAAGTGTTTGACACAACTGTCTCAGGAAAACTGAACACTTTTGTATATACAATACTGATTGTGTCCTTAATCTGGCACTGACAGCAATGCATAGGCAAACCTCTGAATTGCCCAGGATCCCAAGGAAATTAATGGGAGTCAGCTCTGAAGTCTAACTCTGATCATTGGGTATGGCAGTTACGCTGAAATCTGATATTCAAACAGTGGTATACAGTATAACAGCCAATAAACACTATGACCTTCCTTAAATCAATGTAAATAGAGGATCAGAACTGCCCTGCCACACCTATAAACCAATTTTTCAAAGCGATGCAACTCACAATCTTCAAAGTCAGCTGGCTTTTTTCAAGTGCATTTCTGCAAGTCTTCATAATACTTACGCATTGCAATAAGGTTTCTTTTCATATCCTTTGTAGTTGTTCATGTTTAGAGCCATTTTGCAAACCTCACAATGGAAACATCCTTTATGCCAGTACTGTAAGGAAATGTAATTGATAGTTACTTATAGTATTGTGTAATCGGTACTATCACATGTCGATACCTGTGCAAGCTAAGGGCTTGTAATATATGCTTGTGTAAATGGGAGTTACTTTCTTACATATCTGCAAGTACTAGGGAAACAATTTTAAAGCCATAAATTACCTATTAACATGAAAAATCAAGATCCCAGTGCCAGCATGACCATATCGGCATCATTAACAGATACCCAAGGCAGGAGGTTGACATTTTGATTGGTACAAAAAGAAAAATCAATAAAAATATTTTCTCCAAACCATCCATAGCCTATGGTCGCCTAAAGATGAGCTACATTTAGCAGGCACAGAATGGGATTCTCACCTAATCAGGCTACACTCTGGAGGGGAGAGTGGGGAGGCAGGGGTCAGTCTGTAGCAATTTGTCACAGCCTTAATGCTTGCACTCTTATTTATTAAATGATCCTGCTGGGTGAGAACCCACATCACAGAGGAATCATTTCAGGAGGAAAAGGGCATCTGTCGGATCTGTACCGGTAAGTGTAAGTATCGGTCAGGGTAGAATGGCTGTTGTGTCATGAATGATGCTGGTGAAGCCTCCAAGGCACGCCAGCCTGAGGCAGAATCAGCCCCAGCTCAGCGGGATGTCACCGATGACCTGAGGGAGGCATTCACCAGAGGCAGGGCAGGGGCGCACCCCGGAGCGCGCAGCTCGCTCGGTCAGTTTCTAAGGTGCGTCTGTACCCTGCCTTCTTCCTCCCGAGATCTCGGATCAGAGCACACCGTCCCGGCCCCCGGCCCCACGGCGGGCTCCCCCCTCGGGCCAAGGAGCGATGCGTCAGCGCTGTGACACGTTCCTTACGATCTGCCGCTTCCCTTGCGGTGCTCGCAGGAGGAGGAGGAGGAGGGGCAGCCTGGCGCGCCGCGCCGAGGGGGCTCTGCCTCCTCCTGCAAGGACCTGCGCCCCCGCGTGCCAGCGGCACCGACCGCTGCCCCGCCCCGCCCCCCAGGCCGCCAGGTGGGTGCACCTGCGGCAGCCCCGGCCCCGCACCGCCCTCGGCCCCCGCACCTTGTCGAGGCAGTTGACTTTCTCGGTGGGATAGACCACTTTGCCACAGCGGGCGCACTGGGGGTTCATGGTCGGGCTCTTCTGCAAGCGATGCCGGCGCGAGCGGGTC
>NW_017729004.1:43331237-43345000 GCF_001723915.1 Gavialis gangeticus | reverse complement strand
GGCTCTGCCCAGCGGGGGCAAAGGGGGGAAATACGCACAGGCACCCTCAAAAATGCCTTCTCTCTCGCCTACGGTCTGAACTGTCACAGCTCGAGCATCCCTCTTATACTACCCGGGCATTTTTGACACAGGCAGTCATTTTAAAAAGTATCAAAGTACCCCCCCCAACGTCATCACAGACCCTTTGGTATTGTCCAGAGAGCACCCCCAGCTGAGTTCTAGCTGCTGCTGCCCCTGCAACAGTGCAAAGGTTATAACAGGCTGGCACCTTGGGAAGGAAGGGATCTCCATCACTTTTTCCAAGCAGCAATAGATTTGACCAGCATCTCTACCAGGCAGATGCCTGAGCTGCTGCTTCCTTTGGGTCAAGAATTTCCCTTCATTTCATTATCCTAATATTCTGCTTCTTAGGGCTGGCTGTGACACCTTACTCAGGCTGAATAGTACTTACGGTCAACCCAGTAGTCCCAGATATTTAAGCACAACTTAACCTGAGTAAAGTTGGCAGATGTAGCTCCTTGGAGCAGGCTTCAGTAATTTATTTTTAATCCTCTCATTATTGGTGTTTTGGGAATGTTACAGTAAAATATCTCCATTTTGCCCTGAATGCACTCAGGTTGAATAAACTGAACTGCAGATCATACCAAGGGGAGCACTTGGTCCAATGAAGTGTAGCCATTTCTGGAGTGAGGTAATACAGCTTTTTAAGGGAGAGAAGCAACACTGCACCACCCTGTGATAAGAAGTGAAGACAAATTCTATATATAGTTGGATTTGAGAGACTGAATGTAATCAACTAAATTGGAACCCTTGGTCATAAACCTTGCTTAGCAAGCCAACCCTTAAGCATCCACCCCACCATTGTTTCTGAGGTATAGAGAGGACTGCCAAACTATCTAATTAAAATACAATTTAAACTGTATAAAAGCATATTTAATGATCAGGTCCCAACTATCACAGGTCACCACTGGTAATGATATTGGGTTTCTGTAGCCTCTAGATCAAAGCATTTTAAACCCAGAAAAAATGATAATGCACAGAAGATAGTTTACTATGGGCCAGCTAGGCCCCAATCCTGCAATGAGATCTGCATAGGAAACAGGACTGCCAGTTCTAAAAATTGAAAAACATTAATTAGTATCCAAACAATCAGCATGTTTGTTTTAATGTTGAATTATTTCTAATCTGTCTTCAAGAACTTGACATCTCCCTGTTCATCTTAAAGTGTATGCAACAATTCCAGTGTGAAGTTTTCACAAGTTTGTGAACACTGTTTTGACCCCTGTTGCAGGGGCTCTCACTAGAAAAGCTAATCAAGATAAGGCCCCTCTTGAGTTAGCCCAATACAAAACATGCCATAAGAGACAGTCACTACCATCAAGATCTTACATACTGACATAAAACACAGAGTAAGCGTGTGACAAGAACTGAAAACCAGACCCAACCAACTGATACAATGGGTCCCCAAAGACCCATTTCAGGTGAAAAACTTAATCCCTGCTGAGCTGAACTAGGCTCAACAGGGTGACAGGTGACCTACAGGTAAAGGGCCCTGTAATTCGCTAGAAATACTTGGAGAGTACAACCCTTCAGAAATTATAATTGCTGTATCTTTAACAATACGGCTCAATTCCTTGAAACGTACGTTTAATTACATGTAGGCTCTTCCACTCAAAGTACAGACAAAATCCTCTGTACTATTGTCCGAGGCACTCTGCAATGTTACATTCCACCCTTTTCTTAAAAGGTAAAGAAAACTACAAACTCTAAAAACAAACATTAGCATCCAAATTCATGTCTAAATGCAGCATTTTCACCACATAAAATATTGCCAATATTTAAAATTATTGCAACATACTTTCATTAACATTCATACATTTCCCCCCTCAGACTGTAGAGGGAAATGGTCAACCACAGCTTTCAAATCCTCAGGACAGTCTTCTTTCCCTGCCCACCACCAGTTATTTCCAACATTCCTGTAATGAAAGTATGCTCTATATGGGCTCATGGAGGGAAACACCACACATCTGGCCAGTTGGTTCTAACAAAGTGTGAGAAAGCAGTGAAATTTGGGGCATCCATAGTCCCATTTATTATTCCTGGCTCTCTATAACCAGTATGGTCTACTGGTTACACAGAGATTATCCAAGTTTAGTAACTTCCCTGTGTGGATCTGTACAAATTGAACCTAGACCTTCTGCATATAGAAATGTGAGCTTCTACTGTATGAGTTAAAAGAACCAGCTCTTTTAGTACAGAGGAAAAGGCAGGTAGATTACAAACCTAAGTAAAACGCCACATATACACAGCTATTCTGTCATCCATAACCCAACCCTGCTTTTCCAGAGCTAGCTCAGGTATCTATTCATGGTACTGCACAGTATGGGCATGTAAGCACATAATTGGGCACACTCCTCATGAAACAGCGTGGTAAAGTAGTTAAGACATGATTCTATTATAATAGAAACTTGGGTTTTTAGCACCAGCACCTCTGAAAGCACCCATGAACCCCATGTCAGCTCTCTTATCTATAAAAGAATAAGTCACCTCCTCTAAATTTTGGGTATAATGCCTGCACGGATGCCAGCAGCAATCAGTAGAACAGTTAACGCTGGAAAGCACGCTCTCTTGTCTTTCAGTTCAGAGCATGTTCCCCTAGGCTACACAGCACTGAGTAGAAGAAAGATCTCTTTCTTGAAGGTAGGAGCTTTACACAAAAGTTTCTACAGCAGAGGCCAGACTGATGCAATATATTTTCAAAAGCTGGCAACAGTATTGACACTTAGGCCTGCCAGAAACCTACTAGACAAAATGCACATTGGGCATACAAACTTGGCCTTACAGATTATACTGCAGATCAGGGTTTAGTTCAGGCATCTGGAACTTTACTGCATTTCAGTTGGGATGGCAGTTGTCTGAAATTAAGGCTAATCTATATTACACTATTAGGTATTTTTGAAGGAATGGAAAAAATGGTGTATTCATGCACTTTTTAATCATGGTCTCTAAAACAGATGAATGGAGTTTGTCCTGTCTGGTAAGGTTCATTGGTTAGATGTGAGACCTTTTATTAGCCCAACTGAGTCATTGGAAAAAAGTTCTTTTTTCAGTTGGTCTAATAAAAGATCTCACATCTAACCAAAGAACCTTGCCTGCCTTCGTCCTTAGACCAACATGGCTACAACCAAAAACTCAGCGTTCATCCTGACTTATATCTGTAATTAAACATTGTTGAGCACTGGGTGCGTCTACATGTCACCATACAGTGACATGAGTAGTGCACCGTGTTTTAGTACTTGCATGGGGGAAGTACTAACACACAATGCATTAGCCATCCGTACTGCGGCGTACGGTGGCACACAGTTAGATTCACCGGCTACATCACTGTAGTGGCATGCTATAGCTGGGCAGCACACCACTATGGTGACTTAGCCAGCAATCACAAGTAGACCCACATGACCACCACATCTCCATAGCACACTATACAGCGACATAGAGCATTGCTGCATCACCGTAAGGCAATGTGTAGACATGCCCGCTGAGTCAGATGTTCCCATTCCCACCACCTATTGTCAGCACTGGAGACTTCTGCAAATGTAAACAAGCTGGTAGACAGTAGAAATAAATTAGTCCTCTTCCACACTGATTCTATCCCATTCCAACTGTGAAAGATTACTCTATGTACAGGATGTGCTGTCTTTCACTGATGATCATTTCAGATGTGCTCCTTACACAAATAAACAGTGAGACTACTCACTCTGAGTATGATACCATATTCAACATAAAGAGGACATGTATTCAGTGGATGTATGATCTTGTGATGACAACATTAGACAGGGAATCAGAGATGGGGTTTCTATGCACTACTGTAATACAAATAAATAATAAGGAAGAGATATTGTGAGAAAATGTGGCTATGAAATATGTAGAAAAGAAAAAGAATTAAACTTACATTCCTGGGCTCAGGAACTGCTGGTCAGTTTTCCACCCTCACTGGCTGAGCTTACATCTGACCATTTACAAGAAGAAACCCTGCATGGTTACATTTCTAATAGGAACAATGAAACTTTTATATGACTCTGCATATAGCTATCTGGGGTGCTGTTACAGAAACATGCATAAGTCATCCATTGTGAAAGCATCAAGGCTGAATCTGCATCCCTCATATACAAAGGTCAAAGGAAGTATGTTTCCAACTTTGATCTTAGACAAACTTAGCCCAGGGGTGAATGCTCTTATATCTAAACCAAAACAAAAACAGCAAAGTTTATTATTTAACTATTATTTTCTCATTTGATTCCAATGACACTATTTCTCCATAGAAAAATTCTGATAGACATTTGCAGAAATAAACAACAATAGTATCTGTTTAATTCTTGAGATAGTAAGTAGAGAGGTTAGACAATGACTGATGTTTATTTGATCCTGCTTCTGTCCCTGGAATAATATACAGATTGACCCCATAGGTCCAGAAATTTGGCAGTAGAAAGCAGTAGCAGTGTTAATTGCTCCCAGTTAATGTTGCCACTGCTCCCCAACCTCCAGATTTACAGATCCATGGGGAGCCCCATGGTTCAGAAGACATGGCAAACCCTCCCTCGCAGGGTGAGCAGGCTAGCCCTGGCCCAAGCTGTCTGTTCCAGCCAATTAGGGAGGTATGCTTTAGTGCCCCCAGCTTCTGACCTGAGCCACTGCAGGCATGTGGCTGCATTTCCAGAATCAAAAGTGAATGTCTGCTCACTTGCTTATCAGTTCAATCTACTCAGCTTAGACTAACCTGCAAAGATTGAATTAATTCAGCCTCGGGCTTTTTGACTGTCTGTACTTAGCCATGGACTGACGTTGTACACCAACCTCACACTGGATCAGGCCCACAGACCAACCCTGTTTGTAGGATCTGAACCACAGACTGACCACATATCAGAAAGGGGAAGCACCACAGATTGATAGAGCGTAGTATATCTGAAACTACCACATACTACAATAGTCACAGTAGTTTAATTTAACAGCTGGTTCTGCCCAGTAGATGGCTTTGAGGAACTACATCACACAAAGCACAACAACCATGGTAGCACGCAGGAATGAAGAAGTTCTCCACATACCATCATCTACTGTTTCTACCACTTGCAGTTCTGATGACCAGGCCTATAACAAACAGAATTACCATGTTTAGGTGAATATTTATTTATTCAAAACAAACTAAACACTTTTCATAAATAAATGTAACAGCTGCAAAGCCTTGCTTGGCTGCAAGCTGAGTGGGTGAGCTATGCTAAGAACTTTGCAAGAAAGGTGGCAAAAAGTTTTCAGATGGTGAAATAGCTTTTCCAAACAAAGGTTATGCTGTGCACAATGCATGCTTTTTACTGGAGCATTTGGACTGTGACCAGAGCCCCCATTGCAAACTCTGGGTTCTGATTGGCTACTACGGAGTCACAAAAAGCTGAGGGTGGAAAAAGCAGCTGTGGAGGAGAGCAACACTGGCTTGGGTAGAGGGGTGGAAGCTCAGTCCCTCTTCCCCCACGCCTAGGCAGAGGGAATGGAGATGAAGCTTGCTGGGGAGCAGACTTCAGGACAAAGGAGAGCCTGGGTTATCTCATGAGAAGCTGATTCCCCACCAGGTCAGAGCTGTGCAATCAGGGACACAGGTACCCAGAGAAAGAGTGGGGAGGGGTTGGCAAGCTAGCTGGGAGAAGCTGCCTGGTCAGGGACCTACAGAGGGAAGTCCTCTGTTTAGGATGGAAAGGTTTGCACTGCAGGAAAAGAGACCTGTAGAGGGAATCCCCTGCTTGTGTGTGGAGGTGCTGGAGGAGAGAGACAGCCCAGAGAGGGAGTGGGCTATGAGAATCCCAAATCTGCATGGGTGTGTGAGGGGACTCTTAACCCCTAGTGTTTGCAGGAGGTGTATTTTTCAGAGGGAAGCTACAGAAAAGAAGCCTGTTACCTGCACTGGCTGATCATAGACTTGTTTTTGCTGAGTTACCAAGAAAGAGCAGAGTCCACCTTACCCTGAGCAGCAAAAGCCTCACCTCTACCACCTAGTGGTGGATCATACTGTATTGCCATTTATTCTTATGGGAAGGGGAGCGTTACCAGAGGGAAATTAAACTGGGTTATGAGGGGGAAAACTATTTTAAAGTGTTATAATCAGGTGAATGTAATCACTGAGGTTGTTTGATGCAAGTGGGACCACCCAGTGTGGTGGAATTATTCATCTATTGTTGCAGTTGTAAATTCTATTCAAATTGTTGGTTTTATTATTAACTTCTCTCTCTTCTCTTGATTAATAACTTCTTTTCTGTATATAGTTGTGTATAAAAAAGAAACCCATTTATTTATTGGACGTAAAGTAACTTCTTGGGTAGTGAAGGTGAGGGACACCTCAGTCAGCAGACCTACCTGAGGGGGTTCCCAGGGCTACTGGCATCCTGAGAATCCAGAATCTGGCATACTGCCCAGCTGAGCATGCTGGTGAGGTTTACATAAAAACTAAAAAAACCTTTTACTTAGCTGTGAATAGAAGGACAATAGCATTATTCATACCCTGTCAGTTGATCTGTACATGTATTTTACCATCATTTTCAGAAGCCATACAGATAGAATTCCATCCATAAATTTTAAAAAATGTTTCCTTTTTTAAACTGAATTCCACAGTCAAACACAGGAAGTGTTTTGCTCTGATCAGACTGTATTCATGATTGTACTGTTTAAAACATGGAGGAGGCAAGGATTTCATAGGATGATATCTTGTACTGAAACAACTGCATAGTTGGGATAGAGTTAGACAAGGTTTTGAATACAGGACATTCTTCTGCTGCAAGACATTCTGTTTAAAATACTGACAGGTACCCTGGCCAGTCAAGGGTAGTTAAGCTGTGCTTATTGCTCAGGTTACTTCTAAATGTTCACACACAAGTGAAGAGAACATACTCTAGTTCTGGGCAAAGAAATAGCTCATTGTACTAAAAAACAAAACAAAACAAAACAAAAAAACCCTCAGCCTCACTGCCATGCACAAGTTTGAGACTCAAAGGAAGCCATATTTTCAACCCTCCCAGCAAGAGGATGGAATTTCATCCATTCACAAATGGGGTGGGATTATGGACACGAAAGTCTCAGCAGCTATTTAAAAAAAAAACAAGAAGTCATTTGTATCTTCAACTCGAGAGGTTACTGGAGGGGAAAAGTGCACAAAAAGGGAGCTCTGGAGAAACACGTCTCAACCTGCCTACCAGACCATCAGACAGTAGGAGTAAAATCAGCAGCTGTCAGGTGAAAGGAGACCCCAGCAGTCTGATTTACAGAAAAAAAATCAATCAATCTGTAGCTATATATTATGTTTTAATATAATATTACAAAAGTGACAGTCATGACTCAACACCAAGATATGAAAAATGATACTGTTATTGTCTCTCTAAATACATCGTGGAGAATCTGACTATAAGGAACACTAAGCTTTCATTTCTCAAGGTGAAATTTACCACAGTGCTCTGAACTCACAAAGACATCGCAGTGCCACTTAACAGCCACGTAAGCCTTCTGTTCTCAGAGAGAGAGAGGGCCAAATATCTTGTGCAGCAAGTTAAATCTCTTCATTCTTAAATATTATATACATGTCTACGCTCACATGAAAGGAACACACTCATGAACTTTGCGCCACTTATATTAAGACATCATGTCTGTAGAACTTTGTCTTCAAAGGTATGTTGCAAAAGCTGAATTCGCACAATAGTGCTGTGAGGTAGGTAGATAAATTATCTACAGACTGAAATAATAGTAACTGATACATAAAGAATAAATGGCTTAAACTTTCAGTAGTATACCCTAATTTGGGGATGCTTTTCTTCTGAATTCCCAAACTAGAACCTGCTATTCCAAAACTGCAGATCATTTCCAATGTCCATTCATACTTCACACCATGGAGTCAAAAATGTAGGCATCCCAAATTCTGTTACATTTTTGGAACAAAATTGGGTTACACATGCCTGCAGTGGCTCAGGATAGAAGCTAGGAGGTGCTAGAGCTGCCCTCCTTTCCCCTGTACAGTGCTGTCCTAAATGACTTGCACAGAATTACACTGTGGCCAACTTCAATTTCATCACTAGTACTGTAATATTTAGCATTTTTCTCAAAGAGCCAGTGAGACAGGGTAAGGGAAAAGGAGCAGGGAACCAGCTTGTTGCACCCTCCCCCTTATCAGAGTAAGTTTCAAAGCCTGCCAATAAGGCAGATCCACCATCCAAGCTGACGAGGGGCAAGCCCTTTCCCCTTTTGCTGTGAGGGACTAAGGCCATAGCCAGCACTTGCAGCCCTGCCAGGGCACAGCCTGAGCTGACTCCTAATGTAGAGCATCCCCTTCCAGGGCAAAGGGCTAACTAGTCCATCCCTATAACCGGACCCACTGGAGAGTCAGGGAGGGGCAGCAGTGACAGCCCAGGAAAGCCCTGTGCAGGACCAGAGGAGAAGCCCAGGAGTTCTGGCTCCAGTGAGGACACTCCACAGCTAGCAGGTTTCCCCTTACCTGCAAGATCAGGGAACATGGCAGCCCTGGAAGTACCCAACCCTGGCCAGCTGGAGTACCACAGTGGCAGCTACAAAAGCGGGATGAGCAGGAGAGTGAGCAGCCCTGGAGGAGAAACTGAGGAGGGAGCACTGAGGACTGGTGAGGTGCAGCAATTCTGCCCACATTTGTGTTTATTCATTTTAAATGAACTCTTAGGCCTCCTGGGTGGGAAGACTGGGGTTGATTGTATATGAAAGCACTCAGACTCCAACCCAGAGATTGAGTGCCATGTATAGTTTCATAGATGTTAGGGGCTGGAAGGGACCTTACAGATCATAAGGGTCCAGGCCCCCTGCACTTGGACAGAAAAGACTGCTGGGGTCAGATGACTCCAGCAAGGTGGGCATCAAGATGCCAAGACTTGAAGCACTCCCAGCCCAATCAGGCCTCCAGGACTGACTGAAAAACACGGTGGCTTATGGAAGGAGTGTAGGGGTGGAGGAGCTCCCAATAGACCCTGAGGCCCTTATCCTGGACAGCGTTTTGGGGTCTGAGTCCTCCCTTGTGGGTTGTTGCATCCAAAGGGAAAAGATACATCATCATCTGATGAGACATCATAGAGACAGCAACATCATGTTTGTACAGCAGTGGGGCTCCAGATATTGAAGTGAACCAAGTGGCCCAGCACTACCACCCCAGAAGAATAAGAAGGCACAAGAATTCTCCGTTCTAACAACAAGTCATAGCAGGTGAGTCTGGAGTTGGGGCTTGAATGTCCGGGACTAACGGGGATTGCCCCTCAAAACTGGGCCAGCAACAGCGGCTCCAGCACCACCAGCGCTGCAGTCCTGCTCCCAGTGCCCCCATCGCATGCTCCTCTGCTGCTGCACACACAGCACCAGCACACGCTCACTCTGGAACAGCCCTGTGGGACAGAGAGGTGGGATCAGGCAGGTGTGCTCCGCACCACTCAGCCCTCTCCCCCCAGTAATATTTTCTAGCACTGTTTATGGAGATGAGCAAGACGTGGCATCATTCCCCATAGTCGGACACTAATAGTCTAATTTTCATTAACAGGAGGCAACCAGGTCTACAGACTGGATGGTAGTTATTTGAGAGGTGAATGTTTGGGTAGGGCCAAGGGAAATGCATCTCCCCCTTAGCACCTAGATATAAAAGTGCAAAAAGGAAATAAAACCAATGTCTGCAGTATATTTAGTGGAGCCCACTCTCCACTAGGAAACCACATTTAATTTCAACAGTCTAAGGATGTGCTTGCAAGAGCTACTAACTGGGGAAGTCATTGGCAGCACAGCTCCAACAGAACCATCTGCTGCTACAGGGAGAAAGAGACACACACAAAACACACACACAGCTTGGAAACTAAAGGGTACATATGGTCATATGGTTCAAGCAGATCCATGGTGCTGTGAGCTCTCACACCATGGTTCATCTAGATCTGTAAGGTTTGAAGGCTATACATGATGCTTTTTTCTTATGAAGGGAAAGGAGATACCTGTTCCTCCCCCCATACCATCCTTCTCCCTACACACACAACAATGTGAAGGAAATTCTACTTTCACAAACTCACCCCAAAAGTAGGAGTATTTTAGGGTGCTCATGGAATATTATGCATAGATATTTTCCTGAATTAAATTTACAAATATAATGTGTGGTCTCTATTTGTACCTAATTTTAAACTGTGGTTAGATGCATCATTTTTATGTTTTTATGCACCATGATATTGGATGTGAATGTATTTTGCATTTATGAAGAGACTCATATTACTCAGTCAAGTGATTGCTGATTAGGTATCAGGGGGCATAGCTACATGAGACATGTACTGCAGACTTGCATAATTAGCTCTGCAGTAAAATGTCAGTGTCTATATGTGCAGTGCTATTAAGACAGAGTAAACTAATTAACTCCATTGTAGGCAAGTACTTACAGACACTAGTCCTATCCTACAGTAGACTTATTTACTCCACTGCAATGCATATGTAGATGCTGATGGGGCTGGCTGGGACACAAGAATGCTTCAGTGCAGGGGCTGCCTGCCAGCTAGCCCTGCCCTAAAGCACTCTTGTGCACCAGCCAGCCCCTCTACAGCACACTGAGCCAGGTAGGAGCAGCCCTGGACTGGGAGGCTGACCCCCAGGACCTCCTCCCAGGTGAGCCTGCTCTGCTCCAGCTCAACATGCTGTGGTCCCAGGCGCATGTATAAACAGCACTCCCAGGAGCAATAAACTCCAGCTTGAAGTGCACCAGAGTTTATTCAGGCATGCTAATTGCATGTATATATGTGCCCAGGATGGAAAAACGCTATTCATACTGTGACAGGCTCATGACCACCATGCCCAAGGATGACCCACATCATACCTTCCTCTTGAGCTGCATCATACCTGGGTCTATTCTTTCGCTGTGACTTGCTGTTTATACTGTGTTGTACCTCTGGAGGTAGTGATCAGTGGTTCCCGTATGGCCCAGGGTGACTCTACTGGCATGTCTTCTGTGGGGCTCCTCCTCCACTACACTCCACCCCTATCCACTTGGGTGTTTATGATCAACCAGGATGACACGGGCCTTCTCCTTCTGTGCTGGGGCCCAGTGAAGATGATGGCTGCAGGGGGTCTTGCTGGTATCCTGTCTGCTCTGAAAAGTACAACATAACTGAACATCTAACTTAAATAGCCTGGACGGTGTGCAGGACAATGATGCCCCCATGCAGAGCACTTTCCTTATGCACATGGGTGCCTCGATGGGTGAGTGGGACACACCATCCACTCACCCACATTTAGGCTTGCAACGCCTCCTAGTGAGCCAGCTTTCTAGTCCGGGTTCTGCCATTTTGCTGCCCAGCTAGGTATGGTAATGCTGTGAAGCACACTCTGCCACTCCTACCCAAAGATCACAGTACAGTCAACCCCCCACCGGTGCACTCTGGGTCTGCGACACTCTACCAGAATGCGCAGCACCAGGGGGGCTCCATACCGAGTTTTCCCCTTGGTAGATATCTGCTGTGCCTACTGGGCCTCTCTCTCCCAGCCCCACCTGACCTGCGTATCCTGGTGTGGGTGCCCACAGGTGTCAGAAAGTGTAGCTGGTGGGCTGCTAGGACCCAGCACCATCAACTGAACTGGCTCTGGGTCAAGTCCCCAGTGCCCCTGACTGGGGTCAGGTCCCCAGTGTCCCATCGGCAGCTGGGGCTTCCTGGATTTTCCCAGGGAACTTAGCCCCAGGGAAAGCAACTAGCTTCCAGCCAGTAACAATGCATGTGTTCAGGTCCTCCTTGGTCACTTCAGCAGTGGGATATGCACTCACCACTTGTCCAGGCATGCTGGCCTTGGAGGGACATGCCAGGTCTTCTCCAGCCACAGGGAGATCACCCAGCTCTGCTGCTGGTGCTCCTATGTGCTTTTCCCCAGCTTCTGTCTCCAGGCTTCCTTTAACCCTGGGGCCTCCAGGCTCCAGACCAACCTGTGAAGCTCCTTCCAGCCATGTGGTGCTGGCTGGCTTGCCTGCAGACCAGCCACATGGACACTGGCACTGTGGTGAGTAGTGTGGGAGCCTCTCATAGACACCAAAGAGGAACAATGCCTAGCTGACTTAGGAGAAGTAGAAGGTAGGGTAGGTTTGCATCTTTATAGACTAATTAAATCAGCGATATATAGCATAATCTTTCATAAGGAGAGGGCTTACTTCATCAGATGCTTAGGAAGAGTAATCACCAAGAATTCACATTTGTGATGGCTATGCATTTTGGCCAGCCAAACTGTCTGGTATGTAAGTGAGTCCAGACCCATCTTCAAACAATGGTGGTTTACATTTAATTAGAGGAAGGAGTGAGAGAGTCTCTCTCTTTCTCTGACAGCTAGTAACTAAGGATATTGGATTAGTAATCTTTGTCTGAAAGGATGAAAATATTTTCTAATTATAATTGGATCAGGGTAGAATACCTGATCTGATAAACAGATACACATCTGGAGAAGGAAGTTACCTCAATAGAGGTATGCAGATGAGCATGTAAGGATGAGTACTTAAAAGTTGCTTTGGAAATACATTTTGGTCACTCTGACCATTGGGTGACTTAGTCCACCAAAGGAAAGCTGGGTACAGTAGTGCAAACTGGCAGGATTGTTTGCAAAAACTGACTTAGATCCAGCAACCATACTGTAGTCAGTAGAACAAGTCAGGGTCAGATCAGATAGAGTTCTTATAGTTTCTTTTGTTTGTTTTTTTTATCTCTTCCTGCTATATACTCTTGCTGTTCTTATGATTTCTCTTGTTTACGTAATAAATCTCTGACATTTCCTATACCTTACATATTGATTGTGGTAAATGTGATTCATAGACTGTAAGGCCAGAAGGGACCTCAGAAGATCATCGGGTCCAGTCCCCTATGCCAAGTAGGAAAGATAACTGGGGGTCAGGTGACCCCAGCAAGGTGACTGTCTAGTCTCCTCTTGAAATTTTCAGAGCATTTTGGTAAACCCAAGTTAGTTGGTCCTAAAGGGGTGAACTGACCCTGCCCCCAGTGCTTGCTGCGGCACTGAGAGCTTTTATGAAGCTTTGTGAAGTGCTCAGCACTGCCACAGACATTGGGGGCAGGGTCAGCATAACATAGGCAGCGTTCCTGCCTGTGCTCTCCACATGCCAGCCCGAATGCCTGCTGTGGTGCTGAGACCAGTGGCTGCTCCAGAGAACCGGAAGCAGCAACTTTAAAAGTTTTGGGGGTTTTTTTGTTAACATTTTCCTCAGCATACCTCCTGGCATGCTGAGGAAAATGTCTCCATGCGCCACTAATTGGTACGCATGCTGGGGGCTGCCTATCCCTGAGATAGCTATTTTTCAGTAGCATAAAGAGTTGTACACTGTGGTAGCAAACATGGGCTGCAGCAATGTCCTGCTTTTGGACAACACTGCAACAAATGCAAAAGGCTGAATCATTTTGCTAGAGTTTGCAGAGAAGACTGCAGGCACAGAAAGGAACTGTGTGTGAGAGCATTGCACAGTGAGGTGAACTGCAGCATTGGAAGTGGCAACGAAGAGCAATGAAGTATGTCATAATCAGCAATCCCTTAATTTAAAGATTATTGCTACCACAGCTCATTATTGAGTCTTGAGGTGACTTGGAGTCCAATACTTGAGCCACAGATCTATCTGCAGAAGCTGTAGGTCTTTCTGTAGGGGAGAATAACGTGTAGATTGGGAATCTTCTCCCTGCCCTTCCTCCACTCTCTCTTCTCTGCTTCGAGGGCAA
>NW_017729004.1:43320672-43326237 GCF_001723915.1 Gavialis gangeticus | reverse complement strand
TCCCTTTCCTTCCTCCACTCTCTCTTCTCTGCTTCGAGGGCAAGACACTTTACCACAAAATAGGATGCCACTTGGTTGAGATTATGGTGCCATTGCAGTTGGTTGGCAACCAGCTCCTCCCAGCTCTTGATGACACTATCCAGTTTCTTGAGGTATGCCTCCGATGTGTCCTATGTGTAGGGATAGTACAAAGATACAGTCTGAAACTTATCTTCAATTTTACTGCACCCCTCTACAGTACATATTTTCTGAATAAGACTCACTGCCTGACAGGTCTTTAGCCCTAATATAAGTACAACATTGACTTGTGTACCAGTGTCCAGTTTAAAAGTCACAGGAGTTCCATTTCTTTCCAGCATGATATTCCAGTCTTCTGACGATATTGTATTTGAGGGGCTTGGGAAGTTGAACAAAGAATATACAGTTCAGCTGTTTAAACCCCATATTCCTACAATACATGCTTCCAGGAAAATTCCTTTAGCTCTAAGACAAAGCCTGAAAGCAGAACTAGGGAATCTGGTTGCTCAGGATGTTATTGAGAAAGTAGAGGAAATGACAGAGTGGATTCATTAGTAATAGTGCAAAAAAAAAAAAAAAGAAAGAAATGGAACCTGTAACCTTCTTGGGGCCGATTATTTACCTTTGGCCCACCCACCTGTTTCTGGGCCAACCGCCTGCCTTCCTGCCTGCTATGCCTTGTTGTTAATTAATTAATTATCTTAATTAGGCAGGAGGCTGCCCATTTTCTTGCCCTGATGCCAGGGGGTGCTACCTGCGGCTCCGTATCTTCCCTACACCGCAGCCCATGCTTCACAGATGGCATCCAGCTGTTAATCTCACCGGCCCCACACTGGGCCCCAGAATCCTCCAGTTCAGACCCCTCTAAGATCCCTTCATTCAGGCGGCCTACCCTGCCCTCATTCAGGGCTGCCTAGCTCCCTGAACCATTTCCCCTCTCGGGCGTGGTCCCCCCAGGACCTCTGGCCACACAGGCCCTGGCCTCATCTCTAAGGCCAGTCAGGACCCCAGGCCCTCAGCTCTGGGCATCCCTCATGGTGGGCCCCTGGCCCTTTTGACCAGTCTGGTCCTGGCCCCAGCACTGACCAGTCAAGGGTATTCTACGTCAGGCCTCTGAGCCTCTAGCCCCACTCTCTCTCTGGGGTCTGCCCTCTGGACCCTACTAGCAGGTCCTGGTTGTGGGAGCTGGGGTTAAGGCCCTGACCTGCCTTTCACTGGGATGGTAACTGGCCTGGCATTTCCTGCAGGCTCCCATGCCACTGAGAGCCCCACCAGGCCACCCACTCCTGGCAGGGTGCAGTTTTAGGTCATACCCAGGACAAGGAGCCTCCTAGCCATCCCCTACAGCTCCTCCCTTACCTCCAGGATGTTCCAAGCCTTGCAGCCAGGCGATGTTACTGCCTGGGCTGCCAGCAGGCAATTGATCTGTTTATATACACAGCCAGGGATCTAAAACTGGCTGCCGCAGTCAAGCACCTGCTGGCTGCTTGGCTCAGGTCTTAAAGTGGCAGGCACAAACAGGCCTTGCCACAGAACCTTCACCTTCGCCTAGGTCAAAAAGAGCTTAATAAATATGTAAAAAGGTAACATTTTTCCATTCCCACCAGGGAAGAAAATCTTTGGATAGATGGTACAAGCAACATATTCCTCCACATTAGATGCATCAGCTAGGTTTTGGCAGGCTCCATTAAAAAAAAAAAGCAGACTTTTGTGCATATTCAACACTCCATACAGAAGATTCTTCTTTCGCATATTGCCTTTTGGGTTATGTTCAGCACAAGAAGTCATTCATAAATATATAAAACAAAAAGTTGATGGTACTTAAGGTACCAAATTATATATAAATGATTTTAACAGGAGGTCCCTCTCAGGGCCAGGTCTCATGACAATCCACCCACCTGTCTAGGGGCACTCTGCACATTTCCTGTCACGACTTGCTATTATGATATCAGTTGTAATGATGCGGGAGGCTGCCCATTAAGTGCCCAATGCCAAGGGCGTTATACACACTCCAAACCGGCCCTACATCATGTCTCATACCTTGCAGATGGCTGTTGCAGGGCACCTAGGGGTGCCTACACCTTTAAGAGCAGAAACAGCTTAGCAAAGGAGCCTGGCAAGATACAAGAGCCCCACAGCTCCAGGTTGCCTGAGTAATAGGCTAACACAGAAATTAGCCACCACCTGCAGGCGGTCAGCTGACTGGAAGGAGTCAGAGCCCAGGGCTCCAGTTCAGGGCTGAGGCTGGCCTGCGGTCACTCTCTTTAGCAACTGCCAGGAGAAGGAGCTTCTGGCACAAGAGAGTGGCCCAATGCATCTGGCTGCCTGCTTTGTTACTTCCAAGCACAGTAAGACTCCAGGGGCTCACAAGGTCTCCAGAGATAAGAGGGGTTGGTATTTTAAGGGTGGGAGTAGGCCCTCTTAAAGGGGCAGAGCGCTGCCTTTATTATTAATGTTATGTTGTAGCCCAGGGGCTTAGGTTTGTGTTATTGTTTGAACTGGTGGACTGGAAAGAGTCTAATAGGAGAGAAGCAGACCTCATTGGGGCCATACAATTGTGTAGAGCCCCAGCACCAGAGGGGTACAGTCTCAGGGGCTGCAGACAGCCCAGCGCGAGAGGGGCATGAGCTGCAAGGTGCCAGAGAGCCCAGCTCCAGAGGGGGTGTGAGCTGCAAGGGCCAGGGGCCCAGTATGAGAGGAGTTTGTAGGCTAGCATCTCAAAGCTGGGCCCAGCACAGTGGGTCTAGGCTAGAAGCCTTCACCAAGGAGGGTTCACTGGGCCACATGCATACCCCCCCCCTCTCACTCGGGCCTCTTTCACTCTGCCCATTCTCACTGGGCCTCTTCTATACTGCCCCTCACTAGGTCACACTCAAACCACCCTGAGCAACACCTTCAGGCCATTGGGCTTACCTACTCACTCTCAAGCTGGCCGATCCCCATGCAGCCTTCTGGATCACACAAGCTTCCCTACTCTATGTGGCTCCAGCCTTATGCCTCACACTGGGCTGGTTCTGCCCCTAGCCCCTCGCCAGGTGACTTCACACATTCACATACTTCTGGGGGTTGCTGCCATGTGCTGCCCTTCAGGCCGCCTCTACAGCCCTACTCAACACATCCCCTGGTGCAGCCCTTCAACTCACCCTTGCAACCCTATTCTATGCCTGCTTACACATAGTCCTTCAGGCTGCAACGGTGCACCCTACTCTATGAGGGCCACCACACATACTTCTGTCCCCTCACTGGGGCTACTCTGTTCATCTGCCCGCCTCACTGGGGTGCTCTGGAGTCTTTCACTCCATGGGAATCAGATGTCCAGAGACATGCCAGTCCCCCATGCCTGTCCCTACATCAGGGTATCCCACCAGGATGTGGGGGCCTGGGTTATAAGGCACCCTTACCCACCTTTCACTGGGGAAGCAACTGACCTGGCATTTCTGGGGAACTACCCTGCCACAGGTAGTCCCACCAGGCCATCCTTCCCAAGCAGGGTGCAGTTTTCAGTCATACCCAGGACCAGGAACCTCCTACCATCCCCATAGCTCCTGCCCTAACCTCCAAGATGTTTCTGAGCAGCAGCTCAGCTGGGTGGTGTCTTTCCAGCTGCCAGCAGCAGACTGCTGCCTCAATCCTGGGAGCCTGGATCTAAAATGGAGGCTGCTGGCCCCCTCCTCCTATCCCAGGGCTCTCTGGTACTCATGTGACTACCTCATTAGGGCTAGCCCTCACCTGCAGGCTGCCCTGCTGCCTGCTGTCAAGCCTTAAAGTGGCAGGCATCAAAGGTGCTCTGCCACAATCATTTTTTTAATATGTGGATTTACACTGGAGGAACATGATCAGAGGCTTCAGAGAGTTCTGGAAAGGGCTCAGTAAACAGAGTTAGAACTTAACAAACAAAAGTGTAGATTTAGAGTCAGAGAAATAACATATTTGAATGAAAAATTAACAGATCAAGGTGTACAGATGGATCCCAGCAGGGTAAAATTAATTACTAATGTGCTACCTCCCACAGATAAGGAAAGAGTGCAAAAATTTCTGGGCATGGTAAATTTTGCAGGGAAATGTAGTGGTGCCATGAACCAGAGGTGGCTGCAAGGTCTGTTCATGGCTACACAACTTCTGCCTTGACTTTGGCTTAGCATGGTACCGTCCTTTTTCCCCACCTGCCATGCCTCAATGGAAATATATTGGTGTTCAGGGAGACTGCCCCAGGGTTCCAGAGTGAGTCCTTCCTCTTGTACCCAGCTGGCCCCAATCTTGCCCCTCCAGGCTTTATCAAGGCCTTAGGGCACCGGTTGGCTTAGGGGCTATATTTGTGGCTTCCATTCTCCCCTGTAGCCATGCCCATGCCTCAGAAATGTTACTCCATGTCCATTTGCAGGGGGCAAACAAAGCTGCCCCCAGCACAGCTTTTGGCCCTCAGGCCTCAAACATTTGTCCAGTCCCCAACTTTGGCCCTTTTATTCTGGCTGCACCCCTTAACCCATTGCCCTGGGCCTTGACTCCTGGGCCTCAGCCCCATCTCACACTCATGTACTTTGGACATCTGGCCCTCAGGGCAGGTAGGCTGCTCTTACTGTATCAGCCTCAGTCTTTTGGACCCCTGGCCCCAGGATAGGCTGCCTGTCACATAGTGCCCCCACCAGGCACACCTCCATGGCCTCCACATCTCCACCATAGCCACAATCCATTCATCTGGTATCAAGCTCAAAACATAATATAAACACAAGGAAACTGCTTCACAAACTAAGAGTCTTCCCCACTAGTGAAGCTATATGTTGCCTGTAATGGGGAACATATGCTGGCGTTATGTTGCCCATAAGCCATACCTCCCTGGGAACCATCATGTCAGCTCCTTTGGGTGGCTTGGGTGCCTGCCTGCCCACCTGCCTGTCTCCAGCAGCCTTTTCTCTTAGAAGCTTCTTTCCCTGAAGCATACAGGGCCAGACTATCCCTTGGGCCTCAGACCCTGGGTCTGAGTGCATCTGCAAGGGCCCAGCAGGGGTGGTAATGCTCAGAGGCAACCAACATGGGTTCATTGAGGAAAGGTCCTGCCTGACTAACCTGGTTTCTTTTCATAATCAGGTCACAGAGTCCCTGAATGGGGGCGTCAGGTTGGATGTCGTCTTCCTGGACTTTAAGAAGGCCTTTGACACAGTTTCCCACCACATTCTCTTTAAAAAACTAGGGGACTGTGGCATTGATGCCTACACAGTCAGATGGGTGGCAAATTGGCTAGATGGTTACACCCAGAGAGTGGTGGTAGACGGGTCATTTTCGACCTGGAGGGATGTGGGCAGTGGAGACCCTCAGAGCTCGGTCCTGGGGCCTGTATTGTTCAACATCTTTATCAGCCATTTGGATGTGGGTGTGGAATGCACGCTGTCCAAATTCACTGACAACACCAAATTGTGGGGTGAGGTGGGCATGCTGGAGGGGAGGGACAGAAACCAGCTAGATCTAGACAAATTTCTTTGCCTCCATTTTCCTAAGCAGGGACCGGAACAGTCACCCCCTCTCTGGGCCCCCCTTAGATCCCAGGGGAGG
>NW_017729004.1:43310446-43315672 GCF_001723915.1 Gavialis gangeticus | reverse complement strand
ATGAACATGAAGCACCAAAGCGAGGAAGCGGTCAGTAAGGCTAACCGCACCTTGTTGTGCATCTACAGATGCATCACAAGCAGGTCCAGGGAGTCCAGGGAGGTGATCCTTCCCCTCTACGCGGCCACAGTTGGAGTACTGCATCCAGTTCTGGGCACCACACTTCAAGAGGGATGTGGCTATCATTGAGAGGGTCCAGAGAAGGGCAACTCGCATGGTCAAGGGGCAGTGAGGCAGGCCCTATGAAGAGAGGCTAAAGGTCCTGAACCTATTCAGCCTCCACAAGAGAAGGCTGAGAGGGGATCTGGTGGCCATTTACAAACTCGCCAGGGGGGACCAGAGGGAATTGAGGGAGGCTCTGTTCCCCCGGGCACCTCCCAGGCTTACTAGGAATAATGGCCACAAATTGTTAGAGAGAAGGTTCAGGCTGGACATCAGGAGACATTACTTTACAGTTAGGGCTGCCAGGCTCTGGAATGGGCTCCCAAGTGAGATGGTACTCTCTCCTACCTTAGGGGTCTTCAAGAGGAGACTGGACAGATATTTGGCTGGGGTGATATGATCCTGGCACCCATTCCTGCCGGGGCAGGGGGTCAGACCTGACGATCTGTTTAGGTCCCTCCTGACCCTAAGCATTATGATACTATGATTTATGTTACTGTTTTATCTGGTGGACCAGGCTGAGGCTATTGGGGGAGGAGGAGGCCTCACTGGGGTGCACTAATGTGCAGAGCCCCAGTGCCAGGGAGCACAGTGACAGGGGGTGCGCAGACCCTAGTGCCAGGGGGCACAGCGCCAGGAGGCTCAGAGATAGGGGGGCAGACCAGACCCAGCACCACAGGTCAACATCTATATACCATCTGCGAGGTATGGGCCACCATGTGGGGGAGGTTTGGAGTGGTAGGTAGCGACCCCTAGTGTCAGGGTAGTAAATGGGCAACCTCCCACCTGAGTAACAACATGATTATTGTTCCATCAAGGCACGGCAGGTGAGAAAGATGGGTGGGTAGCTCAGAGACAGAGGGTCGGCCTATGTTAGACAGGCCCAAGGATGGACCACATCACAGACAAATACTAGCAAATTTGTACCACTACTCTGTGACATAATGCCCATGTGCTTTGCAGAACACATTGTTCTGCTGCTCCATGTGCTGCAGGGAGACAGGCTAGAGCACAGGGTGCCTCAGCATGGGGGCTAGCCAGAAGACAGCCCCCACGCTGAGACACCCTGTGCCCCAGCCAGCCAGCCAGGGATCTACTTGAATTAAAAACGCCATGGGCCTAGCCCACTAAAAATTGGGGGCTAGCCAGCCAGGGAATAGCACATAGACGTGGGGAAGAAGGCAGCCCAGGACTGTCTGCTCCCCCTGTCTGCACACTGTAGATCCCCTGCACTGAAGCACTCTGCGCCCCAGGCAGCCACTGCCCAGCTGGCTAGGGCACAGGGTGCCTCAGCACAGGGATTCTGCCGTGTGTGTAGAGGGGAATCAGGCAACCTTGGGCTGCCTGCTCCACCATCTCCATATTTGTCCCTGTGCATGCCACTTTGGTGTGCTTTGCAATGCTTTTTCTTCAGGGTTTTTTTGCTACCAGGAAATCCTGGTAACAAATTTTGCCCTGGGGCTGTGAATTAGCAGCACCACACAGTTTAACATGCAAAGAGTGTAGTTTGAAATGCTGCAAAGAGTGTAGTTTGAAATGCTGCAAAGAGTGTAGTTTGCGATGCCACAAAGAGGTTTCCGGTGCCAATAACCACACGTGCCTGAACATCCGGATCCAGCCAATTACACTATGATAAGAACTGAACTGGAGCATTTGTAAGTACCCTACAATTAAGCCTACTGTATATAAACTCTGAGAAGAGGATGTTAACATTTTCCACCCAACTTTCAAAGATACCATACAGTTTCTTAGTAAAACAAACATCTAATCCACCTAAAAAACATTTTAAGATTGTAATATTATGGGCAACATTGAAAAAAAAGCTATTGGATGATATTAAGCTAATATTTCTCATACAGCCATCTCCACTTTGTTCTTGTTTATATACAAGCAGTTAAAAGATTTCCACAAGCCATGTACACTTCTGAACTTTAGTGCACATATATAAGCACACTCCTCTATGATCTTCATTCAGAAAGTGTACTTCAACCTTTCTCAGACGACTACAATACGTAGCGCATGTTTAGAACATGAGTAGAAAGGCAGCATCCTGGAATCCTAACAGCAAACAATCTGACATCTTCACAGTTAGCAACATATTCTAGCCAGGAGTGTAGTAACTGGACGATCTCCTGAGTCTGTAACCTTAATTTAAATTGGTTACCATGTGAAAGATCCACTCTCCAGATCACAGTAAGGTGTTCTTTAGAGCTTAAGACTATCCAGTCAGCTAAATCAGAAAAGGAAGCGTAAACCCTCAGCTCTGCTTCCATTCTCTCTTTTAACAGAGACAAAAATGCAGTTTAAAGCAGATAATTAACATTTACTCTAAATTCCAAACACAATTACTCCACTCTTGCATCTGCTCTAGACCACAGGTTCCCAAACTTTGTCTTAGTCTTAATTCTTCCAGATTTACCAGCTGCCCACATACCTCTACCAGTATACATTTTATATTTGAATCCCTTAAATGCCAATTATTATTAGAATGAAAATTAAACTTGCCATTACACAATTTCTCCTGTACCCCCCGCCCCAAGAGATGTCTCGCTTATCCCCAGGGGTACATGTACCACAGTTTGGGAACCCCTGCTTTAGACCCATAAAATGCATTACCATGAACCAAACATAAAAGAATGAGAGACCTTCCTGCCCAGGAAAGTTGGAATAGTACTCACCTATATTTACCTTGGTACTAATATCAAAATCCAGCAGACGCGTCACCACTTCATCAGCAACTGCTGAATCTTCAGTGTAATTGGGTGTGACCTGCCATGTGCATAACCCACAATGGCACATTTCCAGAGGGCTTCAGAAGCAGCTATTGAGCAAGTTCATCACCTCCCAGCTTGCCTCAGGGTGAGTTCCTAGGGACGTTACCCAGATCTACGCTTGTATTGATGTACAGCTGAAATGCTTGTCTTTTCCTCAATTCTTCTCACCCCTTTTGGGGCCAAGCAAAGCAAAAAACTGCCATATACAACACCTAGAAGGTACCAATATTCTTTGACCACTTTTAGAGCATGTTTGTAGCATGGCCAAGTTCTCTGGGCTGTTTCACAAGTTAAACCTGCTGTTGCTGTAAGTGAGTCAAGTGAAACTAATGGTACACAAATATGAAACAAGGATTCTATTTTATTGTCACAGCTATTAAGACAGGGAAAAGTGGATTTCCTTTTTTAAAAGTAATTGTATTTGTTTACCCACCTAATTTGGAATAGTCTTTTATACAATATATTAGTGTAATTTCTTCCTAGTTTTTATTCTGAAAAAGAATATATTCTGATGGATGACCTGTGTTATATCCCAAGTACCTTTCGTGCATATTCTAACAGGTATAGTTTGTGAGCATTATTAGTTTTCTAAAGTTTACCTATTGGAAGTCTATTATTTTCTACTACTCACTTTGAAAAGTATTGTTCTTATTCCACAAGAAATTATTAATCCATATTTGGAGGATAAAATAGTTAGAGCATAGTAGTAGTGATCATAAAAACCAGAAAGCAGTTCAGTAGAGAAACCACCCATAGTCTTGCCATGTTTAATTTTTATAAGTTCTTGTCAAATATATTTCTTTGTTTAGACTTTATTTTCCTAAAATCCTCCAAAGGAAAGAAAAGGAGCACATATGGTTATGAAACAGCATAAGAAAGAGGAACTCTTATGTATGTCACACATGAATGACAGCCACAAAATTAATTCTAATAAGGATAAACCAAAAATCTAAGAAATCCTCAAATTGTCAAGCATCCAAACTGATACCACAGCATGTCCAAATACAGATATGTACTGTATTAGATTCAGTGTCCAATATCTGCTCTTTACCTGCTTTTCAATTTTAAGTAATAATTGTCATTCTGATTCCCAGATAAAAACACTAAGATGAAGTTTAACTGGCGAACGCACATCAGTAAATGAAAAGTAAAATATCTTACATGCACAGTAGTAAATTCCAAGACAAGAATTATATGTAGAGCAAATTCAAGGTTACATTTAAAAAAGTCCAAATATAGAGTAGGGAAATACAAAAAAAATGTTAACTGTGTGGGTAGCAATACTGTCAGTAAGCATGCAATTATAATTAAGGCATGATACAGTTTATGGGATTGGACTGTTTCCTTGAATTAAAAGAAAACAGTTGCTAAAGATTAAGTCTCATTTTTTTTCTCATGGGTCACTACTGGGGCAGACTTACAGTTGTTTGTATGCCATAACTTCATGGTTCCTTGCCCCTTTTTGCCTGGTACTGTTAGTGATATGTTCTCACAACATTAATTGCATTTTACCATATGTCTTTGTTTAGTAACACTCCTGGGGTTTTCTAATTACTAAGAATCTAAAATATGCATAAAAGAAGAAACCCAAAGAGAATGTAACCATATAATATCCCTAATGCAATCAGGATATAAATGATCTTTTTTAATTTAAACTTTTAGAATAAATTCTTCACCGCTCTGAAGCAATACAAAGGTAGGTCTATTATAGCTGCCAGATAAGTGGGATTTTGTCTGCACTGCATCACAAAACCACTACTGAGAATGTTTTGGTGAGTCAGGCCTTTAATTTCCATGATGATATGGAAATTCACTGTTACAGCTGTAAGTATAAAAGTCTTAAATATATGTAAAAATTTTGTTAAAATTTTGATGATCAAAGACCACGCATCTTCATTCACTGTACTCCAGCCCTTCTCCCTCTGAGATCATACCACAAGCCTATTCTCTGGATTCTCTCAGGGTCCTGGCACATGTTACACTTAAGACATGATTAACCAATTAATCGCATCTTAAAGTTGTTACTCTGCCACACGTGCAAGTAATGGCATGATTAAACAAGGAGTAAGCCATAAAAAATGTGTAATAACTTTGTGGCTGGTTTCTATCATGCCATTAATTGGACGTGTGGCCAGGCTGTCACTCTACACTCTTGCCTGAGTGGCATTATGGAGATCTAGTGGGAAGGGGACAGCAATAATGGGTGCACTGGGCAGGGAAGCCAACCAGGTATGAGATGAGGCATAGAAACTTGTCAGAGACATGCAGATCTTCCCAAAACACTGTGCTG
>NW_017729004.1:43303702-43305446 GCF_001723915.1 Gavialis gangeticus | reverse complement strand
GGACGTGTGGCCAGGCTGTCACTCTACACTCTTGCCTGAGTGGCATTATGGAGATCTAGTGGGAAGGGGACAGCAATAATGGGTGCACTGGGCAGGGAAGCCAACCAGGTATGAGATGAGGCATAGAAACTTGTCAGAGACATGCAGATCTTCCCAAAACACTGTGCTGTGCAGTACATACTGTATTGGATACACCTCTGGACCTCCAACTCTTTTCTGCTGCCCCTACCCTCTAAGGATTAAAGACAACTGTGAAAGACAGGTGTTACCCAAAACCACAATCTGTTTTTATGGCCTGAAGATGTTTGGTAGAAGAAAAGGAGAAATGAGAGGGTTGGCCTGTGTGAGGGGAGAAAATCGGGGTGAGAAGCCAGTCCTGTAAGACTCACAGCAAGAGGTACGGCCAGAGTGAGGAATACATCACCACGCTTCTGCAGCGTGTGCTCCCTGCAGATAGGTGGGCAGAAGATCCAGGAGGGTATTTCCAGCCCTGGAGAGGGGCAGCCAGAGAGGAACCACTTCCGGCAGACTGAGGCAACGCCAGAGGCCAGCAGCTGGGGAGGGTAGCGGATCCACTGGTTCAAGTGCTCAGAGTACAACTGATGAACCTCAGGGTCTGAAGAGGCAGAGAACATCCCAAGGATGGCCGGGCAAAGACTGAAGCAGCAGAGTCAATGGGAGGTGGTCTGTGGGTTTAGGGAGCCTGTCCCATTGCTTCCTTTACATTTCTTGATTTTTTTCAAACCATGCTTCTCTCTCACAGTGCCAGGGAAAATGGCCAGGAGAGCTCCCCTCTCAGAACATGCTCAGCAGGCCTGATAAGCCTGGCCAGGGTAGGATCCCAGAGGAAGGGTTATTCATGTGGTTCTGATGAGTTGATGTGTCTTTTGTAAAGGGACAGGCTTGAATTGGTTGACTCTGGAAATTGAGGGGTGTGGATTTCATTTATTTTGATTTACTATCTGTTTGGTTTCTGGATCCTTAAGAGACTGAAAGGAGCCAATTAACCCAGAAAAGGGGAATGCATTAAATTTATTTTCTTCTTTTCTCCCTTCACTTAAGTATTTGATTGGGTCCTTAAAGGGTTGATCCACAAATGTATTTTGGTACCTCTTTCCTATGTAGGCACATACTTCTTACTGAAATCAGTAAGAACTTAGGCACCTAAGTCAGAGCTGAAGATCTGAGGTTTGGTCTTGTAGTCTACAGTCAATAAATAGATCAACTTACATGAAGCAATTAGGTCAGAACAGAGTGTTATCTGTGAGATTTAAGTGAGTTTTAGCTAAGTTTGAAGGCTTCGTTTTTAATCTTATTCAGGATAAAACAAGGACTGACAGTGAGTGTCATTCTAAATTAATATTGCACACAGTGAATAGCTATTTAATAATTTTTCTCCTTGCTCAATATGTGGCCCTAGGCCTTAATTACTGTACAATATTCAAGGACAGAGTTATCAATTACTACATGAACTTTTCTATGGAGCTTGCCATTATATTATCTGCAAGCTTTACAAACACATTTATTTTCACAATCCAACTCCTAGAATACATTTCAGCTATCCTACCTAGGGGGCCTGCCTTTGTCCCCCTGCAATCCTTTGCTTCATTCATGACAAACCGTAGTTTCCAATTTCCACAACTAAAGGGAAGTCATCAGCAAGCCCCTGCTTCTTCACTACACACCCAGATTCCATTGGGGGTGTGTGCCCAGGGCTCTCTCGGGGGGATTAAGGTGTCTCTTC
>NW_017729004.1:43301558-43303691 GCF_001723915.1 Gavialis gangeticus | reverse complement strand
CCTTCCGACTCATTGATTCTATGATTCTATGATTCTATGATTATGAGGTAGGTTCCTCCTATGCCCTAAATAAGGCAAAGTGTCCTGTGGAAAAATAATATGTTACCATGTCTCTGAAAACTAAATCAGAATTCATGAAGGAGGGCCACATCAAGGTTACACAGGCATCTTTGTATAATTTCCTAATTTCTAGGTCATCATTTTGCAAACTTGGTAATGTTCTTTCCGGCTTAGTACAGAGGTTCAAACAGCCCAAGGCAAAAGCACTCTGTGTTACACTTTACTCTAAGTGCCCTACGTTAGGTCAGGAGGGAATGGAACAGACATTCCCCTTTCCTGGGGTGGGGGAAAGGGGGAAAGCAGGGTGCCTGCACTGGCTGAGGCCAGCAGGCTGTGGATACTGAAGCACACCTCCCAACACCTAGACCACCTCTGATTGGCCAAGCCAGCTCTCTCCCCAGTCCCACTTCATCTCGTTCCCCATGCCCCCTCCCCCCCACCACACAGCCAGCTCTCACCCGCAGCCAGGCATGCCCCCCACCCCAACCAGTGCTGGCTAGCTTGTGTGGGTGTTGGGGCCAGGCCCATGCAACAGGGGTATATGCTCCCCCACCAGTGTACCATGCCTAGTCAAAAATACACCCATGATCCCTAGGGTACAGGGATGTGTGAAACCCCCTGGACCCAGGGGACCACAGCTGCCATGACCTCTAGGGCTCAGTGGGGCATGAAACCCCACCAAACCTGTGGATTTCAGCTGCTATGATCTCTAGGGTTTGTGGGTGCATGAAATCCCTGGACCCTGGGGATCACAGCTGCTATAATACCCAAGAGCTCAGGGATGCATGAAACCCCCAGGCCCTGGGGATTGCAAGTACTGTGTTCCCTAGGGCTCTGGAGTGTGTGAAATCCCTGGGGATTACAGACCCTGGGGATTGCAGCTGCTGCAATCCCAAAGGCTCAGGGGTGCTTTACTGGGCATGGTGCGCTGGTGGGGCACCATTCCCCCGTTCACCCATACTCCATGTCACCACTGGCTGGTCTGGGGAGCAGAGGCTTTACCACCTCAGCTCTGTGACAGCCAAGGTGCAGGGCCAGCCCAGTTCAGCCAGAGCAGAGGAGCAGGGGCAGAACCTAGCCTGTTCTCCCTGTGAGGGGAGGCTAGCGGGGACTTGCAAAACATCCTAGGGTGCTGGGGGACTACAACCTAACATGATATGGGAGGGGATCTGGTACTGAAGTTTAACAGACCAGTTTAACCTAAATCAGTTACGTCTGATACTACATCAATCCAAATCTGTTTTAGACTGGGTTCCACCATTTTGAAACCGGTCCATATGCACTGAACTTACGTTCTATTACAGGTCTAAACTTGTTTCCAATCACTTATACCATTTTATGTGTAATTTCTGTGCCTAGCCTTAAGGTTTATTTTTAAAGAGCAAGCCAATAAAATAATTCCGTCTTCTGACATCATATTGGCAACCACATGGTACATGGTAGTGTTGGAAACTTTGGATATACTACATACACACACCTGTCACTTGAGCCAACAGAAATACTGGTAGCAAGAGCAGGTTGTGATAGTACGTTGTCATCCTTTGTGTGGACCAGTAGCAGTGAATGAAACAGTTTACACTGGGATTCCAGGTATTTGGTGACAGCAGAGGAATGTTAAGACTTAGGATATTAGAAATGACATAATAGATCAGACCAAAGGTCCATCTATCCCAATACCCTGTCTCCAACAGTGGCAGAAGTGGATGCTTTAGAGAGAGCTTTTGAACAGGGCATACCTAGAATGGTGTATCCTCTCTCATAGCCTCCCTGACATCCTCCATCATTTGTTTAGAGATACATCCCTGACTGTTCTGTTTAATAGTTATTAATGGATCTATCATCCATGCATTTGTCTAGTCCCTTTTTGAACTTGGCATGTTCTAGTCCCCTTTTCAATTTTTCTGTGTCTACAGCTTCCTATGGTAATGAGTTCCACAAGTTGACTATTCACTGCATTAAAAAAGTATTTTATCTTGTTAGTTTTAAACATGTCTCCTGCTAATTTAACTGGCTACCTTCTAGTTCTAACGTTCTGGGACTTGGTGACTAACAGTTCCCTATTCATTTTGCCCA
>NW_017729004.1:43284975-43296558 GCF_001723915.1 Gavialis gangeticus | reverse complement strand
GCATTAAAAAAGTATTTTATCTTGTTAGTTTTAAACATGTCTCCTGCTAATTTAACTGGCTACCTTCTAGTTCTAACGTTCTGGGACTTGGTGACTAACAGTTCCCTATTCATTTTGCCCATACTCTTCATGATCTTATAGACTTCTGTTATATCCCCACTCAGCACTCTTATTTCCAGACTGAAGAGTCCTTCATACCCTTGATCATCTTGGTTGCCCTTCTCTTTACTTTTTCTAATTTTACTACATCCTTTTCAAGATGCAGAGACCAGAACAGCACACAGTACTCAAGCTGTGGGCATACCATGGATTTGTAATGTAGCATGATGATATTTTCCACTTTGTTAGCAATTCCCTTCTTCATGATACTTGTTGGCACTGGATTTATGACCCAGAAACCTTGTTCTGGGCAGACTCATACCCTCAGACTGACCACAACCTCTCCATTCAGTAATAGGTGAATGTTATTGATACACAGTGATAGCAGATAAGAATAATGAAAACAATTCTATATCTACCAGTCCTAGAGCTGCACAGAGTCAAGGTACATCTGGCCAGTCTGCAAGCTTCACCCTGATGTTCACTCTTGAATGTCAGATGTCAGCAGCCTGGAAGCTGGAGGCCGAGACCTGATCCCGTCCCCTCCCGCATACCTGCCACAGTGGGATGAATGAGATGGGCTGGTGGGGAGATCAAGGTGAAACCAAGATGATCAAGGGTATAAAGAACTCTTCAATCTGGAAATGAGGGTGCTGAGTGGGGATATAACAGAAGTCTATAAGATCATGAAGAGTATGGACAAAGTGAAAGTGCCCTCTGTCCATGGTGGTCTCTGCTTCCCCGCTCGGGGGACCCTTGCTGCTCTGAAATCCCTCCTTTTGTATTCTGTTTTCCTTCTGATGACTCAATCTGTGGGCTTCGCTCATTGGCCTGTCTGTGGTCATCATACTGTACATATTCTGTCCTGTCAATATATTCCTTTGTTTCACAAACCCAACACATGTACACATCCTAATTTGGGCTTTTTCCGGTCGTCTCCTAATTTGGTCTGTTCCCCAAAACCAAAAATCCCAAGGGCTCTATAATTGGGCACTGTGACCTGATGCCACCTCATTTTATGGAACAGTGTAGTGCATGACTTCAATTTCCCAGTCTGTGTGTCTGTTTGCTACTTGCCTGTGTCAGACACTTTGCCACAAACCAGGCTTTTTAGAAATCAATTAACGCTTGCCCTGGACCATTGTTCTAATTGCTCACCCTTGCACATTGAGCTGATGTTTTTAGAGAACTCTATAGGCATAGGAATCTTGGTCTGCATTCTTGGCCACAAAGGGTAGTGTGTTCTAATGGGTATCAACTGAATTAAAGGATTAAGTGAATTGGAAGATAGTATGTTCCAGTGGGCATAGACTCTTCAGATCCTTTCTGCACTCCCAAAAATGACCCACTTCTTCCCACATTTTCTTCAACTGTCCCTCTGTTGTTTCTTCCCTCCCCTGGGTCTTTGACCCAGTCTCATTCCTTTCACTTAATCAGTTGTACACTCCACCCTTCAGGCTTCTGATCCTATACCCAGTTTCCATGATCAGCCCATCATAGTTTCCCTCTGCATCACACTAGTCTCTCCCCTCACCTTCTCCATATTTCAGTGTGCTTGTCCAGTTTCTTCTTGCCCACTGGCAGTCCCAGCCTCCCCACTTTTGGCTCTTCATCTAAACTATTGCTCTTACCCCTCCTTCTAAACTCAAGTCATTCCCTATTTTGTTCCAGAGCTTAAAACTTGTTGTTCCTCCTCTTAGATGCCAATAGCCAAATTTGAGATACCATATTTTCTCTGCAAGCACAGATATCTCCCCCTACTCCCACCATGAGGAGTCATGAAGGGTAGGAAGATTCAACTAGGAATTTTTTCTGGGAAAGTATTTTAAAAGCAATTATTTTAAAGGCCTAGTAGAAAAAGAATAGGAAATGAAGAATTTTTTAGATTTATTCAAAAATTGAATGAACTTCAGTGATAATAAATAATGCATCTAGGAGGGGGAAAAAAGACAGATGCCTAGGGATTTTTTTCTTTCATCTGTATTCACTCTAATTTAGTCTGCCTGCACAAAATAGCTGTAAGTAGGTACAGTCTTCCTGAAGCATGCAAATCAATGTATTGTAGTACACTTTAAAAATGCAAAAGACTATATACTGCTTTGGAATGTAAAGCAGGTGTCTTTATAGGGAAACAGAATATGATAACAGAAAATGAAATATACTAATCTCAGAGCACACTCCACTCCTGGGATCATTTCTCCCTCCATCCTAAATGAGAATTAAGACACCTATTTATCTGGGGAGTGGTCAGTACTGTAATTAGACCAGTATTCCCCATTGTGTGTGGAACAAAACTGTCTTCATCCATAGCTTACACAAATCACTCATCGTCTTTAGAGAGAGCTGCCATCCAGCAGTGCCTAGGTTGCTTCACAGTCAATCTGTACTTCTGAGCTGTTTCAGTATATTGTGGGCCTTTCACTGCCAATTGGCTTTCACTCAGAGAAAAAACATGAAACAAAAAAGACAGCAGCAGAAGGAAATACTTCGTAAGAAAAATCATTGCCTCTAAGTTGTTGATAGCTGAGAACATGGGTGGATCTAGAACAGGGGCAGCAATGTTTTTGGCCTGAGTACCAAAAATGCTCCAACCTGGACCCACACCTTGACTTGGCAGGCCAGGGGCAGACCAGGCCAGGGAGCCAGAAGAGGCCCAATCTTCATTGCTGGTGGTGGCTGTACATGCACCTCCGGGAAGATGGCAGGGGAAGAGCCGGGGTTGAGCTGCCCTGCCCCCTTCACCACCTTGTGTCTGAGGTGTGTGTGCAGATGCCACCAGCAAGAGCAGGTGCTGGGGCTCTGGAGATCAGTGCAGCTTTTTTCAGCTTGCCTGCTACAGCTGTCCAGAGCCCAGGCCGGCTGTGGCAAGCAGCCAGGAGGCCGCAAACAGGTGCACTGGGCTCTGGAGCCCCAGCCAGGCTCTTTGGCAGCAGCAGGTACATGGGTGCCTCCAGGCAGATGGCAGAGGAAGGGTCTGGGGCAGCACAACTCTGGGCCCTTCTTCACCATCCACCCAGAGGCACACATGCAGCTGCCACTGCACAGAACCCAGCCAAGAGCTCTGGAGCCCCAATGCAGCTGTTTGCAACCTCCTGGCTGCCTGCCACAGCAAATCCAGACAGCTGCAGCAGGCAGCAGGCAGGCTACAAACAATTGCATCAAGCTCTGGAGCACCAGCTCCATGGTGGCAGCAGCCGCATATAAGTTCCTTCTGGCAAACAGCAGGGGAGGGGTTGGGGTTGTGCTGCCCAAGCCCCCTCTCCCACAGTCCACCCAGGGGCATGTGAGCTGCCGGTACTGCTACAGAGTCTGGTGCAGTTGTCTGCAGCCTCCAAACTATAGCCAACTCAGACTCTGGGCAGCTGCTGCCAGCCATAGAGCCCAGGCTGCTTGCAGTAGGGCTTGCAGCCTCGCAGCCACCTGCAAAAACAATATACCGTATTTACTCAATTCCAAGACAAGGGTTTTTTCCCCTAATTGGCATTGGGGGGGGAAGCCTCTCGTCTTATAATTGCATACAAAGAAATATCAATAAATATACTATCTATCATTAAAAGCAGCATGTGCCAAAAATAGCATGTGCTCAGCAATAGAAACCAACTACGAAGTTAGTTAAATGCAGTCAACATTGAGTATGACTATAGAACACATAGCCCACACTGGGCAAACATGCTGGTGGGAACCTATTTTTAATCACACAACAACTAAAAGAAAGTACATTAACACAAAACTTGACAACCTCCCTGTCAGCAGCTGGTCTTGTTCCACACCTCCAGGTCTGAGTTGCAGTCCACTTTCTTAGATTCACCCACCACGCCTGTATGAAAAAGGAAAGGGAAGCTGATTGTTAGAAACCAAAATAACAATGACTGCAACCTCCTCCCATGGATAGGTCCTCTTTACAGGGCCCTGCCACCCTGTCCTTACCATCCTGTATGGTGAATTGAAGATCTTCCATGATACCCAGCCTCCGAATAGACAGCTTGTGAGCAGGTCCTGGCCACAGCCCATACTTTATCGGGCTTCGCCCCCTTTCTCTCAGTTACTGTTCCCAGTAATCACTTGAATATAATTCTCCAAGTCATCACCACTCTTTGTCATAGTCAACCCTGGAAAAGTCCTTACTAGGGATATCCAGGGACAGATCCCATAGACAGTCTTTACCATGAGTAAGAACTCAGCCCTAATGGTCAATGTTCCACAAGCCGGCTTTCCTTCCCCAGCTGGCCAGAACCCGGTCTCTGAAGTACATTCAGCCCAATACCCTTTTTTGGCAGGCTTCAATCCTCAAGCCACACAGCCTAGCAGTCTTCACTCATCCCACTGCCAGGCCTATCTCTGTGCCTCCTCACAGATCTGCACCACTCCCAACTAGGAGACAGTACCCTCAGTCCCCTCTCCAGGGGCAGAGTGGCCCTTGCTCACTTACTTTAAGCAAACCAGCTTCTGTAAAGTCCAATCATCTTTGGCTCCCTTCACCAAATGACCCCCTGGTAGCTGGGAGATTGTCAGACCGGAACTTCAGGCATTTCCAGGTTCACTTCTGGTTGCCTGTCATGGCGGCTGGGCACAGCCTCGGACCCTTTCAAATCTGAGGCAGGTCTGGCTGATCCCGGAGGCCCAGACTTGTTCCTTGGAGAGGGGCCAGCTCCCTACAGCATCCCGGTAAGTCTCTCAGCATGGGGGGTGGAAGCTCGGCACGGGTCCCTGGCCCAGGAGGTGGTAGGTCCAATTGTTGTTGGGATCCCACACATAAGAGGGTCTGGGCTTGGCACTCTGTTACTCTCCTCTACAACACTATTCTTATTCTTATTACACCCCTTTCCACAATTAACACACTTACCTCCCACAAACCTCTCCCAACCCAGGAGGAACAACAACTTTCACTCTGTCCTTTTGTATTTTTGGAAGAAACACCTCCATTGTTCTTTCCTCCATCTCTTCCCTGCCTTCTCCTTTCCCATCTCATCCACAACTTGATCCACATAGTATTTCAACTCATATATGGCCAACTCCAAACAGTCTCTTCTGGTAAAAGCCAGTCCCTTAACCACTGGGATTACCAAGTAGGTTTCTCACTTTCCATATCACTACCATCTCACAGAGTAGTATGGGTCTCAGTCTCTGTGTCTCCAGTTCTAATATACATGCGATTCAGATTCTTCAGCCCCACATCCCTCTCTTGGGCATGTTCCTGATCTTACCAAGCCCATTTATGCTGAATGCCCCCCACAGGAAAAATATTCCATATTATCATCCATACGATGATATCCATATGTTCTCCTTTTAATCTATTATCTGTCACTTCTTTCCACACATTTGCCATCTGTCCTTCAATCAGCTCCCCAACTACTGTTTTTCTTTCTTATCATGTTAATCTGCTTCTTATGCTCTTTTAAGCACTCTAATCCCACTCCCTCTAGTTTATTTACCCTTAACAAACTCTCCATCTTCACACAGTAGGCTGGTGGCTGCCATGCCCACAGTTTTTTCCAATTTCCCCCTCATGAGGTCCCTTCCAGGCCCTAATGTCTATGAAATCTTTTTAACATCCTTCCTGCTAGGTAATGGCAGACACACGCAGTCTTCCCCACCTGCTCCATTGCCTCTTGACAGAACGTGCTTATAAAATAAGTATACACAAAGCTTTCCAGATCTGGCATTCCCCAACCTCCTCATTCTCTGGCTTCATATAGCTCCATTCTGACTACCCTTTCTCTTTAACTTCCCCCAGAAAAACCACATTTCCATCTCTGTACCCTCCTTGTCTTCTGCTATGATGGTGGATGTATCATTCCTGTGTAAAGGATGATCAGCCAGAGTACCTTTTTCACCACAACCATGTTACCCTTGAAAGACAATGTTCTACCACTCCACAACCCCAAGATCTGCCTCACTATGACCTCTAACTTCTCCCATGCCTTTGATCCTTTCCCTTCGGTGTCCACTGGGATTACCAAGATCTTGATTACACCCTCTACCACCCACAGCCTGCACTTCTGTAAATTCTTCCAATTCCCCACTCCCATCAATGTACTTTTCATATTATTTAATTTCACCCCAGCACTTCACCGTAGCCCTCAGTATGCTTCAATACCCTCTCAATTAATATGTTGTCCTGAGCCACTATGTTCACATCATCCATATATAATGTGCATATAACTTCTCTTCCCCCTGATAAGTGGGACATCACTTACATCAGCTTATCTTCACAAATTCTCTGCTCCAATGGCTCCATCATGCACACAAAAAGATAGGGGGACAGTGGGCATCCCTGTCTTCCCCCTGTTTGTATGGGGAATGCTTTGCTCAAGTAACCATTCACCAATACGCAAATTCCCACTTTACTGTATAACACTCTGACCCATCTGATCATCTTCAGAGGAAACCCCATCCTCTCCAATATTTCAGCTATAAAATCATGTTCAGCACTATCATAAGCTTTTTCCAGATCTAAATTCATTATTACCGTATTTCTTTTGCTCACTTGTATATCTGATATGACATCTTTCAATAATCATAGGGTCTGGGATATCCTCCTCTCAGAAACAGTACATGTTTCTTCTTCTTGTATCACATCTGCTAAAAAGTCCTCTAGGCTCTGGATTTAGGATCCAGATACCTTGTTTGGGGCGAAGGGCCCACCCTCAGACTGACCACAGTCCATTCAATAATAGGCAAATTTATTGATATACAGTGATAACAGAAGAAAAAAAAATACAAATGATCAAACAATTCTATATATCTACCAAATTCTAGGGCTGTTATCAGAGTCAAAGTACATCTAGCCAGGATGCAGTCTCCACTCTGAGTCTCCTTCTCTTAGGTGTTAAATGTTAGCAGTCTGGGGGTGGGATGCCGAGGCCCCTACGCTCCCCCCTTCAATGGGGTGTATGAGACTGGCTGCTAGTATGCCCTCTGTCCATGGCAGCCTCAGGGACCCTTCCTGGGGGACGGGATGGAGGCCCTCTCAGGGAGGAGAAGGAGGAATGGGAGGGATGGGACAAAAGGAGGGACAGAAAGGAAGAGAAGGAGGGATAAGGTGGGACCCTTTTGTTACTCTAAGTCTCTACTTTTGTATACTCCTTTCTTCTCGATGACTCTTCATCCATGGCTATCTCTGGTTGGTTGTCTCTCTATGGTCACACATCCAGGTAGCCTTCCAGGCCTTCTCCTAATTTGGTCTATTGCCCCAAAACTGGGACTCAGCCCCACCTGCTCTGAGGCTTTGTAGCTGGTGCCACTTATCTGATGTTATGGGCAGTATAGTACATACTCCCTTGGATCCCAGGCTTTGTGTCCTTGTTGACCTTGTTGTGTTAGACGGTAGGGTATATGCCCCCTCAATTCTCAGGCTGTGTCCATCCGCTGGCCTTGTTGTGTTAGACAACTTGTCTGCTTCCAAGGCTGGGTGAAACTCTGAGTGTAAGACCCAAGCTCTTAGAAATAAATTAACCCCTGCTGTCCATCTTGAACCATTCTAATCCACATACATATACCTATAAGCCAATTCCCCAAAAACACAAAAACTTTAAATGCCATTTCTAAGCCAACAAGTCCCACATTCTTTTGGATAGTACTTTCACCATCAATTTGTAGTCTATCTTTAAAAGGGTTGTTGGTCTCCAGTTGCCTAACACATCTTCCTTCTGCTTCTTGAGTATCAAAATTACCACACCTTCTGAAAAATCCTCCTCATCTCCCCACCCTCCATGATTTTGTATGTCTCACATTTCCAATGAATAGGGGGTGCATGCATGTGTGCATACACCCCCTGAGCTTGGTGGTGCACCCCCTGTAAAAAGGCACCACCAACACTGGTGCCTGCAGGCAGTCAGCACTTGCCATCCCCCACCCCCCCTTGCCGACACTGCCAGCGGTGTCTGCAGGTGGTCCCCAATCACTGCTGGCCACTGCCAATGCTGCCAGTGGCATCTGAGGGTGGTCACCGACTGCCGGTCGCCACCCCCCCACACACCGCCACCAACAGCGTTGCAGCCTCCTGCGGGAGCTCACCACTTGCTACCGCCACTTGCTGCCGCCATGCTCCCACCACCGACAGCACCACTGCTGCCTGCAGGAGTTTGCCATGCCCCCTCCCCCGGTCTCCGGGGGCATGCAGCATTCATGATGTCTCATTATATCTGTCCACAGCCAGTGCCAAAGTTTTTCATAGAATTCCAGCAGAATTCCATCTCTTCCCAGCACCTTCCCTCTCCTACAAGCTTTTAAGCAGTCCTCCACCTCCCTCATACTTTACTTACTCCAGTTTTTGTTTCTTTCCACCCTCTATTCCTTCCTTTATCTCCACAAGGAACACCTTCATTTTTCTTCTGTCCACTCCTCTTCTGTGCAACTCTTTATAAAATTCTGCCATTGCATCCAACACCTTTGCTCTCTCTTCTGCTCAGATTCCTTCTTCAGTTCTCATTGCTTTCATTTCCTTCCTTCTTTTGCTCAATTTCACCAAAAAATACTTACACCATCCTTCCCCCTTCTCCACCCAAGATGCTCTAGTCATAAAGATTTTCTCAACTGTTTTCCTTATGAACCATTCTTCAGTCCATCACTTTATGTCTTCCAGTTCTTCTTTCACTCGTACTCCTCATACCATCTCCTTTAATAAATCCTCCTTCCTTGCCTGTAATTCTTTTATCTCTTCTCCTTGTTTCTTTGCTTTTCTCCAATTAATATTTCTGAAAAATTCTCTTTTTCTTCTCTTGATTATTGTCCACCACTCCCAGAAGCTTTTGTAATATCTCTTCATCATCCTCCATCCTTTATACAGTTCCACATATTCTTGACAGGTCTTCTCATCTTGTAATAATTGAACATTTAACTTCCATATCCCTTTCCCTCTACCTTCATGTTTATCTAAACTCACTTCCATCAGTGATCACTGAAGGTCACATCTACAATCTCCTTCTTTCCAATCCTTAACCCATTTGACGTTAATGCAACATCAGTCCTTGACACCTGTCTCACATTCAGTTACATCCTTATAATCACCTTCTCACCTGCCCATACATCTCTTAAGCCTCCTTTTCTTATATTAACCAGTATTTTGGGGTTGCCAGCTCGCCCTCCCCCATCCCCCCTCCTATCCTCCTCCTCAACAATGCAATTGAAATACCCCACCAGAATTTGCCTACCTCCACCTACATACACCTCTAATTTCTTAAACAAAGTGATACTTCCTTCTCTTTCAGCCAGTGCATATATATTAAAAATCTCTAACACTTTATTTACAAATTCCACTACTATCCATTGCAGTCTCCCTTCTACAATCACTTGCACTTGCCACACTTCCACTTCCTCACTCTTAAGCAAAATTGCAACCCAGCTGCTTTGTTTACATCTGACCTAACCCACCATAGATTCATAGATTGTAAGGCTGGAAGGGACCTCAGAAGACCATCAAGTCCAGCCCCCTTGCACCAAGCAGGAAAAACAACTGAAGTCAGCTGACCCCAGCAAAGTGACCATCCAGTCTCCTCTTAAAGATTTCCAGGATAGGTGATTGCACCACCTCTGGAGGGAGCTTATTCCACAATCTGGACACCCTAGCTGTGAAGAAGTTTTCCTGATATTGAGCCTGAAACAGTCTTCTAGGAGTTTGTGACCATTACTCCTGGTTTTCCCCAAGGGTGCCCTGGTGAACAGTTGTTCACCAAGCCCGTGATGTATGCCCTGATGTAGCAGTAAGCTGCTACCAAGTCCCCTTTCAGCCTTCTTTTTTCCAGGCTGAAGAGTCCCAGGTCCCTCAGCCTTTCCTCATATGGCTTACTGTGTGAGTCTCTGATCATATGGGTGGCCCTTCCATGGGATTCCACACTCCTGTAAACATATTGAGCATGTCTCCTGTCGCAGGACACTCCCGTGCCCTGCTCCTAGTGAGGTATGAACTTAAGGCGGGAGTGCACAGAATCACCATAGACAGGGCACAGGCTGGAGTACATCAGGGGTACCGTGCCATGGAGGACAAAAGGCAGCCTCCCTTAATACTCTTATCATCAAAGACATGGCGGGCGAGAACGAGGGTGCATGGACACTAACTTGGCATGGTAGGGGGCGCCAGGGGAGATCACGGCCACTCTTGGGACCCCGCCCTGTGACATCCCCACAAGCAAGAATGTGTTTTTCCTTGGGGACAAATAGCGTCTAACTGCCCCGGGTGGGGTAGGGGAAGCTGTAGCCAGCAACTGGGCTGGGGTTTTGGGGACTTCCTGGAGCTGCAGCAGTGGCAATCCAGTGCACAGAATCTGGCCAGCAGCTGAAGCATGGCTCTGGCCAGCCAGGTCCTGGTTTAAGGAAGCATGTACTGCAGCCACGGGTGCCACACCATTTTTTTTTTTTTTGGTCTGTTTTTTTTTGACACCAGTGGTTTTTTTACATTGATCTTCCAGTGTCAAAAAAACCCACTGCTCTGAAAATTAGCAGCATGGCAAACACATGGACATGTGGCACGTGGTTTTCAGCACCGCACATGCGTTTGCAGTATTGCAAACTGCAGATGCGCAGTAGTGGGGATGTACCCATTATGTCCACTTTGACCCCACTTAATATCAGCATAATCTTATCTCACCTCTTCCTTGATAACACACTTCTGACATTTATAGATGCACATACATGTAGTGCTCAGCTATGGGGTCACTATGGAGGGCAGGACCACTCTAATTATATATGCCAGGCTGAAAGAGGGTATGACACAAAGATTCTGGATATGCAATGTCATGGCTCACCATGACTTGAAATGCTGTTGACTCTGGTGGGGCCCATCCCAGTGAACTATATGTTAAATCATGAGCTTTTTTGCTTTGGACTGATACCATACACAGTTTACCTGTCTCAAGATTTCGGCTTAGATTAAGCAAGACTGGAGGCATCTGAACCCCAGGGTCTCTGGGGCTGGAGCTTCCATGTCGGATGCCTGTTTGCATTTGAGGAGTATCTGAAGTCCCAGACTGATAGGTCTTAAGGGGAGGATGCTTGCCTGGTGGTAGAACCACACAGCTTTTTATTAAGCTCTGCTCTGTCACTTTTTAAATTTGACTCTAGGGCTTTGCCCAATTGAATCTGGAACTATTCTGGCCCTTGAAATAACATGTTGTTTCAAGGGCCAGTATAGGTCCAGATTCAATTGGGTAAAGCCCTAGAGTCAAATTTAAAAAGTGACAGAGCAGAGCTTAATAAAAAGCTGTGTGGTTCTACCACCAGGCAAGCATCCTCCCCATATATATATATAGAAGTTTATACTAGACTGTCAAAGTGATGCTCAAAATTGTGTTTATGAAACACTTGTGTTAAAAACTGGAGCAGTTTTAAAATAAAGTTACCATGCATCAATTCTGGATGAACTAAGCCTATGGTTTCTGTATGCAAATTGCTACAGCCATATTAATTTCAAGGTTATTGTTTTCAAATTTGCTTCTCACTTCCATGTGCTTAGGGAGAGCAGGGTCTGACACTAAGGGAAGGGGAAGG
>NW_017729004.1:43266338-43279975 GCF_001723915.1 Gavialis gangeticus | reverse complement strand
TGTCCTTTTTCATACGCTAATAAAGTTAAAAGGCAACAAGGAAGGGAAGGTGCTGCCAGGGGAAAAAGTTGGGGAGAGAGCAAAGGGCTATCTGATCCCCCAGATGTATTTTCTGTGCTATAGCAGTGGAAGGAGGACAAATTCAAGACAAACTTCCAATAATTAGATTTTATACCTGGAAAATTGTAACCGATTTATAAATTTTCCATATATAGAATCTAATTATTGGGAGGTCTTCTTATAATTAGGGTCATCTTCTATTTAAGTAAATATGGTAACTTCATTGAAATGAGATAGAAACCATCTGCGGGGCTGTGAAGTAGAAGCTTCATTACCAGGACCAGTTAATAGATGGCAGAATTGCAAAAAAAAGGCTAGCTTGATTGGTAAAACATCAAGACCATGAAAAAGAAGAAAGGGTTGTTAATACCTGTGGAATGAAGAGTTTTTAGAAGCAATCAGGTAGATTCAACTGACTTCATGGCTCATTATACACCCTCAGCACTACCTTACTAAAAATGCCGCTGCCACTGCCAGGCAGTTTGGTTTAAACTTTTGATGGGGGCAGGAATCAAAGGGGGGTGCAAGAGCATCCCCCTTGGATCTGCCCCTTGCTGAGAAACCACCTGTAAAACAACTGAAGTGAAAAGAACCAGTTTTACTTGTGATGGAACATCGTGTAGTCTGTTTTGTCAATTCTTGTAGTTCTTCCAGGAAATTCATGTTTTCAGATGCTCTGGAAGTGAGAAACAGCATCAAAATCTCAGTTTTCATTACAAATAAAAAAAATGAGTTTCCAACCCTTGCACTGGAAAATGTGATCCAAACGTAAATAAAAACAACCCAACATTGTTGGGGTTTCTTTACTTTGACAATTTTTAAGTCTGTATCATGGCCTGATTAACAATTTTGAGTGCTAAGAATGGACAACACTGGGTAACACCTAAATATACAAATATGATACCATTGGACTAATTTGTATATAGCAATGCTTCCTACTCTGAATTCATTCAAAATAAACTTTAATTTTAAGATCTGATGATGCCACAGGATGGTTGATGATTCCACAGGATGGCTTAATTGAAATTATTTAAATCACAACATATACTATATAAATTATTCTCTGAAAGTTTTGTCATTTATCATTTAAAATCAAGGCAATAAAAATGTTAGGCTACCATTATCTGAGTTTATCATAATCTGCAAGTACAACTTCACAAATCACCGCAGCTTGCCTTCAATATTAAATTCTACACCTCCAGGGCTTTAAAAATAACAAAATTATCTCAGATTTAATCCTTTAATCCCTTACCCACAATCCATCTGAAATCTAGGATCATTAACAACTTTATTCATTGCATGACCTGATTGTTTAGTAGGCCCTAGTTTGCTATCATGCAGATAGTGCTTTTTAATTGTTTCCTACCAAAAAAACCTCCAAAACCATACTTTCCTGGAGATGTTTGAACTATATGCCTTTAGTCTGTTGGTTGCTCCTGCCTGTACTAAGTTAAAAATTAGGGTTTTAAAAATAATGATAGAAAATTATTTTAGAAGTCTAAGTGTAGATTGGAATTCTTTCTCCAGGTTCACTCACTTCATGGATTGTAGTATATGTTAAAAAAAAAACACACCATTTTTTTTTCCACAAGATGAATGTGAGAGCTCAGTGGCGGGGTTTTTCCTCCTTTGTCTCTATATATATTTCCATTGTGTACAGCTTCATGAGTCCTCAGTAAAACAATATAATAACCTAAATATAAACATATCCAATACAATCAGGATAGACTTTAACAATTACATTTGAATTTTGTTTCCTTTTTTTTTTTCTTCTTTGATTCTGATCCATCAGTTCAGTAGCACTGGGGAGGCTAAGCAATGTCTTTCTACTAGTTCAACTTCCACAGTTTAATATTGGTAAAATATTTAATCACATCTCACTGGATTGTGCACTTAGGATTCCCAAATGGTCCCCCATCAAATACTAGCCAGTAGGGGTGGGCGAAACAGGCCCTATTCGATTTGGATTCAGATTCTGCCCAAATCAAGGACAGTGATTCGATTCATTGATTCAGATCACTGTCCCTGATTCAATTCAGCCGAATCCAAATCTGAAGATTCGATGCTGATTCAGAGAATCAGCAATTAGGCCATAGACACAGCTTTAAACAATTTAAACACTGCATGGAGCATCTCCCAGGAGCACAGGGGAGCCCCCCGTGTGCTCAGCAGTGAACCCAGAAGTACTTCCAGTCCACTTCCAGGTCCTCCAGGGAGCGCGCTGAGGGCCCTGCACCCCTGCTCAGCAATCAGATCGGCCACGGGGGGACCCCGGGTGCAACCCAGACCCAGGAGGCACCAGTCACCAAGCCAGGGAGGTGCAGGGGGGGCCCCAGCACACTCTCTGGTGGACCTGGAAGTGGACCAGAAGTGCTTCTGGTCCACTTCTGGGTCTGATGCCAAGCATGCTGGGGAACCCCTCACCCCCCCACGATTCTGTGGGATACTCCATGCGCCCCAGAATCACAGCATTCATGAGCCACCTACTACCTAGAAGTATGTAGAAAAAACGTGTAAAGCTGTGTCTATGTCCAAATCGCCAAATCCTTCTGAATCTCTCTGAATTGATTCAGAGGGCTCCAATTCAATTTAGAGAGATTAAAGGGTCCTCTGATTAGATTCAGATTCAGAGATTCAGCCACCAAATTGGGCCGAATCTCCACCAAATCAGATCAAGGACCAAAGCTTTGCACAGCCCTACTAGCCAGGCTGAGGACTGCTTAGCTTACAGATCTAATGAGACCAAGTGCATTCAGCTTTCCATAGTATCAACTTTTAAAAAAAGAAATTAATTCTGACAAAAATCAATATAACCACAGAGAATTAGCATACTCACTTTATTCTTTACTGCATATTGTTTCTAAATAGTTATATACATGCTATTCACATCTTTCTTCATCTTAAATCTCTCAGGAATGGACTGGGTTGATGCTAAGTGTTAAAGAAGCTTGAGTGAGAAGGTCTTGAAATGGCCTAAGCACTGAGGAAGAAAACACTCTAGAGACAGGCTTTATAAATATTTTAACATAATATGATACTTTATAAGTGTAATAAAAGTTATGAAATTTTCTTTAAAAAACAATTTATTCTATCTTAAGATAAAAGGTATTTAAATCCTGTTCAGCTTTATAATAAGACTTAACAAGTGTTCTAAGTTTCTGTGCTTCCTGTTAGTGCTGTTTCTCACAATGCTCTCACAAAGAAGCAGTTTTCAAGTTTTATCCTGTAACTCTAGTTATTTTTGTAGAAGTGGTTTATTGTGTTAGACAAAAATAGGCCAAAAATATTGAATAGGCTTTGGCAATCATGTAAAATATTTGCAGTTCTTAAATACTTGAGACAAAATCCTAATCCATATTTGTGGATTCTACAGTTGGAAGTAAAGCTTATTTTTATGAGGAAAAAAGAAATGCTTAAAATATTGTTGCTGTGATGTATGCCATATGATCTGGAAGTTTATAATATGTTCTATACAAGAGAAAATGTCTTTAAACCAAGCCAGAAGTCCTAACATGAAATCAGATGTGTCAAACTTGGGTTGCATCTATTTGGTTTGGGGCTTTTTGTGCAGAGAAATGGAGGTGGCTGTTACAATACAAGATCAGGAGGCGCTACTTCACGGTCAGGGCGGCTAGGGTCTGGAACCAGCTTCCAAGTGAGGTGGTGCAGGCTCCCACCCTGGGGGTTTTTAAGAGGAGGTTGGATGACCACCTTATTGGGGTCATTTGACCCCAGTGCTCTTCCTGCCATGGCAGGGGGTCGGACTAGATGATCTGCTCAGGTCCCTTCCGACCCTAGAAACTATGAAACTATGAAACTGTTATTAATAGTGCCATATTCAGTGCATTATATTTGTTTCTTAGGTCACCAACTAACGAAGTGTCATGTTCTAGAATTGAAATGCACAATAAACCAAGGGTGAATATAGCTCCATAGCAGCAAAATGCCTGGGAAGATGAAATCATATGGGTAGTTGTCTACATTTGAATTTGACTTAGAAACAATAGTTGGACTCTGGATTTTTAGTTTCTTCGGAGGGAAGAGAGTATTTGGATTTGATTTGGACTGATAAAGAGTAGGTTGCAGGGAGAAGGTATCTGGGGGCCTAGGGAAGACTGACATCTCTGGAAGGGTACTTTATTGGGACCCACTTGACAGTACAATCTATAGGGCCCAATAGCTGGTGTACTTCTCAGCATTTGCTTCTGAGTGCCTGTGCACCTGGTATTCTGCCAAGTCCACAATGTTCTGGCTATTTCTCTGTGACAGCAATGATTACTATCTATTTATTATACAAGAAAGAGGTACTTTGTTATACTAATAATTGATTTTAAAGTAATTTATTTTTAAGTGAGATGAACAATAAAAATCACAAGATGTCTTTATTCATGACTAACATACAGAAAACACCTTGTTCCTCCTGCAAGAGAGGAATAATTTGATTGATCTATTAAAGACTTGATAGGATTAAGTATAACTGAAAAGATACAATTTGTCATTCTAAAACCTTTAAGAAATTGCTAGCTGTATTATGTAATATGTGATAAACTTATGTGGGGGTCCACTATGATTTTCAGATGCTGGCTGGCGTTTTGGTAACCAATCTTTTTATTCTACACCCACAAAACAGAAGTCAGTATCAATTTTTGTAGACGATAACTACTATCAAGAAAAAAATGTGACTCCTGGAATGTTAACTTCTTATCTAAATAATGTTGCAACAAATACTAAATAATTACTTAATTTATAAATAGGGAATATCTGCAAGGATACCCAATAGCCAGATGTGTGTGATACTTGTTTCTAAATAATTTCTTACAGAAGGCAAGCTGTGAATATATGAGGTTTGACACATTATCATTCCATCAAGCAGACAGTATGAAACTGAATTCTTTGTGTTTGTGGCACTTTCTGGTAGTGAAATGGCTGAAAGGAAATGTTTGCATAGTCAGCAGTACAAAGTGAAAACTGTCAAAATTCCCCATCAGTTCGTGTTTGTCTTGGGATGTCTAATCATTTTTTTCTCAAATAACATTAATAAACTGATACATAGAGTACCAAGGAGCTGTATGACTAGTAGGGTATCTGCTGATTTTGAAGGATTCTGCTGCCAGAAATATTGAAGCTATGGTTTCTTCAGTAACCACAGGGAACTCAGTACCACACTGTGTTTGGCCTTCTCAATCCTCTTTCTATGCTGCACAGATATTTAGTACCTTTTCTTCTAAAACAATATTGAACCCTATCCAAAGTCCATTAAAGTCACAAGAGGACTTACTTCCCTCTGATTTTAGTGCACGTTAGATTAGGCTTCAAAAGAGCTATTTTCATATGGTTGCAAAAATAGGCTTTTGTTTTTTAAATGTTTGTATAAGCTGAGTAGCTACTAACTCCAAGACTGAAAGTGGGGGTAGAAAGTAGAAGATTGAAAGAAAGGTGGGCTCTAGGATAGACCATGAGTGGAGGGGATGTGGACCAGGTATTGGGATTTGACTGTCATGGAGGTATGCAATTGGGTCTTAAAGGAGTGTCTCTGGAGATGTTAAGAAAAGCCAGCATTTAGGTTATATGGTTATATCTGTTAATGACCTATTATATTATCTATTATGATTATATCTTTTAATTATTTATTATATGATTATACATATTCTTTTCATTCAGTGCACAGAATGAAAGGTGCACAAAGTCCAGTACTTTCATCCTTATCATTCAGTGAGTTCTGCTTTAGTAAGCTCTGCCTTATTTACTCCATTGCATTTAAAGACAGCAATGAACACAGAATTATGTATTCCCTCAGAGTCTTTTTCAGGGTGTTCATGTTTCTGAGGACTCTACAGCTGAACTAATCTGAAACTGCACGGTGTCTCCACGCCAGTCAGTAACAACCTTCTGACTCTCAAAATTGTGCTTAAGACCATACAGCTTTAGTCCCAAAGGTGCTAAGCAAACCCAACTTCCATTGACATCTGTTGTAGTTGTTAGTGCTCAAGACTTATGCATATTTGAGCCACTATTGCTTCTCCCTTCATATGAGAGGAGAGCTGCTGCTAGAACCTGGCCTTGCTCTCTCCTCACTGCCAGAAAGGCAGTGTGTTCCTGTGGTTCCCAGTGGAACATAAAAGGGACTAAGCTTTCTCTGTGGCAAGTTTCAATGACTGGCTGAAGACAATGATGTAGTAGTGAGTGCTTCTCAAGAAAAGACCACCAGACTTCAGCAAGTAGAAGGTGGTGGACAGCCTAAATATAAATATTGCTATCAGCTCCCTGATAACAACAGCAACTGCACGTGAGATTTGGTTTTCAAGGAAGATCCTCCACTGCAGCCATCCTTGTCTAGCTCATCCTCCTGGTGTGGCAATCTATAGTAGACCCCCAGTACCAAGTCCTTTTCCCCTCAACCCCCTTGTATCCTAACCCACAGTACCTCAGTTTGGCCCTCCTCTGATCCCATCTTGATTATAGAAGATGTATATTGCTTCTTAACATAGAAAACAACACCCCCAATTTTTTCCCCCACTCTGTCCCATCTGTGCAACCTATAACCTTCAATGCCTACTGCCCAATCGTGAATAGGGTCCCACCAGGTTTCAGTTAGCCCAACCAGGTCAAAGTTGTTGATTACACGCAGGAGTGCAAGTTCCTCCTGCTTGTTCCCCATGCTCCTAGCATTAGTGTAGAGACATTTAATCCCCCCCATTGGGTGCCTTTGGGTGCACTCAGAAGGGAGAAGTCAGGGAGACTCAGTACTCTTTTTGCTACTTTGTGCACAGAGACAGCCAGACTCAAAGTGATCCACTATTTTTCAGTAAAACTGGAAACTTGCATCAGCTATGAGAATGGTGAAGTCCTTTCTCTTTAAGCTATTTTTGAAAGCCTGAACAATTCTTGGGCATTTATACACATACATTTGAGATCCAGCACGTTGGAGCAGGCTTGATTAATCGAATCTGCTCCACACGCAAGCTGATGCATCACATCATTTGGTGATGTACCCGGTGCTGCATCACATGCATTTGTATAATGCAGCATGGCAGCAAAATGCACGTCAGCACTGAGAAAATGGTGGCAGTGCACTTTTGAATGAAAACACCTTTGCAACTATGTGTGCAAATACCTCTTATGTCTTTAAAACACATCCCTACTCCAAACTATATTATCTTAAAATCCCATGGATTATGTTTTCCTAAGATGTTTGCTACGTTTCATGGTTACTTACTCTACAGCTTAACCTGATTGGCAATCAATTTTTTTTGAAATAGTGATTTCTTGGAGAATCTTGGACACTAGAATAAGTGTATCGGATCCTGTCCACATTTTCCTGTCAACTAAGTTGCTTTAGGAGGAGCCTTTGGGAGTCAGAATTGTGACTGTCCTGTCTCTCAGGCGCCTTAGCACTTACCTGGGCTGATTCAGTGCATGGCTTGTGGTTCTCATTGTCCACTGTATCCCCATCCCGCGATGAACCTAGTTTAAAGCCCTTCAGAGGAGATCAGCCAACCTGTAAAAGAACAGACTCTTACCTTTAGAAGAAAGATGAAGACTACCTCACCCCAGGACTACCTCTCTTACAGAAGTACGGATTGTGGTTTGTCGCAGAGCACCTCAGTGCTCTGCTCCTATAAAGAGGCACAAGAGCTGGTTGCTGAGGCAACCGCAGTTGGTCAGCTGACTGGAAGGGGGCAGGGCCTGGCCTATATATAAATCCAGGCTGAGGCCAGGGAGGCAGTTCCCTGCCAGCAGCCATAGGGGTGGGAACTCTGCTGGAGCAACAAGAAGGAAGAGGCCAGGATACATGGGCACTTGTTATGGGTGAGAGTGGGAGAAACCCTGTCGAGGACTTGAATATGGTTATAGCTGGATGGTTTGAATTTCTGTTGTAACCAAGAGGCTTGAGTTTCTGTTTGCTGTTTAACACTGAGGACCGGGTGAGGCTATTAGGGGTTGGAGGAGGCCTCATAGGGGCTCCACGGTAGTGTGGGGACCCCGGCGCCAGAGAGGATGCAGCACTTGGGGTGCACAGACCATGGTGCCAGAGAGATAAGTGCCCCAAAGCAAAGGGGGCAACAAGGAGCCCCGAGGCAAAGGGGACGACGAGGAGCCCTGAGGCAGAGGGTGCTACGAGAGAAGCCCCAGAGTGAAGGGGCATCGATTGAAGAGCGCCTGAGGGGGCACAAGCCAGAGCACCTGAGGGGGCGCAAGGTAGTGAGACAAGGGCTGCGGAAAGCCCAAGCACCAGAAAGGGCAGACTGAACAATGTCTGGGAGATCAGCAAGGCTTGGGTTGTGGTAAAGGGACGGTTGGAGCCATGTATAGCCCATAAGGCTGGGGTGCACTGAGGTACACAGTACAGAATAGGGGCCAGGATACATCAGAGTACCGTGTCCAAGTGGACAAATGGCAGCCTCCCTTATAAATACATAACATCAAAGACATGGCGGGTGAGATTTGAGAGTGCTTGAAGAAAACCTGGCATGGTAGGGGGCGCTAGGGGAGATCATGGCCGCCCCTAGGACCCCGCACTGTGACATGGTTGTAGAAGCCAAAGCCTGCACAATGGCACCAACTCCAGAGCCACAGGTTGACTTCTGAGGCAGGTGTCTCGGTGTTGATGGCAACCGCTGACTAAGAGGATCTATGAGAAGACCACCTGTGCCCCCAACTTCCTTAGCCAGGCCACCAAAGCCTTGTAGTCACTCATGATGTGGTCTGGACTACTCCTGGCCTCATCATTTGTGCCCATATGGATGAGGACCATGGGATAGTAATCGGAGGGCCAGATGAGGTCGGGAATCCTCACAGTGATGTCTTGAATCCTGGCACCGGGCAGGCAGCAAACCTCCTACACCATGGGATTCAGTCAACAAGTAGGCCCCTCCATGCCTGTCAGGAGGGAGTTGCCCACCACAATGACCCAGCATCTCTTCTTCCAACTGCCCAGTTGTCATTCAGCCTGAATGGTTGTTGCAGATGTGTCTTCCCCTGCAACTTCCCCTGCTTCATCATCCTTCGGTGCTGTCAGGACTTCGTATCTGTTCCCCAGTTGTACTGGGGAAGCAGTCACAGCCGCATGCTATCTGGCTCTGGAGGTGACTGTCTTCCATTCACCTGCCTTGGGACCCTCTTGTGGTCTCTGTACTGGGTGTCTAGTCCTTCAGAGAGTGAAAGTACCTGTCAATTTCACCCTCTGCAGCCCTGGTCCCCCACAGCCTGCTCACCTCAGCCTGGAGGTCCCTCACCTTCCCCTCCAGAGCCTCAATCTGAGCACGTGTGAGACAGGTGAGGGGACCCCCAGCCCCCACACTGACCCCAAGCCCCAGAGGTCCCTCTAGGCAACTCCCGCAAACTAGGGGGCAAGGCACTGCCGACCCAGCCAAGGGCCCCATCTGGGTGGAGGCCTCGCAGGAGCTCTGGGGCAGAGAAAGCAGCAGGGCAGGATCCCTGGCTGCTCTCCATGTCACCACCCCCATAGTAACACCCTCCTCATTCACTCACCTGAAGTCTATGTCTGAAGCTGCTGACTCTTGGAGTTCAGGACCCTCCTCTGCATCCTCCTGCACAAACTCCAGTGCAAACTCTGGCATGCCCCTGAAAAGCACGCTTGTTTGCCTGGCTTGTTTATGCAGCTCCCACCCAGCTTGGCTATATGGGGACAGGAAGGTGAAAAAAACCCTTCCCAATCCCCTACAGCTGTCCCAGTTCCTCGCCCCTCCCCCTCAATCTCACTGACTTACCTGATCATCACTCCTCGTCTGCCGATCAGGCTGCTCTGCTGTGCTCTGAGGGAGCCAAGAGCACACGTGCACCAGAGCACACATGTGGCTTCTTTGACATCCGGGCCCAACTGGCATGGTTTGAAATTCCCATGCCAATTAACAGTTGCTCAGGTCGTTCTGCACAGGCATGGCTTGCCCCCCTGCCTGTGCAGAAGAGTCTGCTGGCAGCCCCTCCTCCTGAGGAAACCCTGCTCTGGGGCCCCCCTCACCAAGGATCTCCCAGTAAGTAACCTCTCCTCTCCCCCTGGGGTCAGTGCCCCCCTTGCCCACTCCCATTCAAACTCCAGCACACCCCTGAAGAGTGTGCTTGTTTGCCCAGCTCAGGAGCATGGCTCCCACTTGGCTTGGCTATATGGGGACGGGAGGGTGGAACAAAAACCTTTCCCAATTTTTTTATTATTATTATTATTATTCTCCCACCCCAGGCATTGCCTATGAGTGGGCACATCTACATGTGCCCTTAACTGTACAGTACCCGCTAGTACTGTGTAGTCCCAGTGGCACACGATTATTTTTTGATGCTATATCACTCTAGCGACAAGCTATGGCAACATGGCTTATTGCTACAGTGACATAGCTTTGGCATCATGGTTTGTATCTACTCGTGATACATCACCGTAATGATGAGCTACATCACTGTAGCTCATTGCTACGTCAATGAGGAGTCTCATGTAGACGCACCCAGTGTAGATCAGATTAATGTAGCTGTTCAGTTGAGCAGTAGGGATGGCTTCTGAGGTATGTCAGGTATTTCCTTTCCCCCCTTCTTTATAGGATCCCTCACGGCTGAACACTCTGCAGGGAATTCACACTTTGATGTCACCCTTCTGATGCTTGTCTGTGCATCTGCTTTTTTAAAATCCTAATCCTTCTTTAATAAGAAATATTATTATTTCATGAGTGCAATTTCTTTTCTGTCTCTACTTAATACTGAACATTCAAATGTTTAGATATTCTGAACATGGGACAGGAAAGAAAGAGCAACATTTTTTCTTTTTAAAATAAAAAAAAACTTTAACTTGCCCCTTATTTATTAAATATTTTTTAATGAAAATGGGTTTCGCATGAGCACTTGTATCTTTTTTTTTTCACACAGACAATGGTTGTTAAACTTCCATGTGATTTTACTGTTCCACCAATTGTCTTTATAGCTTTTGCTGTATGGAGGCTTTAGGCCCTTTTGAGCAGTTTTTTTCCTTTTCTGTTCCTTTCAGTTACAGGCTGCTAGGGAAGAGAGGAGGCTTTCCATCCACCCTTATAAAGGTCAAGAGTGTCACTCCTGCTACATGCTCAATTTCCTCTGGTTTCCCCATAGCAATAATCTTAAGATTGCTTGTGAACAAAGGGCCTAATTCTGGTCCATTTGCACTATATTTACACCATATAATTCTGTTGCTTCAGTGATTTATAACTTATTTTTACCAATAGCAGTGCAATCAGAATCAAACCCAAGTCCCATGAGAGTTCTGCTCTTCGTTTTGCCTCTGGCCAACTGCTAATTAGACCTCCAACAATTGCTTGTTTGGTTTATTTTTATATGGACATGAATTTGGGGTGTCTCGAACCACGATTCAGTTTTATCTGCAAAGAAATGTGGTAAAGAACATAAATTGCTTCAGAGGCTCTGCAAGGAATTTAATAAAACAAATGTGAACTAAAAAACCCTCTAATCCAGCCCCCTCTCTTGTCCTCACCCTTCAAAAAACCACGTAAGCGCCATTTTTCAAACATCCATAAAAATCCACAGGAAGACAGTATTTCATGGTATTAAGTTTCTGTCTTTTAAGTCATTTTTTCCCTAAAACTATTTAGTACATTGGTGTAAATGAGTTGTACCTGTCACAAGTAACAGTGTTGTCTTAAGTAAATGTTTGTTTTTGTTAGTGAATAAGCACTGATTGCAGATTGTTGTGTTCTCTCTCTCTTTCACACACACACGCACACATGCACCCCCACCACCCCCAGTTAAAATATTATTGTGCTCTCAGATTTGCAGAGTAGTGGCAGTGTATTCAAAAGAGAAATAATTCCTGTTTCTTACTTTTAGTAAAAAAATAAGCAAAAGGAACTGTGCAGCACTTGGTTGAATTGCTTTCATGTAATTAATCTGTATTTAAAATAAAGCAATATGATCTGTACATTTCCTTAAATGTGTTCTAATATCTCTGCTTTAAAGGAAGACGTCCCTAGATGTTATGTAACAGCTTGCACAGCTAAGCAGCTACCTCTGTGACTGCAACTGAAATTCAGTCAGACTGAGTTCAGTCAGAAATATCATCCAGAATGAGGTAAGGGTTTCCTCAGTCTTGAGCATGAGAGCAGGGTTTTGTTTTGGATTTTTTTGGTTTTGGGTTTTTTTGGGTGGGGGTGGTTAGGGTTTTTTGCAAGGGCATCCTGAATGAAGGGAAAAACAAGCCACTAAAAGGAAATGAAATAAGACTGACTTTGTCTTCCTAACCTGGAATGCATGCCTAGTGATCAGTGACTGGCATTTGCAGAAACCTGCTATGAGGAACTCTAAACTCTGCAAATGAGTATCACTATGGAAACTAATCAAATGTGCAAGAGTATAAAAGAAAAGACCCAGGGAAAATGTCTAAGAGGGATGGATATTGCTGTAAACAAATTCTTTAGTTTAAAGTGCCTGGTGAAAAGGTTAAACAAGCTGGCCAGGTGTCTTAGGGTTCTGGAGCAAGTTCATAACTCTCTCATGGGTCACTGGAATCTGTAAGTATTGTATATCTTACTAGGGGAGAGCACAGACCACCTCATTCTTATGCACCCCAGAGCAGTTGGCTCAGAGAGCAACACTGCTTGTAACCTCCAAGATGATGGTTTCTTGGCAGAGATCTGTGTCTCTAACAGCCCAGGGGGAAATGGCAACTCAAACGCAAATTAGAATTAAAGTTTTAAAGAAGTGTGTTGAACAGTAAGCCAAATAACTATTTTATTTTAACTAAACACCAACATTAAAATATTTTTGCATTACAGAGTCTTTGCAGCAATTACCAGAGACAAATATCTGTTTCATTATGCTATATTTACTTGCATATAACCTGCACCTTCCTCCAAAAATCAGCTGGTAGAAATTGGGGTGCACATATATTCAGGAAATAGAAATCCCTGTGAGGTGAACCTGCATGCCAGCAGCCCAGCACATGGAGTCAGACCCAATGCATGGCCTGAGACCTGACCCACATGGTCCAATTCAAATGTTGGGTCAGACCCAGCACATGGCACCAGACCCAGCATACAGGGTTGGTCTGCAGGGCTGGCAAAAGGTTTGACTCCCCAGTTTCTGTTACCCAGTTATTACAAAGAACATTTTTTTTTTCATTCTGCCTTTCAAAAACAAGGTGCATATCATATATGCGGTTTGCTGTATGCAAGAAAATATGGTATTTTCTGTGCAATTAGTATAATGTATTTTTGCATAGATACCATACTATTACTGACTTGCAAAATACCATGTAAGAAATGTTAGTTATTGATGAGCAAATACCAAAGTTCATGGCAACTATTGACCCAGAACACAATTCCTTGTATTTAAATATATATATATATACATACTGCATCATGTCTCATTACAGCATTGTAATGTCAAAAATAGGTAGACTGTTGGGAAAAAAAAAAGAATGAAAGTAGACTTGGACTTTGTATGGAAGACTGTAAATATCTTCCCTCTGCAGTACCCTGCTCTTGGTGGTGATCTGTGCATGTGGACATTTCCCCCTCTGAGGCCTCATTAAATTTAACATGGCCTTTGACAGCAGTGGGTGGAGAGCCTAAGCAAGGCACTTTGCA
>NW_017729004.1:43264798-43266327 GCF_001723915.1 Gavialis gangeticus | reverse complement strand
ACCTATTGGAACTGTAATGCTGAATAGTCACATTTGCACCATGAAACATGTCTGAATTTTAAAAAAAAGAATTTTTTTACCCGGTGTTTGCCTTTATGCATTATTCTGCTTTTTAAAAGTGTCTCACAGGGGGAATAGTGTGAAATGGATTACTGACTTCTACAGTCTAGGAACCACTTACACTTAACCATTTGGAGTGTATGTGTGTCTCCATATACTAGACATATTCACAGATTCCATGAAGTATCTTCAAGTGGTTCAAGAAAAGTCACAACATTTTGTCTGCTGAATAGTGGGCACATCTACACAAGACACTTTACTGCACAGCAGACTAATTTGCTATGCAGTAATGTGTCACTGTCTATACATGCACAGCAATTAGGGTGCAGCAGACTAATTTACTGCATTGCCGGATAGTCCTGTCACGTACAAGTAGTATCCAGCAGCGCAGTTAACTACTGAGCTTAAGTACGTGTGTAGGCAGTGACGTCAGGATTAGTTTACTCAAATTGAGCAAGAAAATATTTGGTCACTTTTAATTGCATGTGTAGGCACACCCACTGTTGAATCTGTTCTCCTTCCCCTACCTCTTCCCCCCTCCTTCCCAAAGAAAGGGGAAGAAAAGAAAAAAAAGGTCTAAACCATACACTTTTTTCATGCTTTATTTTAAAAACTCAGTTTGGACTTGTCTGTCCTCTCATGTTGAAGGCTGACAGTAGCCAGCTGAGTTGGTCCTCTGTGCTGTCATTCAAGTTCCTTTTAAAATTGACCTAATACATTGGATACTGTTATTTTAAAATCTTCAGATTTTCAGGAAGAGGTAAAAACCCCATAATTAACTGTAGTCAGACCAAGTTAATCTCTGCTTGGTTTATCCATATGCCCATGTCTCCAGAAGATTTAAGCAAGGACAAATCCCAGAAAAGACATGTAGAATACCACTGACTGAATGCTGTTCAATTTGACTATGGGTCTTGAAATCTTTTCTTGAAAAAAAATTTCATGTAAACATTGAGTGCTCCAGGGCAAAAGGTTGTGTTTTAAAGTATTTGCTTTCTAGTACCTAATTACTTGGTGTATTTCTTACACTTATGCTTAGATACAATGTTTAGTCTGAGACAGGTGGAGAGTAAATGGGATAGAAGAGATTTAGTAGATTGTTTACCTTTAGCATATAACTATAGCTATGCTCTAAGCAGTAATGAAATTGTTGGCCTGTTGACAGCAGTGGGTGGAGAGCCTAAGCAAGGCACTTTGCAGTGCAGCTAAGGATATGATGTAGGGTGTGCAAGCTATACACTTTTTCTGTATCAAAGCCTCCTTTTCCCTCCTGATATTTGCAGTGGTACAGAGGAAGATGTGTAGCATACATTGCTCTATGCTGGCTTTATGCCAACCGCTACTCATCTTCTTTAAAATGGGTTGGTCCTCCCTGTCCTGATTAAACTGGAATTATGCCAAATTATGCTGACAGTGGGTGCATGTCTACACATGTATGCCCATACTGTGCAGTAAATATGGCAACTTAA
>NW_017729004.1:43256161-43259798 GCF_001723915.1 Gavialis gangeticus | reverse complement strand
CAACCGCTACTCATCTTCTTTAAAATGGGTTGGTCCTCCCTGTCCTGATTAAACTGGAATTATGCCAAATTATGCTGACAGTGGGTGCATGTCTACACATGTATGCCCATACTGTGCAGTAAATATGGCAACTTAAGCTGACTTGAGCATAAATTTGATACCTGCATCATGCAGGTATCAAATTTATGCCTGATTAGTTGCTGTGCAGTATCACACGTGTAGATGCATTACTGCACAGTAACCCAAGGGGCCTCCCTGCTGGGTCTCCTAGCCACTAGAGGGCCAGCCAGAGCCCAGCCTCAGGACTCCTGGCTGGTCCCCTCTCCTACTACTGGCATGGGCTGCTCTCTGGCAGCCCCTAGCTGGAGGGTACAAAACCCAGGAGCTATTTTGTGCCTTGGAATACACACTACAGGGAGCCAGCAGGAGCTGCTCTTTGTCCAGGAGCCCAGAGGGCCCCCTAGACAGCCCACAGGCTGGGTATGCCTGGGATGTCCCCCTCCCAAGCTGCTTTCTGGCCACACGCGAGTGTAGCAAAGGGCTGCAGCTGGCTGCATCCCTTGCCCAGCCCTGCTGGCGTTGACACTGATGAGCCTGCTCATGATGCCAGGCTGCCTCCACCTGGTATGCCATGTCTTCCCAGCCATCCCAGAACACCTTCCCCTGGGCCTTGCGCACATTGTACAGGACACACGCTGCGATAATGACCTGGGTGAGGTTCCTTTCTGCTACCTAGAGGCAGGCCGTGAGGGAGCACCAGTGCCCTTTCACCCAGCCAAAGGTGCACTTGATCAGGGCATGGGTGTGGCCAAGGCACCTGCTAAAGTGGCCTGGTAGAGGTCCAGCTGCCCAGTGTAGGGCCACATAAACCAGGGCAGGAGTGGGTATGTGGGGTCCCCAATGAGTCCTCGACCCCCCAGCATAAAGTGGCTTCTCTCCACCAGTGCACCCAGTCCAGAGTTTCTGAACATACAGGCATCAGGCATACTGCTTGCCCAGCCAGTGCTTACATGCATAAATGTGTCCTGGTGGTTCACCGCCACCTGCAGGACAAGAGTGGAACCTGCACCTACAGTCGTAGGGCCTGCCTGCACGGGACACACAGATAATGGGGATGTGAGTCCCATCCAGTGCCCTGATGCACTGCAGGAAGCTCAATACCTGGAACCCTGCGGCCACCAGCTGGGAGTCACTGATGTGAAGGACCATGTCCACCAGCACATCCTGGAGGGTGTCACACACCTCCAGGATGGCCTCCCCAGCAGTGGCCTTGCACACCCCAAACAAGTGCTGCACGCACTGCAGGCTGGCGGCTGTGACCAGCTTCACTATGGTCAGGGTCAGGTGGGTATCGTTGGGGATGGCCAGGCACATGGCCATGTCCTGCTGCTCCAGGTGGGGCCAGAGCTGACGCATCAGGTCCTCAAATGTTACCCGTGTCATGCGGAACGTGTCCAGTCACTGGTCATCATCCCACTCATGCAGCATGACATGCTACCACCAGGCCTGTATTAGGAAGACAAAGTCAGTCTTATTTCATTCTTTTTAGTGGTAGGGCTCCTGAGACAGCAGGGCAATAGAAAGGCCGGGGGGGGGGTGACCTGGAAGCCATGGCTGGTACAACTGGTAACTCCAGCTGTATGGCAGCAGAAATGGTAGACAGCCATATACCTCTCATCTAGTGGATGTTCAGAGTGGGTGGAGGAGTTAAATAGTGCCAGGTGGCTGTGAGCCAGGCTTTGGAACTGGCGGTGGATGAGGAGAACAGCCATGGCAGCCCTGAGGAGTAAGGGATCCTGTCCCTGGGCACCAGGGCTGGGACCAGGGTCAACCATAGCTGGGAGATGCAGCTGAGGCAGGAGGAGAGCTAGCACATGCAGGCTGTGCCTCTGCCACACTGCTTCTCTGACACAGAGAGTGTCTGCTCAGAGATCACAGTACAGAGGATAAGCTGTCACCAAGTGCTGGAAGCTGCCTCTGGCCTCAGAAGGGCTGCCAAGGGCTGGCAGCCATCTGGCTGGAGGCTGGAGCTCCCAGTGGCCGCAGGGGTACATGGCAGGCTGCCTACTGTGCAATAACTTTAAGCTGGCGTAAATGCATGTGTAGACATGCCCAGTGTTATGCAAAGTATCCACACTGAAGTGGAGGATCTGGCTGTGTAGGTACTGTATGGCATGTGCTTCCAAATGAATAAAATTATATATATATATTTTAGCAGAGGCTAATCTACCAAGGTGTGCACCCTGGGAGGCAAGGCTGGCACCAGACCTAAGGCTGGCACCCTTGTCACCCACCCATTGTTATGCTACTCTTTTTTAGTAACTTGAAGAGAGAGAGAGCAAGTTCAGATCTTTCTGATTTCAGCAAGTCCATACTTTCTCTTTACTAAAAGACCACTAACATGATCTCATTGATGTTGAATATGACTGAATTGAAGTATCCATAGAACACATTTCTTTAACCTGAATCTGTTCTTCAGAAAGATGTTCTTGGTGGTGGTGGAGAAAATATTTGCATATACAGCAACATGCATATTTAAAGAGTGAGAATTTTAAAATGGTACTTAATGTTGGAGGGAGGTAGAATAGTTTACCTGCTGCATGGTGGAGAGAGCACTTCAGAATCAGGCTTCCATGAGTTTTCTTCCAGAAATTGAACATAAACCAGTATAAGTGCTTGGAAACCAGTTCAAATCGATAGCACAACAGAAGTTCAGTGTACATAAACCACTTTCAAAATGACCAGACCTGGAGGGATGTATCATCAGACTTAACAGATTTAAGTTAAATTGGTTTATTGAACTTCTGTCCTAGTTCCCCAACATATTCAAGTTAATTCACAGTCTCCCAGGATGCTTTGTACCTCCCTGCAAACCCCCCTCCCCCCCACACAGGCTAGGTGGGCTAGCCTTGGCCCAAGCTGTCTGCTCTAGCACCGCCCCCTACTCCAGCTTCTGGCCTGGGCCACTGCAGGCACACGGCTTCATTTCTGAAATCAAAAGTGAATGTCTGTTCACTTGCTTACCAGTTCAATCTTCGCAGCTTAAACTAACCTACAAAGACTGAATCAGTTCAGCCTTGGGCTTTTTGATTCTGTACTTAACTAACCATTGTGATTTTTTTTAAGGCCTCACATTCACCTAGTTTCCCTGGAGCAGGAAAGAAAAGTAACAATTAATTTAGTCAGGGGTGTCAAACTCACCTGTGCTCTGGACTGAATTCAGACCATGGGGCTCCTCAGTGGCTAGATCCAGACTGCAAGGAACCTCACGGGCCAGATCTGGACTCAGCAGCAGGAGCAGGGTGAGTAACAGTAACTTCTGCTCACTGCTCTCCCACCACCTATCCTCTGCCTGCCACTGATACAGGCCCGGCTTCATAGCTGTGAATTTGGTGGCAGACTACTCAACCTGCCTCTGAATTCCCAGCCCCTTTGGGAGTCTTGTGGGCTCTGCAGTCTGGATACAGCCCAAGGGACATATTTTTGACACCCCTGATATAGGTAATTCAAATGAAAAGCAAATCAAATAAATGATTTTGCTAGAATGTCATGTATAGTAAGCATCTTACAGCCTAGAAGGAGCATTTGATACCTTTAAAGCTGTCTAAAAATGCTGTTTATTCTAACTTCGAGAAAT
>NW_017729004.1:43234806-43251161 GCF_001723915.1 Gavialis gangeticus | reverse complement strand
CAGCCTAGAAGGAGCATTTGATACCTTTAAAGCTGTCTAAAAATGCTGTTTATTCTAACTTTGAGAAATGTATTTGTGTGTATAGACTCAAAGTATTTATCTGTAAAATATTTATCCTGAAAGCAAACCCCTGAAGTTCTGCTGAATAGTGGCACCATCTGGTGGATATGACAAGTACTCCTTGGTAAAGGAAATAAACCTTCACTTCCTTAACATCTAGAGTCCAGATTATGGGAACAATAAATGGAAGCTGCTATAATGGGTGCTAGCAAAGCAGACTAAAGATTGAGGAGGAGAGGGAAAAATGGTTATTCTAGAGTAGATTGCCATTGTTCACCTACCTTATTTTTTTCCAACAAAAGTATGCAACTACATGGAGCAGGAAAGATTAATAAATACATTTAAAAAAAAACTGGGAGCGTAATTCCTGATTGCAATGGGAACTGCACTGCAAGTTGCTCCATATTGTTTTAGTCAGTTCTTAAAGACTTGCTGGTGAATATATACACAAAATTGCACTAGTTGCTGTTCAGTCATACCTTATGCCCCATCATGCCCTTACACTTGACCATATGAATATGCATAATAAACAAGAAAAATCTCATACTTCATGAACTAATTGTCTTTTTATTAAAAATGAGAACTCTAATATGGCTGATAAAGCAATTAAAGACAGGAAACAGAGTATACCCCCCCAAAGTGAAAAGTTTTTATTAATTCAAAACAGCAAAAGCTATACAAATACCTATCAGATTTAAAAAAATGTTTCATAGTTTAAAACATGATAAATTGTTGAAAGTGGAAATATGTGCATTATTTAATTAGCTAATCTTGGGCTTTGTTTTTCTAACTTCAGCTTGCACAATACATCAAAATGTGCTAAAAGCTGATATGCAAATAGTCAGACAATATTTAATTGAATAGATATCAAATGTTTTTGTTGCATGTAATGCAATGCAAATAACCAATATGTGATAAGCAGAATCTATTACTTTAACTATATGTTTAACTATATAATTAATATTAAGTTTATTAGCTATGCTTACTATAAATAAATAAAATCCAAGTTTTAATTTTAAAAAGCTTCTAGTTACAAAAACAGCATTCACCACAAAAATGACTATGCTATTAATCAGTACCATCAAAATCACTGTGAACTCTCCATTATTCATGGAAAGTTGTATCTGAAACCTAATGCTGAACAAAATATTTGGTAATCCTAATAAACTTGCACTGTTTTAAATTTTTGGAAAAATGCTGTTCTGTATCACTAAAAGCTATACTTTTTAATAAAGTTTATAGTCCCTCTTGCACAAATAGAATTCCAAATCTTTGAGAGAAGAACTTTGCCACGTTTATGTTTAGCAAACATTGTGCAACCAGAAAAAATGTGTAATAACCATCTCTTTCATATAGCATTTCAGAACTCTGTTTTACCAATCTAAGCTTGAACCATATAAATCTTAATATCATATCATATAGTATTTTAACACTAACTTAAGTAAAGATCACTGCCTATAGTGTTTCTCATCGATTTATGTTCTACAGAACTGTTGACAGGTTTTTGAAAGTTATCCATAAACTTCCCTAATCATGGGTTTTGATCTATTGTTGAGTCTTCTGTCCTTATTCATTTAAGAACAACTTCTGCTTTTTAGTAATATGAGCAATTCATAGATTGTAGAGTTGGAAGGGACCCTGAAGGATCATCATATCCGACCCTCTGCCCCAGGCAGGAAAGAGGACTGAGGTCAGATGACCCCAACCAGGTGCCTATCTAGCCTCTTCTTGAAGGTGATAGTACCACCTCTCTTGGCAACCTGTTCCAGATTCTGGCCACACTTACTGTGAAATGTCTTCCTAATGTCTAACCTGAATCTACTGTCCACTAGTTTGTGCCCATTATTCCTAGTTACTCCTAGGGGTGCCCTGGTAAATAGCACATCTCCAATTCTCTCTTATCCTCCCTTGATAAACTTATAGGCTGCTACAAGTCTCCCCTCAGATGTCTCTTCTGAAGGCTGAAGAGATCCAGATCCCTCAACCTCCCCACAGAGTGTCTTGCACAGAGGCCACTAATCATATGAATGGCCCTCCTCTGGACCATCTCCAGATTCTCCACATCCCTCTTGAAGTGCTGCGCCCAAAACTGGACATAGTACTCCAGCTGCAGCCTGACCAATGCCGCATAGAGGGGGAGCATCACCTTTCTCGACCTGTTGTTCTGCTAATGCACGATAAAGTGCGATTGGTTTTGCCTATGGCTTCGTTACACTGCCGGCTCATGTTCATCTTGGAGTCAACTATGACTCCAAGATCCATTTCAGCCACTGAGCTGCTGAGGTCATCCCCCAACCTATAGGTGTGCTGGGGATTCCTCCTCCCTAGGTGGAGTACCTTGCATTTGTCTTTGTTGAATTGCATCCTGTTTCATTCTGCCCATTGATCCAACCTGTCCAGATCAGCCTGTATCCACTCCCTGCCTTCCAGTGTGTTAACTTTGCCCCATCACTTGGTGTCATCTGTGAACTTGGACAGGGTGCTCTCCACACCCTCGTCCAAATCACTGATGAAGATATTAAATAACACTGGTCCAAGGACCAAACCCCTACAAACCAACCACCCCCCATTTTACCCACCCCTCCCCCATCACAATTTACTTGCCAGTGCCAGGAGCTGAGCAAATGCTTGTAAAACTGGCAGCCGGAATGGCTTGCAGAATGAAGGGTTTGGCAGACTGAAGGGAGAGACTGGGGGGCTAAAAATATCTCAGTGCAGGGAGGGGGTAGAAAAAGTGAAGCCCCAGGGCTAAGGCCAGAAGCTGGGCTTTCCCAGTCCTGGGGCTGTGCTGGGAACTGTACAGAAGTTCAGAACAGATAGATTGGTCTAAAAATGGCCAGCTCAACCTAAGTTAGATTACTTTGGAGGTAAAGTTAACTTAGATCAGGTTGGCCATTTTTAGACCAATCTAACTGTCCTGAACTTCTGTACAGGTCACACTTAGATCCACCTAACTACTGTAAGGTCCACACCTGGGTGAACTAAATTAGATCAGATGGCCATTTTTAACCTGATCCAACTTCCCCCTAACCTCTCTGAATGTCTGTATATATCCATAGAAGGGAAGGAGTGGTAGTATTTTATGTCAGACTGCCTCAGAGGTAGAGTTAACTTAGATCGGGTTGGCGATTTTTAAACCAATCTAACTGTCCTGAACTTCTATACAGGTCCTGGGGAGTGGGGAAGAGACCCCCACATTCTCCCCCCTCAGATCCCATGAGCCCCCCTGATCCTGCCAAACCCTCCTGGGCCTCTCCCTGATCCCCTTCTCCTATGGACCCCACCTGCACCCCTGACTCCCCCAATCCCTCCCATGGACCCTGCCTACCACCCTGATTCCCCTGCATGGTGGCTGTCTGCCCCCTGATCCACCTCTGTGGGCCCTGCCTGCCCCCCCAATTCCCATGATTCATCCCACAGACTCTGCTTGCTCCCTGATCTCCCTTGTAGATGCCCCCTGCTCTGGGCCCCACCAGCACTGGCCCCGGGACACTGGTACAGGCCCTGTGTTCCCACTGGCTCCTGCACCCACTCACACCCAGTGCCCCCCAGCCCTGCAGTACAGGCAGAGGGCAGCGCACAGCCCCAACCCCCTGCTCACCAGCAGGGAAGAAGCTGGTGCTGAGTGTGGGGAAAAGTGGCCCCTCACCCACCCCATAGCCAGAGCTCCCTGCTGCAAGCCCTCACAGCCCACGCAGTGCTGTCCAGAGCAGGCACAGGCAGCCCCATGCAGGCTGCAAGTAGCTGCAGTGTGGGGTGCTGACCACAGGGTGAGCGAGGAGCCACTTTCCTCCTGCCCACACACAGCTTTTCCCCAAGCCACTTTTCCCTGGGCTCCTTCCCTGCCCAGGATCCTTCCCCCCCGCCCTTCCCCCTTACCTGAGGTTCCAGCACTGCCAGGGCAGCCACATGCTCCCAGGCCAGAAGCCCCTGCTGGGGCTTCCAGCTGGGGGGGTGGGGTCAGGCGGGCCCTGCTGCTGTGGGTGCCTGCCAGGCTTCCCCTGGGTCCTACTGCCCTTGGTTCCTGTTTTTTTTGGGGGGGAGGGGGTTAAAAACAGGAAGCAAGGGCAGGTAAATATTAATTTTCTAAATTTTTTAGGGACCCCGCAGGCTAGATAGAATGGCCTCATGGACCAGATCCAGCCCATGGGCTGTATTTTGTCCACCCCTGCCCCAACCTCTCTGAATGTCTGTATGTATTCATAGAAAGGAAGGAGTGGTAGTGTTTTATTTATGTTGTCCATAGACTTAAGCAGGCCTGCATAATCTTTAGTATCCTGCAATATTGACTGATAATTCATTCTTAAGTATTTCACAGGAGAATAAAACCACAGACTGAAACGGGTTCAAGATGCTGCTGTGTGTCTTCTTGCCAATCACATTCAACATCCCAATGCCACAGGAAACCCCTGAGATGTAGAACATCTTTCTGATGTGAGTTCTCTATGGTTCCCGTCTCTTTCCACATTGTCATTTACCACACCTCCTGCCTTCTGTTCCCCCTTCCTCATACTTTCCCTCTTCTCTGTTCTCTATTTAAAAATTCAGAATCAGTTACTGTGAGATAATGTAATGCCACTCAAACTGCTGGTCCACCTAGTCCAGCAGCCTGCCTAGACAATGGCCTGCTTCAGTAAAAGAGCTGGAGCTTGAGAAAAAAGGGTAGTGTTACAATAGCTATATGTTAAGGAAGTTTCCTCCTGACTCATCAATATCAATTAATTTTTGGCTCATGCACTGAAGGATAAGGGTTTATATTCCTTATTTTAAAAAGTTATCTATTCCAATGCGACTGGATGTATACTTACCTTCTTTTCAATTTACTAAGCTCTTGGCCTCAGTGATTTCTTATGAGTTTCCCCAGACTAATAATAGTTTTTTCCAAATAAAATGGTGTTTGCTTTGATTGGTTTTAAGTTGGTTTCTTTCCAGTCTGGCTGGATGCTTATCTTGCTCATGTGTTAAAAAAAATAGGGTGGGTAGGTATGTTTGGATTTTTTTAATTTCACTATCCCTTTTTTTTTTCTTCCTAATGTCCCCCTTATCCACATCCTGTCAGTTAAGTAGTCTCAGTTTGTATACAGAAGTTTTCCCTTCTTCCTCTGTTCATTTGCCATCTGTCAAAGGAATCCATAAATCAATGGATTTATAGCTGATATATTTTTTAGAGATAGGTTAACCAAAACTGAATACTGTATTCCAGATGAGAAGATGCCACAGATTCATTAATGGCATCATTGCATTTTCAGTACTATTAATTCCACCTCTCAACCATCTACATTTGTGTATGTTTGGGGTGGCAGGCAAGAGAGCTTTCATTAAGCTGTCCACAGTGACAGCCTTTTCTGTCTACAGTTAGTTTGGAACCCAGCAATAAGCATGCATAGTAAGTCATGCCTTTCAGTAGGCACTACTTCGCATTTGTCATGATCAAATTTTATCTCCCATTGTGCAGCTAGCTACTGTTCAAACTGTATTTGAATAGACTTAAATATCACTGTTGAAACCAATAGTCTGAGCCAAATAATGTCAATCTGCATGCAGCGATTTTATATCCTATTTCTATATTGAATTAAAAAGCACCAAACTGACTCACATTCTCATCTGTTGTAAATTATGGCCAAGACTTACACGCACAAGCAAGGTTTCTAAAATTCCTAATATTGCACTTAAGAAGTCACTTATTTTTCAAAAACACTGAGCAGCAAGTATCTCTCACTAAAATTGCTCAGAGTTGGTAGAAGGGAGAGTAGAGATGAACCTTTTAGGCCAGCGGTTCCCAGACTTTTTAGACCTGAGGCACCCCTCTGGAAATGCCAGTTCTTAGTTTTCTTGACTACAGCAAAATAAAGCTATTCTTCCCTTGCAAACAACTTGGAAAGATCACACATCAGAATATTTTTGACATTATGAATTCCTCTTTGAAATATCTGGATTTATCTTGGTAATCATGTTTGCTCACCTAACAGCACTAACATTGCATGGTACTCCATAGCACCATTGAAAGCATCTCAAGAAACCGCAGAGTGTCATGGCACTGTAACAGTTTAGGCACCTGAGAACCACTGTGGCAATCCCTACAGGCCATCTCATCCCTGCTAGGCTTTTTCTCTCAGTCCTGTCTCTTAAAATCTCACCTTGTTTTCCTGCCGGCCACATCTTGTTGGAAACTTAATGAAAAGGAGGCTACCTTCAGAGACTGACAGTGCTTGCTCTCCTGACCTGGCTTGCCTTAAGAGCTTAAATCATGACCTCCAGCCTCCCCCATAGTCATGCCCATGCCTCGCCAATGGCATGCAACATCACGTCCAGGGGGACACTGGTCCCCAAAGCCACAAGACTAGTTCAGGCCTTTATTCTCTTGTTGGGGCCTCAGCCTTCCTGGCTTTTGCCCCTCTATTCTGGCTGGGCCCTTTTGGCTCAGACCCACCACACCAAGTCTGGTCCTCAGGTTCCAGCCCTTGCCTTGCCCCCTTGGGCTTCCATCTTTGCCCTGCCCAGGCTGTGGGCTTGCTGTCCCCAAGTCTCCACCTTTTTCTGGGCTATGGCTTCTCTAGCCCCCGTCTCTGCCCCTCTTGGGCTCATGAGCCACCTCTCAGGCTCCAGGCCCTCTGGCCCCAGGCAGTGGCCTTCTCTGGGCTTGCTGCCCTCTCGAGCTCTGGACCCTCTGACCCCAGGCTGTCCTCTGCCCTTCCCCAGGGTCTGGGCCCTAACAGGAATGAAGGCAATCATGTGCCCCTAGGGCACTAATGGGATTTCCAAAGCTGCCCTACACAGACCCACCCAAACCACCAGTTAGCAAACTGGCTATAACACAAGTCCTATTCCTTCAGGCTGTGTAACTAACTTTAGTCTTCATTGCAGTCCAGTCACTCAGCTGTGCTCTGTTAAGTACTAGGCTCCATCCCTGTTAGCTTACAGCCTTCCAGGCAGGCTGTCCCCAACCAAAAGTTGTCATTAGGACACAGCTTCTTCCCCAGCAGCCTGCAGACAGACTGCCCCCCACCCTCCAGCTCTGGGCTCTTATACTTCCTAAGCCCTGTCCTGCAGGTCAGGTGACTCCCTGGTCAGCTAATTTGCCCACAGGGCCCTTCCTTACCCCTGCTTTGCTGGTTGCTACAAAAACCTGTCTCATAAAGGGGCCATGCCACTTTCCAGTAACAGGGCAAGTGTTCCCTTTAACAGGTACCCTAACTGAGAATCACTGTTACAGACTAAGTGAATCATAGGTACAGATGTTTTTGTAAGCAGACTAACAAAACTAACTACCTCTCTCTGTTCGCTGGAATTGCTAGAGATACAGCACTTCTAAAAAAACCAGGCCCTTTATTTAGGAACCTAACTGTAGACAAGTAGGTTTAGAACCAGAAAAAGTATTAAGCATTTCTCTTCTTTTTAGGCAGCTAATTCCTTTTATTTTCAAAAGGAATTAGATGCCTAAATCCATTTTTGGATATGGGATTTTATTTTTAATATTGGATTATAGTTTTAAGATAGATCTTAAATTAACAAATGGGAATATATGGTGTCATGGCCTGGTGCTGGATTGCAGGGGAATAGACACAATGAACCAAGATGCCCCTTCCCATCTTATTATGTATATTCCTTCTAGGCCAACATTCACATTTTTATTAGAAATGTTTAACATATCCCTGGTTCTGTTCCTTTCCTTCCCTACTCTGTTCCATCCCCCATGACCCCAGGAGTGGGGCAGTACTGTTTACACTTCACCCACACTGTCCTATCTGTCCCTGTGTTTGTGCTACCTGAGCACACTAGGGAGCACTGAAGAGACGGAACCAATTCCAGGGTGCTGAAGCAGAATGAGAAAGCTCCTGTTGAAGTACAAAAAGTGGAAGAAATAGAGGAATGAGATTCTGGAACGGTCTGAAAGCAGGCAGAGTAAACAGGATATTTATTTTTAAAATGCAGATTGATAAATTGCAGAATTTCTGTGCCAGTACTGTGTCTAACAAACCTCAGTGTTCATGATATCCATATAAATGTCCAATTCTGTTTTAATTTTCTTAAGTTCTTTCCTTCAACAACTTGCTATGGCAGTGAGTTCTCCAACTTAAATATATATTGTGTAAAAAAGCATTTTTCTTTATTTGTTTTGAATTTCCCATGTTTTAATTTAATTACATGTCCCTTTGTTCTCTCTTCTTCCTTCTCCATTCTATTTTTTATTTATATACTTTTTCATATTACTTCTTATTCATCTCCTTTCAAATAATCAGTCTTTCCAGCCTCTCTACACAAGAATTTTTCCATGCCCATAATCATTCAAGCACCTTTCATTGAATTGCTTTTAATTCTGCAATGTCCTCTTTGAGAGGGAATGATCAGTTCTGAACACTATTCCAGAAGAGGCCTCGCCACTGATTTATGTAAAGGTGTTATAATGTTCCCTATATTGTTCACCATTCCATTCTTAATGAAGAATATCATTTTCTTAATTTTTTTATATCACAGCTGTATGTCAAGAGATCTTCATTAGGTTGACTAGAGTGAAATTCACATCTCTTTCTTAAGTTGATTCAGTTAATTTAGAACCTTGTCAGATATACGAGTAAACTATTTTTCCCTCTAATGGGCATTACTTCTCATTCATTGGCATTGAATTTCATTTGGCATCTTGTTCATTCACCTATCTTCCTTAGGTCTCTGTGAAATTCTTCAATTTTTTTGGTCCTGATTAGCCTAAACAGTCTGTCATGACAAATCTAGCTACCTCACTATTCCCATCCCCTTTCCAAATCAATAATGAATATATTAAACAACACAGGACTTTGACTGGAACCTGGAGGCATCCCTCTGTTAATCCTTACCATAATGAAAGTTAACCATTTAATCCTGCTTTTTGCCGTCTGTCACCCAGCCAATATTAAAAGTTGGATGTACCACCAAATACTTTGACTCAAGAGTATTAAAGTCTAAATTAAATCTAATCAACATAGGATTGATTATAAATATAAAATGCTTGGTTTTGCTGTCACTGCTGGACTCATTGAGACACATTCTGCCCTTATTTATATATGCCCTACTTGACTGAAATAAATAGACGTTACAGGTGTAGATGAGGAGAGGCTTTGGCCCATTTTGCTTCAATATTATTTTCCTGCTCCTGTATTATACCTGGTGCAATTATTTTCTAATGCTTCTCCCACCCCAGCTCAGCTCTGCCTGTTGGAACATGGTGGGTGGAACTTTGCTCCATTCTCAGATCCTCTACTCCAGCCGTTGGCTACCCTTCCAGTTACCTAGCCAGCTCCCCTGCTGCTGCTTCTTCTCTCCACGATAGCACAGGGAGACTACCCATGGCTGGTACTTCTCCTACTGGTGACACATTAAAAGTGACTGCAACTGAAGCCTCCACTGCCAAATACCACTGAAGCCCCATGTCTGAAGAGTTGAGTGGGCCGGTATCATTTGGAGTTTGTTTTTTTTTTTGTCTCATTAGCGGCTAAGAGTTTTGGCAATACCCTTACTAGACCGAATACCAAATAACTGCATGGCTATCTAAATACCTGCAAATGATCATAGAAACTTACAGATTGGCTTTTATCCTATCGTGCTTATGTATCAGACTTTTATTAAACTCATAAAATCATTATGTCATTTAAAATGAGGAGAAGATATTTTACTTAAAGCAGTGAATCATTTGCTCATGGATAAAACACTAAGGCCAAGTACAGATGTTCAAAAAACCAGCCCCACCAACTGGTGACTCTCAGCAGTGGCTGGGAAGGGAGAGACCCCGTACCCCTTCCCTACAGTCCTCCTGGCCAAAAGGAGGCTGGCCAGAACTGCTGCGAGGGAAGAAGACCCCTCTCCCCAAAGCCCCTCTTCCCAGGCTGCACTAAAGCAGGACCAGCAGGGCCAGCTGTGAGAAGAGGGACCCCCTGAGCCCTTCCCCCACACACCCCTCCCCCCAAGCAGCAGTGTACCACTGCCTGGCTTGGGCTGCTGTGGGGGAAGACCCCAGAGCCCTCTCCCCACACACCCCCCTGCCCAGGCTATGCCACAGCATGGCCCAGCAGGGGCAGTTGGAGGGAAAGAGACCCCAGAACCCACCCCTACCATGCCAAGCAGCGGCACACCACTTCCTGGCCTGAGCTGCTATGGGAGAAAGAGACCTGGAGCCCTTCCCCTGCAACCCCCCTCCCTGGTCAGGCTGTGACACACCACAGGGCTGAGGTGGCTGGGGGGATAGAAACCCCTCTTCCCCCCACCACTGACTACCCCTTCCCACCAGCAAAGCTGTGCACAGGGCTGGAATCAGAGGCTGTCACTGACTAGGGTCAGTGACAGCTGAAGGGACAGACCCAGCTAGGCTTGGGCAGAGCAAATGAGCTCTGCCTAAGACTAGAGCCCAGCCCAGCATTACACCTCCTGGTATTGTGGTGATCATGCTCTAAATTAGTCCTCCATGGGATCTGGCACAGAAGTTCAATAAAGCACTCTAGCAGAAAGCACTTTAGGTTAGTACACATCCATTAAGGGTTAAATTAGAGCTCTAAGAACCATGAATGTCTGTTTAGATACAAGTTTAGAGTGCTTTCTGCCTGCTTAATGCAGTTTGAGTAATGTCTGTACCTAGCCTAAATGATTGAATTCATCAGTTGAGGGTTTGGTATGCAGTATTCCAAGCTCTGGCTGAAGTTAGTGAATTTTGGAAATGACAAGAGTTCTGGTCACTATCTTAACATTGTCAAGTTGTAATGATGGATGAGTCTTTAAACAGACCAAGATAACTGAATTTAAAGTTAATACTATATCATGTTAAAGGAGATGTTTTAAATTCTTTCCCTCTCCCTGGAGTGTACATTACTCAGAGGTTCAATTTGACATAATAAGTACAGCAAAAGTAGTTTGCTCTACACTTTGATTTCCTTGAAATTGTTTTCACAGCTAGTCTTATAGAAAAGGATGTAGTATTATGATCATTTCCTGCAACTGTACAGTTGTGCATTTTATTTGAATGCATGGGTTACTTCAGAACATGGATTCCTTTAAATTATATTTAGGGGGAAAAAATCCTGACTTTTTTTTTTAATTTAACTTTAAGAGTTTAGAATTTTTGTAGAGATGCTTTTAAGAGCTTGATTTTTTTTGAAATTGTAAAGAAATGCACAGTTTTGCCGAATACTCTTACATTGTTAAATATTTTTAATCACAAGGAGTATCAGAAAAAAAAAAGAGAGAAAAATTCTGACCCTAATACCTACAAATATTTGAAACTTTGGTACTACTGGGAAATGCTGAGTAGGGCAAAGGTGGCCAGTTCATAAACCAGGTGCCATTTGAGGCAATTTAACAGTGAAACTAGTAATAATACATGTAGATTTACATCAAAGTGATTTACCTCTTAAATTTCTTAAAACATTATATAATGAAAAATTAAATTATATAAAGATAAAAATCATAAGAGTATGACAGACATATACTTTCAACTCAGTCTACAAATAATTAATTGGAGAAAATTCTGATTGCTAATGAGCTTTCCCCCCAGTACAGATTGCAGAAATTAGCTTTTTGTGTAAATATAGAAGTTACTAGATGGGAAAATCTTTGTAAAGTTACCAGACCTACAGTTACAATATTACTATAGACAATTAGCCATATTCCACCCTGATTTAAAGCCACTGAAATCAAAAGTCTGTAAGTCAGAGAAGTATTTGGTCCAATAACTTTTAATTGCTCCAGGCTGACATGTTAGCAATAATGAGTATGCTGTTCCTGTTTTGTTCATCATTCTGTAAGCTGTTTTGTGGGTTTAGAAGCCAAGCTGATATTGCAAAAGAGCTGAAAAGCTCTTATTAAAAACTGATTGAAGTATTTGGAATGAGGAGTTTATTTTGACTGGTGAGATATAATTGGGTATATTCCAGTGGTTTGCATTCAGATGCAAGAGGAAGAGGAGATTAAGTGGATTAGCCTCAATCATCGGGGAGATGACATTTCTTGCTGTGTTTGAAGTATTTTGTGAAGTGAAGGATGGCACTGATTTGAAGTTTATATTAATCTAATCTGTTTGATTTTGTTTGATGCAGCAGCTGCAGTGACACACCCTAGTTCTTTGAAAGATTTGAGCTGCAAAGGCCTGCGTTTAGAGAAGACCAGATATACCACAGAAGTGTTGTGTTCAGCCTGCAGGGGGAAGAAAAGCACTTGTATAATTCTCCTTGTTAACATCCTTAATTTTTTGCTGGGATAGGAAACAAAAGTAAAGGTTTGAGTTTGATATAAGGCTCTAAATCAAAGGGAATTTTTTATAGTGAAGCAAATTTGAAAAATTAAGATAAATTATCAAAGGTAATTTGCTGGGCAAATTATTTTCCATTCTCTTAGCAATTATTGTAGGAACCATCTCTCTTACAATCAGGTTCCTCCTGTAGTGAATGAACAGTCATGTACCTTTGACAGTTAGTTGGCAAGAAAGAGGTTGCAATGACACAAATTCATTCTGCTGGCTTTGGTTCATGATCATATAGAAAGCAATAGTGTACTGAAAAGCTGCATCCTGAAATCTCTTACATTTGTGCTTAACACTATGCATACAAGCAGTCTGTAACAGGGGACCTTCTCTGGGCCGATTTCTCTGTGGCCTGCCCACTTGTTTCTAGGCTAACCACCTGCCTTCTCACTCACCACACTTTGTTGTTAATTTATAAATTGTTGTTAATTAAGCGGGAGGCTGCCCATTTCTTGCCCCGATGCTAGGGGGGCGCTATCGGAGGCTCTGTACCTCCCCTACGCAGCAGCCCATGCCTTGCAGATGGCATCCTTTGTTGTCAACATCACCAGCCCCACTTTGGGCCCCAGAATCCTACTACTTGTACCCCACGTGGATCCCCCCATTCAGGTGACCTACTCTTCCTTCATTCCAAGCTACATAGCTCCCTGAGCTGCTCCCCCTTACAGGTGTGGTCCCTCCAGGACTTTTGGCTCACTGGCCCTGGCCCTGGCCCACCTCCAGGCCAGTCAGAACCCCAGGCCCTCAGCTCTGGGTGTCCCTCGCAGTGGGCCCCTGGCCCTTCGACCCTTACGGTCCTGGCCCCAGCATTGACCAGTCAGCGGATGTCAAGACAGGTTTCTGAGTTTATGGCCCCATACTGTCACTGGGGTCCAACTTCCAGACCCCACAAGGGGGTAACCCACCCAGTTTTGGGAGCTGGGGTTAAGGCACCCCAACCCACCTTTCACCAGGGTGGTAACTGGCCTGGCATTTCCTAGGGGCTCCCATGCCACTGAGAGCCCCACCAGGCCACCCACCCCTGGCAGGGTGCAGTTTTAGGTCATGCCCAGGACTAGCAGCCTCCTGACCATCCCCTACAGCTCCTCCTTTATCTCCAGGGCGTTCCATAAAGCCTCACAGCCCAGTGATGTTGCTGCACCTCCAGCCAGCAGCAAAATGCCCTGTTTATATGGGCAGCCAGAACTCCAAAATGGGCATTGCTATTAAGCACCTGCTGGCTGCTTGGCCCCAGGTCTTAAAGTGGCAGGTGCAAACAGTGCCCTGCCACAGTCTCACAGAATTTAAAGTAAGTGTTTGAAGAATCAGAGCATCCAGACAAGTGTGGACATATGGGCTAGGGATGGACATTACACATAAACCAGTTTAAGTGATCAGAAACTGGTTCAAACCTGTACCAGAAGAGATGTTCAGTGCACATAAACCAGTTTGAAAATGGCTGAAACCATTTTGAGATAAACCAGGGTGAATGTAGTATCAGATTAAACTGATCTGAGTCAAACCGGTTTATGTAATATCTGTCCCAGACCCCTTGCTGGTTTAAGATAAACCAAACTCCCCCAGCATCCTGGCATGCTTTCTGGGCTGGGTGGGACTCTCTTCTCCATAGCAGAGCTGGCCCCTCCCCTCTGCTCTGTGACTGGAGCTCGGCAGACTGAAGACAGTAGGATCTGCCTGGCTTCCCCCTGCCCTACCCCACCATCAATGCTTGCTGGACAAGTAGGGATCTCCCCACCCCTCCGTCCTTCCCTCCCATCTCCCACAGCACAAACCCCAGACCCATGGACTCTAGGCATGTGGTATGCTAGCTAATGCTAAGAGGTGTCTGTGTCTGTGTCCCTCTGATTTCACTGGGACAGGCAGACAAAACAGTGATTGCTTAGGGCTTTTTGGAGCTAATCAACAGGTCAGCTGGTAAGCTTCTTAAGAAGAGTTTGAACGAATGGGGAGAAGATACTGTTTTGCTGATGAGGTGATAAACACTGTTATCAGCCCCCTGCTGGCTTGCTCACCTTTCAGTTTGCTGCAGACAGTATAAAGAAGCAAGAAGAGGGAGACTAAAAAGCTCTGTATCATCAACAGATGCATGTACTGCACCCTCCACCCCCCTTGCGTCAGTGCTAGCAGAGGCTGGGGGCTGGCAACACTCCTGCCACTTGATCAGCCATCGGGGAAAAGCCTGGGATGGTGCAGGCAGACCTCTCTAATCAGAACATCCTGCGGGTCTGGCCATGCCCCCTTCCCCCCCCTCCCGCAGCTCACTGCTGTGGAAGGGAAGGGAGAGCTGCTCTAGCACCCCCTAGCTTCTAACCTGAGCCACTGCAGGCATGTGCCTGAATTTCTGCAGTCCAGAGAGCAAGTCTTTCCACTTACAAACCAGTTCAGCCTAGCCAGGTTAAACTAACCTGCAAAGATTGAATCAATTCAGGTTCAGCCCTTTTGAATGTCTGTCCATAGCCTAGGTTCCCCTGGGGCAACAAGCAGCGGCACACCTTGTTGTCCCTGGGGAATGTCCATGCCACATGCCCTCGGGCACACAGCAGGTTACCCTGGATGAGGTAGGGGAGGCTGGGGCCCTACCCTGGTTACCCTGGATGAGGTAGGGGAGCAACTGTGCTGGCCCTAGCAGCCTTACCTGGAGTTCTGGAGGCCAGGGAAGCTGAAAGTATGTTGCTTCTACAATTTGAAGCCTGGCCAGCAGCCATAGCATGATCCAGCAAGCCAGGCACATGATCCAGCAAGCTCCGGTTTTGGGTGGCACATGCTGCAGTTATGTACACTACCCCACTTTTTTTCCCCGTGGTTTTTTTTGACCTATGGATTTCCTGGGGTTAACCTCCCCCCTCCCCATACTGCAAGGTAGCAGTGCAGGAAACGCCTGAATGCAGATGAGTCTGAGGTGCCACATACTGCACAGCTGCACTCATCTGGATGCAGCCAAAGAAAGCAAACTTTTATTTGAACATCACCAGCTTTGTTAATTATCAAAAGCAACAAGGAAAAATTCTGAAAATATTTCAGAGGTAGATGGCTTTCTGCTCAATCTTCTATGTAGATATTCTTGTGGTAAGTGAATTCTTTTTTAAGGGACTTATATTGCTCCTACTGACTTCAGTGGGAACTGGTTCTAAATTTACTCCTGGTGGGCCAAATCTGATCCTATAACTTAAATTTTAGCTAAAGAGGTTTTTCTTGCAGAAACTACAGGAAAAAGTAAGGGGATCGAATTCCCAACCCCACCCCAGAAATGGGATCTGTTGTATATGATAAACAGCATCTAATGTTGCCTGTTACTCTCTCCTAGTGTTACTTGGGACCCACAATCTGTGTGAGGTCATGTCCCCAACAAAGTCACCTTCCTGCTCTTCTGCAGTGAGAAAGAGTAACTGAGGGGGTTTTCATGGTCACAAGTGTTGAAGAGCCCTTGTATGGAGTCTCTACTGCTTTTTCCACCTGTGAAGCAGATATATAACTTAAGCTTATTTCTCATTTCTCTGAGTATACAAATTATTTTGATGTCTTGACCCTAAACATTTAATTTGGATTTAGTTCATAGAATCATAGAAGTTGGGTCAGAAGGGACCTTGTAGATCTTCAAGTCTGACCCCCTGCCTGGGCAGGAGAAAAACTGGGCTCAAATGACTCCAGCCAGGTAGGCATCAAGCCTCTTCTTAAAGGCCCCCAGGGTAGGAGCCAGCACCACTTCCCTTGGAAGTTGGTTCCAGATCCTAGCCGCCCTGACTGTGAAGTAGTTCTTACGGATGTCTAATCTAAACCTACTCTCCAACAACTTACGGCTGTTATTCCTTGTTATGCCAGGGGGCACTAGGGGAAACAAGGTCTCTCCCAAACCCTTCTGGTCCCCCCTAGTGAGTTTATAGATAGTCACCAGGTCTCCCCTCAGCTTTCTCTTGTGAAGGATGAACAGGTTCAGGTCCCGCAATCTCTCATTGTAGGGTCTGCCCTGTTGTCCCCGGATCATGCGTGTGGCCCCTCCTCTGGACCTTCTCAATGTTGTCCACATCCCTCCTGAAGT
>NW_017729004.1:43226655-43234551 GCF_001723915.1 Gavialis gangeticus | reverse complement strand
TCGTCCAAATGGCTGATAAAGAAATTGAACAGCGCAGGCCCCAGGACCGAGCCCTGGGGGACTCCACTGCCCACTTCTCCCTAGGTCAAATATGACCCATCCACCACCACCCTCTGAGTACAACCCTTCAGCCAATCTGCAATCCATCTGACTGTGTAGGCATCAATGCCATAGTTGCCTAGTTTTTTAATGAGGATGGGGTGGGAGACGGTGTCGAAGCCCTTGCTGAAGTCCAGAAAGACTACATCCATGGCGACACCTGCATCCAATGCTTTTGTGACCTGATCATAACACGCAACCAGGTTGGTCTGACATGATCTGCCCCTAATGAAACCGTGCTGGTTGCCCTTGAGCATCATCCCTGAAGCCGGCCCATCGCAGATGTGCTCCTTGATGATCTTCTCAAAGAGTTTCCCTAGGATTGATGTAAGACTGATGGGCCTATAGTTTCCCAGGTCCTCCCTCCTCCCTTTTTTAAAGATGGGGACCACGTTGGCTATCTTCCAATCATCTGGCACCTGGCCCGAGCACCATGGGCACTCGTAAAGCCGTGCCAAAGGCCCTTAAACTATATCAGGCTGCACTGTTTGTCTGAAAACCTTCCCCTAAAAGGTGGTGATCTCACTCTGTCAGCTAGCACATTTTCCACCCATATAAAGAAAGGAAGGAGTGGCTCTCTACAGAGAGAACTGTTGTATTAATTACTGCTTATTCCTAAAGGACCAAGAGTACCAGTTGAGCAGTCCTTGGAAAGCAGCCAAGCCTGGGGAGAAGGCTTGTGTTTTATTTTGAGCTCCTTTTATGAATAAAAAACAAACCCCAGAAAGAGATAAGTTTTGATCTGTTACAATGTATATTGATAGTGATTGTAGTGGGGTTAGATGCTGAATCTGCTCATGGGCAGTTATCATGTATTAATAAAAGAATTGCAAAAGGCCAGATAATGAACCATTTAACAATGATAAGATGATACTCAGTAAGACTATTTATGTGAGCAACTACTATAAAATGGGAGTAGGGGTTTCACATTCTTGAGTAGTGAAGTGACAGTTACTAAGGGAGAACCACTGTTTATTAAACATGCACAAAATATAGAGAGAAAACATTTAAAAAGATAATAGAGAACAATAGTAAGATTTCTACAGTATTTTAAATAATTAACTGAGTAAAAGGTAATACAAGGAAAACAAAGCCTCAATATATAAATTACTTTCTATTTCAACCAACTTCCTGTGAAAATGTTGTAGTCTTTCCTAACCTATAAGCTAAGATAGTACCAAACAGCAAAAAGCAACTGCAAAGTAAACTTCTGCAGTGTGCTTTCAACACTCTGATTTGGGATTTAGCTGTTGATCTACCTTTTAGTTATATTTTTTATTATTGATTTTAAAATAGGCCCACTTTCATAATCAGTTCTGAACACACTTAAAAAAAAGATTTGTGCATATTATGATATAATTTATGATTTAACTGAGCCTTTTAAAATCAATATTAAAAAATTGTAACTAAAGAAAGACCAACAGCTAAATTCCAAATCATAATGGCCCAGGCATGGAAGAAGTTTACTTTGCAGTTGGATTTTTTTGCTTGGTCCCAACTCTCCTAATAGGTTAAGGTGACTGCAACATTTTCACAGGAAGTTTGTTGAAACATAAATTAAGTCATATATTGAAGCTTTCTTTTCCTTGTATTACTTTTTATCCAGTCAATTATTTAAAATACTGCAGTAAACTTACTGTTGTGCACTATTATAATTTTAAATGCTTCCTCTCTATATTTTGTAAGCAACCCCCTGACCATAGTCCCAAGGGATTAAATATATTTTTTCATAACATGGAAATGAGCTATATAAGTTTTATTTATAAAATGCTTAACCCTTTCATAACAAGAATAAAAAATGTAGACCATGGTGCAGAATCTATCTAAACAATGGAAAAATCCCTTTATAATATTTTCTGAGCTATTGCTACTCTGCAGAAAAAAAGCACTTCATAGTATCCGGGATAGTATTCATCCATTTGAATGTTCTAAATGACAAGAAAGAGCTGAATAAATAATTATAGATAGAATTGATAACTCTTCCTTACATTTTCCTGATTTTTTCTATGGTTAGACCCTGTTTTTACTTTTATGAGTTTGCACAACATTACCAGTTAAGGCCGAAATTTTCTGTGAAGTGTCTGCCTTGGGTTGAATAATTTAAAAAGTTTCAGCAAAACATAGCAAAAAACTTGGCAAAAATCCCAAGAACAAGATGGTGTGGGGGGAGGATACATTGTGCATATTAAACAGTTCTGAGATGTATTCAAGAAGCTTTTAGACCTCCATAATTTGGGGCATAAATTTGCAATGTGGCAAGGTGATTGCTTTTGTGTAAGGCAAGGTGATTACCTGGCTTCTTACTATTCCCATACACACAATAAACCCAAAATATAATTGTTGCTCAGCAGAAGCTTTTAGCATTTAGCTGGTAAATACTACAAATATTCTATCTACACTGAACGTGCTACATCTTAGGACTGAAGCCTGAGCAGGACTTTCCTGTAACTGCTCTTTGAGACAGCTAGGGGCCACTGTAAGGCTGAGCATAGGAAACAAGAGGAGAGAGATAGTCTTCCCTTGCTGTCACTATAGCCTCTGCTATAGGGTCTCCATAGTTCTTTGTTATCAGATCTCTATGAAACCCACCAGAAAAGGAGATATCATCCCTTTTTAGTGACTGGTCTGGATACTACTGCTGCACTCAATCATTCTGTTAGTCCAAGTAAGAGAGGTTTGTACAGTAGATCTAGATGTCCCAACCAAGCTGATGACTGCAGGAAAAACATGTGGTTAAGGCAGTTGAACACTGCCTTTGGTTTCTGTTTACTGCAGAGTTCTTCTGTGATGCTAACATGGTTTTTTTTCATAGAAGGTCTCTAATGGTACATTTCTCATTGACTTACTGTGTTCTGATTTGTAGAAGTTTTGAACACTTGTAGCTGTATATAACATCAATGGGAACTATGCTTTGAACATGCAGAAGTGCCATTGTGCTAAGTACTGTAAAAATAAGACCTCAGGCATTTCAACTGCTATTTTCCAATGTTAAAATAAGAATGTGGGAAAACCCACTATTTCGAAGCAAAAACATTTGAAAATTTCAATTTGTCTGAAAGGCCTATTCCAAAAACTATAGTGTTGGAAAACAAAAAGAAAAAAATGCTGTAAATAAGATTTTTTCCTTTCAAAAATGTTTCCAGAAATATGTTTTCCAATTAATTTATTGTCATTAGAAAAAAATTAGCTCTAGTAATAAAAATAAACTAATTAGAAATTAATAATTCTATATTCAGAGCAAGGTTTGACTAGTGAGCAGCACATAAGGACACACACAGACAATAAGAAAAAAAAAATCAGATAGGGGTTTATTCAGTGACCATGAGCCATCCTCTCTACAGAATGAAGCAGGAGTCTTGTGGAAAAAATGCTGTGTGATTGTAAGAGGATCTCAGGAACTGAGGCACAGTGTTGCCAACTCTCATGATTTTTGGTGTTCTTAAAGTTTATCTTTTGGGAATGTGAAAAACTTAGCTCTTTCTTTTATATATAAAAGGCAACACTGGAGGCAATATCACACAATTCTACAATACCTCTCTTCTTTGTACACATCTTCACCTTTTACTGAAGCACAGGCCAGAGTTCTGCCTCTTCAAGAAGTACTACACAAAATTGAACTTCAGAGATATTGCATGTAAGACTGATATACAGGCATTAGTAAAGGCATTTCCAAAGAGAGAGAGAATCACAGTTTCTTCGTTAAAAAATACACACACTTAAAACTTTGCAAATAATGTAAAATATAGTTACAAGTGTTTCAATTATTATTTACAGTTTTTAAATGAAACACATTAAACAGTAAATCTAATGATGGTCTTAGTATAGAATTTCCCCCCTCTGTATAAGTTATATAAGTTTAAATACAAGGTTTCATCATGACATTTATATTTCTATACTTTGCTACAGACTATCAATAGAATATCATTCCTATTTGATATTCATTCAGAAAATGTTCTTTCTTTCTTTCTCAATCACTGTAGTAGACTATAATATTTACTGTATAACACTTGGAGCCTTAAGAGTTTGAGAAGAATAGCAGCCTCTTTTTTCCCTAATCACCACAGTTAACAGCTTTAGAGCCTCTGGTTTTATAGTTGGCTAGTATTCGTTTGGTGGTGACAAAAACAGTAGTCTATTGCCTATGTTTGAAGTACTACAGGGATTGGGGCCAGCCATCACAGCTGTGACTCTGAACTGAGATGTCTATCAACTACTGATTCCGCAAGGCTGTCTTTAATTCTGTTATATTTTCCCTAATGCTCCAGTTGGCTTTGCTCTCAGAATGGAGCTGTATATGACAGGCAGTTTGTTCAAAATGGGTGCATCCCCACAAACAGGAACATCCCAGGAACAAATAACAGCAGCACATATCTGTGCCACTGCTAGTTGTCCCAAAGTATGCCCCTGCATGCACGCTCTAGCACATGGCAGATTGTCCCAGGTGAGGTAGGGAGGGCCAGCACCTGGGTTGACCCCAGCAGCCTCACCTGCTGTCCTGGGCGTTCCCCAGCTAGTGCTGCAGGCATCCTAGAGCTGCAGCAGAGGAGATCTGGGCTCATGGATTCTGGCCAGCACCCAGAGGTCTGGCCGGCCATGCTCTGGTTTTGGGCAGCATATACTGCAGCCACATGTGCTGCCCCACTTTTTTCTGCTGTGGTCTTTTTGTTTTGTTTTGTTTTTTCCAGTGGGATCTCCCAGTGTCAAAAAAATCCACCATGCTGCTAACTAGCATTGTGGCAAACACACGCATGTGCGGCGCATGCAGTTTGTAGTGCTGCAGATGGGTTTGCAGTGTCGCAAATCACATGTGCAGATTTGTGGAGACCCACCCAATGAAAGCTTTTTTACCTGGCTTCATACCCAGCTACTTAGCATATGGCACTCTATTTCTGGATGTTTCTAGACTTGTTGAATGTGTGCAGTTCTGTACGTGTGCAGACTACAAGTATTCTAATGAAAGTGCATGTCTATTACCCATTGTTTCTCTCCTCTACTCTGAGAGAGAAAGTGAAAAGATTCAGAATAAAGTTTATGAGTGACATGATGATGTAATTAAAGATAGTGGTGCAATGAATACAAACAAGGAGGCCAAATTAAAATCATACGGGGAGGCTAAATTCCAGCATTTTGTTATTCAATAATGCTTGACTTTGCAACTTGAATAAAGATTTTTTAATACAGGGTTTATTTGGATGTGAAGTACATTTGAGATTTTGAATATCAGCTTGGTTTGATGTTCAGCTGCTTGACTAGAGTGATTTGTGCATGGAACACAGGGTCCATTTCTGACTATGCAAGAAAATCCAGATTTACCACTTTACTAACACTAACAAATGGTAAATCCTTGAGTAGTCCCATTGATTTAATTTAGGGTACATTTTTACTGCATATTAAGAAGTGGATAAACTTTCCTAAACTAGATACCTGTAGTAGGCAGGCCATAACACCTGGCAACTAGGTGGTAGGGGAATTGTTTTGAAGTGAGCGAAGGGCTACCCAGTACGGCTTTGCGAAACGGCAGTGTTCCATTTCAACCAGTGTTTTTACGTTTCAACGAAACAGTGTTTCATTTTGAATTTTGTTTTAATTCGAAACAGCTGTTCTGTTTTGTTCCATTGAAACAGGGTTGAAACAGCAAAACTGTTTCAACGTTTCGCCCATACGATATAATGGGGAAGGACAAAACAGCCTATAACTTTCTCATTTCTGGCCTGATTTGGATGAAACTTGCAGGAATGATAGCCCCTTCTGAGGGCATAAAGTCTTCCATGCTTCAAAGAGATAGATGCAGGGGGTTCAGGGAAAATACACCCCAAAGTTTTGAAAGCAAAACTTATGTCATGTGTACGTGTTAAGCCACAGTGGGGTCAAAACTGCAGGCATGCTAGCCCCTACTGAGGCCACAAAGCCTGCCAAGTTTCAAGGAGATAGGTGCAGGGGTTTGGGGGAAACTGTACCTGAAGCTGCAGACAAGCAAACCTCGTGATATGGGTGACACTGTGTATTAAGGCGCAGCAGGGTGGAAGCTGCAGGCCTGCTAGGCCCTCCTGAGGCCACAAAGCCTGCCAGCTTTCAAACACATAGGTGCAGTGGCTTCTGGGTTCTGGGGCCCTGCACCTCTAGCTGCTGACAGGCAAAACTCATGTCATGGGTGCTTGTGCAACTGTGTCTGTCTTGGGGCACAGGGGAGGGAAAACCACTGCAGGCCTGGCTGCTAGGCCCTGCTGTGGCCACAAAGCCTGCCAGCTGTTAAGAAGATAGGTGCAAGGGAGTCCTGGGGCCCTGCACCCCTAGCTGCTGACAGGCAAAACTCATGACGTGCGCTTGTGCTAGCTAGCTACTGTGTTACCCAATCAATCATGATTTAGTCAGGGACCAGCTCAATACACAGTAGCTAGTGAGGCTAACAAGTTAATGAGCAAGGCTTAACACCTACAAAACCACAGACTAAGGAGAGGAAAGAATCAATACAGAGCCAGGAACTGCTTCTGCCCCAAGACAGAGACAGTCAGTTGCACAAGCACCCAGGTCATGAGTTTTGCCTGCAGGCTACCATCCCTGCAGTTTTGACCCCTCTGTGGCTTAACACATACACGTGACACAAGTTTTGCTTTCAAAATTTTGGGGTCCCTATTTCCCTGAACCCCCTGCACCTATATCCTTGAAACATGGCAGGTTCCATGCCCTCAGAAGGGGCTATCATTCCTGCAAGTTTCATCCAAATCAGGCCATAAATGAGAAAGTTATAGACTATTTTGTCCTTCCACATTATAGCCTATGGGCAAAAAGTCGAAACAGAGTCAAAACAGCAAAATATTTTGCCTCGTTTTGTTCTGAGGCTGTTTCGACTATATCTGTTCCATTTTGATGTTGCTGTTTCAACCTTGAAGCAGGTTGAAACAGTGTCAAAACAAAACTGGCAGTGAAATTTCTCACAGCCCTACTACCCAGGGATGAAATGACATAGGGCAGTGGTGTGCAACACATCCAGTCTGGGGCTGGATGAGTGCCACAAAGATACTCCATGACCTGGATCTAGAGCATGGGGCTTATTCATCTGGCCTGTGGGGCTAGAATTTAGTGGCAGCAACATTAATTGCTGTGGCTTCCAGAGTTATGGCAGCCACTGCTCCTCCCTAGGGCTATGTGAAGCTTCGATCCCTGATTCAATTCAGAGGAGATTTGGCCTGATTTGGTGGCCTAATTTCCAAATACAAATTGAATCAGAGGACCTTTTAATCTCTCTGAATCGAATCAGAACCCTCTGAATCGATTCAGAGAGATTTGAAAAAATTCAGAGATTTGGACTTAGAGACAGCTTTAAATGTTTTTTCTACATACCTCTAGGTAGCAGATGCTCATGAACACTGCAATGCTGGGACGCATGGAGAGTCCCACATGCTCAGCAGCAGACTCTAAAGAAGCACTTCCAGTCCACTTGCTGGTCTGCCAGAAAGCATGCTGGCCTGCCCTCCCCCCCACACACACACCTCCCTGGCTCAGTGACTGGTACCTCCTGGGTCTGCAGGGGCACCCAGGATCCCCCTGCAGCCAATTGCCGAGCCAAGGGGGTATGGGGGGGGGCCCAGCGCACTCCCCAGCAGACCCAGAAGTGGACTGGAAATACTTCCAGTCCACTTCTGGGTTCACCATGGAGTACATGGATGGCCCCCCTGCATTCTTGTGGGATGCTCCATGCTCCCCAGCATCTCAGTGATCATGAGCTGCACCTGCTACCTCAAGGCATGTAGAAATACTTTTAAAGCTGTGTCTGTGTCCAAATCACTGATTCTCCAA
>NW_017729004.1:43225509-43226550 GCF_001723915.1 Gavialis gangeticus | reverse complement strand
GGAAATGAGATTGGTCAAGCAAGACCTACCTGCAACAAAATCATGCTGGGTATCCCTCAGGATATTGCCTTCAGCTATACATTTGGGCCGAATCCAAATCAAATAGGGCCCGCTTTGCACACTCCTACTCCTCCCACTACCAAATTTCCAGCCCTGTGGGCCACACTCCAGGAGCTGCAGCAATGGCAGCTGCCACTGCTTATTATGCTACCAAATTTCCAGACCCATGGGAACCCTCTGGCCTAGATGACATGGCTCCAGAGGCCCAATCCAGTGCGTGGGTTGTATCTTGCTCACCACTGGACTATGGTACATATGATATGTTCTACATAAAGACTTTCCTACATAGTCAAGTTACTATGCATTTTCCCTGTGTTCAAGTGATTTACTGCATAGTAGCGTTATATGTCAAGTGCTGGTTCCACACTACAGCAAAGCAAAGTTAACTGATGACCTTGTATGGCTGCACTTTTGAATTAATCAAGGAGAAAGGTATAATTCAACCTACCATAGGTAAGAGGCATGTCTTCCAATCATTGTATGAATTTGAGCAAGTCACTTAACCTCTGTGGCTGATCTGTGACACAAGGATAATAATACTTCCCTGCATCTCAAAAGTATGTTAAGTCTTAGTTAACATCAATAAAGAACTTTAAGAGACCTGATCCTGTGTCATGCTTTCCATGCCATATGCAACATGCTCTACTGCCACTGTATTTAAACTAACACTCTATAGGTGCAAACAGAAGTGACATTTTTTGCCTGATCTGGCCCCTGAAAGCAGTCTGTAGCCATGACCAAACCGAAGTGCATGGCTGCAGAACACTTTAAAAGGGCCCAATCCCACAAAAATCTGAACTCTCATTGTATGAGGGTTTAGATGAAGCTGTTTCAAAATGAAATATCCTCAGTAACTTGTGTCTGCACCACGTCCCAGCCCCAGCACTATTTTTAGAATGGGAGGGGGAAAAGGGAACAGAGGGAGTTCAGTCTAGGGGGGTTTCAGCCAGTGCTCGAGAGTGAGGCAGGTGGATTGGAGCC
>NW_017729004.1:43214197-43220509 GCF_001723915.1 Gavialis gangeticus | reverse complement strand
CCCAGCACTATTTTTAGAATGGGAGGGGGAAAAGGGAACAGAGGGAGTTCAGTCTAGGGGGGTTTCAGCCAGTGCTCGAGGGTGAGGCAGGTGGATTGGAGCCTACCCTTCAGCACCAGCTGGGAAACCCCCAGAACGAGCTCCCTCTGCTCCCTTTCTGCCCTCCCATTCTGAAAACAGCACTGGGGCTGGAAGCAGGGGGCAGTATTACTATGGGGAGAGTGGCTGCAGGCTCACAGCTGCTCTAAATAGCAGCTGGATTCCCCAATCCTCAGGACCCAACTGAACATCTGTTGAGTCCAGGGGATCATTGTAACTCATGGGACTTCCTGCAAAGCACCATGAGTTACAACGGGGAGCTGCTTTTCTGTCTGGACCTTATGGGTGTGAAGAAGCAATCACTCCTAGTGCTGCAGATTTTCCATTTGCAAAAACTTAGATACATATTTAAGTATATAGACAGTAAAATATTCATTATATTAAAAGTACTGTATTTATCCTGTATTGTGCTATTACTCCAAAGTCCTTGTTCAGTTACTACTCTGGCAAAACTTCCATTAACTTCCATTAGACTTTTACCTAACTAGAGCTTGGCCTGTTTGGTGTTTCATTTTAACAACAAATACTCTATCTGGAAGTCTTAAAATGGATGCAGGGGCAAATGAAGTGATTCAGTAGCACTGATAACATTTTTTTTTTGGTTCTCTTACAATACAGCAGTTGATTATATAGCCCAGAGTATTGCAAACAAGACTTGGATACTAAAAATGTAGGAAACAAGGTGCTGCATTCCTAATATTACAGTAGTTGCTCTTTGAGTCTACATTATTGCAACAGGCTTCTTCAGCATGGGGGGGTGGCTATAGATCAGCCATTCAACAGCAGGGACACTGAAAAACATCTCAAGTACAAAATGTTAGCGCTCTGTGCATTTTTTGCTGTTTTCTGCAGAATTATAGCTTGTGATTTTTTAATTAAGTTTCAAGTACTTTCTATTGTGCCATAGCTTTTGTATTACTCCAGCCTTGCAGAAAACATCTTTCAATATAGCAGAAAACATGTGAATTATTCCATCGGCCATCAGCCATTCATCCAAGTGTTAACTTCAAAGCTTTATTGGGGTGATTTAAAATGCTTATATTATTAAGCACAATAATATGAGAAACAAACACTCAGCTAGATGTAAGGCACTTGTTTTATGGAATGAGTCCCTTTTCCCTCCCCCATCATCTTTTCCAGAATGGACCCTGGCCATCCATTCTCTCAAAACATTCTCCTTTTTGTCACACAGCTGTATAATTTAGACCCAGTAATGGAGTAAATATGTTATTGGTAGTAGTAACTAAGGTAGCTGTTTTGCAATTTACTGTAATAGAGAGAGAGCGCCAAAAAGGGAACCATAGTTCCCATAGCATGTATCTCAAAGAAATACTTTCATGCAGACATCATCATGGACATCATCCATCCTTTTTTTCTGCAGACACATTCAGAGTACAGTATTCCTGAGGAGACTGCTCCTAAAACTACGGCAAATATAGCTAACTTGCTTCTGTTTGATTTTGGCTAAATAGGGTGTGTGACAGATGCACTATTTATATTGGGTAAAACCTAAGGGCATACAGGAAAAATGAATTTGCATATGAGCTGATTGGCTCCTGAACATCCTAGAAGCCACTGTAGAATACTTTCTCAGCATGGGTGAAGACTACAAATGGCTGAAACGCTGGGCTTTGTCCCCTTTCAAAATTTTTCCAGTGAGAAATCTTGAATATGTCAGAAATTCTTTTTCCCTTCAGACTTCCTTACCATTTTGCAGTGTCTGCAATTTGGAAAATAGGAAGAAAATATTGTAAGTCTTATTATCAAAAAGAAAAATAACACAATCAGGTTGAAAAACAACACTCAAAAATTGGTTTCTCTTTGGATGCCAATACTTCTAAACGCTTTGTTACTGTTTTCCAATTTTAAAATAAGAATATTGAGGAAAACCCACCATTTCAAAGCAAAAACATTTGAAAACTTCGGATTGTCCCAAAGGCTTATTAAAAAAAACTAGTTTTAGAAAACAAATAGAGAAAAATGCTGTAAATATTATTTTTTAAAATGTTTCTAAAATATGTTTTCCAATTAATTGTCATTAGAAAAAAATTTAGCTCTAGTAATAATTTCTCTACCACTTACACAGTCAGCCTATTTAAAAAACTGGTTTTCTTAGGACATCTTCATTACCTTACATACTAGACAAATTTGCCTTTGACTAATGGACAAACTCTTCTACTATACCAAAAAGGGCTTGGCAAAATCAGAGCAAGAGTGAACCAATATTGAGCTAGTGAGATGTAAAATAAGTTCTCTGAGAGTACTGTCTTTGATCAGAGACCCTAGATCTCAGATTTGTTGACTGAGACCCTACTACAGGCTCTCAAAAGAAGATATCATATAACGTGCTTCACTTTTACATGAGCCTGGACTAACGGCCAACATTAAAACTAGTCAAATGAAGAAAAAAACAGTTCTTTTAGAATAATTTAATAATTGTTGAAGAAAACTTTGAATTATATTGTTGAAAAATATGTCCCCCTCTCTGTACCACTACTTGTCCCCAGGGAACACTCATGCAGGTGCACTCTGGCACACGATAAGTTTCCCCAGATGGGGTAAGAGAGGCTGCAGCCAGCACTGGGACTAACCCCAGCAGCCTTACTTGGGGTCCTGGGGGCTTCCCGGGGCTCCAGTGGCAGCAATCTGGCGTACAGAGCCTGACCAGCAGCTGGAGTGTGGCTCCAGCAAGCCAGGCTCAGGTTTCAGGCAGCACATGATGCCACCACATGTACTGCCCAGCTTTTTTCAGGTGTGGGTTTTTTGACACAAGGATCTCCCAGTGTCAAAAAAACCTGCTGTACTGCAAATTAGCAGTGTGGTGAATGCCTGCATGTACGGGCGCATGCTGTTTGCGGCACTGCAGATGGGTCCACATCACCGCATACCACATGTGCGCACTCATCTGGATGCACCCTGAGAAGCTAGGTAACCATTTTTTAATAAAAAAAGAAAAATCTAAATTTGAAGGAAAACTTTAATTAGCAGTAACATAAGCTTATTCTGACATTCATTTTTGTTTCAGTGCAAGTCATAGCACAGAAATGCAAGTTGGCCCTGGAAGATGGAGGCAATACACATTTTAATTGTAAACAGAAAGTTTTGTTGGAATGCCTTTACATCTGGAATGCCTTCACATCTAGAATGCTTTTAAATCTGTTCTTAAAATACTTTCTGATCATTTAGACCCTGATTCTGCAAATGCCTCTATTCCAGAACCCTAGACTTCTCAAGTACCCATTAACTTGAATCCCTTGAGGCTTTTTGGATACAGGGCTACAGTCCTGTAAAAATTACTTTAGTCTATGTTCTTCACCTTAACCAAATGTCTGTTTAAGAGTAGATTGTAGTATTAGCATGCTGTCCCATCACAGTTTGACAGTGAACCATACCTTATAGCAAGATACCACAAAGGAGAGTTAACTTGATTCAGAATATTAAAAATAAATAAATGAAGTAACCAAGTCTCATTTTCAGAAATGACTTAGTATGGAGCCAAAGTTACTTTAAACCACCAAAGTGCTTTAAAATGTATTGTTGAATAATTTTTCTCACATGTTCCTGTGAATTATAGATTTTTTTTTAATTTATAGAAAAGCAATCTCTTTTCTTAGTGAGATTTTTTCCTAAAATTATTGTCTATAGTAAAGTTTCCTTTTATGCCTTTATTTTTTCCATAGCTGAAATTTTTAAACTTACTGTAGTTTACAGGTGCCTTTGCCTTGTTTTCCTACATGTATCTGCATACAGATGTTCCATGATGGAAATGTAAACCCCTTCTGCAGTTCAGAAGAACTTGAACTTTTGACATGAAAGACTCTTAACCTTCACTTGATGCTGTTTTATAAGGCATGGTTGTTAAACATAGCTGAAAAATCATGTGCCGTTATGCCCAGTTCCCCTCCCTCAAAAATCACTTGCTTCTAAAATCAAAGGTAATCTCTTTTTAAAATAGCAGACAGATTGCTGAACACCAATGATTTTTTGGTGTTGCCTGTATTGTAAAATAACAATGTTATGATTTTTTGTGTATGCTCTGTGGATAGCAAAAACAGAAGCTTCATTAACCGTTGGGAGCAAAAAAATTCCTCCCTTCATCCAGATTTAATTCATTATTGGGCCAGCTCTGCATCCAAATCCTAACTGTCATTACTGGGTGACTATTCTTGGGAATAATGCCAATTAATATTTCATTTTTCTAAATTATAATCATCAACACCAAAACAAAACTGAGATTGTGCATGGGTTTTGTCTGTTACTTGCATCGTCCTGCAAAAGCTTGAGGTGAACTGTAGTTAGAGATCCAACTTTGTTGTGATCTGATATTAATTCAGAGTTTCCCCTTTAAAAAAAGGAAACAGGTCAAAGGATATACCCTCTAGGGTATGCATGGGGATTACACACCTGTGATTAATCTAACAAACTGCTGGAGATGTGATTGTTTCTTCATAGAACTGCAGCTGAAACAACAGTTCTTTGGCAGTAAAATAAATGTAACCCCTTGTGGTGCCCCTAGACATACAAGATAATTACAACAAAGTACATTCATAGGAGGTTAGGACAATCCTGCTGCATCATTAAAATAAACGGACCTGTGATAACTGATGCAGCCATGGGAGTGCCAGAGAGATGCATGGCACTCAAGAGATGAAAGAGGTCTGCTCTCCTCTTCACCATGCATGTGACTTCCATTAAATTTTGTGGAAACTGAGATATGTATTCTAAACTAAGAAAGAATAAGAGACAGGTTTTAGCCCACTGAAGACAGTTGGAGTTACCTTTGATGTCAGTGGAACAAGGACTTGGCCGGAGACTTCTAAGATTTTATTCTAAATATAACTGAAAAACAAAATAAAATAATTAAAACTGAAAATGGAAAAGACCTACAAATGATCTTTGTCCAGCTACCAGTCCAAATTTGATACTCAGAGTATATATTCACTCCAGTTACACAGATTCTTCCACAATATTTTCTTCTTCTATTAAGTAATAATTTTCTTTGTCTATAATAACACTTCAAATTCCTCTGTTTCCTTGGTCTATACAACTTCAGTTACTTTTTGATAAAAATGATAGTTCCTTCCAAAAGGAAGGAACTATCCCTATCTATCTTCCTGTAATTATTCCCCTAAATATTCATTTCTTAGTTAGGATATTATTTTGAACAATATGTCTATGACCTTCCATCTATATCCAAACATTTGTGATGTCATAAATGGTATTATTACACTGAATTGCATTTTATCCATGTCAAAAGAATATTGTATTATAACTAGCAGGCTTGTCATGACAGAATATGTAGTCAGGATTCTAATAGGACTAACTGTTAATGTCTATCATCACTTTGAAAACTGAAAGATACTTTGCTTCACTTATCTATCTTCCAAGCCAGCAAGTCTAGTAGCATCTGCTTATTTCTGCCTTATGCCTCTTCCTGAATGGGACAATGAAAATTTTTTTTAAAAAGTCAGAGACAGGACAGGAATGTAGCCTTCCACTATTTATACAAATGAATATTTGACATCTCTAGTACCCCACCTCTACCATATACAACAACAGTATGTAAATTTATTACCAGAATGTTTCTTAGGAAATGATATGCAGTGGGATGGTTAACAATGCCGCCCATAAAATCATATTACACTTAAAGGTTAATGCTCCGTTCAGATGAGTACAACAGTCCACACTTCTCATAGTTGTTATGTCAAGTGGATCTTATAGATGTTCTGCTTCCTTTTTATTCTGGTGTGAAGCTAAATACAAATATTATTTCTAATACTAGGAAACGCCATTTTTGCAGAATCAGAAAGTGGCATTGCACAGGTTTATATCTGGAAAGTTATGTTTACATCCAAAAGAGCTAAAAAGTAAAAAGTAAAAAAAAGCCTTCAATGGATCCCTACAAAGAACAGTTTTGAGCAAGTTTACTGTGGTCACACAGGCATTACATTTCTACCAGGAGATTCACCATTCTCCCAGTAGAAACTGGAAGCTTACAAGGTTTCATTCAAAGGAAACATGCCCCCTCCAAGAGAAAGATCTTCCAGGTCAACATCTGAAAGGTCTCCCCTGTGAGAGAGTTTCTCTTGCAAGAACAAATGTTTATATGCTTATGTTAGACTCCTCCACAACTCCTCCATGGACTCTCATTTCGAGAAGGTGTGAGGGAGCAAATCTTCATAGCTCAATTTCTTCCCCCGCCCCCCCCCCCCC
>NW_017729004.1:43204246-43214064 GCF_001723915.1 Gavialis gangeticus | reverse complement strand
GGGGGGGGGGGGCAAAACTTTAAAGCTCAATTTCTTCCCCCCCCCCCCCCCCCCCCAGGAACAAGCTGCCACTGCCCCCAAGCTTTCCCCAGACCAGGGACACCCAGAGAGCAGAGACACCCTGGTCTGGAGAAGGTGCAAGAAGCATTGCTCTGCTATTCTCTGCCCACATCCCAGAGTGGGTCGTCTTCAGACTTGAGAATGGGAAGAGAGAAATTGTCCTGATGCTCCGCTCCCTTCCTCAGTCTGATACAGAGCTGCACATGCTGGCTTTGACCATGCCACACAGGTACCATAATACGGGGAATGGGAGGGACATTGCCCTGCTGTTCCACTCCCTTCCCAGTCTGGTCTATGAAAGGAAAGTGGAATGACTCCCACGCTTTTCCCCAGATAAGGGTAACCCAGTTCAAGCCCTGCCTCACCCCTAGGAACAGGACAGGTGAAGCAGCCACTGGTCCCCACACCTTCCCCAGACCAGGATCACCATGGTCTGAAGAAGACACAGGGAGCAGAGAAGAGGAGGTGGCTACAGGTTGAATGTCTGCAGTGCTCCCTGACCTGGAAAGATTTCTAGCAGTAGAAATGTCTAAGAGTTTTCCACCATGAGAAATGAATGCCTATTCATACCCTCAGGGTAGAAAAAGATATTGCCTGATGTTACATTTGTGCCACCATAAAATTTTTTATGGAGGCACAAATGGAGAGCAAATAGATGTCCCTACCATTTGTCATGCCACATCAGTGGCATAACAAAAGGCGGTGTTAAATATTGCCACTTTATTGTAATGGACATCTATTTGCTCTGTGGCAGGAGAGTGCAGGCAGCCAGCCACGCCAGGAAGGTGCTCCAGGGGCTCGAGAGGCCTCATCCTCTGTACTTCAGGAATTTCCGTACAGGATTGGGTGCCTCAAGCCCCCTAGCTTTCCCCATTTATGCCCTAGGGAATCTGAGGGCAACTCTCCATAAGCAAGGAAAGTCAGGATCCCCCACTAATAAGAGACCCACTCCAGGATCTCCAGGGATACATCTCCATAAGTGGGGAAATCCTATGCCGGTTCCAGCATTCAGGCATAGGGCCCGGGGAATCCCTGGTGCCCCATGCCTCCAAACCAGGACTGCATAGCACTGTGCCTCTATGCTGGGACCCACACTAAGTCCCATGCCAGCCCTTGCTTCATGCAGAGGCATTAGGTAGCATGGGACCTATGGAATTTCTTCATCTGTCAGTAGAGGAATCTCAAAAATTAAAGCCTGGTTGCATGCAGTTAGCAAGCTCTGGTGTATAACACAAAGTCATGTGGAGTTTCTCTTTTATTGCATAAAAATTATGTCCCCATTTAATTGACACAGCTGATGATCTAGAGAGGGTAGATTAGTTCTTGCAAATGTTAAAAGTCTGGATTCCGTTTTTACTTTGGAAGGTGTCTATGGTCCCAATGCAGACAATCCAACATTTTATCATTCTATTTTTGTAAAGCTCTTGGAATTTGGGAAATAACCTTATATTTTGGGGAGAGACTGGAATGGATGTTTTCATCCTGTCACTGATAGGTCTCATGTCCTTCTTTCCATGAAATCTGCTTCTAGGGAAGTTATTAAAAGTTATGTCAGACCTGGGTTAAGTAGATGTTTGGGAAATAGTGAAACCAATGTTGAGGGATTATTACTTTTTTTCAACATCTTATTCAGTATATTCCAGACCTGACTACATTTTAATTTCTTAAGCATAACTGACTCTGTGTTCAGTGCCTCTGTTGAGACTATAGCTGTCTTTGACATGCTGAGGTGGAGCTTCAGTTCTTCCTCACAGATAGACCAGCTGTAAATAATTACTGGTGACTCAACACCTCCCTGTTGAATGATTACAAATGTGAAGTATTCATTCTAGAGGAGTCCAAAAATGTTATGAACTTACTGTTTGCTCTGCTTCAATATTACGGGAAACAACTAAAGTCTTCTTAGGAGAGTATATAATATACGTTTCTGCAAAAAAGAAAAAAGGTGATACAGAAAAAGATACCTTAATAAGAAAAATTAAGTCTTTAGATGAGGACTATGTCATGAATCCTTGGCCTGATAAAATACACCTTCTTACCAACATGAGATATGAACTGAATAATTTAGTCCTAGAGAGTGGAGTATAGTTTATTTAGAATATGCCAAGATTATTGGAAAGTTGGGGAAGGTTACTAGCATATAGACCAGGGGCAGGCAATTATTTTGGGTGGAGGGCCGCTTACTGAGTTTTGGCAAGCCATTGAGGGCCACATGGCAGGCAGCCAGGGGCAGATAAATATTAATGTTCTCAATTTTTTAAGGGCCCTGCAGGCTGGATAGAATGGCCTGACAGGCCGCATTCTGCCCACCCCTGATATAGACTAAAGGGCAAACCCAACCATAATAAAATATCAGCTATAAGAGACTCTGAGGAATACGCATATGAGAGAGACAAACCAACCAACAGTTCAGTCAGTTCTATTCTAATTTGTACACCGACAATCTGAATGTTACTAGTGAAAAAACAGATATGCTCCTGGACCTTGTACCCACAACAAATTTCAGAGATGGAGAAGGAAATTTTAGAGCTCCTTTGTCACTAGATTAAATAACTGTGGCTTTAACAGACATGAACAATAAAAAATCTCAGGGCAGTAATAGATTTCTTGTGGCGTTTTATAAAAAAGAGAAGTAAAGATATATTCTTACCTCAATTATTGAATGTATATAATAATATTAAAAACCAAGGTAAGGATTCTATGAATTGTTCTAACTATTGACCAATTTTTTTAATGGAAGTAGACACCAAAATTCTACCAAAAGTTTACCAGAAGTCCTTCCTAGATTAATTCACAAAAATCACATAAAACTTATCAGAAAAGGGTATGGTTCAGATAATGTTGTTGATACAGTAGCAGCAATATCATATTCCAAAGCTCCTATGGCTCTTTTAGCACTTGCTGGCTTTGATTGCATTTCTTGGAGGCACCTTTTGTCTATTACACAAGATGCACTTTGGCAAAGAATTTATAAGGTGAATACAATTGTTATATACAAATCCTGCTTCAAGATTTATGACCAGTAATGTGTTATCTGATGCATTTTCCTTGCAAGGAGGGACTTTAAAAGTTTTCCCATTATCCCCACTTCTATTTGATTTAGTATTGGAACCACTGAGAATTTATACACATGCTCTAGGAGGTGGGGGAGGGTGGTGCTTTAATTAGAGCGGCTCTAAGAACCGCTCTAATTAAAGCACCCAGAGCGTCTTGTGTATCAGCATCCCCATGCTTAAAAATGTCAGCCAGCACAATTTGAAGCTTGTTTGACAACCTTTAAGTAAAGCACCCCTCCATTTTTAAGCACGGGGATGCTGATACACAAGATGCTGGAGTCTGCTGAAGCGCAGTAATTACAATGCTCCAGCAGACTTGATTAATCAAGCCTGCTCTGACTCACTGTAATTACCACGCATCAGAGCAGCCTCTTTGCTCATGTATATGCACCCATTGGCTACAGGTACAATAATAAGGGTGATATAAAAGGGATTAAGGTAGGAGATAGTGAACACAAGTTCCTGTTGAATGCAGATGATGTACTAATACTTCTGTCACAGCCTGGATCAGTTCCTGCTCTCTTATCATTAATCAACAAGATTAGCAACCTACCTGGTCATAAAATCAATGGGACTAAATCTGAGTTATTTGAACTAAATAATTATGCCACAAAGGATATGTTTAGCAAATGGTAATTTCAGTGGCAGTCGAAATACATAACTTGCTTGGATATTAAAATAACCAAGAATATTAATGTCATTGTCTACCAAAACTGTAAGAAGATTTTCAGTCTTGTATTACAAGATCTTAACCAATTGAATTGGTTTGGGATTATCCTTGTGAGAGCATGTTAATATTTAAAAATGAAAGTCTTATTTCATGTCATTTATTTACTACATAACCTACCATTTGTAATCTCTCAATCCTATTTTGTTAAAATCAACTTAATGTTTACCAGGCCTGTGTGGGGAGAGGATAAAAGGGCTCAACTTTCATTAAAAGAGATGCAACTACCAATTGAAACTGGTGGCTTTCATCTTCCAAACCTATGTACCTTCCAAACCTATGTACTGGATGACTGATATAACTCTCCTGTAGGGGAGGAAATAAACAGGAATGTATGTTTCCCCTTCCATTATCAACCTTCACAAGTTCTACTTATCAGCATCTTTCTAACTCCCTAATTCCTACAGTTTTTTCAGCCCAAGCTAGGAAAAATGTAACAAATTTACTGAAGCTTTCTTCCCTGTTGCACTGTAAAGGCTCTATTTGAGACAGTCCCTTTTTGAAGTATGGATCCCACAAACTGATGTGGAGAAAGTGGATGGATAAATGTATTGTGCATAGAGAACAGCTTCTAGTAGGAAACCATATAAATCCTTTTTTTTGAAATGTTTGATGAATTTGACCTGCCAGAAACAATTGAATGGCAATATATGGAGTTGCATTAAATATTAGAAAATCACTTTGGACCTGAGGATTTAGGCTTAACAAGTGCTCTATATACACTATTTTTTGCCTTGCAAACTGCTTTTCTTCCCCATTTTGTGCCATCACTCTATTATTATATAATGCCACACAATAGACCTGATACAGACTATTTAAAATTAAAGTGGAATGAAGACATGCCACCTCTACCCAGTCCTGCTTCCTGTGATAAGAGCCCCAGGAACCCTGCACTGCACCCACCCAGCCCCACATACCTGGATTAGGCCACCCAGCCCCCATGCTACTTCTGCTGGGCTCCATTTGCTGGAATCTGGGCTCTTGAGGTCCTCACCATCTGGGCCTGCTTGCAGAGATCATGCTCCAGAACCACATGCCACTTCCACCTGGCCCTACATGCGTGGATCAGGCTCCAGGGCCCCACACCACCTCTGCTGGGCACACAAGAGTCAGGACTCCAAGGCTCCAAGCCACCTCTGTCCAGCTGTGGGTGCCAGGATCAGACCTAGCACCACCCTGCACACCAGATCTAGCACACCAGGCTGTGGTCTATGGAGCTCCACACAGAACCATGGGGAGCCTCATGGGCTGGATGACAATATACCAAAGGCCAGATGACAGGACTCCGATTTGGTTGAGCAGGACAAAGCCATTTTACTGAGCAAGGTCATACCTCCTTAAAGATCAGGACTGTAGTATGATTATGATATAGTTTGGTACAAATTCAAATGACATTATAGGTCAGCTTCACAAGTAAGGTTTGTTGTGTACATTTTCCCTGTGAAATAGTGTCCGTATCACAAAAGCTGCCATAATTGACATTAATCACTAAGTTTTATTGGATGTGTAAAGCAGGGGTGCTCAACTTCTGGCCCATAGGCCGAATGCAGCCTGCAGGGCCTTGGAATCCAACCCATGGGGCTCCATGGGTAGGGAATTTTGGCACTGGGGGGAGCAGTAGCATTTAATACTGCTAGCCCTTCCCCCTGTCAAAATCCCAAGCCCCTCATGGTAGGTCAGAGCCAGGCCATGACCCTCTCTCACACAGCCTGATAGGGCCAGGCCATGCTCCCTTCCCTCTCTGAGCCTGGGTTGGAGCTGGGCCACACCACCTCCCTCTACACAGCTGGTTCAAGGCTGAAGCATGCCCCTTTCTTCCCCCCAGAGGCCAGGCCACATCCCCTCTCCCATGGGGCTGGATTGTGACTGGGTCATGCCCCCTCCCTGCTAGTACCTGGGTTGGGGCTGGGTCAAGCCCCCTTTCCCCACCGGACTGGGGTGCCCTCACCCCCTCTATATGGCCAAATGGGGCCCCACCACACAAGCTCCACCCATCAGATTGGGTCCCCTGGCTGGATCCAGCCCATGTTGGGACAGGGCACTGCCCATCTGGGCCCACAAACAAAAAGGTGGAGCACCACTGCTGTAAAGGGACATAGAGAAGAACTGTCCTCTCAATTGTAGAGATAGTTATTCCAGATTAGGACTGAGGCACTTTCAGATGAGGAAAGCTTGTATTGTCAGTACTGTACTTACAGTGAATAGAAAGACAGTCACCAGCACTTTTACTGAATATCAATAACTTCAACATTTTAAAATAATTACAATACAGTTATAATAATGGACCAGATTCTACCTTCTTTTAAACTCTTGTAGCCACATTGTCTTTAGAAAAGTCATACAAAGTAAAGAAAGACAAAAGAAAGTCAGTTCTGAAAACAAAAAAAGAAACAAATATATGAGCAAGTTAGAACACAAGCCTATACTTCACATATCTGGAAGGTTAATACCAGGCCCTGAATTCTACTTCATAACATTTTGTTTATTTTATAGCACAAGTACTTAATTTAATACAGTATGTGTATCTGACCGTGTGGGTCCTTGGCCAGGCATTTACCCAATTCATGCTGGTCTTCTGCTTCTATACCTTTCGAGGTAGACAGTTTGGCCAGTTTGACTCCTAAGGATACTGAAGGCTCTTTCCTGCCATGACTTGATGTTTATTGACGGAGGAAGATTTTCTATCTCCTAGCTTCTCCCCTCAGCCAGGGGAGCTGTCTCTTGGGACTCTACCTCCCCTACACCCTGCCCAGCACCAACCCAATGTCAAAATTCAAATCAGGTAAATAGAGGCAGAGAGTCTCTTTACAAAGCCCCTCTTTACAAGTGTTCCAAAATAAACCTCTGTGTCTTTAAGAAAGAGAAAAGCAAATAGGCTTTTGCCCAAAGCTGGGCAGGTCCAGGAACCCTGGGGTTTTACCTCCAGGACCTCTCAAACAAAAGTATGAACTAAAAGCAACAGTGCTTATTACCCTTCTCACTCACGCTTCTGATGCTCCTCCCATTCTCTTTTTCTAGGATAGTCATCACCCTGGATTCAGTCATCTGCTCACCAAACGGGATCACCAGGTAAGTCTTAAGGCTCCTCCAAGCCTACCTCCATGGGCTGCTGATGCTGTTCAGGCTCCGGTATCCACCACTCACCCCTGCCAGGGCATGTTGTGTGGTTGGCCAGTAGGGGGTGCTCCTGCTTTGAGCCACCCACTATGCCTGACCACCTTCCAGGCTCCAAGTGCCTTCCTGGGGGCTCTTTGTGTCTGGCTGACCCCCTTCCTGGAGCACACCTGCAAGCCTGGGGTAATGCTGCCACCACCCAGGATCTTGGCCCTGTGCTTCCTGGGAAACACAGGCTTAGTAATCCTTGAGGGGTACTTGACCCACTGCAAGAACTTGGGGTGCTTCCCTCAGTCTGAAGCACCAATAGTGATCTCCCTTAGTCAGCCAAACCAAGGGGATCCCCAAGGCATACTCTAGACCCTCTCCCAGTAAGTCTCCCATGCTAAGTACAGAGGATAACTTTATTGGTTACAAGGAGTAGGTTTGGAATGGGGTACAGGGTAGAACAGTATCAGAGAAATACCTTAGAGCAAACAGTGGCATGGTAGCCCTTGATCACACATCTTAGTTACTGCAAGCTATATATCTAGTTAGATCTCAAGTAGCTTACTCACAACTATCATCCAGAGGCAGGTGAAGTTTCCCTCTGGAGGCAAGCAGATCATTGAACATGAGTTTCAGTTCTACCATCCAGAATTACAGCAGCAGGACTCTGCAAAGTTGATCATCACTTCCTCCTCCTGCCTTCAGATGTCTCTGGGATTTGTATTCCACAGTACCAGCCAGCACTAACTTTCAGTAAGTTTAGCGGAGCAGGACAGCTCTGTACTCAAGAGAAGTGGGGTTTAACCCCCCTGGCCCTAGAACCCAGGCAATGTTTTCCTGGTGGGGGGTGGGGGCAGTCCCTGCCTCTCTTCCTCCTCCCCGCCCCAGCCCTGCTGTGCTAAAGCAGACAGCACACCCCAGCCCAGAGCTGGAAAGCATGCTGGATGCTGGGTGACTATGGTTTAACTTGAACCAGGAAGGGGTCTGGGACAGGTTTCATAAACCAGTTTGACCCAAATCAGTTAAGTCTGATACTACATTCAACCAGGTTTATCTAAAACAAGTTTCAGCTGTTTTGAAACTGGTTTGTGTTCAGTAAACTTCTGTTCTGTTACAGGTTTAAACCAGTTTCTGATCACTTAAACCACTTTATGTGTAACTTCTGTCCCTAGCAATGAGGTCCATTCCAGCTCTACTTTCCTATGATTCTATAAGAGCTTTTTAAAGTAGAGTATTTCAGTGAATTCTGCTGTCTTCAGTACATTGTTTCTATTCATTTAAACATTTTACTTAAAACTGTACAAAAATTACTCATCACAATGGATTGTATTGATCATTTTGTTTGTATGTATGTGACCTTCAATGACCAAATCTTTCTCCACCCAAGTTTTTTAAATTGCTCTCAGGATTATAGATGATCTGATGATTTTTAACCTAGAAGGTCATTTGACTGCAAGTTAGCTTTGCTACATAGCCTAGCCAGTCTCTTATGTTCTACCCCATGGGTGTACTATTGTTAAACACTTTAGTGATGGAATGGATGTTCTTATACTTATGAACCATCTCCTTTCTCTTCCTGGGTAGTTTGATTTTTTCATAGACATTTGATACATCTGTATTGTGTCTGTATTTAGCTCATGCTAACTAAACCTTTGCTTTGTTATTTATTGTTGTTTGTTTGTTTTTAGCTTCCCTGGGCTAATAATGCTTTGTCTGGTTCAGAGCTTTCTGCTACTCTTCAAGTTCCTAACAGCCTTTTCTTCTAATTTATTATGCACCCTTTTCTAAAACTACTGTTCTGCAGTAATAGCTGGTTTATCATCATAATTTACATAATGCAAACATAATTTCCTTTGATGAGGAGCCATTTGCCCAGACTCAGATTAAAAAGTCAGAAGAAATGAGTGCCAGAAAGAATTCTGACCTTCTTATAACAGGCCATGTAACATCCTCAAGTTAATTCCTGTTTAAACTAGAACATATCTTTTAGGAAAAAGATCTGAGTTGTTGCATTCCTTTTTGCACACCAGTGCTTTAGTGTTTGATTCCACTTTTCTATAATTTCACAGTGACAATGCTAAACAGTCCCACTTATACAATAAAAGTATTATTTTAGTGTGTTTTCATAAAGTGTTCTAAAGAGTTTAAAAACCAAACACAGAAATAAACAATAGCATCAGAAGAGGGCAATTAAGAAATATAAGTATAGAACAGTGATGTTTCAGCTAAACACAGAAATTACATTTTATAATCTGAGGTGGAAACATATATATACACACACACACACACACACACACACACACACAGAGGCTGTGCTAAATGGAAATACCTGTTGTGAAACTCATCTTTTTATTATTTGACTTACCTATAATTCTGACCAGAATTTTCATATTTGTACTTGGCTAAATAATTATTTAGACAGTTGAAACTGAATCAATAGGACAGTGTAATGTGTCCTAGCCTTTCATGTGCAGCATGACCCTCTTGGATGTTTCTTCTCCATTCAGAGAGCTCTAAAGTTAAAAGATAGAAAGAATACAATTACACTTGGGAAAATCATTCATAAAACCAGTTGTGAAGTTGGCTCTTTAAAATGGAATCAATAACAAATGATAGAAGATGATACACATTCCAGACTGGATTGGAATCAGAAAGCTACATCCCCATGGGGTTCACTGTGGTTTGACCAGTGTAAAAGTATTAGCACCAAAAAATCTACAATGGTAAAAGGTAAAAAGGAAATCCTACTATCCCTTTACCTTTCTTGAAATGAGTTAACAAGGATTCTTCTCTGTAAATTATTGTTTCCAGAACTACCAGGATGAATGGGGTTGTGTTTGGGGGGGGGGGGGGGGGGAGGAAAAAAAAAATTT
>NW_017729004.1:43195411-43204155 GCF_001723915.1 Gavialis gangeticus | reverse complement strand
GGTTAAGGAAACAAAAAATTTCAAAGTTTGAGCTATAAAAGATAGACAATGACTACTGGTAAGAGATGAGATCTGACAGCTACTGGTTTCAAAGGACATCTAGAGGCTCTCCAATTACAAGACTGATTGAAGACAACAGTGCAGGAATGCCAGCAATAGGAGTTTGAAAAGAATCACAAGAAATCAAATCATTTAAATTAAATTGGGAAGAAAATCTTTTGAACTTTTAATATAGGTAAAGAAAACTAAACATGATTCTTAGTTTGAAGTCCAGCAAGTCAATATTGCAGTATAAAAACCATTAGTGAATTTATTGGTTCATATCAATATTTCCATTAAAACCTAATGATCCAGAGGGTCAGGTCTGCAAAAAGGATAGAACATCAAAGCACTGTTCCTGCAAAGAGAACTACAAAGCCACCTCCGTGTGCCCTCATGAAGCTATTCTGAGTTCAGTTCTGGAATTTGGATTCTATTGCCAAAAATTTGGTTCCACTTATAGCACATCATCCCCAAAGTCAGTAAACACACACAAACAAAAAGGAGAAAACAATTAAAATATGTTTAAACACAGATTTCCTAACAGTCTCCCCCTCACTGCCCCCAACTCCCCCCAATATCAGTTTCTGAAACAGAAAACTCTTGCTTGGCAAGCCCTCAGATGGTATCAAATATCCTCATTGTGAAAAAATTTTAGGTGGTAGATCTTAGCTCTCAAGTTACATTGTTAAAGTCTAGTCCTGTTTCATCTCAAGATTAAACATGATAAATACTCACAAAGGAGAACAGAGAAAAAGCGTAGAAGATATGAAAGTGCAGCTCTCGCTCCAGTGCTCAAATTATAGTTGCTAGAAAGCCACAAGCATTGTATAAATGTGTTAACCATTCCATGATCTAGAAAACTTTTAGTAGATTTAGACTGTTCAGGCATTATTTTAGCTTGCTACATCAGGCACAGGGAAGTGTTGCAAAGGCAGATGTATGCCCTAGCTGGCTAAATCATATTTTTATTAAACAGGACACACACTGTTAATAATAAGTTAGAGATAAATACGGTAGAGATAAACATACTTGGCAGAAGGAAGGTAACAGGAGCCTTAGGTTCACATCTCAGGAGTTGTTTCAAAGTATCCCTCAAGATAGTTATGAGTGACATCCACTTCCTGCTCATTCTCTCATCTGAATGAAGTTGAGGGAAAAGACCAGCTACCAATGTAATGATACAGCTTTGGATCAAAATATGCTGGGCTGTGGTAGCTGCAACCAGGATGCTCATGCTAGTTAGTATGGTATGTACTCCCATTTCCCTACCATGGTTAAAGTTCCCTGCCAAGTGCCTTTCCAAAAGAATTGCCCAAAGTTGACAACTTCAGTATGTCCATTCAAAAGAAGAGGCTCACTTTCATGTGCTGATGACCTTGCCTCTTAAGGGGATTCTGATCTGTTCCTATGATGAATCTGTGACAACACCACAACCTTGAAAATCCATTTTCAAGAGTTCTTATTTAAGACAAAGTTGATTTGTATCCATTTCCTTGACTCCAAGTTTTGACCAAAGAACCATTTTTATACAGCATGTTCAATGGTGATAAAAAGATCCCTTTAACTAACAGCCCATTGTGAACAAAGTAGATTTTTAAAGAGAGTAACATTTAATACAAATTACTATAATACTAATTATTATGACAGAAATATATTAAAAGAACATTATTGACATTAAAAGGCAGGGAGTTAGGAAATGTCAAATGTACATTTACCTTTGCTATGGTAATTTAGGCCTTTATGCCTATGTAATATGAAACATTTTAATCATCTGCCCAAATACTATATTTGCCCAGGACACTAATCTTATTCAGTGCTCAGGAAAGATGGTGTTCAACAAATGAGCACTTTCCTCATGGGCCTTTCTATGACGCCTACCACTGTAGTACCCGAGGGTTTCACAGACAATAAATTACATTCCCAACACCCCATGTAACAGAGAACAAAACCACAGCTCCAAAGAAAGCAAATGTTAGGATCAAATATTTCCACTAATTTTTGGAACCTAGTTTGAGACACCTAGTACTTGGGTTTTTTTCAGAATACGGTGTCTGTTGGTTTTTAGAATCTTGCTTAATAAAATCAGTCACCAAATGCCAAAAGTATTGTCCTGAGTGTATTTTTGCCACTTATTAGCTTCTTGCTTTATAGAATCAGCTGCTAATTAGAATCAAAAGATGTACAGGATTTATTTTTTCTGCTGGTTAGTAGAATTAATGAGTAAAAATGCAAGAGAAGCAAGGATTTCTTAGGGTACTGTCTTTTTATTGGACCAACTATGTCGCTGGGATAAAGTTAGACAAATGCAAGGCATTCTTCCTCAGGTCTCTGATCACAGGAAACCAGGCACAGCATAGTGAAACAGAAGAGAGGAGGGGCTGAGAGAAATTCTCAGGGGTAGCAGACACACAATTAACAGAACAAAAGAAGCTGATTTCTGGGAGATCAAGGCCTATCAAAACGGAAGAGGGTCATTCTCACCTTCCTTGTGTAGAAAGGACCTTGTCTGGCATAATTTCTAGACCATCACAGCTACAGCATCATTCTGACACTGCCTTAAAAATACAAGGAAGTACCAAAACCATCCAGAGTTTTGACAGGACTCTGCACAGGCTTTTCACTTTCCTAATTTTATTTTGCTGACACATATTAGAATCACTGATTCATAGAATTAAAAGTGCTCTGCCCAACATGATTCCAATCACGCTACAGCAAACACTGTATTGAATACTATACAATACTTAATATGTTTGAAGCACAGCTCCCTTTGACTGTAGTTGCAGCTGCGAGTGCTAGCATAGTTTTAATACAGACACCTAGAAAACGAGTAATGCACAATTAATGATCATATGCAAAAAGTTTAGTTTAAGTGACTTGCCCAGTATCCCATAGGAACTCCAGGGTAAAAAAAAAGGATGGAATCCAATTCCCCAGGGCACTGTTCAACTGCCTTGAGCATGAGACTCTTCTTTCTCAGCCTGTATTCCCAATCCATATTAGTTACGTGCCTCCAAATGTATTCAACAAAGGAAGCAGCAGTCGTACAGACAATATACTCTGATTTGTCCCCATTGCAGATTCATTTCATTTGAAAAATGTATATGATTATGTAATTAAAGACTATATCAGAATACATATGCAGAAGCAACCTTAATTGCAACATTCCCTAACTGTAGATTAACTAACTTAGTATGTTCTTTCCAAGTAAATTTTTGTGTGTAGCTTCCTAGCTTTTTAAAAAAACAGAAATTCCTTAGATATACTGGCATCTATGTGAGTAGTAAATCTTTTTAAAAAGCTCAACAGAATTTTTTTGCATGGAAAAATGTTTTTCTCTATGTTTTTGGAAATAGCTGAATCATTCTGGCTGATTTTTTTTCAGAATAATTCAGCCTGAGAGACACTCAGAATGGCAAATTTCAGTCTAAACAGATAAAGTTTGGCAACTGAAACAAGGTCTTTTAATGGAAAGCATCAGGCAACTGAATAAGATCTTTTACCGAAACGCATCAAACAATTTTAATTATAGGCAATGCTACCAGGTCTGCCTAGAATACTTAGCCTTTCTATAGCACATTGTAATTTCAAATCAACATACATCCTTTAACCACCCTTTACCTATACATTTTTCTAATCTTTACATAACATTGAGACACTGCATAACATACCTTCATATTTCAAATCTATATGAACCTTCAAAAATAGCAACATAACTTCATTCTTTATTTATTATAAAATTAAGGAGAATAAAGTTATTTTTAGGAAAGAGTTAGCAAAGGATGTAAATCTATCAAGTTACTTAAGAATTTACTGCAATGTACACCACAAAAAGTCCTCAACATTAAAATATTTGAGCAGTATTTAATAAGCAAAAACATGGTAACAATTCTAATTTTAGATCAATGCACACAGGGCTTGTGGACAGAGGTGATATCTTTTATTAGACCAACAAGATTTTTGAGAAGAAAATTCTTTAAACAAATTTTTGCAAAAATCTTGTTGGTCTAATAAAAGATATCACCTCTGTCCACAAGCCTTGATTGCTTTTTTCTTTAGACCAATAGGGCTACAACCTGGATACCTGAGATCAATACAAATGCATTTCTAGGAGCAATAGCAGCCACTCTCAGTGGGGAGAATACTGAACAACCTACACCTGATAAAACTAAAAGTAATCACAGCAGCAGAGTGAAAAAAGGAAAAGTAAGATAAAGCATTGAAATGAAACAACTTTTATTTAAAAAACAATCTCATCAATTAATATTGTCAAATTGTTTTAATTAGCACTGTCAAATTGTGGTCCTCTGCCCAACAAGCAAAATGTTTGCAAGTAATTTAAGTTACAAATACTTCCAAGATACTTAAAAACATACATACTTTTAATTTAGCCTCATGATGAAAAATGCCTGTGGGATCTTGCCTACTATAATGTTTTACAGTTTGCAATTCAATAAAGACTCTTTTGCTAAAATCTGGATCAGATTCACAGTTACTGTTCCTACCACTTAATCATTTACAATACATATTGTAACAGCATATGCTTTATAAAAGGCTAAACATAGAAGTTATTCATCTTTCCATGAACAGGCATAATTGCTACTAAATTGAATGGGAGTTACATACACACACAGAATGGAGAATATATTATATAATGTGAAGAAGTCTTATGTATCTATAAATTATTACATTAGTGTAGCTTGGTCTATAGTCCTGCCTGGCTGAATGTGCGGTCTCTCATTGGATCTGGAAAACTAAGCAGGCATGGGTGGGCCTGCCTAGTATCTGGACAGGAAGTCATTTGGGAATCCTAGGTGATGCAGGCACAAATTAGTGGCCATGGATCAGTGATTCTCAACTGGGCTGCTGCTCGGCCAGACTGGGAAGGGCTGAGACACACCCTTGCTCTCCTCCTCCTCAGTGTTTTCTGGTAATCCTAAAGCAGGCAGGAGAGCCAGCTTGTGTGGTAGCCCTACCTGGTCTGCCACCCTGGTCCCCTCCCCACACACACCTCCCAGAAACAGAGGGATGCAGGACAGTTCACCTGCCCACACACCTCTGTTTCCAGGAAATGCTGTGCAGGGTTGGACCAGGAAGGGTTGCAGTATGACCTGGCTCTGCCTTATGCTTTCAGGCAACCCTAAAGAGGCAGAAAAGTGCATGTATGCTGTAGCCCTTCAAAAAGGTCTGTCCCAAAAGGTACACGCAGCAGTTTTTCCTGGCCATAGTGACAACAAAACCCAGCTGAGAACCACTGAGGTAAGCTGAGGCAGCACAAAAGTGGTTCTCAACTGGAGTTCCACCAAATTCAGAAAAGTTGAGGAGCAATGCCCTGAATCTAGAAAGGCTGAAAACTGCCATGGAAACTGAACAAATAAAAGACTCCTCCCCCACTAGCTGGTATCAAGCTGTTGAACAGATTTTTTTTTAAAGTTCAGGTTAACTGTAATGAGCAGAAGGCAACAGCCCCCCAATGTGAAAGGCAGCATGCTAGCAGGTGACAGTGGTTTAAAAAAATATTTTTGTATTGGACAAAGTTAGACATTGTTTGAAGGAGATGCCAAGAATGAAATTCGTATCTACACTTTCAAAGTCGAATAACTGCTAACCTGGAAGCACCGTTTACAGAACCCTGCAAGTTTTGTTTTTGCTAAGCCTCTTGCCCTGGCATGATTCCTACGACCCACTGGAAGAAAAGGAAAGCATGTTTAGTGACAATGTTGTACATCACAAGTTATAAGAAGTAGTAATGCCTTCACAAAGTCAGTGACCCTGACTAGCGAGGTATCTAATACACTGTTATACTTTTAAGTGCATTTAATCCATACCTGAACCACTTTAAAACTGAAAAAGTATATAGAGGTATTGTGCAGGAAATGGGAGGAGGGGAGTAAAGCAGTTCATGGACTGCCACAGGCTTAGTCACATGACATTGGGCACCGCAGCAGTGAAGACAAGAATCAGGCTTAAAACTTGAAGGAAACAAATGTCAGTTTGCAAGGAATGTGATCACCTGCCTGGAACATGGAGTCTGTGAGGGTGGTCTGTGAGCCTCAGCCCCCAAAACTAAACATAATAAAGGACTGGAAGGATCCTACAAACCTGGAGGAGGCACAATGGCTTGTAAGTGTTCTCATCACCTCATTTCTGGTGTTGACTTGTATGAGGCAGGAGGTGGGAGTGTGGGGGAGGGAGGGTGTTATTTCCTTTGTGGTGTGACTGACTGCTCTGTCACTGCAGTGCAGATATACCCCAAGGCTTAAGAACCGAAGAAGTGTCTTACTCTTGTTAAAGCTCTCAAGACCTGTCACCCACACTTACTGGATATGGAATTCACAATGAACACAGACCACAGTACCCTGAAATGACGCCTTATGAAGTGAGACCTAGGAAGATACCTGTAAAAGTGGATTCATGAACTATCTAAATCAGCAGCTGGCAACCTTTACAAGTTGTGGGTTGGAACGATTTGGCTCCAGTCCAGTGTGGGCTGGGTGGCTTAAAATAGGTCCACTTTTGCTCTGAGACTTCCTATTATATTTATTGCTATGGAAAAACACCTGGCAAAAGAAAGTTCTTTATTTCTATTAAGATGTCTGTAAAAACAGACTACGATGATTTTATTAAAGATTCCATCATAACACATATGCACAGGCTGCATTAGTATTCCCAGTTTTAATTCTGTAGTTTTTAACTCCTGAGTGCTTGATTTTGCAACCTGACCTTTCTTTTAACATATCTTTTGATATGATTTCCAAAGATACTTAAAAAATATATAAATCCTATTGTGGGAGAGCATATTGATCCCCAGCATCATTCCTCAGTATGTTTGAGACCCTAATATAGTACCTGGAGTATGAGTCTCTACAGTTTAAGGGAAAGGAATGACCAGTAGCAGGTTGAGCATGTCAATCAACCAGTAGAGAGAGATGAGATGCACCTTTTATCAATGGCTATCAGCTGACAGTAAAGGAATGTAGCAACTCAGAAACACCTGGATCTAGTTACTCTTTGATGGATAATGACCACCGATGGATAGCTACTATTTACCCTGATTCCACATCCTTTACAAGCCTGTTCCTTTCCCATCTTACCCACTTTTCTCTTGTCCTAAGCACCTTTCCCCTCTGCTCCTCTCCACAACTAAGCCTCTCTCTTCCCATGTCCCACCAGTGCTCCCTATCTGGCTGCATCTCTGCTTCCTCCAGCTGCCTGAATGCCCCTCCTAACTGCCTGGAAGATCACAGAGAGCCTGTCTCACTGCTTGTGCTAGACAGCATAATGACCTCTGATGGCTAGGAGAAGTAATTTCAGGAAAGGTACGGGAACATACAACTTAAATCTGTGGAGAAGGTATACACAAACTTTGATTTTTTTTTTTTTTAAAGTAAGGTCATAACTTGGCTAAGGGAATAGCCAAAAGTGCATCTCTGCCATCAGGGTCATCCCATTCCCAAATTTCAAATCCCTGTACCAAAGAATAACAGTGGTACAGCTTCCCCAAAAAACACCTCATAAGAATTGTTTAACGCTTTTGACGTGAGCCAAAGAAAACACTATTCCATTATCTTATTCTCAGAAACAGCTGAACCCTTCCAGATAAAACTTTTAAAGCCAATTCAGCCAGAGGCAAAACTCACCAGGGAAAGTTCCAGTCTGAATAAAGTTTTACTAAATTATAATTAGCTCTAGAACAGGGTTGTGTAATGGAAAGCAGCAGACATATCTAAGGATAGGCAGTACTACCAACTCATCCTATAATACACATGCATAGAATCTAACTAACTTAACTCAATTTACAAATATACAATGGCTAAATTCTGTAAACACTTGCTCAGGTGAGTAGCTTTATCCCTCTAGTATCGTTCACACGTTTGCAGAGCCATTGTTGAACTATGTCAATAATGTAGTAGTTAAAAACCAAACTAAAGCACCAAAAAAGGATTTAGTTCATTTTTTGGTGAGTGTAGTTAAGAACTACAGGTTGTACCAAGAAGCTGTTTTATATTTTGAAATTTAGCAAGGTGTTTAGAATTCTGCCATTAAATTTCACTACCCGTTGTGTTTGGGAGTGAATGGATGAGCAAAGCGTGCATTGCCATGTTCCGCTATCAGAGCTGGTTCAGACACAGCTGACAAAACAGCAGCCACAGTGTGCTTCGAATTTCTGGGGGCTCCATCCCACCAGAACAGATTGAAACACTGCCTTGACATTCAATGCTCCTATACTGTTGCTTCAGTAAGCTCTGTAGTAATAACTTGAACCTCCTGGGAACCAAAATTTCTCCCCCTTTTTCCATGATCCTTCTGACTGTGACATTTAGGGTTCCCCCCGCTTTGTTCATCTAACAGAAAACCTCTGTTCATTCTCACTAGTTCCCTTCACGAACATAACAATTCTGGGCATATAGGGTGCTTGTACACATGACACCATTACCATGTACATGTGATGAAAATGTCACTTCGTGTGCCTTAATGGCATTACACTGTACATGTGCTAGAGTTTTGGGGGTTTTAAATGAGTTTGCATCATTGCAAACTAAACTACATTCCAATGTAGTTTAGTTTGTAATGTTACAAATTGCAACAATGCAGCTGTCAGCTCACCCCCCACCTACAAGAGAGGTGGGCAGGCTCTGTAAAAAAAAAAAAAAAAAAAAAAATTGTGCCCCCCCCCACCCTCCCTTCACCAAGCTCCGGCCCTC
>NW_017729004.1:43190325-43195257 GCF_001723915.1 Gavialis gangeticus | reverse complement strand
AAAAAAAAAAAAAAAAAAAAAGATTGTGCCCCTCACCACTCTGCCTTCAGCAGGCTCCTGCAGCTGGCAGGACAATGGGGCTGCCTGGGAATGGGCTGGCGTGCCCTTAGGGGAGTGCAGGAGGGTGGCTGGGTTTGCTGGTGGCCAGAGAAGGTGGTGGAGATGGTGCACAGGGCGCTGGAAGCCTGGGTGGGCTGCTAGGTGGCTGGGTGCTGCCCCAGCTTGGAGGCACCTAATTCAACACTTCCCCCAGCCCACCTGGACTTCTAGCGCCCTGTGCATCGTCCCCACCGCCTTCTCTGACCTCTGGCAAACCCAGCTGTGCTTCTGGCACCTTCCCACACTGCCCCCAAAGGCAAAAGCCAGCCCGTTCCTAGGCAGCCCCAGCCATCCTGCCAGCTGTAGGAGACTGCTGAAAGCAGAAGTGGCACAACCCTTTTTTTTTTTTTTGGCAGAGTCTGACTGCCTCTCCTATAGCCAGGGGATGAGCTGGCAGTGGGCAGAAAGGCCCCTGAGCTGTGGGGGGCTGGTCCTTTCCTCCATGGCAGCAGTGCCCCCTGGGGCTGCCTGGGCAGTCTGCTAGCTGGGCAGGTGATGCCTCAGCTCTGAGGCAGCACCCAGTCCAATCCAACTGTTCCCTGAGCCCACCTGCTGGAAGTCCACTAGGTGCTGCTCCTTGGGCAGGCTTGGCGAAGAGTTGGATCAGACCTGGGGGGCACTACCACTCTGGAGGGAAGAACTGGGGCCCCACACAGCTAAGGGGCTGTTCAGCCTACCACCAGCTTGCCCCTGGCCACAGGCTTCGACTCCGGTGAAAAAGAAAAGGATTGGGCCCCTCACCAGAGTGTGACAGACAAATCGAAATACTGGATTTCAATTAAAATCCCACTTTTTCAATTTAGGGGAACTAGAATAAAACCCTGCAGATTAAACCCCTGTCACATGTACAAGCACTCATATACTGCTTACCTTCTTCATTAGAGCTGCCTGCAACTCCCTCAGGGCCACATATGTGAATTTGAGCCAGGTAGAGTGCCAAAAGTAGTGCAAAGAATTGAGTCTTGTAACCCAGGGATCCCAATCAAACTAGGTCTTTGCAGAGGGCGCTACGTGTACTTAAACCAGCCTTATCTACAATACTTAGAGTGGCGCAGGCCCACTGTGAAATAACACTATTTCAGTTTTATCTGCTTATCATTCTTGTAGTTCTCAAATTGACCTAGACAGGTAAACGTTATGACTCAACTTGCTGATGGGTTTTCATGCAGATCCCACTGTGATCAAGTACAGTCATAGTTTGATTCTCAACACCCCTGTCAGATCAAAACTTACGGTCTGTCTTGAAACAAAGATGAATGGGTTGATCTTTGAAGTAGCTTTCCCTGTGGGAGGGAAGCAGATAAAAGGTGTTTATATGCCATCTTTGGCTGTTAAAATAATGCATGAGGGGTAAGAATAAGCATTTCAGTTTACAGAAACCAGCAGTGGTCTCCAGAAGTCTGACAGGGACAAGTAGGCAAGAGCATCTTACAAATGGAATGTAGGGAAATCCTCTCAAGCATATTTCTATTCAATAAAACTGTGCAATCTACTAGCAAATTGTCAAATATAGGATCAGACAACAGTAATAAAATTGGCAAGTAGTTGTGAAAGCAGTGTTTTTTTTAAATTACATATAACCACAGTCTCCCATAAAATGAGACTTTTAAATAGTTCATAGAAACAGGGAATCCTAGAAGTTACTGATGATGAAGATCAGAACAAGTCCATCTACCTGTCAATATAGGCCTTTCCCCAATATTGTACTATATGTTCTAAACCAGGGATAGGCAACCCCTGGCACATGGAGACATTTTCCTCGGCTTGCCAAGAGGTATGCGGAGGAAAATGTTTTTAAAAAATGCTTTTAAACTTGCTGCTCTCTGGAGCAGCCACAACTCCCAGAACTGCAGCAGGCACCAGGAGCAGGGTGTGGAGAGCACAGGCAGGGATGCAGGGACTCTACCTATGTGCTGTTGCCCCACCCTTGATGTCTGTGGCAGTGCTGAGCATTTCACAAAGCTTCATAAAAGCTCCCAGCACCACAGCAGGCACCAGGGATGGGGTAAGGACAGTGGTGGACCAACGGGAGGGGGCAGGAGGGGGCCATGATCCCGGGCACTGGCCAGTCCCTTCAGAGTTCTTATCGTGCAATGTGACTAAGTATTGCTACAAGAAGGACGGGGTGGGGGGTGCAAATGCAAGCATGGGCCCCTGGGTGCCAGAGACCCACAGTACATCACTGGGTAAGGAGAGCACAGGCAGGGATTCAGGGACGCTGCCTGTGTTCTGCTGCCCCCAGCCCCATGTCTGTGGTGGTGCTGAGAGTTTCACAAACCTTCACAAACTCAGCCAGAGGCACCAAGGACAGTCAGGAGAGCGCAGATTGTGTCCCTATTGTGCTCTCCTCACCCCTCCCCCAGTGCCTGCCATGGCGCTAGGAGTTTTTATGAAGATTTGGGAAGCGCTCAGCACTGCCACAGACATCAGGGACAGGGTCAGCAGAAGATAAGCAGTGTCCCTGCATCCCTGCCTGTGCTCTCCTTGCCCCACCCTGGTGCCTGCAGCGGCACTAGGAGAATGAGGAGTGGGGTCAGGAGGGGTCAGAAGATGGAGGGAGGGTGTGATGCTGCCTGCAGGAGGACACAGTGGGGGGGCAGTGGGGAGGGGGTGGTGCCAGGGGGATGCAGGCACCAGCCCCTGCCATCTGTGCCCCTTCCCCCTCTGCATATATGACAGAAGCACGTGGCTCTGGGCAGTACAGAGCTCAGTAGCCTGTTGGTACTGGTGTTGATTTCTGTGATCTGCAAACTGAGAGTTTAACATTGCATATTATTCTGTTTATTTTGCTCTTTTAAATTATTTCACAGTCAGTTTTTGCTCTCTCTCAGACCAGTTTCTACCGTTCAGTTTATTTTGATCTGTTAAATCGATTCATATTCAGTCTTTGCTCTCTCAAACCAGTTCATATTAATCAGTATATTTTCCTCTGTTAAATCATTTCATACTCAGTTTTTGCTTTCTCTCAGACCAGCAAGGCTGTCCCTTGGGGAGGGCAAATCGGGGCAACAGCCCCAGGCCCTGTGTTTTGGGGGGCTCTGCGGAGCCCCCCAGAGCAGCTGCGGCAACTCCACGCTGCCGCCGGCTTCAAGTCTGGCCTCTCAGCACCTCCACCCCACTGCCAAATCTGCCACCAAATCCAGCGCGTCCAGCCACTCAGTACCCCTCTCCCTGAGCCACCAAATCCTCCACTGGGTTCCTCATGTCTGGGGGCAGGATGCTGCGCAGGCTGATTTGCCCCAGGACCCTGCTTGGGTCATCTCTGCAGACCAGTTCATATTACTGAGTTTATTTTGCTCTGTTAAGTCATTTCTTATTCAGTTTTTTACTCTCTCTTAAACCAATTCATATTTTTCAGGTTTTTATTTTTTTATTTTTTCTTTCTTTCTATGTTCCTCTCTCTTTTTTATCTCTCTCCTCTCCTTCTTTCTCTCCTCTTCTTTCTCTCTTTTTTCTCTCTCATCACAACATGCTTAACAAAAAATGGAATATACAGCAACAAAGGTAATATATGAAGTTTTATTTATTGTTGCCAGGTTTAGCATTTTTAGAAAACTTGGTATTTATTGTAAAAAAAAAAAAAAAAAGCAACATTCATGATTAGTAACTATATTAATAAGCAGTGTGTCCTGCCATGTACACCCTGACCCTGTTTTGTTTTTCTGGCATGCCGGCACTCTGGCACCTTACAGGGTAGACACTGCAGGGGGGTTTCGGCACTCTGACCAAAAAATGTTGCCTACCCCTATTCTAAAGGTCTAGAGGTCTCACCTCTATCCTTGGGAAAACCTTTGGAAAAATTATTAAACATTACATTTGGGGGAGTCCAGCAGGAAAAACAATGCTAAAGGGCAACCAGCACAGGCTCATGGCAGGTAGATCCTGCCTGACTAATCTTGTTTCTTTATACAATTAGGTCACAAAATGCTTAGATGCAGGAGTCAAGGTTGATGTCATTTACTTGGATTTTAAAAAGGCCTTTGATGTGGTATCTCACCCCATTCTCACAAATAAACTAAGTGACTGTGATGTAGATGATTACACAGTCAGGTGGGTGGCAAATTGGCTTAAGAGAGTGGTGGTGATTGGGTCTGTATTGACCTGGAAAGATGTGGGCAGTGGGATCCCCCAGGGTTCAGTCCTTGGACCAGTGCTGTTCAATATTTTCATCAGTGACTTGGATGAGGCCATGAACAGTACTCTGTCCAAACTCATGGACAACACCAAATTATGGGGCAAAGTGGACACACTAGTAGGCAGAGAATGGATTCAAGCAGATTTGGACAGGTTGGAAAAGTGGGCAGAGCAGAATCGGATGCAGTTCAACAAAGATAAGTGCAAGGCACTGCACCTAGGGAGAAGAAATCTCCAACACGCTTACGGACTGGGAGATGACTTCCTAAGCAGCACAGCAGCAGAAAGGGATCTCAGAGTCAAAGTCAACTCCAAGATGAACATGAGTCGTCAATGCAATGAAGCGATCAGTAAAGCTAACCACACTCTATCAGGCATTAGCAGGCATTGGCGATGCATAGGGCATGCACACAGGTGCACATGCACCCCCTGAGCGTGGCGGTACACCCCCTGAAAAAAGGTGCCACCAACACTGTCAGTGGTGCCTGCAGGTGGTTGCTGCTTGCCACCCCCTCCTCCTCACCGCCGACACCGCCAGCGGTGTCTGTGGGCAGTCTGCGACTGCCACTGGCCACCACCGAAGCTGCTGGCAGTGTCTGTGGGTGGTCACCAACCATGGGTCAGTGCTTGCCCCCCCCTCCCTGCTGCTGACAGCTCCACCACCACCTACGGGAGCTTGCGGTGCCCCCCCCCCCCCCC
>NW_017729004.1:43182716-43190250 GCF_001723915.1 Gavialis gangeticus | reverse complement strand
CCCCAGCTTCTGGGGGCACATGGCGTTCATGTTAGCAGGTGCATCATGAACAGGTCTAGGAAGATGATACTTCCCCTCTATGTGGCATTGGTAAGGCCACAGCTTGAGTACAGTTTTCAGTTTTGGGTGCCACACTTCAAGAGGGATGTGGAAAACCTTGAGAGGGTCCAGTGGAGGGCCACTCAGATGGTTAGGGCCTGCAGGTAAGGTCCTACGAGGAGAGATTGAGGGACCTGGATCTCTTCAGCCTCTGCAAGAGAAGGCTGAGGGGATCTAGTGGACGTATACAAATTTGTCAGGGGGGGACAGCAAGAAATAGGAGATGCCCTGTTTACCAGGGCATGCCTTGGAGTTACTAGAAACAATGGCCACAAAATAACAGATGCAGATTTAGATTAGACATCAGAAAAAACTTCTTTACAGTAAGGGTTGCCAAAATCTGGAATGGGCTTCCAAGGGAGGTGGTGCTCTCCCCCACCTTGGAGGTCTTTAAGAGGAGACTGAACAAGCACCTAGCTGGGGTCATCTGACCCCAACGCTCTTTCGTGCCCAGGGCAGGGGGTCGGACTCAGTGATCTACTAAGGTCCCTTCCGACCCTAAACATCTGTGAAATAAAGTTTTAAATAGTCTAGTTTTAAAGGTTCAAATGTATGGGGCTGCTATTACTTTCTTGCAGACTATTAGCTTTTGCAGGGGAAAGTTTTACTAGTTTTCTGGTAAAACTCCATTATGATCATGATTAATCCAGAATGAGAGGCTTTTGCTTTGCTTTCCTTTAACCCTTCCACAAGTGACATAAATTAAACCAAAAAAGGCCCTCCTAAACTGGAATGAAGCATCATCATGGTGAGGTTATACCAGTAGAACTATCTGAGTTCAAATTCACATCCTAAATTATTTTGAAAGAGCTCCCTCTGGTAAATAAAGCCTTAAAAGCTGAATATATCTTACTACTACTATTCTTTTGCAGATAGTCTACCTAAGGGCTTTGGCACAGGTTACCTGTATAACATCACAAATCTGTGGGATGTTATGATGTCATAACATTATGTCATTTTTAGAGCTGTTTCAGGTGAAGGCTTCTTGTCACTTCAGACCTGCATGACTGTGCCTTGCCACTAGGGGGTGGGTGAGCAAGGGTGTGGAGAGGAGCCAAGACACTATTCCTCCCCTGTGGTGGAAGAGGGAAGGTGACATGTAGCTCAGAGGAGGAGAAACAGGCAAGAGGTCTGTGGATTCCCTCCCTCCACAGCCAGCAGAAGGTCAGCCAGAGCAGACAGTGGGAAGGGAGAAATCTTGAAAAACTGTTTGAAGTGAGGTGGGAGGGGGTAAAGACTGAAATATATATTGTAAACAAGTAATAATAAAGGATTCACTAAACTTGGCATTTGTCTCAATGAACTGGGATTGGGTTGAAGGGGGTGAGCTGGGTTAGGAGCAGCAGGGGTCATGCTGCCTGCGGTGGGAGAGTTATCTTGACCCCAGGAACTAGGAGAGGGGAGGAATAGCCAGGGCAGAAGGCTGAGAACCAACTTGCTCCCTGCATGGCAGTGGCGGCACGGGGTGGGGATTGGCTGGCTCTGTGAATAAATGCTGAGGGCTTCTCTCATCATGAAAGGGTGGAGATGGGGGTGATACAGAAAGACCACTACAAATTTGGAGGGTGGGAAGGGGTAGAGTGACTGGGACCTATGTATCCTGGCATGCTAGAGAAATGAGAGTGAGGAGCTTTATTTCCCCAGAGCATCCATACAACGCCCTGGATCAACCTGGTCAAGATGAATCAAAGATGAGCCTTATCTGTAGTGGCATATCTTTGAAATATTTACAGGGTATTTATGGCAGTTAAACATCCCTTAAGAAATTACTGCTCTCCTTTTAAATGCCTTTATGATGTTTTTAAGGTAACTTGTGCCAAGGCCCTAATTGTCCCTGTCACCTTTGTGCTGCCATTAATTTTTTATGGCAGCACAAAGCAAAAGCAAATAGATGTCTACACGCTTTGTTGCACCACAGTGTAGTTGCAACAAAAGGTAGTAATAATATATGCCACTTGATAGCAATGGACATCTGTTTGCTTTATGGTGGGAGAGCATGGGCAACCCAGAGCTGCCCTCGCTCTCCTACCTCCCTGGGCAGATGCTCTAGGGGCTAGAGGAGCCTGATCATGAACCACCTGGGAATTTCCAGGGAGGATGGAGCCCCTCAAGTCCTGAAAATGCCTGCACAGCTTTCCCTGCTTACTGAGATGCTCCCCCAGGATCTCCAGGGCATACTTTCCTAAGTAAGGAAAGTTAGGTTTCCCTGCTTCCTGAGATGAACCCTGAAGATCCTGGGGCTCTCTCTCAGAAAACAGGGAAACTCCAGTGTTCCCATCTTACTGAGGCATGACCCTAAGATATGTCTCAATAAGTGGGGAAAACCAGGCAGGTGCTCCCATGGCCTCAAGGCAAGGGCTATGAATTCTGTTGGGGCACAGAACCAGGGACCCTTAAGCCCAGGGAGAACACATTGCCTATGTCCTACATCATCAGTGGTCAAGACAATGGACAGTGTGTGTTTTGCCCAATAAAGCAGATCAGCTGTGCTGGGACGCATCCTGGTACAGCTGATTCCCTTCATTTGGCAACATGAAGGGAATCAGCCCTTCTACCCTTAGTTTCTTCTTTTATAGTGCATTGACTTTTAGGGAAAGGGAACCTGATAGTTATCCCTATATCAGTGTTGGCAACTCTCATGATTTTTGGTGTTGTTCTTAAAGTCTACACTTTGGGAATGTAAAAAAAACTTAGCTCTTTCTTTTATATACTCACTTTGAAAATCATAATTTCTCTTCAGTCACTAACATTTTCAGCCAAATTGTGGCAGTATGCCAAAATAACCACTGAATGCGAATATTTTAACACAAAGCTGGGTCCAAACCACTGCTACAGAGCATGCCTCTGAGAACAGACAGTTTCTCTTGAACGGAAAAAGGGAGTCAAGCCCAGCTCTCTGCCCACTCCTGTTTTAGTATGATTGCAGCAACCAATTATTCCCATCTCAAATAAAAGGGTACTCCTGGAGCTAACTAACATATTTAAATTTATTTCAAACAGTGCTGCTTTAACTAGGAGTAGAGAATAGCATGTTTCATTTTATTAAAATTGGTAATGTGATAGCTACTGTGGGCTCTTTGCAAGATCTCCAGGCTTTAAAGATAACTATTTTCAGGATGGAAGGAGGTGATGTAACCTGCCTAGGTCCTTCTACTTGCATAGTAATGACACTCAAAGTCCATGAGCTCATGAAGTGACTGTAGTGTTATTTTCCATTTCCAGTACAAAGTTTATCAATCAATATCTCAGGCTGCATTAAGAGATTACTATTGCAAAAGCTGATGGAACATTATTAAGGTTTTCATAAAGGCTAATTTAAATGTATATTAATTAATAGTTTCTGAAAAAGCTTTTTTGTTTACACATTTGCTTTGACCTGGCTGAATATGAGTTAAAATTGAATATAGGCTCACTATCAACAGAAAGTCATAGACGCATTCAGTTATCCCAGCACAGGATGCAACAGCATTCCCTATTAAGGTGGGTATCAAGATTTAATAACTCCCAACCAAGGCAAATATTCAAGCCAAATCAAAAGAAATTCAAAATATTTTCCAATAATATTTTTCCCTGTATTTATCACAGAGCATCTTTGAAGTAAATGTCTTCCTCTTACTGAAGGCAATAGGAATGTGGCAGTTGGCTTCAGTGAAATCAAGATCTATCTATGCCTAGGCCATCCATCTTGGCAGAGGTTTAGGGCTGTTAACTTAATATTCCAAAAAATGCTGCAGTTTGAGGTTGAATTTTGGCTGATTTTCCTTTTTCTGCTTTGCCAGATTTTTGGATAAATTTCATAGAATCAAAGCACTAGAAGTTGGAAATAGAAAAGAATGTGTAGATCATTGTAGCTGTATGAATGCATTCACTTAGTTAAGGCCAGAAAGTTCATTAGGTCTTATAGCCTGCCATCTTAAAACTTGTCACAAACCATTACATTTTGCCCAATGAAACCTGTACTGGGCCAAATAAATTGTGTTAAACTAAAACGCATAGTGTTCAGATTGTCTTCCAGTTTTTGACTGAAAAAGAAAAATCCAGTACTTCTTCTTGTAGGTTTTTTTTTTTTTCCGGGTGGGGGGGGAGTTTTTTGTTGTTGCTTGTGAAGTGCCTTATTTTTAATTTGGATTTGTCTGGCTCAAGCTGCCATCCATTTATTTTTGTTATGCCTTTCTCCTCTCATTTAAAGAACCCTTCAGTACCTAGCATTTCATCCTGTAGAAGTATTTATATGCTGTGATCAGGTCACCTTTTTATCTGTTTTGATAAGTTAAACAGTTTAAGCTCTTTAAGTCTGTCACTGGGTGGCATTTTCTCAAGCCCCATAATCACTTCAATGGCTCTATTCTGTACAGTCTTCAATTTTTCCACATCTTTTTAGAAGCATTTACACCAGAACTATAGGCACTAATCTAGTACTGATCTCACCAATGCCATACCTAGAAGTAAAATTCCTTCTGTTTCCTGCTCACTACTCCTCTGTGTGTGTGTGCAAGAACCATGTTAATCCTTTCAGCCACCACAATACACTGGGAGTTCATGGTAAGTGTTATGTTCACTATACAGGAAACCCTCACTATTCATGGGTTCAACATTCATGGTTTCAAATATTTGCAAATGCCGAACCCACATCTCAAATACACTTCCAGGAGCTGCTTGGGAGCTCTGTGCTTGCTGCTGCTGGGTTTGTGCTGCCACCGCCAGGTTCCCGCTGCTGCCAGGTTCCCTCCATTGCCAGCACAGCTGTGGCTCCCCCACCTTCCCCCCCACCCCAGCCACCAGGGGCACTGCATTCATGACATTCGTGAACACAGTGCCACATTCACGGATTTTGCCATTCACGGGGATCTCCAGAACAGATCCCCCACAAATGGTGAGGGTTGCCTATACCTAGTCCTTTTCAGAGTCTGCTCCAAGGTATCCTCTCACGTTATGCAGGTATAACTTTCTTTCCGTATTCCCAGATGTGCAACCTTGCACTTGATTGTATTAAAATGTATCTTGTTTGAATGAGCCCAGCTTACTGAGTAATCCAAATTGTGCAACTGGTCAACCATTTTATTATCCATGAGTTTTAAAAATATGATTTTATTTACTTCCAGATATTGATGAACATGTTGACCACTGCAGAGCTGCGCTACAAACATCTCCATTCAATGCTAATTCCCTATTGACAGCTACTCTGAGATCTTTCACTTTGCTTAGTCATAATCCCCTTCAGAAGTACTTTGATATTGTATAGAGCCAATTCTCTAAGTTCTAAGAATTTTATGGAAAATTGTGAGGCGGTTTCTCCCATACCCTCTGAGGAACTGTCTAAGGTTCCCCAGTGACCATTTAGATGCAGTCTACAGGTTCTCCAGCCTACCTTCACCATTCCTTATTCTGTGTATTGTAATATTCCCAAAGATCTCATAATATAACACAATTACTCATATACCACATGCACCATTTTCCAAAAGTTACCCCTTGAACGCTGGGGGTGCAGATCTTAAATGGAGGATAAACATGGAAGCTGATTTCTGCACCAGAATGAAAGCATGAAGATGTTGGAATGGATGCCAGGAGCTGTGCTTCTCTCCCAGCCAGCACGCAGCCAGAATTTCAGCATGTAGTTGTGTCATGCAATTTGGCAGCAGCTATGAGACGGTTAAAACTCTAGCCTTTGGCTAAGCAGACAGGGGAAAGAGAGAGTGGCACTGAAAAGCAGACTCTCCCTCCACTCCATGTAGTCAGAATTCAGCTATGACTCTAGAAAAACCTTTTTCTTCATTCTGCTGTCCCAAAACAAGGTGCACGTTGTGGGGGTACAGTATGCAAGAAAATACAGAAGGCCTTAGACAGTCCTGATTGCTTCATGAGAAAAGGAATTATCAATTCTGCTATTTCCCATTTGTCTTAGCCCACTCCTTGAGGTATTCCAAGGTAGATTTCCAACCAGTATTCTATTTCTACTTCCTACCAGGTTCAGTTTCCTAACCATAGGCAGTATTTCCTATTTCTTAAACAATCCTACAGTGACAAGTCTGGTTTGTACATCCAGTCAAAAATGGACCAAGACTCAGGAATTGTTTTTTTGTCACCTGAGTAGGCTAGCAATATTATCTCCTCCCCCAGCATTTTTGTCCAACTTTCAGCATGTCACCTACTAGTGTTTGATTATCTCAGGAGTCTTAGGCTTTAAACAGGCATCTCATTTGAACCAGTCCTTACTGAGATGAGCCAAAACCAAAGGCAAAAGAGGAGCAGCGCAGGTCTTTATGGACAATGCCCTAACCTGCATTGCTGCTCCTCTGCCCGTAGGGGGACCAAGGAGAGCACATAGCTTGAGGGTGGAAGCAGACTACACCTTCTTGGTTTAGTCTCATTGCTACCATCTGGGTTCCAACCCTCAACTGGTCTAGCCCTCGCGGTGCCTCTTACTGAACTGCATTATAGCCTGTATCTCACTTTGGCATTGAGCCTGGAGCAATTGGAGGATAAAGGTTTGCTGTTGCTGCTTCTCACTGCTCCAAGGCCACGATTTGCTGTTGAATTAGTAGTCACAGAACCACTTCCATGTGAGTGCTGCCACCCAAGCATCTAGCACCACAACCAGATCTGCACCATTATCAATAGTCTAGTTCTGGTACCACCCATAAGGCAGTGGAAGGGATGGAAATCACTACCTTGTACTCTAAAGAACCGTTTTAAGACTTCAGTCTCCTGGTCATCAAGCCCCTGCTGGCTACTCTTTAAACCTTAGTTTACATTCTTGTCAAAGACCTGACAATGTAGACCTTAAGAAGTCTGGTCTTCCTCCACCTTTTAAAGTACAGAGTTGTTTCTTATATGGCCTACCCCACTGTTTGTGGGGTTTCTGAGTCTGTTGTCTAGGTGGTATCTTAGCAGATAGCAACAGCCTCTCTAATAGTTAGCTCACCTATGCAGACGGAAGTAACAATTTTCACCCCATCTGGCCACAGAAAGCAGTGTATAGCTGTGACCAAACAAGTGCACAGCTGCAGGCAGCTTCAAAAATGGCCAACTGGGTGAAAATCTGACTGCTCATTGCATGAGGTATCAGATAAAGACATTAAGAAATGTAGCATCTTTTGTAACTTATGTCTGTGGAGCTCCCAGCCTGTTGCTGGTTTCAGAATGGGAGGTGGGAAAGGGAGTGGAGGGAATTCAGTCTGAGGATTTTTCAGCTCCCCATGGAGGGTGGGGTGGGTGTATTAGAGCCCCCACCCCTCCCTAAGATGGAGGGCTCCAATTCAGCCACCCTACACTTCAGCATCAACTGGGGAGCACCAAGAACCAGCTCCCTCTGCTGCCTTCCCCTCTCCCATTCTGAAAACAGGGTGCACTGGCAAAAAGCCCTGGTCAATGCTATGGGAACCCAGCCACAAGGTTCTCCTCCCCCTGGGACCAACAGAGAACTTCCGTTGGGTCT
>NW_017729004.1:43173771-43177716 GCF_001723915.1 Gavialis gangeticus | reverse complement strand
TGCTGAGGTATCAGATAAAGACATTAAGAAATGTAGCATCTTTTGTAACTTATGTCTGTGGAGCTCCCAGCCTGTTGCTGGTTTCAGAATGGGAGGTGGGAAAGGGAGTGGAGGGAATTCAGTCTGAGGATTTTTCAGCTCCCCATGGAGGGTGGGGTGGGTGTATTAGAGCCCCCACCCCTCCCTAAGATGGAGGGCTCCAATTCAGCCACCCTACACTTCAGCATCAACTGGGGAGCACCAAGAACCAGCTCCCTCTGCTGCCTTCCCCTCTCCCATTCTGAAAACAGGGTGCACTGGCAAAAAGCCCTGGTCAATGCTATGGGAACCCAGCCACAAGGTTCTCCTCCCCCTGGGACCAACAGAGAACTTCCGTTGGGTCTGGGGTAATGTTGTAACTCAGCATGCTTTGCAAAAATCATTCTGAGTTACAACTGAGAGCTGCACTTCTGTCTGCACCCTTTATTTAACCTGCAGCCTTTTATTCCAGTTCTTGCTAGGTATTTCTTAGCTGCAGCAGGGAAAGTAACTGTTCTGCCCATTAACAGTTTTGTAGCTGTTACAGCACAGTTTATACCCCCTCGCCTCCCCCCCCACTGTAAGATGAAATATCCTACAAAAATCTCCGTATGTTATAGCAATTACTTTCTTCAACCTAACTTAAAATCTTACTGAAGACTGATAAGACCTTTAACACCATGCTGACTGTTAATGATATGCCTATCTTTTAATTCTTCACCAGTTGTATACCATATCTGCTTTTCAGTTACTTTACCCAATAGTGATGTCAACCTAATCAAATCATAGTTACCCAATCTTCTGGAATTTCCCCAACATTTCAAGATTTATCCAAAAAGACCATCATCAGGCTAGATAGTCCCTCTGCTGACTGTTAAAATTCTGAGGTGTGAGTTATCTACCTATACTCATTTTAAAATAATTATCTTTAGGAGATGTTATTTAACATCCTGTCTGGTGATAATTATGGACTGGAAAATCATGAGAGTTGGTGAGCATCCAGAAACACCCCTGTAATTGGGAACCCTGCTCAAAGGACTGATATAAGGTTGACACTGGCTAATACAGTGCCAGGGCACTGCTGTCAGTCAAACAGTAACTTTTGTTTGTCATGAAAAATGAACACACAGAACAGACAGCAACCTTCTACAATAGTCATCCAGTTGACACCGACAAGTTCTCCCCTATCATTTGCCTCCCTCAAAGTAATGTAGATCCTTAGTGGAAAGAATCTAAAGGAAAGGTCAAACTCAACTGTTTTAGCCACATGGGCTTCTGAAGATACTCATAGTCTTAGCAAACGGCAAATGATATTTCTTACCACAAAAAAACTATAAAAATTAAGCGGTGAGCAAGCTACAGTAGTAAACATTATTGAATAATACTCTAAGCTTTTCAGGATAATAATAGTTATATCTGGAAAAGCATGCAGCATTTTTTTTTGCTTAGCCTGTTACCTGTTTTCATCCTGGAAGGAGAAAGTTAAATTCTGCTGACACAGGCATGAGGGTGGGTTGTTACCCAGTTTAGGTATACAAAGTTGGGAGTGGGGATCAGAAAAAGGATCAGGCTTTAGGAAGTAAGACTACTCAAAAGACTATAGATAGCCTTTATTACTTTATTGTTAATAGTTTAGTTAATAAACACAAATGGGAAGAAGTCTGGGAAACTTTTACTCTAGGTAGTACAAGGATTTTTGTTGTAAGCTGATGATGTTCATAACCTACACTTCCCTATTTCATGACATGTATATAGCCATAGCACTGATCTTTCTTGTGCCTTATCACACTGCAAATTCACACGTTACTGCTGGCCACTGCTCAGTTTAATAAGTTAATAAATATTGCTGAGATACTTTCCTTTTACCACTCATAGTGATCCTGGGTATTAACATTCATTGCTAAGTGGAATAAAAATCCAAGAGAAAAAAATCCATACACCCCAAATGATCTGGTCTAGACCATAACCTGCTTCAATAAAATGTGAGAGAGGTTTTTTAAGAGCCTGCAGGCTCTTGCATGTCATTCCATGGGGGGAAGAAGAAAATCTTTCCCATTCACATAGGATCTGTCCTCAACCTCCCTGCATGCGCTGGTATGAGAAAAAGCCCAGGATACACAGAAACCGCATGCCTCCACCCTGACTCTGTCTTCAGTGGTGATGGCCCCCCTCAGACAAGGGATGCCTTGAGAACCCCTGTTCTAGGAAAGGCTTCTTGGAATAAGAAATTACTATTAGAAGATAAATCTGAGTCTCCTTTCTGCTTGTTATCCAAATCCTGAGATCTCTTGGAGAGGTTACTGCTGGGAAACTATTGGTCTTCAACACAACATACAAACTCGTTGGTTCTTGTGACACTTGTTTTGGCTCAGGACAAAGGAAGTGGTTAATAAAGTGGGGACAAAAATCTTTATTTTATACAGGCAATTAGCTACACGCCGCCAGTTGCCAGAGCGACACAGCATCAATCACAGGCAGAGGTCAGTCTCTTTAAAAGTTAAATTCCCTCCTGTTGGCACGGCCAGGGTATTTCATTCACGTGAACCACACCCACTTCAGTGTCAAATACGTTGCATTTTGATAACGCAAAAAACAAAGAAACGTTTTGAACCTCAGCCCTTTTGCCAGGAGAAGACCGATTCATCTGATGATTTAGATGAACTGGAGAGCGACTGCCTGGCTAGCTGCGGCTGTTTTCATCCCTGATTACTTAGCGTGGCTGATGTTGTGACAGTGTCCACTCGAGTCTGTCGGGGTGCTGCCCTGTCATGGCACACTTTGTCGGTTCAGGGTGAAATACTGGTTGATGCAGAAATGCGGTGCGGGTCGGCGCTTAGGGACACGCTGTGTTAAAGTGGTATCAGCGGGTTGGTGCCTGTTACACCGGAGCACTCAGCCCGGAAGCCTGTGGTCCCGGCGGCGGCGAGCGGGGTGCGGATCCCTTCCCACTCGGCGGGGCCACGGTTGGGTGCGGTTCTCTCAGCGTCCGGCTGTGCCCGGTGCCCGCCTGCCCGGGCTCCAGACAGACCCGCTGAAGGGCAGCTGCGGCTCAGCTCGGGCGGCGCCGGGCTGCGCTCCCGCTGTCTGTCTCCTCCCCGCAGCTTCCGAGCACACGACCGGGGGCAACGAAAGGTGCCGTTCGTCGGCCCCGGAGCCTGTCCCCTCGCTCACCTCTGCAAGCAGCCGTCGCCTCCCGTTGGGACCCGCCTGCGGTGCGAGCAGGGCGGTGCCACCAGGAAGCTCAGAGCCCCTCGGCGGGCTCCGCGGCACCGCCTGCACCGCCCGCTGGCAGCCTCCTCCCCGCGGCTCTCCCGCCCGGCGCACGGGCGCTGTGACTCGGGGCTAATGAGACCAATTTGCCTCCAGGCAGAGCCACGCCAGCCTCTACCGCTCCCGCCGCCTCCGGCTCCTGGGGTTTTCTCGGCGGGCGGACGCGAGACCCCCGAGGGGGACGCAGCCTGAGCCTCGTCCCCTCGGCGAGCCGCTGGGGCTGCAGGGATATTCTCGGGCTGGAAACCGGGCGCGGGCCGGGACCCGGAGGCCCCGCTCCCTTCCCCAGCGCTCCCCGGAGCCGTGCCGTGCGGAGGTGACCGTGCAGCGCCAGCCCGGAGCATCGGCCAGCCCGGCCCGGAGCCCCTCGGCACTCGTGTCCCGGGGCGCGGGCTGCGGCCTGGGGCTCAGCGCGAGCAGTTTGGTTGCGGGCATCCCCTGTACGTGGCATGACCCCTGGGCAGGCTCCGGGCCCCCTCTGCGCTGTCCGTCGTCTCTGCTCTGGTGTCCGCTGTGCCCGGTGCTTGCTGGAAAGCGCCGGCTCTGTCTGGGGAAGCCCGTGCGCGCTGCCGGGCCCCGCGCCCCGCTCGAGACGCCGGCATGTGCGGGGAAAGGCCCCGACGGCAGCGGGGGGGCGCCGCCTCCGGAGCCCGGGCT
>NW_017729004.1:43168829-43173165 GCF_001723915.1 Gavialis gangeticus | reverse complement strand
CGGGTGGGGCTGGGCGGGGGCCGCTGTCCCCCGGCGCCCGTGGACAGGCCGCCGCGGGGCTCCCTCCCCTCACTTGAGCTGGGGATCGGCTGGCCCGGGGCAGGGGGGCCCGATCCCGCCGCCCCGGCTCGGGGGCTGAGGGTGGAGCTCGGCCCTGCTAGCTTCGGGAATAGCTCCGCCGCCCCGTGGAAGGCGACCCCGGGCGCGGGGAGACACGCGGGCAAGATCTGTGGCCCCACGGCTCTGCCCGGGCCTGTGACTGCCCGCCCGTGGGACTGTCCCCTGCAGAGGGAGCGACGCCGGCGCCAGCCCCGCAAGGGCCCGGGAGGGGGCCGGGGAGCCCCGCGGGGCCGGGCTGGACTCAGCTGGTTCCACTCGTGTCCTCGGGGCTCCAGCCCCCATCTCGCTTCGCTTTCAAAGCAGCAGTTGAAACGTGGGAAGGGGGGAGGGGCACCCTGGCGTCCTAGAAATCCCGACTCGACACGGCGTAGGCTGCGCTCCCGGCTCCCCGGCCCCTCTCGTGCCTCCACCCGGCACGCAGCGTAGCGCGTTTGGGGAAGCCCCGTTGCTCCTTCCCCGCGCAGGAGTCGCTGCTGCGCGCCGCGAGCTGCCCTGCCTTTGTTCCATCTCTCTTAGCGAGTTAAATTGCTTTTCCCGGTTAATTCAAGGTATAATTAGACTGATTTTTTTGTTTAAGAGCCCAGATAAATTAAAATAATCTTAATTTTAATGCGACGTGACCCCTATTTTTCCTTGTGAATAATGAGAATAAAGCAGTCGTTAATTAAAACCAAGATGTCTCCACGTGAAGATGAGATCTGGATGTGGCGAGGCGCTGAAGGGCAGGTCGCGTTCCTAATTGTTACAGGATAATGGAACATTTAGATCGGCATCTGGTTTTTAACCTGTGCGCACCGAGTCTATTCGGTCTGACGCCTGAGCCCAGAAGGATTCTTATTCCCGGTTGCTGAATAAATAATCGCCGTGTGTCTGCGGTGCGAGAACACCGACTGGAAGCAGTGTCCGGGTTTGGTAACTGAAAGAGGAACCGTTAGCAGTGGTAACCACCGTCTCTGGAGCCTCGGTGCAGCACATCCTCCTGTCGTGTGTGCGTGCGTGTGCCTCTGGACAGACAAATGCAGGAGAGTGCTGCTCAGACATGGTTAGGAGACGGTGCTCTTACGCTGTGTTAAAGGTTTCAGGACTTGGACACAGCGGTAGAATCGCGCAGTTGCAAGCCTGAGAGCTAGTCACAGTATATTTGCTCTCTACACCCAACGTATTTTATCTCCTTCTCCTCACCCTTGATTACAAAAATAGACTTTTGCTCAGAAACATTGCCTCTTCCAAAAAGGATTCAATAGCAGCATTCTCGATTTCCACTCTCTTAACACATAGGTTAGCACTTTTTTTTCTCGCACAGAAGTAATTAAACCCCTGGTTTTCCCTATATGTTAGAGAAGTAAACTTTCCGAATGGAAATTGCATTAGTATCTCATTATTTTTCCCTATCACTCTATTTAATAACCCTCTAATTAAAATCTTCTTCGCGATGCTTCTGTTCCTAACTAAATGCTACACAAAATGTGCAGATCTCAGCCGGAAAACGTTTGCATGTTGCGTTCCTCATTTTAAGGCATGAAACAGTGTATGGTGTTAGTCTGTTAAGTTAATTTTTAGTCTGTTAAGTTAATTCTCCCCTACAAAATGTTACCCCAAATCCTCGTCCTGATTCATCTCCTAGTTTGGGGGTTTTTATGCAATTAACCCAGCCTGTTATTATACGAAGGAGTAATTCTTTCTCTTTTCTCTTAGAGTTGGTATTTTCCCACTATAATTTAGAGTGAAATGGGATTTTAAAAGGATCCAGAGTTCTAATCTTGGTTGATGTTTTGGTGTATTCACGGTAATGAGTCCTATTCCCTGGGGTCATGAAGCCCCCAAGTGTCAATCAAACAAACTGATTCAGAAATGCCATTGTTCGACTCCCACGTCATTCGCCTTCCTCTCATTTTACTTAACAATACCGGAGTTCTCTGATCACTCATTCGGAATATGGGCATTATCTGTGGAAAATGCACAAAGTGTCTTGATCTTTCACTGGCAGATACTGTTAAGGGGTTTCCGCAAAGCAGACAGTGCATGTTTATACTTCAGTCTCTGGACTTTATTACAGCTCGGAAGAGCCAATGAATATCTTGAAAGCAAACCATGCCATAAATCCGTCAAAAATTAATTTGTCTAGAGAGATGTTACATTTCTATTTCCGTAATGAAAGCAGTTTCCAGAAAGCCTGCTTTCTGATTTGTCACCAGAGGGCTAACAGGACTGTGCCTCCGCTGAACTGCCGGGCTACCCCTCTCAGCAGAGGGATGCAACCTAGGATTTGTACCCAAACTGTGGTTAGTCGGTTCAACAAAGGATGCTGCCCAGCACAGAATTTGGAAGAGGGCTGTGCAGAACAGCCTGAGCAATTTCAGGCAAGGCAAGCTTCAGTTCTCTCTTCTCTGGCGCTCTTTGGACCCTGGACAAACCTAAAAATGACCACTTCAAACTGTACTGGGGAGCCTTACCTTGGCACAAGGCAAGAAGCTCATCATGTAAGCAGGGAGTTTTGTATCTGCACAACATTCACAATTCAGCAAGCAGTTACGAGATCAATAGACAGGATGCTCAGCCTCGTATAAGAAAACAATTTGGGGGTGACAGAAAAATGACACCTGAGTTTCAGAGGTCTCTTTTACCTAATAGGTTGTGCATAAGCAGAAATTCAACTTCACATGTTTTTCCCCCCGCAAAAGAATTAGAAGAATCTACCAAGGGGTTGTTTAAGTATCCATCACGTTCAGGCAGAATTTGGGCGGGCTGCGTGTGTTAGATCAGACTAAGAGATGGCATTTCTTTCTTGAATTTGAGTTTGCAGGGGATTTGGGGTGGGAGGTGTTTCTTTGCGGGTTTTTTGTTTGTTGTTTGGGTTGGTTAGGTTTTGCTTTTTTGTTTTGTTCTTGGAATAAATGTCCGTCCTTCAGAGACAAAGCATTCAAAAGTGACAACACCCAGAGGTAAGGGACAAGGAGTCAGGGCAGCTTAGGCGGAAGAGCAGCTCTTCTCTTGAAACAGTCCCATTATACAGTCTTTAAGTTCACAGGGGCTCGGGGCTGGAAACAGAGGCAGCCCTTCCGCAGAAGCTCTCGGGCAGGCTTTACACCGGTTGCGAGCCTGAGTTCCAGATTGCAGGCTTAGACCTTCCGGCCCCCAACCCTAGCGTTTAAAATGCCTTTTGTCTCCTCATTTCACTTAAGCAAGGTTTCTGTTGCCGGTTGCTAAGTTCTATTAATGCAGAATTTAATCGCCAAATGCTTTTCCCTTTTCCAAGCAAGGAGTGAACACCAGCCTCGGAGGCCTCGGAGAGAATAGAATAGATACCTCAGCAATTATTGCTAACACCCTACAATTTCATGTTTTCGTTAGTGAAAACCATTCACATGGGAGCAACTTTTGGCTTTGATAGGAGAAATGAGGTTTGTTGGTTTTTTTGGTTGGGGGGGGGGGTTAACACACCCAGATCATACCCGTGGCTGGAATATGAAACCGAAAAGGTTTTCTCTAACGAGAGAAGGGCCTTAATTACTAGATCCCATGTACAGCTAATCCGAAGGCACACTTAAAAGGAAATTTAATAGCGCCAGTTTCTGTTTCACTCCGACTCTCATATATCTTCGGGCTTGAGGCTTGTAACCTGTCTTTTCAAAAGCTTGTCGCAAGGCGCAGTCGGGGCGATTCCCCCTGCGTTTTGTCCAGAATATGTTTGCTCTGCTCCAGGTCCTTTTTCCCTGCAGTGGGAATCTCCTCTGGGATTAAACCCTTAGACTTTTCACTTTGCTAAAGCAGTAAAGAGCGAGAGGGGGAAGAGAGGAAATGAAATTGTTATGGAGATTACAGTGTATGTCACTGCTTTCTGTGGCCAGCCCTTGGTTTTTGTCGCTGAACGGTAAGTGCAAACTTGTATTTCCCTTCACAAGAATGGACAATTTTTCTCGCTTATTTGCAGTTTTCCAAAGTTTTACACACAAATCAGTGAACCTTAAGTGCCCTTTTCACTCTTGCATTGTGAATATTTGTCAGTGGTCTGAGGCGGTGATCGCAGTGACAGGTGAATCCAGCGGCCCAGGGGTGCCATGGCAGCTCCAGAGGTTTGGGGATGTGAGTAGCGGCTGCCTGCCACCCCATCCGCATCTGCCGCCCTGCACCCGCCGAGGCTCCCGGGGTTTGACAGCCCGGGCTCCCCCCAGCTGCCTGCGCGCTCCGCGTCCCCTTCCCCGCGGGATGGGGGGGG
>NW_017729004.1:43167140-43168065 GCF_001723915.1 Gavialis gangeticus | reverse complement strand
ACGGGCTCTGGGCTGCCCGGGGCAGCCGCGCTGCGGCCCCTCGGCCCGGGGCTGAGCGGAGAGGAGCCGGCCCGGAGCCCCGGCTCGGTCCGGGCTAGGGGGACAAAGACGGCGGCTTTGGCCGCAGGCGCCTCTGCAGCCGGTTCGCAAGGGAGCTCCGAGCGCGATCAACCTGTCAGGGCCCCGGGGATTTCTGCCCGCCTCGGGCAGGGGCCCGTCTTCCGCCCACTGCGATGAGACTAACCTTTAGGGTGATGTCCCAAAGCGGGAGCCTAGCGCTTGAAAGCGGATTGCCCGGCCCTCCGCTAACCCGAACAAACAGGATCTGCCGAAAATCGCATTTCGTTCCTCCCCAACAAAGCATTCCTAATCCCTTCGTCTGGGCGGGGGGACTGGGAGTTTCATTCCCGTGTCCGCTCAAGGTATTGAAATCGATCGCTCCAATATTTAATATGTGACTGTCTTCGAGTCGTCTCTTCGTACGGCCGGGTTTCCTCGCTGCCTGCCTGTCTCTCTGGCGAGCTCTGTACGTGCATATTTCACTTCGATTTTTATGCTAGTCCTCATTAAATTAAAGATCGTTAAAAGTTGTGGTCAGCTTTCCCATAAAGCAAAAAATAAAACACTGAGTACATGAGGTATATTAACAGGAGATAGTCCCATTAAATAAAAAGCCATGTTATTAACACATGAAATGAATACTTGTGGATCATAGAGCCAACATTAGGACTAACTATATTTTTAATTATGTGAGGTTTATATAATGTACCCTTGCTTTTTGTTTAACTTTCCTTCAGTGACCTGTCCCATAACCTCGTAATCCACTGTGGGATATTTCTTTCGGGTCTCTTTTCCTTTTGTCATAACCCCATAACCCCACAGGTTTCTAGCCTGGATGCTTTTTTTTTTTTTTTTTTTTTTTAAA
>NW_017729004.1:43164217-43167071 GCF_001723915.1 Gavialis gangeticus | reverse complement strand
CCCGGGTTTTTTTTTTTTTTTTTTTTTTTTGTAAACGTACGCTCAGAAATATTTCACCTCTTGACGCGGAGACATGTATCTCCATACACCTAGCTCGGGCCACGGCTGGAGCTTTCTGATGAGTATATTCACCGCCTTGAAGCAACCACACCTGAAACTTTAAACAAGAAACTGCTGCAGGAAGTTGGTGCTTCGGTAACGTTAGCAGTTTTGTGGTTTAAAAAGTTTGAAAAGTTGCTACTGCCCTTGTGCTCCGTTTGATGCTATTGTGAGAGCTGGGGTGGCAGATCCTCGGCTGGGGGTAATCGTCCACCTCGGGAAGCCTAGATCTTGTGCTGTGGCAGGGCAGGCGGTGCCTGGGACCCCCGCAACGCCTTTGTAGAGAGGGGGAGAGCCCTGCTCTCAGTAGCTCCGATTTCCTCTGCTTTAGCTCGCTTAAGGCAGTGTTTGTTTTACAATATAAATACTGCGTATTGGAGAACATGATTCAGAAAGAGCAAGGAAAAGTCTGCGGTTTTCACCATAGTCGAGCTTTTCTTGGAGCGAAGTTTCAGAATGAGCGCGGCCAGTTGCATGTGCTCGTTTTGATCCTTGACGGTGTCTGTGGGAAAAAAAATAAAGATTTTAAAATAGAAATAAAAGCAAAGCTAAAGCGCCAGTATTTCTTTATACTCTGCCGTGGAGGGAAACTCTCCTGCTGAACTCAGCAGTGTCCACTAGGAATCCTTAAGCGCCTATGGAGCCAGTTAATCTTCTTCAATTTAAAGAGGAATGTTTTTTCTTTCTCCACATACGCTTTTGTCTTCAATAATTTGAGATCTGCGGAGATGAAGAAATTGTAATCTCTACCAGGTCTATACAAAGCCATTAACATTATTGATTGTTAATGGGGAAAATCAAAACTTTCTCTGCGAAGACAAATTTACCACATGTTGATATGTAAACACTTGGAGTAAAATTAAAAACAGCTCTTTGCAATTATCACTGTGCTTGATTCTAATACGAAGTATCCGATGTTTATGTAGTTCGTCTTTTTTTTTAGATAATCAGATGCAATCAGCATTTCATAACCAAATACAGGCCGTAAACTCGGTCTGAAAGGCATCTTGGATTTGCAGGTCGTGTGAAGTCACAGCAGCCAGCAGTCACAAGAAAATTACGTTGCAGCTCGTGAGCGGGTTCAGCTGGAAGTTGCAGGGGGTCGCAAATACCGCTAAGCGCTTGCTTAAACTGAGCGTTCACCAGCACGATTAAATCCGGGACCGCAGGTCGTGGCAGAAACACAGCTCCGCGGGGGGACGGCCGCGCGTGTGCGCGCGCCTCCGTACAGGAGACGCTGGCCCTCGGAAAGACCGGGGCCTCTTTGAACCCTGTTGGCCAACACTTTCGCTTTTTTATTATTTTCAGATGCTCCCAGCGCCTTATCAAGAGAACCCACCAAGCTTCCCCCGTTTAAGAGGTGTAATAAACCCATACCCACTTTCAGCAAACATTGCCAGCACAGAAGAACTGCTTGATTATGTCCTCTGCGAGGATTTCGGGATGTCAGATGCCTCACATTACTGCGATAGTATTTAAATGCATCTACATCTGCAGAGGTATATAGAGAAATGTGTGTTTAACGATATGGCCTGTTTAGAATTAAATATATGTGATATGGTCCTTTATGGAATAGGGACCCCGGAATCATAAACTAATTAATGATATTGTGCTACTATCAACTGCAAACCCCAGACCATCATTAATAAACAGCCCTTAAAATACACAAGAGCAGATGAGATCATAGCCTGGAAGATCAGACACGATTTTATAGTGTGTGTTAAATACCGCTCTGTTTTTTCTTCCACATCAATTACCATGAACATCATATTTCCTCAAGTGAACCTAGCAGATTTTGATGAGGACAAATATATTACAGTTGGAAACAATCTGAAAATCCTTCTCCTCGTTATAATATCCCACTTCAAACGTCCACAGTATATTCAGACACGATCCCCCTCCCCTCCCCTCCCCCCCAGTGATCCGGAAAACTACATGTTGACTGACACGTTATCACCGCTTGTCCTTGCCCTGCCATGTACATGGAAATGGAAATGGGCATTTCGCAAGCGGGGCAACAACCCCTTTCGGCAGAGTTTACTAGATAACGTTTTTGGTTTGGCCATTGTCTCGGACAGTTTCCTACTAAATCTTCGCAAAGCAAAGGCAGTGTCGGTAAATACGAAACACATGCTCGCGCAGGTTATGGGCTGCTCTCACCCTTGAAGCTCATCCGCAATCTCCCCCAGAGCCCGGGACCCCAGCAAACACACTGGGGGACGCACTGGGCTCTACTCTCCTGAAGCCAGGTTTCTTCCGGCTGGGGGGAGGAAGTCAGCTCGCCACGGTGCCCTCGCTCCAGTCGTTAAACTGCACCTTGGCAAAAGCCCCCAGTAGGTTCCAGTTTACCAGAAGCTGGCAGCGAGAAACCCGGAGCAGCGCGAAGGGAGTGGGCCGAGGACGGCGAGCCCCGTGGGACGCGGAGGGGGGGAGCCGGTCCCGCTGCTGAGGGCGGGGAGGGAGGGCGGGCATCACGGCCAGGTACATGCACGTGTACACGCCTCAGGCACATAAAGAAAGGGGCTGGCGGGCCAAAGCGCGCTGCGGTGACCCGAGGGGCAGCTACTGACGCGGCTTGATCTCCACGTGCTTCCCAACTCCACTGCGCGGAGATCTTTGGGGAAAAGCGGCCGCAGCTTGAATGAAAACATCCTGTTTTGAGGGAATGGACAGGCAGCCCGGCGGGGCTGTCTCCCCCGGCCCGGGCCGCTCGGCCCAGCGAAGCCTTGGGCTGGGCCCGGGCTCCGCACCCCCG
>NW_017729004.1:43158693-43159217 GCF_001723915.1 Gavialis gangeticus | reverse complement strand
TTTTGAGGGAATGGACAGGCAGCCCGGCGGGGCTGTCTCCCCCGGCCCGGGCCGCTCGGCCCAGCGAAGCCTTGGGCTGGGCCCGGGCTCCGCACCCCCGGCGGGTCGAAGAGGAGCAGAGCCCGGCGCAGCGACTCGACAGATGTGGGCTGCACAGAAATCGCGACACGAGCCTGCAAGCCCGGGGGGGCGGGGGCTCTCCTCGGAGCGGGGGTCTCGGGAACCGGCTGGCCCCAGACACTCGCGGGAGTGGACTTTACATTTCAGCACGACGCTGATTTTACCCTGGCCCGGCTGAAGGGCGGCTGGCCTCTCGCTCGCGATCACTTTCAGTTTGTCCGGAAAGCCGCGAGCCCCTGCTCTCCCCGGCCCGACCCTGCCCTGCCCTGCCCCGCGCGGGAAGCTGCAGGCTGGGGCGGGGGCCGCCGCGTGCTCGCTGCCCCCGCGGAGACCCCGAGAAGCAACAATGGAGGAGCAGCAGCGGGGGAAGGAGCCCGGCGGGCTGAGGCCGCCCCGCGCCGCGG
>NW_017729004.1:43157064-43158040 GCF_001723915.1 Gavialis gangeticus | reverse complement strand
CTCTGCGAGGCCCCTGTAGCCGCGGCCCCGGCCAGGGCTGCAGCTCGGCGGGGCCCGAGCCCGGCTCCCCGGTACAGGCCACATTAGCGGAGCGGCCATTTACTGCCCCTTGATTGCACCAGTGACCAGGTTAGCTCGTAAAGCCATTCACACTCCACAATGGGCATTCTCTCCACAATTAACAAGAACCAACATAATAAAGCCATTGACAAAGCCCCGGCCATTTACTAGAAATTAGGCGCTCTTTAAGAGACCAGTGCGTAATTTCACACACTTTACAACTGCGAGGGTGCTTGGAAACACAAGAGGAAACAACCTTGGTGCGCTCTCCCTGTTGACCTGGCCCCAGCTCCCGGCCAGGCCCTTCGCTCTCGGGTTACCGCTTTGTTCGTCCTGCGGAGCCCCGGTGCCCTTCGCTCCCGCCCCCGCGCCCGCGTCTGCCTGCGCCGGGCGGGGGCGGTGCGGCCAGCTCGCGGCCTTGAACCCGGGGGCGCGATTGGGGCTTGCTTTTCGCCCCGGGGCTCGCGCCCGGGCCGCTCCTTTCACAACCGATTGCTTTGAAATCCGGGCCTTGCACGGGTGCATTTTGGAGACATTTCCCTAATGCGGCGTCCACATCAAAGGGGGGGGGGGCGTTTGTGAGCTGAACGGCGGAGCTGCTGGGAGAAGCAGGAGATCACGGGGAGGGAGAGCAAAGTGAAAATGGATGCTCAAGCAGAGAACGACCAAAATGGGGGAAATCCGCGAGCCGGGCTCGGTTTCCGCGGCCCCTCAGCCCCCAGCCCCTCGGCAAGGCCGCTTTGATGTCAGCCTCTGCGAGGGCTCCTCGGAGCGCGGGAGCGCGGGGCTGCTGTTCCGCCCCAACTAATGAGTTGGTAACGCAGTCAGGGGAGAGCAGGGGAGCTCGGAGCGAAACATCACCAAGAATTTGTTGTCAGTCAAGCAAGATGGCGGCATTTTAAGTGCTTTCCCCAAG
>NW_017729004.1:43149179-43152064 GCF_001723915.1 Gavialis gangeticus | reverse complement strand
GCTGCTGTTCCGCCCCAACTAATGAGTTGGTAACGCAGTCAGGGGAGAGCAGGGGAGCTCGGAGCGAAACATCACCAAGAATTTGTTGTCAGTCAAGCAAGATGGCGGCATTTTAAGTGCTTTCCCCGAGTGTCTGCTCGGGGTTGAGGGGACGACCCGGCCCCTCTCTGCTCCAGCTCGGGGGAGAACTTCGGCTCCCATGGCCCTACCCCAGGCAGCTGGTGATGTGCAAGGCGGTAGCACACAACTGCACTGCCTCTAAGGCTAACTTCCTTCTTCTTTCTTGTCAGGAAACAGAGGCATTGGTCAGTCAGGCTCATCGCTTTCGGTTAGGAAGTCTAAACCCAGGAGTTGCTGGTTCCCTCCGAACTCCCCCCTGTTTACAAACACAGCTGTTGCAGGATATTTGCAATGCTAAGGATAAAGCCACCAGCCGCGAAGAGCAAACGAGAGATGGTGCAGGAAAGGGGTTCTCGGCATCTGGAAAGGACAGGACGCCTTGTTTTTGAAACTGTCAGTTCTCTCAACCCCTATTGTGAGAGCTTCATGCAAAACATCCAGGGCCTTTTAAAGCTGGGGCTTGTGAGGCCGCCTCAGATTGAAAAGGAGAGAGGGAGAGAGAGGGGCCTAGGGCATGGCAAATAATTATATCAGAAGAGTAAAAAAATACAACACCCAAGGCCTTAAAATCAGTTAACTGCATATCCATGTGTCCTTTCCCCACATGGATGGAGAGGGCTCTCCTTTTAGCAGACAACTCTTTGACTACCACAGAGTAAGGAAGCCCACATTCAAGCATGGGACTGTTCAGTTGTACTTGCCTTAAGCATGATTGTAGGGGTAAATGCCAGGGGGAAACCTTGTGAATGGATAATGGCAGTAAGTATGATTTAGCAAGGTGGATTCCAGAGGCTTTGTTCTTACTTCAGACTGGATTCTTTCATTTTGACGTGACTGTACCTTTTTTACCTTGAAGTTGCTTCCAAATAGATTTTAAAGCTGAAGCACTAAATGTTACTTTCAGTAATATTCATTTTGCTGCATAAGCCCCAGCTAACAATCTCTCCTATGTTTGATATTTTCTAGGGGATTGCATATATTAAAATATTTTCTACAGGTCAAGCACTGATGCAGTCCCACATACAAAGGACAAATGCCATTTTTTATCTCTTTCTCTCTATTTTCACCACTCACACCACTAAAAGGTAACAGACAAAAACAAGATAGCTTTGTTCTTATTTCTGCAGAAACTTTAATTTATTGGCAACTAGATCTGTTATAGGAAAAAGGATCAGAGACCATTTAAAAATCACCAAGTGAATGATTGAACAGCAAATTTCATACAGCAATCACCACTATTTTGCATTATTGCTACATAGTGGTGTTTTAAATAAACAACCAGTAAAGAGATTATCCCACTGTAGTCAAGTAAGTGTATACTAAAGAACAATCACTTTTAAAAGTAAATTGTTGTAAACTGAAAGTCACATCTTTTAAGGCAATACACCTGGTTGCTGAAGGCATTACAGTGCTGGCTTTTCTCAGTGCTCTAGAGAATTAGACATTGTCTAAAACTTCCTTTTGTCTTCGGTAGGGTAGCAGAAATCTTCCTAATAAATGTATCAATGAACACTACTTGTGGCAGAAAATCTCTGGACTGTGTTCCAAACGAGTCATAGGGTTATTGGTTGTTGCTGTTTTGTTTTTTTTTTGGGGGGGGGGGTTAAAATTCATTTAATTGTTGTCTATACGAAAGAAATGGAAAATGATGACACTTTTCATACGCTTTAGTTCTATTGCTGAAAACATTACAGCAAAATTACAATCCCTCCCTCTCTGTCTAGTAACCTTTGTCTTCCACAGTATCAGGACTTGCTGTTATTAGGGGGAATGGCTATTTATTAGCAGCTGAATTTTATGATTTTTTATTATTAAGCCTGAAATGATAATAAGCTGTTTTCGCAATCATTGCCACCATACAAGGAGAAACGGCTTCCACAGTGCCAGAACTGGAGAGAACACCCTTTTCAGCAAGTTAGAGGACCTGGCTAATTTCTCTGACAGTGGTAAAAACTCGAACGATCTCCTTAGTGGCTTGCACTAAACTGAGGTGTACACGTGTGAAAATTATTTGGCTATTGAACTTCGTGCCTTTTGATGGTGCCTTTCTTCAGAAAACCTCGGCAGAAAAGTCTGCAGGAATGATACACTATGGAATGTATTTGGCTCGGTGCTGTTCATTCCCCAGCTCCTATAAACTGAAACTATTGATTCTCTCAGGGCTGCAGAGCTTATGTCAGAGCTGGGCGCCATATTTTACCTCTTAAACTCCACGGAGTCTATTTGGTATGAATTTGTGCTTATTTCTTCCCCAAATATTATTTAGAGAGCTTACACAAGCCCCCTCTGTCATTTACAATTTGGGGTCAAATCAACACAGCTCTAATTGTGAATACTCAGGGTCAGGGGAGGAAGTGACTTTGAAATTCATATATTACGTACAACACAAGGCGAAATTTCAAGTTTCGAGCTTGCATATTGCACCTTTGTAGCTTTTTTTTTTTTTTTTTTTGCCAAGGGAAGACCTTTTTAGAGCAAACACTGGTTTCTAAAAGGGGGGGGGGAGGGGGGGTCCCTGAGCAGTCCGGTTCTTGCGTATTTACAGTTTTCTGGAAGCAAGGGTGTAATCTGTGCAGCTCCCAACATACGTATGTAAACATTCATTTCAGAACAACTTCCCCAGCCAGCAGATCTGTCACGACCATCACCATGTCAGTAGAGCGGTTAAGTATGCAATGCACCTTTTGCAATTGGCAGTTTAGAGTGGGGGGGAGGGTAACTCCACTGAAAGGCAATTGTTTACTCTTTCTAAATAATTTTGGCCA
>NW_017729004.1:43141344-43144179 GCF_001723915.1 Gavialis gangeticus | reverse complement strand
AGAGCGGTTAAGTATGCAATGCACCTTTTGCAATTGGCAGTTTAGAGTGGGGGGGAGGGTAACTCCACTGAAAGGCAATTGTTTACTCTTTCTAAATAATTTTGGCTGCAGGTATTCTTAGAAAAGGTCTTTTACAATGAAAGGAAAACCACGGTGTGTAGATTTGTAAACAGAGCCGAAATCAGCTAGTGCCTGCTTAGAATATGGAGAGACACCAGGGGCTGGGAGAGGGCATCACAAAGGGCAGGAATTAAAATATTGAAAACCAGGCCTCAGATTTCCATGAGAAATGTTGACTCTAGGTCAGACCGTAAACATTTAATTGCCGTTTGGTTTTCTTTATTTTTTATTTAAGCTAAATAATTCTCTCGGGATTCGTCGATAGAATTTAATTTTGGAATGATCTGGTATAAAGCAAGCCTTCATCAAGGAGAATACACCAGCAGTTTTGAATTCCCAGCTCTGCTGATTCAGCAACCCAGTAATAAGGGCTTTTCCAGCCCTAAACATTCCAGATTGTTTTATTATAACTTTGTACCATTTCCTTTTTTTTTTCTTTTTGTCCCCCCTCTACTGCATTCAGTTCTGCCTCACCTTGGTTCAGAACAGTTTGGGGGAGGATGGGAAGGGGATGAGGGGGATAGTTCACTTCAGAAAGCCTTTCCTCCAAAGAGAAACACTGAACTTACAAGTGAAGAGGAAAACAGGGATAACTCTACAATAAGTCAAAGTGTGTGGAATCAGAATTTTTAAACAGTGTTTTTAATTGAAAAATAAAGCTAAAGCATGCTTTTCAACAGTGCAAATGTCCATAATTTTGATTTACTGCTTCCATCATCACAACATATTATACCAACATGTCTTACTGAGGCCAAGACTCTAGAAGTCTGCCTCTTCAACTACTTCGATATTAAGTGCAAATATAGATCATTGCCTCTGATTGTCACGTGCAGTAGAAATGCTCCTGCTACATAGATAGGATGATATGAGGAAAACTCAAGTTTCCAACGTTGCAGATAAGTGGACTATGGTTCAAATGCCTGAGTTTTGGTGCCAAAAAGCTATGAATACCGTGGCATTCTCGTTTTGTGTATTCTTCCAGCTCACGGCCTCTCGTTTCACTTTCTGTGCTGTATTTACTGCTTTGCTATTTCCTCCGTCGAGTGTGAAGGGCTGGACCATAAATTGTACTGCTATGCAGGCAAATCTTTGAGTTGCTTTGCAAGTTTCTAAGGGCATGTTCAGACTACAACTTAAATATGACATTAGTGGGTAACAGTAACCTTATTTAAGACCTTTGGGTGAAACAAAAAGGCTTTCCAATTGCAAAGAGTGGCTGTTCAAGTAAAAGACACCCTTTACCAAAATATAATTCCATATTTATTGACTAGTTTTAGATGAGGCAGCTTTTTCCAGTGCTCGAGTGGTATTCGAACCTGAACCTCTCCAAACCAGAGAAAATTTAGTAAGTGCAACTGCTCTTATCAAAGACACCCCTACACCCGAAAACAAAGCTCCCGAAAAGTAGAGACTCCTGCCACATTGAATTATAGTGAACCCTTACTGTGCAACCATGTAACTTAACAAACTTTAACTGAATTAACAGTTAGACTTCCATTTTCGAAATCTAGTGCATAAATTTAATGGCTCATTCTAATATTTATTATTCAACCTTTTGACATTTATTTGTAGCAGTTGAATTGAGGTACTGGTGCATTATCAGCATTTAAACAGTAAAGTGTTCCAGCTCTACCATAATAACTGAGTTTAACTTGAGTCTTTAGCCTGAAGTACTCTGTGGAATGTAAAGGCCCCCCCCCCCACCTCCAAAAAACACGAAAGAAAAAAAAAAACCTGTCGTAATGGCAACAAAAATAGTAATCCGATTTCTGTCGTCACAATGTGATAAAACAGGACTCCAAACGTGTGTATAGCATTAATGGGCTTGTACAAACCATCCTGCAGAGTTTAAAACATAAGAAAGGTAAAGGTGGTTCAAGAAAATATTTTTCAAACCATTTTATTAATTAAATTTCCTGAATTTGTGGCTGGGTGGAAGAGGTATTGCAGAACCGCCCAACTGCCATTTCCATACAGGATGGGCCTTGTGAGGTGGTTGGGAATCCTTAGTGGTGTTTAAGGAATAAGCTGGCAACAAATCCCCATCAGTGCCAATAATTAGTGACGGTGGACAGGGAAAATTTGCCATGAAATTAAACGGCCTTTTCACTGCTGATGCTACATTGCTGGCTACCCTTTTGCGTCTATTGGTAACTGTAAAATCATCCAGTGTTCCTTCATGTGTCTCAATTTTACCTGTAGGACGTGGGCTTCTAGCGGATTTCAGATTTGGTTTGACTGGAGGAGTCTGCAGCACAGGTCGCTTTCCCAAAACCAAAGTCCTGTAATTCTTTCTCACCCTGGCTCCAAATTTATACTCCCCGTCCTCAGGTTTCGGAGTCCCTAAAGTGCATGAGAGGGCCTGACTCTGAGTCAGCAGCGGGCTTAAGGAAGTGGTTTCCTTCTCAGTGCATGCAGGCTCGTCCTTGGCTGGCAATAAAGCGTCCTGGTTATTACTCTCAGTCACCCCGTAAAACTCATCCTTGGGATCATTGCACTCACACTTTAGCTTATGCTCTGTTAGGTCAGGTTCGTACTCTTCGCTGGCACTGCTGTCCTCGGTCTTGATGCGGATGTTGTGCGGCAGCGGCAGTGCCTTATTGCCCGGCTCAGGGCACTCGAGCTCCGCGGCTGCTGCTGCCGCCGCTGCCCCCGCGGCAGCAGCAGCCGCAGCCGCAGCCGCAGCCGCAGCGGCCCCGGGCTCAGTGTGCGGAG
>NW_017729004.1:43130726-43130973 GCF_001723915.1 Gavialis gangeticus | reverse complement strand
TCCTCCTCCTCCTCCTCCTCCTCCTCGGAGCTGAGCTCGCTGGAGTCCGAGGCGCCGCTGCCCTCGTCCTCCTCGTCGTCCTCGTCCTCGTCCTCCGAGGACACGGAGTTGCTGGTGCTGGAGAGGCTGGAGCCGAAGTCCGAGTCGTTGGCCGCGTGCTCCGAGTACGAGCTGGACTCGGAGTCGCTGCTGCAGCTCTCGGGGAAGCCGCCCGGCGGCGGCGGCGGCGGCGGCGGTGGGGGCTGGG
>NW_017729004.1:43123685-43130701 GCF_001723915.1 Gavialis gangeticus | reverse complement strand
GCCGCGCGGGCCGGGGCAGCAGCAGGAGCCGGCGGCCGCTGCCGGCGGCGTCAAACACGCAGTCCTTCCGCGCCGCCTCGCCCGCCCGCTTCCTCTTGCATCTGTACGCGAAGGCCACGGGGCTGCCGGTGACCGCCAGCCGGGGCTGAGCAATGGCGGCCGCGGGCTGGTAGTAGGCGGCGGCTGGGTGCTTGCCGCACAGCGCGCTCCGAAAGCAGGGCGGCTCGGCGCGGAAGGGCCCGTAGCTGCCCCCGAGCGGCGCCGGCTCATAGTTCCGAGGGGCTTTGGCGGGCGCCGCCGCGTAGCCGCGGCCAGTGTATTTACTAAAAAGGTGAGGTAGATCGGAGGCCGGCGGCAAGCCCGGGTCCCCGGCCCGCAGCGCTCTCCTCCTGATTGGCAGCGGCCGAGCCGGGGCCTTCAAGCCCAGCCAAAGTTTGTTGTCCTCCCAGAGGCTGCAGTAGGAGCCGGCGGCCGGGCGCTCCGCGCGGAGCTCGCCGCCTGCCAGGGCCCGGCTGATTTTCCTCCGTTTTGTCTTGAGGACCCGCTCGGTCTTGCAGGAAGTGTACAGGGCTTCGACGTCCTCCCTGGAAATCAGCGTGCATTTGGCGGCGTGGAAAGCGATGGAGTTGATGGCTTTGAGTTTCCTCAACTCCTCCAGGTCGCAGTGATGCTTTTTGACTTTTAAATGATCCATTCGCTTGTGCACGGTGGTTCTCGGGATGTTTTTGAGCAGGTCTGTGAAGACCTGAGAGAGTGCAAACATTTGCTTTCCTTTAATGATGAGGTAGCCGAGCCTCACGCCATCCACCTCTTCAAAACCCGACTTCAAGTCTCCCATTTCGCGAATTAAATTATTCCCGGCATTTGCAGAGAGAGAGAGAGAGGGAGGGAGGAAAAAAAAAACCCACACACACACAATCCTCAGCCAGATGCTGTATTTGTCTCAAGGCATCCTGCTAATAAAATAACAAAGACTGTTATTCCTGGTCAATGGCGTACCAAACTTTAGACTAAATAAAAAAAAAATCAAAGCAAATCAAACAAAAAACCCATGTGAAACTACAATCGATAGTTCTGATTTTTTTAATCGGGTTTGCCAAAGTGTTTCTCTAAGTTGCTGCTGAAGATCAGTACCTGTTCCCTTTCATTCCCTGCTTTTCCATTGGAAACTATGATAATGGAATGTGAAGGGAGGAAGAGAAAAGAAATGCAGCTGCTATTCCCGCCGCTGCTTTAGCTACAAATAAAATGACAGAGTGAAGTGAGCTCGTCCGGAGACACCTTCATCAATTAATTCCCCTAAAGCCAACGCTGATTGGACACTCCTGACAGGTGATGCAATAAAAATTGATATTCCACCCCTTCCCCCAAAAAATCTCCCACTAATTAGCATACCCTTATACTGCCACCTCCCCTCCCAAAGTAAATAATACAGTTAGTATATAAATCTTTCTATTAAACAATCTGAGCTCAAATCCACTCAGACCTCTCAGGCTTCTTCATCGCTAGCTCCATGTGAAGGATTTGTATGCTTTTTGATATCATTTTGTCTATATTTAGAATATTTTGGACAAATGTGGCTCTTTGGTGCATGGCATGGATTTAAGAGACAGCAGCATGATCGTAGCGATGGAAAATTCTTTGGTAACGTGACCATTCGAAACTGGAATTTTATTCCGCATTACGTGGAAAATGAAGCTTAGCGAAAATGTGCAGAATAGCCTGGTATTTCCCTTTCCGAGGCTCCAAACTTAAAGGCTCGATTGTTAACAACCAGAGGGAATACTTACGTTTTTCGAGTTTCTCTTGATTTTCCTCTTCTGCTTAATTGTCTTTTTACAGCCAATGGCTAATTTTTTTTGTATTTATTTTGGTGCCGCCTGCATATGGAGGGTTCCAGCCCCGTCATACTGTAACACTTTTAACTGAAAATCTGCCTGTAATACTGGGGGAGGGGGAGGAGGACGTGGGCTCACGTCAGACCTATAACAAAGCATAGATAAGCCAGAAATGGATACACTTTTCACAATTAACCGTGCTGGAGCACAAACTGGAATGTCCTATGGTCCCGGAGTCCACGTCAGGATTCCTGTGTGCTGATTACTTCCAGCAGAGAAAGGAGAATGTAAAATGTCCAAGGTGCTTCCAGAGGCTTTACGTAATAACAAAAAAGTGCTGGCATACCACGCACAACGTGCAATGGGCTAGGATGCGCCTGCTTCGCAGTGTGCACGGTCGGTGTGGAGCAGCCCCTCTGCAGCCTTTTGATGTTCCATTTATACCAAGCCTTTTAAAAATCAATTTGAAGAAGCAGCATGAAGGTTTAACCTCTTCTTAGTGACGTTCAATTATTTTAGTGTCAGGAGCAATGATTTCGAAAATGTTGCAACAGCAGCAAACCTCTTCCTTGTTAAATTAAAATGATGTTTGCGGTTTGCATGTCAAACGCTGCAAATAGAACTAACTATCCGCCGTTAATCAGTTTTCAACTGAAAACTAGATATAGCACAAGCACTTTTGTGTCTAGCAGGAGTTCCTCGCTTGTCCAAAATTAGACACATCCGTGTGATTAAGAAAACAGCTCATATTTCTAGGTCTAAAAAAATATGTATTTTCTTCGAAGTCCAAAGTGCGATTTCCCACTCTCTCTACTGGCAACATGGTGAATGGAGTTCGTGTTACGCCATCAGGTAGAGCTCAAATAAATAAAAACAGCATCCCCCTTTTTTCAAATATTTTCAGCAGTTTGGCATGAGCAGGCGAGATGCCCCAGCGCCTAGGTCCGCAGGAATTCGGGAGAGAACCGGGAATTTCAAGAAGTGCAGCCGGAAATTAAGGAAGTCTATTTAGGAGAGCCTCTAACTCGGAAGGTTGAGATCTGAAAAGTCAGCCCTAGACTACTGTTGCTCTCAGCACAGATGTAATCGCCGCTCTTCAACTTAATCCATGTGTGTACAAACCACGATGTCTAGTTCTTCCCTTTGAAATCTAAGGATAGTATTCCCATCCAAGAAATCAGAGCTACAGCAAATTACATTTTGTCCCTTGAATTAGAAAAGGATCATTGAATGGATCTCGTGATATTTCAGCCTTTAAACGTAACCGAGAGGCAGCAGTGAACAATGCCTCGTCACAGCTAATACCATCCACAGAGTTAGCCTTCTTTTGCTCTGCATCTGGATCTATCAGCGTACATTTTTCTTTCTCGCTCGCACAAGAGACATCATGTTATATTCTATAGCTGAAAGCAAAGTTTCCAGGGAAAACAGCTGCTGGTGTTAAAAAGAAATCATCGTAGTCCTCCTAGAGCTAGAGACAATAAGGTCGTTTAAAAATTCCTCCTGATGCACTTATATGCTGCTGGCACCCCCACCCCCTCCCCGCGGCTCTCCTCCCCCTGCTTTAAGGGTAAGGCTATGGAGCCAAACAGTAAAGAAACCGTAAACTCCGAGAAAGCTTTTAAGAAGACATTACAGAAAAAAAGGTGGGCTGACAAGTCATTGCTTTGCCAGGTAGTTTGGTTGTCCTCGACTCCTGTTCAAATCCAAACACCCTCTCTTTTACTCCAGATGACAGCCTGGCAATGGGATCCAGGAACTATTTAAAAAATGCATGCTTTTTGTTTGTTTAATACAGGCGCTATCAAATGCTTTAAACTTAGTAGCGGCTTTTTGCCAAGCCTATCTTTTCAGAAAGGTACAGCCATGAGCTTCTGGGGTCAGCCAGAGCCAAATGTTGATAGAGGAAAAAAAGCTAGAAGTCTTTAGGAAATGTTATACATATATACACACATGTACACAATATCGTTACACACACACACAAAATGTACACAGTATACTCACACACACACACACACACACACACACACACGCACAGAGTTTCAGTTGCAGGGCTTTCTCCACATCACACACAGAGGCTTTTGTTTCTTTAACTTCTCCATCATTTTGTTGTGCAAAATGAACCAGGCAGCTTTCATGGGGCCATCAGCACACGTTGTATATCCGGGGTCTTCTTCAGGCACATTGGGGGTAGATCCTGCTAGCGAGATGTGACGGAGGCCCCTGGCACACGCACGCACGCACACACCCATTAAAGGCAGGGGACTCTAAAATGGATTTCCACGCACACAGGGGATTGCGATCAATAGCTACCAACATTTATGGCTTAGATTATTAATGTGAAAGCTGGGTAAAAGAATGAAAATGAAAAATTAAAGGTGTCTGTTATCAATTACAGTAAAAGTTATGCAATAATTTACTTACTTGGTGTGTGTGTGTGCGCGCGCGCGTGTGTGTGTGTGTAGATCCAGCTGTATATATTGCTATCTCTCAAAAGCAAGGTAGTGTCTGGCAATTTTGTTGACCGTGTCAGCCTCCCTTAAAATCAACGATGAACACGATTAAAAAGATGGATGTTTGTCTCACATTTCTTTAGTACAGAACGTCTGTAGTGCCCGTTTTGCCAAACGCATATACACACGCAACTATATATAGTTGCGTGTGTATACACACGCACACACACGGAGGCTATCAATCAAATGTGCTCCTTTTCACGATGAGTAGCGTGCAATCTGCAATCTACACCCTCTCGTAGGTAGTATTTCAGTTTGCTAGCTGGCTGGCCGAAGAGTAAACCTCTGTAGAAAATAAGTTGAATAATATGCTGCTGTGGACCTATTCCTGCTTACAACAGATTCCATACTTTGATGTTTGTAAACTCGTGTTAAAAGATCCAGGTTTGCAGTAAATGTGTAACTATATCGCTTCAGGAAAAGACGACGTGTATAACGTTTAAAATCCTTTTTGATGTGTTCTGATTTATTTTCTTTTTTGGTGATGTTTAAATACCACTGCGATTCAGTCTGACCTCTTCCTTCTGGAGCTAAGTAATGCACACACCATTTACAGTCTTTTAAACGTTTAGTTGGGAAATGCAACAGCAATATCCAGCAGCAGTTGGACTAATGGAAAGACTTCTTTTGAAAACCTTCAGGAAAACCTACGGGGTCATGTGCATTTTCACACTAGGATTGCCACATTATTAGAGTATTATTATTTATTATTATTTGTTAAGTGCCAGACTGTATCTTCAGGTATTGACAAGCATTAAATAAACCTTTTCCTTTCATGAGCCCTGATGTAGAAATATATAATTTAAATGAGAAGTATATTTTCTAACCTTAGCACTGTTTTAGATATCACTATGCATATTTTCTTCAAAGAGGCTACAGACAGAAAACAGTGCGAGGCTATCACAAAGAGTCCAGTAACGTAAATATAATAGGGTCAAAGAACACTATAATAGGGTCCTTCTGCTATTTTAAAGTCGGCCCAGTGTGACTGTAGTGCTTAAAACTTGTTGTAAATTCTAAGCTGGCAAAAATAAGAAGGCATAACTAAATTAGTCAAATATGTGGAAGATAAATCCCAGCTGACAGTAAAAAAATCATAGCATAATTTATCTAGCATCATCACGCCCGTGAGTTATTTCTTTGTAAACAAAGCAAGGAGGTATTGTTGCACGTTTTTAAGTTTATTTCTACATGGCTGTACTACTTACGCACCAGAATGTTGTACGGTGCATAAAAAGCACAGAAGAGCAGCCTTACTTGGTGTTGATAGTCTTGGTTGTTTTAAAATACAGGTTTTTTAACAGGAGTTTTTGGACACATACTGCATGCCATGTTGTCTACTGACCCATAATCAAAATGCAGTGACCTTCTACCCTTTTTTTGCCCCTTGACCCATCCTGAATTCAATGCAGCCTTTATAAATTTGCAAATCCTTGGACGTAAAGGGGATTTGGTGAGGCTTTGTTCTGGAAGGATCCTAAAAGTTTGCATTTTTTAATTAGACAAAGGTAAGGCAACAAATAGTGGGGAATAAGATTATTTCTTACACGCAGGTGCTCCGTATTCATTTTTACATTCAAGGACTGTATCCTGGAAAAACAGATTCTGCAAGCTGAAAAGCAATTGCAAACATAGGAGATCAGAAGGTTATGGATCGCACCAAATTAGCAATGTGGTACAAATCACTTTCATGACGTAAGGGATGGCCAGGCCACAATCTTCCGGCGTTCCTCATCTCCAAGGATTGTGTGGATCCTGGTGACCCGGGGAGAGGAGAGAGCGAGCGAGCGATTTGATCTGAAGCCACAGGCACATTCCCTTATCTCTTCTGCTATCAGTCAGTCTAAAGGACACCATAATTATGATGGTTATAAAACAATGCCCGCTTATGTGTGCTGAATAAATAAAGAATGTTTACAGCTCCAGAATGTTTCAATTCCAATTAAACGCTATCAAAGAAAAGGCACTCCCCCGTCCCTATTTACCTTGTTTATTGTCATATTTTCTTATGAAATAGAAGAGCCTTCCGGAATGCTTTTTAGGTTAAGTTGTGGGGAAGGGGGGGAGGCGATTAGATAACACATACTCCCAGTTCCCCAATTACTTGGATCACCTACATGTTGTATTTGTTTATTTTTTAATGGCTACATGCCTAGAGATGCAATGGTAAAAGGCGCGAAAATACCCAACTCCAACCACAGCCCGGAGGAGTTGGGCTGAATTAATGCAGCGCCCTTGGGCGTTAGAGGAAGGGGGCGAGAAGGGGGCTGTGATCCTATGGTTCCGACTTCCTGACCAGAACCCAGCCAAGCCTCTGAAAGGGCCCAGAGGAACTTCGTCTCCAATTAGCTCCTGTTTCCTTTGCATCTTGGGTCCTTGGAAACAGGAGGCTGAAAATTCATCCCAGTTACTAAGACACAAGGATCATTTCAAATATTCATCGTATCAGCAAATCTGGTCATAATCAAATTAAAGCAAGGTTTGGGGGAGTACTGCCTGTATGGCTGGGTACTAAACCCAGAGAGGATTACAAAGAAATCAGAAAAAGGGGCCCTTTTGAGTGGCTTAGAAGCACATTGCAAAATGCAAAACAATATTTCTGCCATGAAAGAGACACTTTGTAAACCCACCATTCTGTGTGATACTGCAGAGACCCCCCCCCCCA
>NW_017729004.1:43122629-43123635 GCF_001723915.1 Gavialis gangeticus | reverse complement strand
ATGTGTGTATGTCTGCGTGCATGTGTTTGTGTGCATGCAGGTGCCTTTCCCCCCCAGCTGCCGTGGCAATTTCAACTTTATATCCAATATTTCTACACTATGCCCTTGTTTATTTTTTAAAGCCCAAGGTATTACAGGCTGTGGTATATCGTGATGTAGATTGTACCTTTACACCAAATTGTCTCTTAGCGCTTTTTGCCTAAAGGAACACCACCGCTAAATTTAAACTTAAAAAAAAATAAATATCCCAGGAGAAATGCTGATTTCTGTTTACTCGAACCAGGACGTAGTGGCAAAGGCGACTGTATTTGCAGAGTTGCTGCAGAGTTGTAGGCCCTTTTCCTTTTGAAAGTTTAGACCTCCAATACCCTCGATTCTACTGGCAGAATTAGGATGGACTTGGAGGGTCCTAAACGTGACCATTCACTAAGGCGGGGGGCTACAGCTTGCAACAACGTGCTCGGCAACTTAATCTTACACTAAAAAGGGCAGAGAGCGAAAAAGAATGGAATACAAACTCTCCCGACATTTGTAGTCGCTTCCAAGGTGGATTGTGTATTTTAAAGCTGATGGGAACGTCTGGTTTTTGGAGCAAAAAGGAGAGAAGGTAAGTGTTTGTGCTTGTATCCGCCAGTTCGTGGAGAAACAATGAAAGAACAAAGGGAACCACTTCTCTATTTGGACATTTTACATTTTCTTCCTCCATTTGCAGCTGATTGTGCCGGGCTGGGGCTGGACTCGCTTAACTTTGCCTCTAGGAGCTGGGTGGCAGGGCTCGGGTTTAAGAAATAATGAGAAAGTTACTGAGCAATTTAAATAAAAACATGTTTACTGGGAGGGAGCGTCCCAGCAGCCGCGCTGCTCCAGAAGTTGTTCATCATTTCAGGGGGAGCCAAAACTCCCCACATCGCCCTCCCTCCCCTCCCCCTCCCCGAGAGAAGCGGAGCGGAGCTCGTGGCGGTCTGGATCGGACCTTTCCCTAGAATTTCAGGGATCCCCAAGCCGG
>NW_017729004.1:43117349-43117629 GCF_001723915.1 Gavialis gangeticus | reverse complement strand
GTCTGGATCGGACCTTTCCCTAGAATTTCAGGGATCCCCAAGCCAGGACTATTGTTTCCGGCGCTCAAAAAAAAATGACTAAAGACTGAATGAAAACGCGTCCCCAGTAATGAGCTCCGGCTTTCACTGGCGAGGTGGGAAGAAAGGAAGCAAGGGCGCAAAAATAAACATTCGCGCAATTATTTGCAAATCAAATAAATTGCAGCGAGGGAAGGGGGAGGTGTGTGAGTGTGCGCGCGTGGGGGGGGGGGGGGGGAAAAAAAACCCCCCTTGCTGAAAA
>NW_017729004.1:43107682-43117329 GCF_001723915.1 Gavialis gangeticus | reverse complement strand
GGGGGGGGCAAACAAACAGCCCTTGCTGCAAAACGCACGTTTCCCTGGTCCGGGGGCTGCGAGCGCCGGGGCCGGGCAGCAGCACAAAGAGCTGCCACGTTGGGTGGGGCAGCGCTGGAGACAAGCCCCGTTCCCCTCACCCCGAGGCAGCCCCGCACCCTGCAGTCCCTCTCGTGGGGAAGGAAACACATGCTTGGTGTTTATCTTCCTCCCGGGGATGCGGGAAGCCGCCGCCTCCCCCACTCGTTGCCAGGCAAATGCAAGGCTTTGTCAGCGGGTGCTGCCCCGCACGGCCGGGCCGGGAGCCCCCCGCATGGGCGCCCGCAGAACAATGTGCGGCCACCGCTTCCCCTCACGTGGGCGCCCAGCGCCGGGCTCCCGGCTGCTGACCTTTCACCCCCTCCCCTCCTCCCGCCGCTTCCTTTTGCCGCCCGGGCTCTTTCTTACCCACAATTCCCCGCGCCGGCCGCGCTAGTGCCGAGCTAGATCCCCCCCAGCTCGGGGCCCCTTGTAGCGCCCGGGCCAGCGGGCACCCAGGAAGTGGTAGCCGGTCCCGACACCGGGCAGGCTCCCGGGAGGGCGGTGCGCCGGGGGTGGGATCTCCTCCTGGCCCCGCAGGGCTGGGGGCCTGAGCCGGCGCGGGGGAGCTGGGCGTGCACACGTGGGCTTGGCGGCGTGTGAAGCATCGTCGCCCCGAGCCGCTGCGGAGCTGAGCAGACGTGCTGGAGCACGTGTGATGGCATCCGGGGGGGTTCGGGCACCCCTCGCGGGCGGGACCCGGCTCCGCGCCTTCCCCGGAGCCCCTCGGACTCGGGCACGACGCGGCAGCAGGGTCCGGCCGAGGGGGCGGGGAGCGCAGCCAGACCCCCAGGCACTTGTGCTGTAGGAAACAATGCGGGAGAAAAAGCAAGTTTCAGCGGGAAAAAAGGGGTCCAGATGACTTTTAAAACAGGACGGAGCCGGTCGCCGCACCTGGAGAGCCCAAGTTGCTAAGTACTAGATTTAAATAACAAGTGGAGGGGGAGACTTTTTGACCCTTCCAGACTATAGCAGAAGAGGAGTTGAGGCCAGAGAGAGGGGCGTTGCTCAAATCAATTGAGAGGCATTATAGACTTACAGATATGTGTTTGGGCAAGGCAGGAGAGGATTTGCCTGTTGAATATTCTTTGGCAAACGTTAATCTCTCGTGTGTTTTAAAAGTACCTTGTCAGGGGCTTTTAAGGAAATCGGTGAAAAATCAAATGTGGCATTAATCAAAACACCCAAATGTAAACATGTATGAGTTAAACCCTAATATTATGCAATTATTTAAATCAAGTCACGGTTTTCCTCTGACTGCGACCCCTCACCCCTCTGCGAGTAGCTTGGAGACCCCTCTCCCCCCCATCCTCATGTCTTACTTTTCAATCGTTTTATATTTTTGACCTGCCAGCTATGAACAGGGCTTTGGTGATAGGAACAGGTTTTCAGGGACAAAAATATGCAGCAAGGTGAAAAGGATTCAAAATACAATGAATTCTAACCCTAGCCTTTAATTAAAAAAAATTGAAAGCCCGTCTGTTTTGCTACATTTCAATAATCAGCTGCTCGAGTAGTAAGTGCTGCTTTGGGTCCCGTTTTTCGGGTTTGTGGTAAATGCTTGAGCTACATACAAATTTGAAGCGAGGAAGAGGCTGATTAAAAATGTAATTACAAGTCAGTGAGCCCCTCCCCCACACCAAAAAATCCACCGGGCAGGAAAAAAAGCCGAGCTAGAGTGACGGGTGTTGATCAATAAGCAGAAATCCCGGGAAAAACAGTCGTTGCAGGTTTCACAGAAATGACACTTCGTTGCAGGCCAGGCTGCGGATGCAGCACCTAGTGGCCCGAGCTGCGGGAGAGAGGCCCGGGGAGGGCCCCGGCCTGCAGCCAGGAGGGGCGGCGGAGCGGGCCCGGCGCCGGGGCCGCTCGGCGGGATCCCCTGGGTCTGGGCGGCTGCGGCGAGGGGAGAGCGGGCAGGAGGGTGCAGGCAGGCAGGCGGGGGGAGCCGGAAGGCTTCAATGAACGAGCGGAATAGCAAGATTCAGGCGGGCGGCAGCTAGCGCCTGCCAAGCGCGGAGAAAGGGAATTAAGGTGACAGGACGCTGGAATGGCCGGTGCCGGGGAGGGCTGGCCCCTCCGTCTCCCCTCCGCTTTGTGTCCTTTCTCGTGCTTCCCCCCGTTTCCCTCTTTCTCCTGCCAATTTCTGCAGGGTGGGAGAGGGGAGCTGGGGGTCAGGGAGGAGAACAATGCTGAGCGGGCGGCTGTGCGCAGCACCGTCCCCTGAAGGGAAGAGGCGAGCACTGCAGCGGCGGGGCTGAATGCAGTGCTTCCTCCTCTCCTGCTGGCAGTGCTCATGGCATGCGAGGAAATGAGCAGGACCGCGGCCAGCTGGCAGAGGGTCAGTGGCAGCAAGTGGAGATGTCAGGATTCTTATAGGTCAGCCTAATTGGAATCCTGAACCCGGGATAGGCTCTGGAGAGCAGCTGGCCCCAGGCCAGCTAAGTAATCCCACTCATCCTCTAAAACCCTTTGCATTGAGGGTGGTAGAGTTTGAGGGTGAGTAGCTGGAGCAGTGCATTTGTGGGTGCCCTCCACAGAAGGAGGGGTGAGCTGCCAGACTTACGTGTGGGGGTTCAGGGCTAGCGGAGCGCTCCAGTGAGTGGGATGAGCTTGGGAAAGCTGCCGTAGGTGAGCAAAGGGCCGGGGAACACGGCCCGGCTGTCAGGCAGCAAGCGGGGTTGCAGAGAGGGCAGGCTGGCAGGGACAGGCAGCCTGGGGAAGGTGCCGTGAAGGAGCGGGTCGGGCTGGAGGAAGTGCAGCTCGGGCTCTTTTTCCTCCGGTCGCTCCCCATTGTTCGCAGGCCGCCTGCTTCGCGCTGTTTTCAGCTGCCGGCGCCGTCCCGCCATGTGAGGGAAGGAGAGCTTCTGCCGAGCAGCCTTTTCTTTTAGCTCCAGAGGCAGCGGGTTACGCTGCACGCTAGTAGTCTCTGGCTCAGCAACTCAGGGGTTTCCAATAAGAACTGCTAAATAAGTAGCGAGGACTACTTAAAAGGGCCATTCACTAAGGGGAGCTGCAGTGAGGCTGTACCTCACATGTTCCTTGAAAGGTAAATATCCCCTCATAACACCGGATTCCTACATAACAGACCCTCTGTTTGCGGGTGGATTTTAGGGCAGGACCCCCCTTGGAGAACTGGGGAGAAACAACTTTCAGGATTACGGGATTTGGAATAATAAATCGAGGGAAATTAGTTCGGAAAATAAAACGTTTTAAGACTTTATTTTTAAAAATGAAGATTAATCTTGTCTTCGTTCTCACATAAGCAAAAAAAAAAAAAAAAAGTCCGGGGCTTCTTGCAAATCCTGCTTACTTGATTAAAAAACATTTAAAAAGTCCTGCTTTTCGGGAAAAATATGCTGTGCTTGAATATTTTTTTCCTTGAACCCAATTTCAAATTAAATGACCTTAGCATGCCATCCAAACCTGAACTTTCCACCCACTTGCACGGACAAGAGTTAACTAATTTGATACAAAAAAAATCTCCAACAAGTGCTGCTGCTCTTTTAAGCAAAAATCGCTTTTCCACATTGCTCTTTAGAGAGGAAAAAGAAAAGGTCTGGGGGCTGATACATTTATTAAGAGCAAAAATAATTTATAGATAAACTTCTAGTAAGTTTTGAAAATATGCCTTCTATAAAAGCAACATCTGGTTTTTGTGTATTATTTAACAAGGTTTGACAATTTATTTTAACAGATTAGCATGTATGTGTAATTAAATCTTGTTTTTCCACATCACCACTGAAATTTGAACTTTTGACAACAGTTCTAAGGGCAAGACAAAGAAGTTAGCAGATTATTGTTTATGAAAAGCATCTAGTTGAAAATAATTCCTCACAACTGACACCCCTCAATTTGGAGCCACTTGCCATCATCATTGCTTCAAATAAAAATAAAGAGCTTTCTTTTTGCTATCCCTGTTCTCTTCCTCTTTATACATTTGTAGCCTTTTGTAGAGTTTTACTAAATGTGCAATTCAGGGTAGATGGTAGAATGATTGGAAGACTTAACACGCAAATAAACAGCACTTCATATGAAACTAACTACTAATCATGGCATATATTAGCTTTAAAATAAGAAAAAAAATTAAGATTTCTGATCATTTTCCTCATGAAATATTTTAGAGAGTTTTTTTCTCAATTGCTGCTTGATAACTTTTCTTTTGAATACAGATTGAGAGAGTGTCATCTGAAATTAAATTTAATGTGATCATATTGCTTTAGTAAACAATGCATATTGTGGAATGAAAATTGTCTTGTTGAAAGGAAAGGATTTATAAATAGTTAGGGGAACATCATTTCTGGCCACTGTTCAATATCAATATTCCTTGCATCCTATTTGTATGCAATATATGTTGACACATTTCATATATTTCTTTTCCCACAAAGGATCATTGTATTTAATGGAGGAAATACCACGATATAAAAATTAGCCACATTCCAGCTCTGAAGTACCAGAGTAAGATTGACAAAAAGTGATCCAAGCCTTGCGCGCTTAATTTGCTAGGAATGTTAAGCTTCCCAAGATACACCCTATGTGGTCAAGTTAGACTTTCACTGTTTTTTAATGGTTAAAAAAACATACATAGAACAAATGTGTGTATATTTACATATATAAAACCAAAATTAGATGGCAACTAGCAGTGGGAACATAGCTCATTGATGGAAGGACTTTGTTATTGCATTTGGCAACCTCTTTCTTTCAGAGACACAATACAATTAATTAACATATTCTTGGGCGTGTTTTTGAGATTGGGAAGTGGTGGCCCCTTGTTGAGAAGAAAACACTTTAAATAAAAAAGTAACATTGTTTTGCCCAAATGGTACTGGGAAAACCAGGCTAATATCATGTATACAGCCCACGGATGTGGTTCATTTACTCCAAGCTGCTTTAGCATATAACAAACCAACTTTTCTCTTTCCCACGCCGATAACCTTGAAACTGCATATTTGGATTTAATTAATATAAATTCATCTTAAAATAGTTTATATTTCAGATGCTTGGTGATAAATTCAATGTGCAATTTCTCATGTATCTTAGATATAGATTGAATTATTACATGGAAATAAAAGAAATCTCACCCTTAACATTACAATATTACAATACTGACCATAATACAATAAATGTAAATGCAAGCTATTATTTTAGTGTAACAATGATAATTAAGTAACTGGTACACAGGGGTATGCATCTACAAAGGGAATTTAAGAATGGGTTCTAGGGTAACTCTGTTTAGGCATTTATTTAAAAAATACAAAACAATTAATATATACCTCACAATAAATGTCAGACTTTACAGCGCATAGGAGTCTTCTCTAAAGAAAAGCTGTGCATTACAATTAAATCACATATCTAAATTCCAGAGTTTACTAACCCAGCTTTTCAAGGATTAGCAGAGCATTAATATTCAGTATGGTTTGCTGGAAATTTATTTCAGGTTCTTTTGTAACATACTATAATTATCATTATTTTGACTTGACATGCATAAAAATGTGGTTAACATTTAAATGCTTTTTTAGTGTAGAGAATTATAAATTAACTACTAAATTTAAATCTTTAACCTATATCACTTGGGGAATGTTAAATCTTTTAAAAGGAACTAATCACTGTGCTTAAATAATATCCTGTACTACAATTCCTTTACTTAAAATTTGGTTTAAGATTGTTCATTCAAGGAAAAACCCCTTGCTTTATGTTTACAGTAAACCTCAGACTGAAATTACCATCTAAATGCCAACATCAGTAACAGAAGCAGTACTTGAAAACCACCTATTTCATCCTTTGCTGCTGGCTAAGTGGAATTTACCAAAAGTCCCCAAAGGTGATAGTGCAATTAAATAAAATGCATGTTTTTAAAGCAGTTGTTTTAAAGGAACAAAGAAAGAATACTACCATTTGAACCGATTAAAAACTATACTTAAGAAAACAGCACAACAAGTGTATGGGCATAATGTTCATGACATACGTTCACCCAGTTTTACATGCTGTTACCTACACTTGCACTGTGTGTAAATGGATAGCATATAAACCTCTAGATAAAAGGTGAGTTAATCTTAAATATAAAACATTAAAATTATTTAACTGTTTGTATATTGTTGGAATTATATACTGATTTGATGTGTACTCAGACAGAAGGCAATAGAAAATTATACTTTGTAGTGCTATAAACTTAAAAGAGTAAACATACAAAGACTACATTAATATTTGAAATATGGGTTCCTTAGATATGCTATGTCCCTTATAATTGAACATGGCTAGAAATAATTTGTTGGATCCAAGCCAATCTGCCATTTAAAACACACTATGTGCAAAGGTCAAAACACAAGTCACACACACTCTACATTGTGTAGAGTGACCATTTTGCTTTTTTTCTCTCTAGGATTAAGCAAATAACCATGATTAAAATTTATTTTGATTACAGCTATTCATGATGTTAACACATAACCAGAAGGCAAACAAATCTAATGTATTTTAAATAGATAAACATGAGCAATATTAACCTACATATTGAATGTCAGTAGGGTATTGTAATTCTCCATATTTTCAATTACATATGTTTAACTGTACCTCATATCCTTTTGCACATAGGTAAAGATGAAATCCCTTTAAACACGGGCTCAATTAGAAAATAAAGCAAAACATGCTAGGAAAGACTTGCCTTCTATAAAAATGTCAACCTCCCCATCCCAAAACCTTAGCTCCCAGCTTCAATTAATAGTTTTCAGTATAGCATCAATGATAAATGTATTTCTTCATTTTTTTCTACTAGTCTTCAAATATTAATCTCTGAGAAATCTTTTGAATATTGCACCTGATTTAATTGTTCATATTTCTCTGTCACTGAAACATCAGGGGCTCTGCTTTTACTCCTCAAGCACAAGATGCATTTTTGTGTTTTTCTTCAAGACGTTTTGTAAGATGTAAAGCACATACTCTAACCATTAATATTTAAATGTTTACAATAAACTGTTAACTGGTGATAAAAGTGCAAGTTGAGTATTTCTTATATTCTGTCAAAGAATCTGGGGTGCAGCACAATACTACATTTAATACATTAATTTATTTAACGTTTTCTTTAGGAATATTTTAAATATTTTTTAAACAATGGCCAATTTGCAAGTACAATTCACATTCAAACATTTCCTAAACAATTTGAGCTATCATCTAAAATGTAAGGAATACAAAATATGTATAATCCTGTATTGTACCCCTTTCTCATAATTTTACTTTGTTAAATTCCATTATTTTATAGATATTTTAAAAGAAAACAATTGTATCTACTCCTTGCCCACATTATTCATTCATACTCATTGAATTATATTTCCTTCTAATTGTTTTAATCCCATATATATCACTATAAGAAGGACTGGCTCCTTTTTCTAAAATAATATTGGCCTTCTGGATCATGTCAGTGCTTATTAAATACTACAATCATAAAACATATATGGTACAAGATTTGACTTTCTGATTCCATAGCTGTTACAAGCATAGCACTTGCCATATTTATTTTGTGGTAATGCATTTCTTTTCCTACTTTGCATTTCAAAGGTCTCCTCCAAATGATTTTTTAACAGAGCTATCAAGAGGTTATCTAAATTTTGCCATCAAATATTAGAGGCTAGCATAAGGTAGTCATCATGGAGTCTCCTTCAGTATATTCATTCCATCAAAAGAAGTAACCTACAGTCCATTAGAAATAAAGCAAATGTTTTATTAAATAATTCAGTGCATTAAGACTTGTCTGCTTTTCTAGGGAAGCAAAGTTTCAGATTGATCAGTGCTGAGTTGGCATCTGTTAGGCATAAAATATATTTTTATTTGAAATATGTGAAATAGTTTTAAAAAGATAGTCTGGATACTTTGATGAAATTATGACAGTTGTTACAATCTGATTATCTTTTGTGATACCTTTCAGTTGTATGAAGGGACAAATCCTGAACTAACAAATATTACATGGAGAAAGATCTAAGAATTGCAACAGATATTTTCAGAGAAGAAATTTCAAAATAAATATGTTGATAGCCTTATCAAGAAAGTCTTTTGAAATTGTTGATAAACTGCTTCTAATTTTTAGTTGCAGTGTGTTTAACAGGCATGACTATTTTATCCCTCAAACCATAGTAAAATTTGCTATAGATATTTGTGTTTTGATAGGGGATATATTTTCCAATGTTACCTGCCAGGGGAACCTAGGAGAGATTTGTTCTTATACTGTGATTTTATTCTTGTCAGGGTTAACAAAATCATTGAGAATGCCTTTTAAATTAGATGTCATCTTCCTGACAGGAATGAAGAGGGGCTAGAACATTGTTTCTATCAGCTTCAAATAATTTGTGGGTTTTAGAACATAAGGATATTAATTGCTTTATTCCCATACAAAATAATTGCTGTGCACCTGCAATTTCCGAAGGATTTTACAATCCCAAAATGCAATAAAAGTAGTCTTACAAGTAGGTTGTGCATTGTGAAGAGTTCTACCTTTTAATTCTCATTCTAGCTTGAGATGTTTTGTCGTTGTTGCTGTTTTGTTTCTTTGGGATGGGACTCATGGGTAATTTTACACAAACTGATATATATTACCTTCCAAATCTTGTGTGGGTTCATCATCTTAAGAACAAAACCCGGAGCTCCCAGGGCCAACGCCATATGTTCTTATGAAGGAATTTCAGAATGTCAGAGACTCAAATGTTAATTCAGTCTGTTATGTTAATCAAAACGTTTGACTAGGCCCTGTCTATGTGGGAAACAACTCTCCCCACTCCCTTCCCTCTCTCTCCCTCCAATTTTCTCTTCCTCCAGCTAAATCATTTCACTTAAAACTTTCAAGGAGAGAGCGAGCAACCTTGACCTCACACATCCTTGCAGACTCCGAGGTCTCTAGAGGGCTGCAATGGGGCACCCCCTCCCCCCTCTCTCCCACCCACGTCACAGCTCCTCACACGCCCGCACACATGTGCCGAGGGCTGCTCGTTTGTCACTGAGCCGGGGACAAAACGCGGCCGAGCGCAGAGCGTCCAGCCAGGTAGCGCTGCCAGCGCTGCCACGAGGCCGCCTGGTGCGCACAGCCTCGCTCGCCGCCCCTTCTAGCGCATCCCTGCCCGTCCGGCCTCCAAGTCAGACCAAAGGAAACGCAACCGGGCGAGCGAGGGAGCAACCTTGGGCGCGGCGGCGTTACCTGCTCACAATGGAGGGCTGAGCGCCGGGGACTTCCCGGCTTTATTTTTGCACGCCCAGCAGAGCAGCGCCGGGCTTGTAGTGCGATCGGCCCCCCGCCCCTTGCTCGGGAGGCCGCGTGCTGCCAGCTTGGGTCCCGGGCGGGGCCGCTCGCGCTGGGCTTTCCTCTTGGGGCGGTGCGGGGCGAGGCCCGGAGCCTGCCCGGGTGGGGAAGGGGGGGAATGATGTGCGAGGCATCTCCGCTCCCCCGCGGCCATGGCCCAGTCACATGGGTGTCGCGCGGCCCTGGCTGCACAGCTCGGGGAGGGAGCGCCGCCCGCCGGGCCGGGCCGGGCCGGGCCGGGGGCCGCACACTCAGTCCAAGTGGGACGGGTCGTGGGGGCGGCGCTGGTCGC
>NW_017729004.1:43098206-43107333 GCF_001723915.1 Gavialis gangeticus | reverse complement strand
CGGAGCGCCTGAGGGGCAGAGCCCGGCCGGCCGGCCGGCGGGGGGAGGGCTGCAGCAGGGCCCGGGTGCGCGTTGCTGACGGTGTTTTTAACCCCTAGATGGTCTCTAGCGAGCCGCCGCTGCTGCCGGTGTCACTGGAGGGCGAGTTCTCCAATAGCATGAAGGAGATGATCGGCGGCTGCTGCGTGTGCTCCGACGAGAGGGGTTGGGCCGAGAACCCGCTCGTCTACTGCGACGGCCACGGCTGCAATGTCGCAGTGCATCAAGGTGAGCGAGCGCGGGCCGCCTCCTGCCCCGCTTACCTCGCCGTGACCCGCCCGTTCCCGCTGCTCCCCCACTGCTTCCCCAGCGGGCGTCTGCGGGGCCGCCCCCCGCCCTGCGCTTCCTCCACCGCAACTTGTGACTGCCCAGCGCTCCCTTCCCCTCCCCTCCTCTCCGCCCCGGGCTCCTCTGCCTCCCCGCGTGTGGGAGCTGGTGGAGGGAAGCCAAGAGACTGGAAGGCAGGCCGGCTGTCATGTGATTGCTCCCGCTTTCCCTGTCATGTCGTTTGGCTGCGGGTGCCCGGGACATGCCGCGAGACTTCCTGTTGGGGTGGTTTGGGTGGGGGAGGGGAGGGTTGCTGGTATTAATCACCCGGCCCACATTTGTTTCTAGCCCTGGAGAAGGTTGGGTGGTGTTCAGCTCAAAACTGATGGGCATAGTGGGTATGCCTGGGACTGCCTGTTTGCTGCCAGCAAGCTGTTGGTTTTTTTTTTTTTTTGAGGAGGAAAGTACACGCTGTGTGTGGTGTTTCCACTCAGGCTAGCAAAAAAACCCCGTGGGCTTTATTTTGGTTGCAGAAACAAGGAACAGTAATGGCAGTTGGTAGTTTATCCTGTGCAGCTCCAGAGTGAGCCCTGTGGCCTGCTCTTTAACTTGTTTTAATGCGGTTAATTCATTGGAGCTCATTAGTGTATACACCTAACACACATGAGGGATGACAGTATTTTTGCCATGCCAAAGGAATCTGTCCATTACTGCACTATGCTACCTGAGAAGCAGTTCAGAGCTGTAACCCATTGATTATTGGTTGTTAGTTGCAAGAGATGCACCTGGTTTTGTGAGCTGGGGAGAAATCTTCATAACATGAAAGCAGGGGACAATCCAGAGAGAGTGAAAAACAAAGTTATTCTTAGCAAAGAATTCTTAGTGGCAGAGATGAAAGGGGTGGACTAGCATCTACATAATGACTCTGCTTTCAAATCAGTGATGCCTTGTCTTGATCAGAGTTCATATTGAAAGAGACAGTCCAAGCTGGACATTGTTGAAGGTGGCTGGGCTGATGGCAGGGGTTTGTTTTCAGTTTTAGTAAATCAGGCTTAGTGAAAGCGGGATAAGAACATAAGTGTTCACTTTCAGGAGGAGGATTCAGTTATTTGTATCTAAGCTTAAAAATCATACCTGTGTTAACATCCTTTCAGCTTCATTAGCGTTGACACCTTTGGGAATACTAGTGTTTTGGGGATGACACTGTGAGCAGGGTTATGCAGTAAAGCATTCAGAATGATGGTGGCAACCAACTTCAGTGCTTGGAGTCTCAATGCTTCTAATTCCAGTAGAGCTGTTGGTATCATCAAACACAAGAAAGCTTGCGTTTATCAAAAAGCCTCCTAATATAGAAGGTGACTCTCGAAGTTAGATGCAACTATTTTACCCAAAACTACAGATATGCCAGTTCAGCCATATAACCTCATGAAGCTATATTTTTCTGAGGTTAAATAGTATTGTTGTGGTTACACAAAAGGAAGAATTATTGATGTGGATGTACTGTATTAAAGCTATGACACTTTGAGTATATGTTACTGAGACACTGTACAGCTTGGCAGCTGGCATTATAAAACTGGTAGGAGAACTGGTACATTAGCATAGGAAGACGTTTTGTTGCCACAGACTGTTTTTGTTTTGTATATTTCCCATTACTGCTTGTATATTTCCCATTTTGGGCTGAAATTATTCATACTTACTAGTCTAAGGAAAATATCCTTATTCTGAGAGTTTGGTTAAAATTGTTTGGCTGCCATTGAAATCTAAGTGTAACAACAGCTTCTGTCTCTTGGATGCATACTTTTTTCTTTTACTAGTTCAAAAAAGCTATACAATTTGCTTCTGATTTAATGCACAGAATGTAAGAACTAACATTTTTAAAGAAACTTTATAGAAATAACAAAGGTGTAAGCATAAGGAAGTCTTGCACACTGCATAAAAACAACCTGGTAATCTGTGGAAGTAAGAAGTGTGGTGTTAAAAATTCACCTGTATTTTTTTAATTTGTAAATGTTCTCTCTCAGAAATATAATGTAAGGTGTGCTGTTTTAAGGTTTTGTCTAACTGCTAGTTCTCTACCTAAGTTGCCAGGCTTCTCCCTGAATTGCTTCATACCGTAAGATGTATTTTTATAGAATCTGTTGCCGGTTTCAAATTGTAAGCACAGCAAGGTAACTTCAGCAGCAAGATTGTAAACTTTATTGAGTATACCTTCAGATGACACTGTGTGTTTTTCTTTGCCTGCTTTGGTTGAATTTAGGATAATTAAGTGTGATGTATTTTTTATGGTAATCATACCTTTTTGCATATGCAAACAAAAAAAGTGACAAGAGATGGTTCCATTTGTGAATGCTTGAAAAGCGCAAGTGACATTTGGAAGACTGATTCTTTGTTTGGTGAATATGAATAATTATGGGAAATAATTTGTTGGAATTTTTTATGGAGTGGGAACTTGATGCTATCTCTATCTTTATACAACTTCCATGTTTTGTAGAACTGTCCCTACAATGTTTTCTTTTACATTCAAATATAGTGCTAAAACTAGATAGTGTTTATGAGTTTGTAGTACTCCTTTCTTCCATATCCTCTTTTCTGTTAACTTATAGGGGGGAGGAGGTGTATGTGGTGGGGGGTATGTGGAGTTTTTTCATCACTTAATTTTATTTGACTACACACTTAGAAATAGAAACAAACTGTCACTTTTTCTTTGAACAAAGTGCAGAGCTAGGGGGAATGTAAAACTGCATTTGAGATTTGAAATTGACTTTCTGCAAATTACAAATATTGTGGTTTCCACAGGAACTATTAGGCTACCTTGCCTGTATGAAGACATGAAACCTGTACAAATACTGAAATGTGTATATACCGAAGTTCAAAAGGGCACAGCTAATGGTGCTATGAGAATCATTACTCAACCTTTTCTGATCTGTACATTTAAAACACAAACCATAGTATTGAATTACTTTATATTACTATTGTGCTTAAAAGTTCTTATTATGGCCCTGCCTTATTGTAAGCTGTACAGAGTTAGGCCACAATTCTACAGGGTAATACAGGCAGCAAGACCTATATCTTCACATGGAACCACACTGAAGTCAAACCCTGCATGGGTATACAGGGGGTCACATGAGCTTGATCTCCTTGAAGAGCCAGGATCATGTCCTTCCATCAAGCATTTGTTTGTACGTGTGCACACGTATACAAAAGTTATCTGTAAGCACACCAATAACTTGGACTATATTGTAGCAATAAACAACTTTTATCAGTTTAGTTTCAGGATGCATTTGCAATTCTGTTTGCATTTTTAGATCAACTTTTTTTGTATTTAGTCTAATATGAGTAGCCCATGCTTATTGCATTATTCATCAAGTGTAAGAAAATTTAACTGACTGAAATTTTTGTGACAAAACTAAAAATTTCCAATGATGTTCTATTTTCAGTGTGTTTTGTTTTTTTTTTTTAAATCTTTAAAATACTTAACTTACGACAGATGTTTGTTATTGTAAAGCTGTCTTTTATTTGGTTATCCTAGTAAATTAAATAACAAAACAGATTGCACATAAAACATCTGCTGTATTTGAACAATTACTGTTTTTTCTCAGAATGTAATGTAAACTGTAGTTTGTTTTGCTTAAATATTTTGCATAAATTTAAGGGATGAGTAGGTTGTATTTGATCTCTAGCCTGAGAATAGTTTTGGTACTATTTCAGAAGTAACATGAATTGCACGTAGAAGTAAACTTACTTCTTTGTAAGATACTTTGGGATTGATTATTGAACAAATACTGTATCAGAGCTAGATATCATCATTGTACTGTGGTACCCTTGCAGTTGTTGAGATATTTTATCTTTTTCGAAACAGCTTGCTATGGAATTGTGCAAGTACCCACTGGACCTTGGTTTTGCAGGAAGTGTGAGTCTCAGGAAAGAGCAGCCAGAGTGGTAAGTGCTTTGCTTATTAAATATGTTAGTTTCAGTGTTTGTATGGATAACACTTACCCAAGCACCATAGTAGTAATACAAAATGGCTGAGCCTTGTTCATTGAACTTTATAATATAGCTTTTTAGTTAATTGGATGCCAAATGGAAATACAGTTCTCTTAAAGATATGTTGGCTTCATCCCTGGCATGTTTTTGGTTTTTATAATTGCATTTTCCTGGTTTCTCTTTGTTATTATGTAAAAGACCCCCACAAGTAGAGGGAACCAGTTGCTATCAGTTTTGCTAAATGAACACATTGGAACAAATAGTATTATCTTTAATCTTTGTATAGGAATATTTGGGATTGTAAGAACAAGTTAACAAAAAATGTCAGCTAAGGAAGTGAGAGAGCATTTAGTTGCTAGGTCTCCTTTAACTTTGGCATTAAAACTTTGCTGGTGTTGATCCTTTAACATATGAAACTGATTTAAAGAGTATTTTATCTCCTCTTCCTTTCCAAATTTACAAGGTAAAACTGAACTGTGCAGATAATCTTCCTGTTAACAGAACAAAAATGCTTCTTACTTAAGCATACTGCTCAGTCACATGCAACTCTTTACAAATATTTTCTGAAGAAAACTTCTCTGTAATTGAAGTCACACTGCATGTGTCTAGGTGATTGTTTTCAGTGGAAATGTCACACTTGGCACTCATTGTCACATTTTATTGATAATCTCAGCAGAGGCCATGGGTTGAAGTATCAGGGAGACTGAATCTTCTTTCCACTTACTGGAATCGTTCAGGTCAAAAAACAAAAGGATATGTGATAGGGTAGTTTTGGGGTGTCTACATCTTTACTGGTTTTCTTGTATCATTAAATTGGGATGTCAAAGATGCAGCCCAAAGGGCTCTTGGAATGGCTGGGAATTTAGGGGTGGGTGAGTGAAGTTGGGAATCTGATGACATTTGAGGTATGGAGCTCGACTGGAGACAAGTTTTGACTGCGTGGGCCAGGATAGAATAGTGTACTAGTGATGGCTGTGATTAATCTCCACTGCTCACTGAACTGATAGTGCTACCTGCCCTACTGCTGGAGGTGGGTCCAGATCTGCACCAGGGCACCAAATGAGTTTGACAACCCTGTTTTAGATAAGTTGATAGTCTCCGAGACCAAATTTCTCATCTGTCATCACATGGACACAATGTTCAGTTAAAGTATTTACTACTATCCTGTTTCTGTGCAGAAGCCAAATACCATAGAGTATGGTACTATGAATTCTCAGGGGAGTGAATTTGGCAGAGGACTGTAGGAACCTTGTCTCCTCCCTGCTTTCCTTTCTGCTTCTTACTAACTTGCTTGTAATACATTTCAGAGTTCTTTAGTAGGTTGTCTTTGCTTTTCCTTTCTAAAGCAGTTACCTGTCAGTCAGGTGGCAAGAGAAACAGCAGAATGAAAGTGTTATCTTATTTTCATATTGGTGCCATGTTTGGAGCATGACTATTGCTGTTACCAGCTATGCAGTTTTTCTTTGCTGTTCTTGGTAGTGAAGGATGTGGCAAATAGCAAAAAATCCATTTCTTCCTGTGTCTTTCCCTTGAACAGAGGGCATTTGGCCTAGCAAAAGCATCAGCACTATAAAACTTCCAAAAATCTCATGCTGATTGTGATACACCTGCAGATTTCAGTGTTGTGTGCAATAGCACACATGAAAACCTACATGGAAAAAAAAGAAGTGGAAAGAGTGATGTTTTTGAGTGTGAGGGGGAATGTATCAGTAGGATTTGGAGTTTTATTCCCTAGGCCAGCAAAGACAAGGATGTTACAGGGTACTAAGCTCTGCGAGAGAGTGGTGCGCCCAAGTTTCAGTGATTCCATCTGACTGACTGAAAGAGGAGACTGTCCTATATTTCTTGACTAGAGGCTAACTGACTTATAGGCCCATTTTGGAAACTGGAACTGCATTATAACTTGGTCTTTAAACACAGTACCAGGTGCAGATGCTTGAGTCTATGCACACGTAAGGGTCAAGTTTAGTTCCTCTGGCTGCATGTTTATCCAGAAATAAAATATGAGTTAAACTGGTTACATTATATTGAGGAAACCTACAATTATTTTTTCCTTGCTGCTTTTCTTTTGAAAAGGACAGATACGTTTAATAGTAGTAAAGTCTAGGCATATGTTTTCCCATTGATGCATGGTTGATTTACATAGTTAACTGCCATAATACTAATGAGGCAAGTAAAATTTGATTTGATGTGAGACTGGATTTCATTGTTGTGTACTAAAGGTTTTTTTCTTGCTATAGCACTTGTGAGAAATTAGGTAATTGCTTGGTGTGTGGAGGTAAATATTTCTGGCACTTTGTTCATAATTTTAATATAAATATATTTTTAAAGCAAATGAACATAGTTCTTATCTCTTACTCTCTTTGCATTAGCTGCGTATTCTTGAAACGGGTACCATGTCCTTGTACATGCAGCATTGCACCCTAGTCTTGACTAGGCATCTGGGTATGGATGCAGCTAGTTTAATACACTTGCTCAACATTATCTGAAGTATGAGAAATCTTGCTTAAGCGCTCCTTATTACCAATCATTAAAACGTATCAGATAGCTTGAGGAAGAAGCAAGAAAGTGGGCGAAGTTGGTATTATCTGCTTTAGTGTCTTAAGGAGTTTAACTTATACTACTATTCGTTAGTTCAGAAATGGTGTTTTCTCTTATTACTGTTACATGTCAGCCTTTTTACTGGATACTAGTGCAAGAATAGATTTTATTACTTTATTTTCATTACATGTATTAAAGATGAAACTAATGCAACAATACATTTTTGGTATTTAAAACCTTTTAGAACTTGGCCAGGGCTCTAGCCTTTGTTTCCTCTCTTTTCCATAATTGGCTTCCTTTCTTTGTTTTTTTTAATTTCTTATAGAAATTCAAATAATTCATTTTTTTAGCGTGAAAATTTTCAGTGCAATAACCTTTCAGTTATTGTAATATGTAAGTTTCCAAACACTTCAGTAATTTTTTTAAGTTTTGAAGAGACAATTTATATTAAAAATTGGACACTGGTATCTTAGAACTTACCTACTGTTGTTATAGGATCATAGGAAAGTAGAGCTGGAAGGGACCTCACAAGGTCATCTATTCCAGCCTGCTGCTTATGGCAGGAGCATTTATGACTAAACTATTGCAGCTAAATGTCTGTCCAGTCTGTTCTTGAAAACTTCCAAGGATGAAAATTCCACAGTTTCTCTAGGTAGTCTGTTCCAGTGCTTGACTACCTTCATACTCACAAAGTTCCTCCTGATATCCAACCTAAATTTCCCCTGCTGAAGCTTGAGGCCACTGTCCCCTATGGCCACAGAGGCAGGACCTATAATACTTACAGTATTGTTAGCATGGGCGACTGGTGCCACCTGAGTCGGGGGGGACACGTGCACCCCCCAGTGACCAGTAAGCAATTGGGGGGGGTTCCCCCACGACCAGTCTCACCAACTGGGGAGAGTCCCTCTGCGACCAATTGTGCTGATCAGGAAGTGGCTGCGGCACTCCCAGAAGCTCCGCTCCCCAGTTGGTACTCGCAGGGTGGGGCACCAGCACTCCTGCCTGCCCCTGCCTGTTGCCTAAGCAGGGAGCGCGACCTGTCAGGGGGTGCACCAGCATTCTCAGGTGTATGTGCATCCCTGTGCACCCCCTACGCATCTCCACTGATTGTTAGTAATACTAAGCTACTATAACAAATTATACAGAAGTAACTTTTCTTTTTAGAGAAAATTGACTGAAATTGTTCTCTTGAAGTGGAAAAAGCTTTCAAGCAACAATAAAAGCCATCTTTTTAACAAATGAGAGAGAAAATATATAACTGTGAAACCACAAGTTTCCAAAGGGTTTCAGCATTTATATCTGAAACTGCTAACTTAAAAAATAATTATCTTGAATTGATGCTGTCCTCCTTAAACTTTAGGGCTACATAGATTAATGAAAGCTTTATGTATATGCAGCTAGTTACCAGTGGAAGGATGTGTTTATAAAACTATATCTAGGCTTGGTGTCTGAAATATCTGCTTTGCCTTTTAAAGTCCTTTGGATTGAGCATTGCCAAGTTCCTTGCCCACCAGGTGTCCACTTTTCCGGCAAAATACCCTGCAGAAAACATTTGAGTGGCAGCTGTTCTCTTTGCATAACCCAAGTAGCAGAAAGGGGATAAAGCAGAGTAAAGAACCTGTTTCTAACTAGTAGTTATGGCTCCTTAACCTTCTTGCCATTTGACTGAAAAGGATAGAAACTATCCAGAAGGCAGATCACTTTGAGTGGTGTAGAGGTGTACCCTATCACAGTGCCAAACAGTAGTATACTAAGACACATTGCACATGCTCCACACACACTGTCTCCTGATCTGGAAGTAGCATACCCATTATGTATGCAGTGCTTCATGGACACTGGTAACCTCTCTAGTGCTGAATTAAAGTAGTTATGCTACTTCTGGTTTGGAAAGAAACAATTGTCGCCCTTATTGAATGGCATAGATATACACTTAGGGTCAGACTGATTGATTGTGCATGAAAGGCATTAGGCCAGTGTTGGCTAGCATTGCCAAGAATGAAAGATACTTGTATGAACAGGGACCTACAAAGTTCACACTTTTTGCCAAAACTGAATTGGGTCGGTTCTGCTTGAAAAAGTCTTGTCCCTGCAAAAAAGCTGGAAAATAGGTGGGGAGGGAGGAAGGATGAAAATGGAGCTGCAAACAGAGGTGGGAAGCCCAGGTGTCCTAAAGCATAGGGAGAGGGGAGAGATTTTTTGCAGTAGACTGTCCTGCCCTCCCTGGAGATGGACGAATGTCTATCCGTCCATCTTTAGGAAGGGGAAGGAGGGCTTCCCCCCCCCCCCCCCAACATAG
>NW_017729004.1:43088098-43097579 GCF_001723915.1 Gavialis gangeticus | reverse complement strand
CCCCCCCCCCCCCCATACATAGGTGTAGGGAGAAAATATTCGGGGTGGGGGCTGAGCATGTGTGCATGCATGCATGCACATTCCCCCAGCAGGTAAGTCTGTTGTGGGGAAGGGGCATGGGGGAGGGGCAGATTGAGGCCCCCATGGTGAGGGAGGGAGTGGGGCAGAAGCCTTTGGTTATAAGATGGATAGGATTCACACCTGTAGGAGCTTAATAAACATAAACCAACATTTTTGCATTGGACATGGAAACTTTGAAAGCTCACCTAGTTATGGAGCACAAGTGGAATATGTTACTTGAGAGGCTTACCTTTAAGTAAACTTACTGGATAGGATGTTTCAAATAATCTTAAAGCAGGGGTGAGCAAAATCTGGCCTGTAGGCCAGAGGCCGAGTCTCCATGGAGACCCCAGCAGCAGCTGCACTGTGATAGCCCAAGGCTGGGGTTACTATGGAGAGTGGCCCCAACTACACTGGCAGGGTACACAGCAGGGCAGTGGGCTTCTCTGGAGCTGGTGGGATCTTGCAGCAGGGGCAGCTTGTTCTGGGGCTAGGGCAGAGCCATGATCTGCAGCTTGCTCCAGGCAGGCTGCATGTCACGGCTTTGTCCCAGCTCCTTGCAGCAGTGCCACCCTGGTCTGGAGCAGGGGCAGAGCCGTTATCTGCAGCCTGCACATCTCAGCTTGGAGCGTGCAGGCTGCAGATTGCGGCTCTGCCCTGGCCCTGACCAAGTTGCCCCTAATGTGTGCCCTGCCATCGCGACTGGGGCCGGGCTGTATGGCAACCCCAGCTTTACACTACGGCTGGGATCTCCATGAAGACTGGCTCTAGCCATGTGAGCAGGGGCTGCTGGAAAGTGGAGCCTGGCTCCTGGCTGGATCTGCCATTTTGCCCACCCCTGCCTGAAAGTGTAGTCCCAAATTGAAAGTCCCAGCAATAATCCAGTTGCAAAGAGACAAAAGCCTCTGTCTGTTTGAATATCTAGAAAAAGCTGAAGAATCCATTTGCATACCCAAACTGCACAGTTGCTTCCTTTTTGTGTTTAAAAGAGAGAGAGAGAGGTGTTTTTCAAGCAGCTGATGCTCTTTAATTTTTTTGGTCAGTTCTCTTAATCTATGATTGCATATAGGAGGTAGATCTCATTCAGCATTTTCCCCTCAAATTTCAATAAAGTATTTATCATTCAGATTCCCGAAACATCTAGCATGACTTCCAAAGCCCAGTCTTACTTCCATGTAAGGAAGTTTAGCAATGTATTTCCCCAATGAACTTGCAACAATAACAATGTTGGTCTGATTCTGTGAATGAGACATGGGTGTTCTGTAGAACCTTTTTTCTCTAATTACCTTGTATACATACAGATTAAGGGATGTGACAAAATATCATCCTCCAATATCCTATGTTTTGGATACTTAGAGAAGAAAAAGAAAGGAGTACTCGCACACAGATAAGCCTGTTCTTGCCAGGGTCTATAAATATGTCATTACAAACAAATGAATGATGGATTTAATAGAATCTGCATTTTTGTTTGATCTTTGTCTGCTGTCAGCCAAAGATTCTTGGGAAAGAAAACCAGATACAGACATACTCCAAGTACAAAAAGCAGGTTGATTACCTGACAGATTGTAGTTTTCTTTTAAAAGTTAGTTGCCAGCTAAAGACATCTCAATCACTTTTAACCAGGAAAAGGGGAGTACAGATGGAATGGTTGTTCACAAGTTTGTCAGTGTCAAGAGGATTGTTTGAACTTGATGCTGAAAGTAGATTCATGAGAGTTGTCAGCATTTTTTTGCCCTAGTCAAGATTCCAGCAATCCCCTTGGTAGCTGTACTCTGTTTAAAAGTAATGTTACCCAGTGGTGATCCCAGGGAGGGTTTCCTTAGTGACTAAAGACCTTTCTGGCTCCCGATGATTTTTCACTGTTGTTCTTTAAGTCCTGGCATATCCTTTCTGACTCATGACTCATAGAGGACTGGAATCTTGTGGTGTCTCTAGCTCACTGCTTGCAGGCATCATAACTGGAGCACTATATGGTTATCTAACCCTTTGCACACCCGTCCTCATTTTAAAAGTTTGTATAGACAAACACTGCTATTTATGAGGCTGTTTGGCAAAAGTGGAATATGGTTATTGTGAGGATTTTTGGAAGTTACCTTAAAATTTGAGTGTTATAGCAGGAAGAGTTGGGAGTTATTCTGTGTGAGAGGCTGCCATATTTCCTGCAAGTGGTATAACCAATGAAGTGTAGGGTTAAGCAGATTAGATAGTAATCTTTTTCACTGGGGCCTACTTAAGAGGCAGCAATTTGAATTGAATAAATCCCATTCATCCTAATGAGCAAATAAGGAACAATATTTCGAGGATCTGTGGTTGCAGTATTTATCAGGAGGCAGGAGTTCAGGAATAAGGATGGAACACACCAGTATGAAAGGAGGGAAAAGGAGATTTAAAGGTGCAGATATCTGGGGTTTGGGAGGAAGGTTAAGGTGAAAGCACAGTAGAATAGTTTCAAAACTCAAGTGGTGTATAGAAAGAAGCATAGTAACAGTAGCAGTCTTGTGAACGCCTTCTAGTATTGCTGGGTCTCTTGGATGATCCAAAATAGGCAGAATGAATGGGTTTTCCAAAGCAGGCCCCTAATAGCATGTGTCTCAGGCTGGACTATAGTACTCCAGTTGAGCAGGGAGCAGAACACACCCCTTTCACAATCCCACACTGTGCTGCAAGGAGACGTAGACTGGCTCTGAGTAGTCTGGGTCAGTGCACAGGACAGCTCTGATTGGCTGCTGCCATCTGCTGCTAGGAAGACTGGGGGAGTCTGCAGAGCATGCTGAGGTGTGTGCATTAGGGGCCTTCTAGCTGTGTAATGTCACCACTGCACGCTGTCTGCTGTTCAGGGTAAAATCATTCCAATGTCTGTTAGGCATCTCTGGGTAAGTTTCTCTACCAAGACCACAAACTCAGGAAATTTCCCCCAAAATATTTGAATGTGCATATATAGCACTGTTGTTAGACCTGTTGTGCTACCTGCCTATGGACTCTTGGGCTCAGTCTTTTTAACCATTGGTGCTAAACCTTTTGGCCCTGCAGTCCAAATGAGTGGGGCAGGACTGGTCGATGGGCCAGATTGAGCCCTGGGGCATAGAACTAGCTCCTCTTTACCCTGAGTGCCAGGATTGGGTTCCTGGGTTCCAGCACTGCCCCATCCTGCTTCAGCATGTCAGGATGGGATCCTGGGGGTTGTTGCCACCCCTTTCCAGCCCAGCCTGCCTACAAAGCTGTCCTTTAACCTCTGTTCTGCTGGCTGCCCATGCTGGGATTGGTCCCTGGTGGCCTGGAACTCCTCCTCCTCCTTCCCCCAGCCTGCCAGGATTGGGTCTTGGGGGTCTGGAGCTACCACCTCCTAGCCCTCAGTGTGCTGGGGTTGGGCCGTGGGTCCTGGCGCCAGCCCCTTCAAGCCCCTGAATGCCAGGTTTGCGCCCTGGGATCTGGTGTACCTGGTCTGCCGCCTAGCCCTGTGTGATAGGGTCAGGTGATTGATCCAGCCCTCAGGGCGTGGGGTTCTGTTAACAGGGTGCCATCCCCAGGTGTGGCCATAAGTCTCTGGAGGCTCACAAAATTCCCTTTTTGCCCTGCTCACTCTGGAAACAGTCTTTCCTTCACTTGCCTGCTATGTCTTGATGCTGTCTATGGTTATAAAAGGAAGGCTGCCCTAGGGCTTCCCAGATCTGGTCTTGCTCTAAGGAACACCTGGTGGTTGTGGTCCTTTGCCTTAAGGGCTTCGTTGCATGGCTCCATACCTCCTCTCCACCATGCCCTATGCTTCACAGATTCTGAGTTACCTATTGGGTGGGACATTTGTCCCTTTGTTTCCAGGCCACTCCAGACCTTCCTTCCTTTGTTGGGGTTTTAGCCTTCCTGGCTTCTGCCTCTCTACTCTGGCTGGTCCTGCAGCCCAGGCCCACTGTTCTAAGCCTGTCTTCTGGGTCCCAGCCCCCACTTTGCCTTGAACTTGCCCTCAGCAGAGCCCAAGACAGTCATGTGCCCCATGGGCACTAATGGGATTTTTGAACCACCCCTCCAGTCCCAAACCTAAGCCACTAGTCTTAACACAAAAATGAAGGCCACTTGCCTGCTTAACAAGTGTCTATTTCTCTCTAGGTAGCTCTTTTTTGTTCCCAGTCCTGCAGAGCTGCTTTCTTTTCAGATTCGGGAGCTCTGCACTCTGTGACACTGGGGGCTGGCCTCCTTGACTGGCCAGATCCCAGGGCTTATCTAGCTCTGGCCTGAGCCCTCTTCTGGTCATGTGAGGCCCCAGAGCTGACCTGACTACAAAGCTGTCCTTTAACCCCTGTTCTGCTGGCTGCCTATGCTGTAAAGACTCCAGCCTTAAAGGGGCTGCACCACTCTCCAGTACCATAGAGTCATAGATTGTAAGGGTCTGGAAAGGGACCTTGGGGGATCATTGGGTTCAGCCCTCTGCACCAGGGAGGGAAGACAACTGGGGTCAGGTGACCCCAGCAAGATGACCATCCAGTCTCCTCTTGAAGATTTTCAGGGTAGATGACTGCACTGCTTCTGGAGGGAGCTTATTTCACAGTCTGGACATTCTAATTGTGAAGAAGTTTTTCCAAATGTTGAGTCTGAGATGATCTTCTAGGCATTTGTGGTCTTTACTCCTGATTTTTCTCAAAGGGTGCCCTGGTGAACAGTTACAGGTTCCCTGTGGGTTCATAAATTTAGCAGTAGGGGAGCAGTGCCATATCTCTCCTGCTGCCAAATTTCTGGACCTCTGGGGAGTCCCGTGGGCCAGATGACCTGGTGTCATGGGCTAGATCTGGCCTCCAGGCTGGGGCTTGAGCACCCCTCTGTTTACCTGTTGGCATTATTAAAACAAACTTATTTGTTGCTTGCTTCCTTGCACTCTGCAAACCACTGGTTTCTGATGAGTCGGTTTTGGAAATTTGACTTCTCATGTATGCATGCACTCACGAGAGTCTTCTCTGTATAACCAATGGATGGCATTGAAACCAGCAACCAAGCAGCCCCAGTTGCTACAAAGGAGTTATGTGTCCTCAGAGAGTTTATATGTTAGCAGAAGTAGCTGCATCTGGTCTGTAAATACTCTTTTCTTCTGTTAATAAGTGTGGGAAGTAGGTGGTAAGGCTAAAAGGAGTGGAATGTTGTGGCAGTAGGTTCTGCTGTGCAAAGGGTTACCCACAAAGATGAAACCGATTAAAAAAAAAAAAGACAGTAAAATAGAGTGGTATGCTGAACAAGGAATGGAGCTAAGATTTAAAGAGAAGAAGGAAAGGCAGGCTTAGAGAAAAATGTGTGGAGAAGAGGGCTGTAATATTGTTCTTGTTTAGATAGTTGAGAAATTTAAGAAATCCTAAATTTTACTAACCTTCCCAACCCAATATATGAGAGGAATTGAAAAGTTCTTCAGTAGATCAGAATATTATCTTTCTGATCAATGGTCTCTCTCTTGGCTTTTTAAATTCAGTCTTGAGAATCCAGTTTTGAGAGTGTTAAAACAGATTTTGGAAGTACCTTTGAATTATTGTGCATTTAGAATACCATTGTTTGGTAACTAATTGAGAAGTAAAGTACAGCAAAGTACAGTACACTCTGTTGTCTGGGGGATGCTGGTTAATCAAATGTGGAGGGGGGCCCTGTGCAGGCTGCTTTGCCCCGCACAGGCTGCTTTGCCTTTTGCCCTGGGCCAAAGAAATGAAGAAGAACTCAGCCTGTGGCGGCAGAACCAGAAGTGGGTCTTCTGGTTTCGCTTTTGCTGCATCTCTTGGGTGCTGGTTAGTGGAGCTTTCCGGTTGATTAAATGCCGGATAACACAGCTTTTGCTGTAATATAGCATCCACTTTTTTTGGGAGCATGTTTTACTATCTTAGATTAAGTTTAAGAAAGTAGTGGGATTACTCCCTCCCTAAAACAAACATATTTGGTGTTGAACAACTAATCCAGTCTCTTATTTACCCAAGTATTAAGAATTATAGAGCACTATGTTCTATGTTGCAATTTTTCTTCAGGACAAGGTGAGGAAAGGATAGGTGAGGTAGTATCAGGCTTTAAGAACCAAACCATTGTTACGTAACTTTTTGTTTAGCAATCCACATATTTAATATTTTGTTAATTGTACCCCTAAGTATTGTGTGCTGAAATCTTCATTAAAATAATAGCTTTTAAGCAAGGCATTATTTGACAATATGAATCAGTACTTAATAGTTAAAAAAAAGTACTTGGCATTTAAGAAGAGTTTTACAATGTAACAGTGTTTTTGCCCTGCAAAATATAAGTGGAATGGAAAATATACATGAAAGCTAAGGAATCTGTATTTATTACTTACGTCTCTTCACAAGGTTTCAGATATAAGAACAAATTAAGTTTCTATATGTATTTGTGAAGTGACCTTAGAAATGTAATATCTGTTGTTTTTTCTCCATAAACATATGTTAATAAAGGAAGTTTTTTGCATAGGTTTTTGGATTATTAGCATTACTAAATATCTGACCCTTCCATCAGATTCTACCTGTAACAAATGGTATAATGCAATATTTCTTTTTCTTTCATAAGGCATCAACAGTTTCCAGTTACTATCAATCAGTCTTTGATAGGAAAGAAGTCAGGTAAAAGTTGTATAGTTAATTGAATATTTTAATTTTTTGTTTGTAAAATGCTTTTCAGTCAACAAAGAACTACTCATTTTGAAATATGCCTGATTTCTAATGTAAGCTTAGTTGCTAGCAAGAAATTTTGATGAGCACACAACAAATTCCCTCAAAAAAACAAACAAAACCAAAAAAAAGACCAGTATTAAACCCTCTGATTTTATTTTTTTAATTTATTTATTTCAGCCAGGTATAACGATTAGTTAGTTTATAGTAGGGAAAACAAAGCATTTATGTGACATTTAAAAAATTGCAGAAGTCTCCTGAAGATTTTTTTTTTCTTGTTCTTAGAGTTAAACATGTAATTGCACATTGCTTCGGTGCTAAAATGCTTGCTTGCAAACTTTGATTCCAGTGAGTTGTTGTATAGGCTTGTATTATAGGGCTGGTCATGAGATGGACTCATTAAAGAAGTGAAAGTGTATAAATCCTTTTCTTTTTAATAGGGTATTATGTATAACATATGTCTTTTGAATTGGAGAGGTGATGCTTCATCCAACCCATTCTAAGTTCATCAAGCATTGTGAAGAGGCATTGTGCTCTTTATTCACTTGTATTCTCACTTTATAACTTCCCTTCCCCTAAACATCTATTGTCTTATCCCATACCCTTTGATCTTTTCAGTCCACCTTAGCTTTTCTTAGTAGTATCCCCTCCTCCATCCTTCCCTTCCCTTCCCTTCCCTTTTCCTTATCCATTAAATTACTTTATTCCATTCTGTTTAGTACCACTGTTCTGTGCAAGTCTACTCATAGCATGTGATGAAGTAGGCTGTCTCCTATGAAGGCAGTTGCTCCTCTGAACTAGTTAGTCATGTGACACACAACTAGGATGACATAGCACTCTGGGGTGCCTTGCAATCTCTTTCAAAGGTGGTCCAGGGTGCCATACGTTGTTAGCATCAGTAGGTGTGCAAACAGGATTCACAAGACAGACCCAGAGATTTCAAATGGGAATCCATAATATTAAAATCATTCTGATCTGCTCTGACTCTTCAGAGTCCTTTTTAACAGAAAAAATGCTCTTATTATCCTTCCTTAGCCAATAAATCAGTGGGCCTGTCTACACAGGCTTTTTTTTACATGTGCCTAAACTTAATGTGCGTTAGCCTAATATGCATTAAGGCGATTTAGGCATATGCATACATGTGCATACGCTAATGCGCATTAATGCAGGTGTGTGGACTGACTTGGGACTAAAGTTAGTCCCAAGTCAATGGGCAAACACCGGTGTTAATGCACATTAGCACATCTACATGTTGGCTAATGCAATTTAGCTATTTACACATACATTCAAATAGCCTTACATTGCCCTTTTTAAGGCATATTAAGGGTGTGCATATGTAGACCCATACCCATAATGTGCTTGAAATCGGGCTAATGGGCATTAAATGTGCATGTGTAGACACACCCATTGAAAACAGCTGTTTTTTTCCAAGCAGTGCCTTGAGTCTGAAAAGGCTGAGAACTGCTGAGTTACTCAGACTTGTAACCTTCTGCCTGATTTCAGACTACCTCTTTCATCCCATACTTATGTAAGAATCTCCCTCTTTCTGTCATGGGTTTTCCTATTCATCTCAATTTACTAGGCTTTTTCTAGAAATGGTGTTTTGATTTTTGTTCTACAAGCCAACAGTATATTTACTGAAACATACCAAAAATTCTTTCTGAATGGCTAACAACAGACTGATTTTGTACTACTTTAAACCATTTGGACAAGCCAAGAAATAGTCATTTGGGAACGTCACTAGCCAGGGGAGTTTTCAGAGCAGAAAAAGAGATTGCTGTCAATTTCTATATACTGGGAACTCTGTTCCAAGGAAAGCAATCTCTGAAATTTTGGGAACAGACATCATAGCTCATCTCTGATTACGTTTTTATATGGCCTTTCCCCTTGCTTAGAAAGCTAAGAAGAGCAAATTACACTGTGGTAGTTTGGAGTTAATCTTTCCTGGTAGACTTGATCATCTTTGTTAGGGCTGTCTGTTGCATACAAACTAGCCCATCTGTATTTCACAGCATGATTGTTAAACTTGACAACCTAAACAAATGAAATATTCATTCAAGATAGAGAAGGGCCTATCAGACTGTGTGGCACAATGGGACCAAAATACCCCTGCAAAGCTAATTTATTCTACTGTTATGAATACTTTTTATTCCTTTGTCCCTTCAATAAAATATGCATAACTGTACCTTAGCTGATAATTACTGATTTTTTTTTTTTTTTTTTTTTTAAAACCCATTTTCAAATTAAGTTAATGAACTCTATCTGAGAGTGCTGTATTTTCATTATGTTCTCTAAGCTCTCTCACTCAGAAATTTCTACACATATAAGGGAGTGGCAAGCTTGTAGCTGGCTTAAGAAACCCATTTTCGGGGCTCTCCAGGCTTCAGATGGATGATATCTTTATTTTCCAGCCTGTGCTTATGTTCTCTAGGTTTCCCAGCTCCCTGACTGCAAACTTGTCTCGAGTTGTGGCTCCATGTGCAATAATCTAATGAACTCTCCCTTTCAAAGAAAGTTGCAGAATAAAGAATCAGATCACATTTTAAGGTGCATCTCTGTAGCCATCAGAGCCAGCCAGTAGCTTAGCTTTTTTTTCTTTTTTTAAAAAAAATTGAGAATCTGGTGCACAGTTCAGCAACAGAGAGTTAATTTGCTTTGGAGTTGTGGAATAATTGGCATCACCATGCATGTCTTCAAGCAGACTTTCTATGCAGACTGTCTGTTACTTAACATAGTTGAGGTGGTACAAAAGGCTCTTTTCTGAATATGGTTGAAGTGTGTGTGTGTGT
>NW_017729004.1:43085711-43087997 GCF_001723915.1 Gavialis gangeticus | reverse complement strand
GTGTGTATAGTGTGTGTGTGACTTTTGGCAGCCTGTAACCATTAAACTTTCTGCAACATAACCTAGCTTTTTGGTCCTGCATTATCCTGTTGCACATCTTAGCCCTGAAGAGCATAATTGGGGCAGGTTTATCTAGATACTTAGTGGACAATCTGTTTATATCCTGACTTTCAAGATCAACTTACCTTTGCAAATTGGTAATGTGAACTGTGGTTCCATCCATAATTCAGTTTGTAACATGTCATGCATTTGAACTGATGGGTTTCATATCACCTGTTCATTATTTCTCTAGACATGTTTTTAGAAGCTAGTCACACAGGTAAGAAAGGGGTTCCAAGATTACTATCCTTGTGCAATCAAGAGCCATACTGCATTTTTCTCAATTATGCTACTTTGAGCTACACAATCTCTCTCTATAGTTAGTGTTGTTTCTGCAGAGACTTCTAGCCATTTTTTACTTGAATTTTTAGTAGATGCAGAAAATGGTATGTCTGAAGTATGGTGAAAATAAGTCTGAAACTTGTAGAAATATTCAGGAAAATCAGAGGTTTACTTCTCTCTTTCTTGCTCAATTGGTGTTCCTTGGAATAGCTTCACTGAATTTGTCATGCTGTGCCAGTTTATCAACTCAGGGTGTAGTCTGCCATCAGCACTGTATTCTGAGCTGCTTATATTTAATTTGCTACTGTAAAGCCTTTTTATCCTTAGGCAGTCACAACAGGTAGGAGCACAAGACCCTTCTTTTCCCTCCAATTAACAGTAAGGCTTTGCCTCAGTATGCCACCCTTGAAATCTTCCAGTCAATTCCTTTTGGAATGTCACTGAAGTAGCTGCCCTTCAAAGGACTCCGTTACACCCTGTGGTTCTCAACCTTTTTAGACTCAGGGCAGCCCTGGTTAGGTTTGAGGCACCCCTCGTTTTGTTCAAGGGACCCCTCAGAAAATGCCAGCTCTTATTTTTCACTCATTTTTGATTACTGAAAAATAGTAGAGCAGTTCATCTGTTGCAAAGAACTCAGAACAGACCCCAGCAGGTCAGAATGTTTTCAATGCTATAGATTCCTAGTTGAAACTTCTAGGTTTATCTTGTAAATCATGTTTGAATGCCCAACAGAGCTAACATTGCATGGTCCCTTGCAACAGCCTTGAAAGGATTTCAAGGCACCCTGGTTGAGAATCACTGATCCTAACCTGCTCTGAGCGTGTGCTTTTTCATTCTTCCCTGCTATTTTGTCAGTCTAGACTTTTTTGTTTGTTTTAATTTATTTGGATTATGCTGTGGTCTTTGGGGCGTATCTCGCCTATTTCTGATTCCAGAGGTCTGTGAGAGATGTTGGTTTTGTAGTGTAGGTCTTTCCTTTGGGCAGCGAGGGTTGTTCTTTCTTTTCTTTTCTTTTCTTTTCTTTTCTTTTGTGCTCACATCTGTGAACTTCAGTTACTTGTTTTGAGTGTGTGCGTGGGGTGCTTGTGTCCTGCCAGGAAGATGTGCTGCCACAACCACAGAGGAGCATTTTCTGTGAAATGGCACATATTGTATTCTCTGTGCACTGTGATGATATTTAGGCTGATACTGTCCCAAACACTGGTGTGACTTGGGGAATTCACCTCCACTTCACTCTGCAGATCCCCTTAAGTTTAGCATGAAACCATACCAAAAATGCTTTAGATAAAATCTTGAAAATATGAGCCTGAGTCAGTCTCAGTTCCAGAGAGACAGGAATTTCTACTGACACAAGTAGTATCAACATCAGCTTTTCACCTGTATTGTGTGAGAGAGCTTCACAAACTGATGAAATATCCTGCATAACTTTGCCAAGGATTTTGCCATACGCTGACACTTCAGTGTTTCAAGTCAAAGTTACTGGGATTGGATGAGGCAGTGGCAAGAGTCATTGAGAGAGAGCTAGCTACTTTCTTACTTTGATTTTGTGCGTTTCAGAACCCCATACATGTTTTGAGTTGGGAGGTTGCCAGTCCACACCTATTACTTTTCAAGGCAGTCTGAAAGCCTTCAATACTCTTTTCAGTTTTAACCTTTGGCGTGTGTCAAGAATGCTAGGGGTGTCAAACTCATCTGGATTAGCATCCCTGAGCTGGACTAGGACTGACCCCCTGCAAGGTGCCCACATTAGTCCTTGGGATCACTGTGCAAACAGCTTTTGGGGCTGGCATGGGCTGCTTGCTGCCTATGATGTGCAGGTCAGACCCAGTGCTGCATGTAGCATAGGGGAGGTCTGGGGTGCGGGCTGCACGTGGCACCCTTGACTGCCTGTAGTGTGTGCGGCAC
>NW_017729004.1:43067815-43080711 GCF_001723915.1 Gavialis gangeticus | reverse complement strand
ATGGGCTGCTTGCTGCCTATGATGTGCAGGTCAGACCCAGTGCTGCATGTAGCATAGGGGAGGTCTGGGGTGCGGGCTGCACGTGGCACCCTTGACTGCCTGTAGTGTGTGTGGCACTGGGTCCAGGCCATGTGTTACATGCAGCATGCAGGGCCAGGGCTGGTCCAGTGGCCCATGGGTCAGTTCATGTGGCTACATGGGCCAGATCTAGCCCATAGGTGTAAGTTTGGCATCCGTGCTCTACACAGTATTGCTTATACCCTCTGAAATTAGCTTTTTCCATGTACGGAGAATTGGCTTTGGTCTGAGTGTACTTTCTGACACCAAGTGCAGTGCAGTTAGCGTTTTCCTGGAGTGGTGATTTTTGACACCTGCAGCCTGCATTTGTGGCTTGCAGGCTTGTAAGTTCTGAAGAATTAGTTTTTATTAAAAAAAAAAATTTGGTTGCAAACAAACCTTTCAAAATTTCAGCTGAATAATTAATGTGGTGCCATCTATCTGAGTCTGCAGACAGTCTGAAAAAATGGCTCAGGGATATGTTGAACCAATTTTCCCTCAACAAATTCCCTCTAGGGTTAAAAGCCAAATGATGACCCATTCATGTAAGTATTAATTAACTGCTGATCATTTTAGCAGATGGAGTGGGGGGAGGGTAAGAGGGAAGCAGATGGGAATTAAAAGATGCTGCAGGGAAGCAAATGCTAAAAGAAAAAAGAAGACATGAGCTGGAGGAGAAACAAGGGGCAAAAACAGAAATGGTTTTAAAAGCCTTCCACTATCCCATTCTTTGCATGCTGTTGCATATATCAGTGGACTGAAGACATAATAAATAAACAACTTAAAAGTTTACTTACTACACAAAGAGCAAGTTCTGCTTTTTATATGTCCATGTCTCTCACTGCCACAAGTTTTTTATGGACTAGAAGGCATATGTAGTCCTTAATGTATTTTGCAGTCCACAATCCATTGCTAGAATGGAATTTGTTACTATTAAACACATTTGGCATGCTGCTTCACAGGCACTGTCAGGATTTTATGAACTCCATGTCCTCACTTACCAGTAATGTTACGATCAGGAAGATTAATACTATCTGGGGGCAAAAGGAGACTGAATTGATGCCAAGTAGATCGATCTCTTTGAAAAGTGATACTAGAAAAAGTTTTCAAGTGAAGATCTGATTCTCTTGATTAAAAAAATGGTAGGATTGGGAATATGTGAAGGCCGTACTTCTTTTGGCCTTTCTTTCAAAATATTTGAGTCTGCTTGGATTTTTCAGCAAAGAGAATTTGAAGTAGAATTAAGTTATTTTATTTCAGCTTAAATAAATAACATTATTGCAGTTTTATCAAAACTTATTAGAAAACTTTGCTTGCTCAGAACTCTTAGAATTCATTAGATTAAGGGAAATGTGTCCTGCCTTCCTTCTAATCAATTGTTTTCTGTCAGAAATGTCAATCTATCTTCTAACTGTATGATCTGTGTTAATATTCTTACAATCATTCCAGTTCTTTTTTTTTCCCCACTTTTTCCAGAGATGTGAGTTATGCCCTCATAAAGATGGTGCTTTAAAAAGAACAGATAATGGGGGTAAGTTTTTTTTTTTAAATTTTCTTTTAATCTTTTCCTTTTAATGAAAGTAAAACATGTTAAACTGAAATGTAAGGATCATAGTATTCTATAAATAAAAGCAAGTGTTACTGTAGTAGTTTACTTGGTCTGCAACATATGTAAGTAAATATTTAGTTTACAGTAAAGTATAATCTGTATTTGTCCAACTTAAGTTGAACTAATTTGACAATAGAATTAGTTCCTCATATGTTGTTAATTTTAAGTTAAATTTTGAGTAAAAGGAGAAATAGAATTTTTACACACAAACTTCTGAAAATGAGATTTTTTTTTTCTTTGGGAAGGAGAGCAAATTCAAATTACCATATTTACTCAAAACCAAGACACAGACTTTTTTTTCCCTGGAGCAGGGTTGGGGGGGAGGGGAAACCCCTTGTCTTGGATTTGATTACAAAGTATGGAGGGGGAGGTGGCAGCTCCAGCCCCAATCCAGGTTTGAGGTTGGAGCCACAGCTTTTGCCTGCCCTCTCCCCACCCTCCCTTACCTTTTTGCTTTGGCTCCAGGATAGCTTCTGTCCTGCTTCAGCCTCTTGCACAGAGCCCATGTTTTACTCTGACCCCAAGTCAGCCGGGTAACAACAACTGATGTGGTGGTGCAGTGGGGAAGGGGAGGACCAGGCAGCAGGGGCAGGGCAAGTGGTGGAAGGGGGCAAGGTGTGTGGGTGCAGGGATCAAGCTGCTTGTTGTTTTCTACTGCCTTCCTCATTGCCTCCCCCATGACCTGGCCCTCTGCCACTGGTTTCCATGCTGCAGCGGGGGGGGGGGGACAAATTTAAGATAAGATCTCAACTAATTAGGTTTTAGACAGTGAAAATTATAACAAATTTATAAATTTTCTATGTATAGAATCTACAGTAAAATCTCTACTATCTGGCATTTAACTAACAGGAAATTCTATTAACTGGAAATTCCAGCCAGCCGGCTGTGGAGGGGGAGCAGGGGAAAGCTTGCACACAGTGGTGGCTACTGCCACCGCTCCATGTGCGGCTGCCACCACCCCTCCTCCCCCACTCCTGCTTGTGGCTGCCCTTTCCCCCTCCTCTGCTCCATGTTATCTGAAAACCCCTAACGGGGATTTTCAGGTAATTGGAATTTTTACATAACTGGCAATCACCTTACCCCGGGGATGCCGGATGACAGAGATTTTATTGTAATTACTGTGGGATCTGAATTTAAGATGTCTTGGATTTGGGTAAATATGATGTACACAAATGTGAACATTCATAGGAAGCTGCTGCTTAGAATACATAACCTATTAGGTGTGGAAAACCAGGAACCATCAAAACTATAGGGCAACCTAAATTCACTAGCACATCTTCAAGGAATAACTTCTTTTAATCCATGTTTCACAAGCAAGTTCTATGACAAAGTTACATGCGGAAAAGATGAAATGGCAGTTTTCAACCCTTAATGCCTATCCTTTGCATCATTCAGTGCATCACCAATTTGGAGCTCTTCCTGAGTATTACAGAAAATTTTCATTGATAAATTTATGTCTTGGTGAAATTGTTACTATGAAATGAAGCATTCCAAGCATTTTTAAGAAATAACTTTTTCTCCACATACTTCTACTAAAGACTAAATTCTGCCTTCTCATCTATCCATTTATGAATGTAAAGGGCAGAGGTGCAGTGGGACTAGTATGATTCCAGTGTGAAAAGATGGTTTATGAAATTGTCTTGTTTTCATTCAGATAATCTCCATCCGTTGTGTACAAAGGAGGTCTGTTCTGTGATCGCTTCTGCACCTGTTTTTGTTTTGTTTTTGTTTCCTGTAGGATTTATTAAGGATGTGTCTATAAAAATAGTCAGTTCTTTCACTGCAGCATAGTGAAGACCTACCAGAGATGACTATCTCAGGTTCTAGTTGTGGTCTAACTGTGGCAGCATGCAGCTCAGCACAGGCTTATTTGGCTCAAGTAACTGGGTGATTTTTTTTTTTTTCTTTCATTGTATTGTAGGCATTCCTCGGGCATTTACCATAGGAACCGAGTACCTTACATACATTAATAAATTTAGCTGCAACGTAAGAAAGTACTATTATTCTTATTTTTTGTATACAGAACAAAAGCAGCACAACTGAGTGCTTTAACCACAATTTTTTTTCTTTCTTTTGATGAGTTTGGAGTTTGGGGAAATTGTTAGGATTAGAGTCTCATCCAGTCCTACTACATGTGGCAGCAGAGTCCCTTACCAAATTCCAAGGAGCACAGCCAGGGTTGTTGTTTCCCAGGAAGGCCTAATCTTTGAGTGGGGATGGGCAGGGAGTGTTGAAAAGGTATGGGAAATAGTTTCAGGCATCTTGTATGGTACAGTAAACTTCAGAAATTCCGTTTGAATCGAAGGTTAAACAAAGTCTTAAGTCTGTTTAAAAAATAAGACTTTATTCTCCCTTGCGTGAAATCTGAAACCCTGCTCTCAATGAATTCTCATCAGAATATCAGTACTTCTAGATTTATGTCCATACCCGTTGTCAAGATGATGTTTTTCCTAGTACATGCCATCATGTCTATAAGATGCATATTTTAAAGTAACGTGTTCTTTATAATGGTATAGAGATTTGCATACGTGGAAGTAAGTTACATTTATATTTACAAGCTTTGTATTAAACTGGACATTTTTAATTAAAATTCTAAAAACAGTCTTGAGCATTTTACCACTCAACAGTCCTCTTGTACTCAAGTTCTATAGCTTATCCATATTTCCAATATGGACCATCTAAAACCTGTTTCTCTGCAAGTACAATAGTAACACAAGGAGAAAAAAGTATCAGATGCTTTTATGTTTATGCTTATTGGTATTATGTTTTTTTTTGATCTGGATTTCCTGTACAGACCAACCACAGTGGATTCAGTAGTCTGTAGTACTGGTCACAACTTGTAGGCGAGCTGCCTGAATAACTGAACATATTCAAAAATAACCAAAATATTCTTCAAGAAAGATATTTCCCTGCAGAGGCCTTTAATTCACTACTGTGGTATTACCTGTTGGGGACTTATACCTCTTTCTCTGTGGATAAGGTAAATCACTGGACTAGGCTCACTTTATCTATGATTTAAGATTGTAGGAAAGTAGGGCTGGAAGGAACCTAATAGATTCATGTAGTCCCACCCTCTGCTCAAGGCAGGATCATCGCTGACTAAACCTGCCAAGGTAAGTGTCTGTCTAATCTGCTTTTGAAAGTTTCCATGGATGGAGATTCTACAACTTCTCTAGGTAGCCTGTTCCAATCTCAGGCTACCCTCACAGGTAGAAAGTTCCTCGTAACCTCCAGCCTAAATTTCCCCTGCTGCAGTTTGAAACTGTTGTTCCTAGTTCTATACCCTACAGCTATGGAGAAAAGCTCATCACCATCCTCTCTGTATTCACCTTTCAGGTGTTTGAAAACTGTTATCAAATTCCCCCTCAGTCTGCTCTTCTCCAGGCTAAATAATCCTAGTTCTGGTTCTTTCAGCCTTTCCTCATAAATCTTGCCGACCAGGTCACTGATTATCTTTGTTGCCTTTTACTGGACACTTTCCAAAGTCCCTCTTGAAGTGTGGAGCCCAAAATGGAACACAGTACTCCAAAGGTGAGGTCTCACCAGTGTTGAATAGAGCAGAAGAATCCCTTCTCTTCATTTGCAGGTGACATTCCTGTTAATACAACCCAGTATACTGTTGGCTTTTTTTTGCAACGAGAGTGTACTGTTTTCTTATATTCAGCTTGTGGTCCACTGTAATCCCCAGGTTCCTTTTTGGGGTACTGCAGCCTAGCCAGTCATTCCCCAGTCTGTATTTGTCCACATGGTTATTTTGTCCCAAGGTTGTGGACCATTTGTCCAGTCTGTCTAGTTCACTCTGGATCGTAGCCGTGCCCTCTGGAGTATCTGCATTTTCACCCAACTGTCACCTGCAAATTTGCTAAGTAGGCACTTGATCCCATTGCCCAAGTCATTGATGAAGATGTTGAACAAGACCCAGGACAGATCCCTGGGGAACACCACTTGATACCCCCTTTCAGCTAGACATTGAGGACTGTGCATTGAGTATTATGAATCAACCAGTTATGTATTTACTTTACAGTATTTTCATCTATTTCCTTAGCTTGTTAATGAGAATGTTGTAGGAGACCATGTCAAAAGCTTTGCTACAGTCGAGGTATACCATGTCCAGTGCTCTCCCCTCATCCCTGGAGCCTGTCACTTCATTATGGAAAGAAATCAGATAAGTCGGGCATGACTTACTCTGCGTGAATCCATGCTGACTGTGCCTGATCACCTTGTTCTCCTGTAGATGCTTCATAGTGTATTCCTTGAGGACTTAGTCCATGATCTTTCCAAGAATGAAGGTCAGGCTGACTGGTCTGTAATTCTCTGGATCCTTCTTCTTTCCTTTTTTAAAGATATGCACTATATTTGCCCTTTTTCAGTCATCTGGGACCTCACTCTACCTCCATGAATTCTCAGAAAGTATTGCCAATGACTCTGAAATTACCTCAGCAAATTCCTTCAGTACCCTTGAATGCATCCCCTCCAGACCTGCTGACTTGAAGGCATGTAGCTTCTCTAAGTAATCCCTAACCTGCTCTGCCATTACTGTAGGATGTTTGTCTCCTTCCTTATCTCTGTCATCTGGTAGCTGACCCTGTTTGTGAAAACTGAAGTTAAAAACAGCATTAAATACTTGAGTCTTCTCTGCATCATTCATGACTAGACTGCTTTCCTCATTTCATAAGGGACCTATGGAATTTCTGATCTTACTTTTGCTATTGACATACCTATAGGATCCCTTTATATTGCCTTTTATGGTCCTTGCCAGCTGCATCTCAAATTGTGACTTCCTAATTGTCTCCCTTCATGCCCATGTGATATTCTTATACTCTTCCCTAATATGAGAAGAGATGGGAAGTATGAGAAACTATAACCACGTTTCCATTTCTTATAGGATTCCTTTTTGAGTTTCAGCTCCTTGAAGAGATCGTTGTTTTGTGAGGTTGGTTTCCTGTTGCACTTCTCGTTCTTCCATCTCATTGGGTTAGCTTGCTCCTGCACCCTTAAGAGAGCCTTCTTAAAGTACAGCCAGCTCTCTTGGACTCCTTACCCCCTCAGACTTGTCTCCAAAGTGGTCCTATTCACCAGGTCCCTGAGTTTGTTAAAATTTTCATTTCTGAAGTCCCATGAACTCTTACCTTTTCCTGGTGACTGTCACCCAAGTTACCTTCTACCGTCACATTTTCAGCCAATTCCTCCCTGTTTGCAGTAAGTTGAGAAAAACTCCCTCCTCATTGGCCTCTGTATGATCAGAATTAAAAGTTATCCCCAGCATGCTCTAGAAACTTGTTGTATTGCTTGTATATTGCTGTGTTTCCCTCCCAGCAGGTGTTGTGGTAGTTAAAGTCTCCCATGAGAACCAAATCCTGTGATTTGGAAGCTTCCTTCACTTTTTTAAAGAAGGCCTTGTCCACCTTTTCCTCTTGGTTTGGAGGCCTATAGCAGATGCCCACTGACATCCCCCCTGCTGCTCTCCTTTCTGACCTTTAACTAGAGCTTTTCAACTGGTCTACCTTGCACTTTATACTGGAGCGATAAGGTAGATCCTTCCTAATAAACCATAAGAACGATTTCCTTTCTGTCCAATCCTTCAATTAAGACTTGGCCTCCTACTTAACAAAACTTTACAAACAAAAGAATGTTAAAATATTTCCCACTCTTTTCTGGTTTCTTTTCAGATTGACTGCCACAGTTTGAACTAATGTGTTAGTTTTCACTAAACTTTTGACCTACTTGTCTCTTAGGACCGCAGTTTGAAAGTCATCTGTTACCGGGCTGAACCATATTTTTGGCAGTTGCATCACTCATTATGTCATTACTTTGTGGGATGATAGTTCATGTGAATTCCTGGCAGTGGCCCTGAAAGCCATTAAAATGATTGGGAGAATTCTGTATCAGCGTTTAGATGAGCACATAATTATTTTTCTTAGAGCCTCTTCCAATAGTTCTCTTAATTCTTTCTATATTTCCACTTGCTTGCAGGTGATACAGGATGTAGAATTCTTTTTCATTTCCTTAGATTTTGATATTTTTCATTGTACTTCCAGTCTGAATCCATCCTTTCAAGAATGTTTTCAGTAAAGTCTTGAGTGCCAGTGGTGACAAAATTATGTTCTAGATTTTTGACCCAGAATATACTGCTGATCTAAAGCAGGGTATGGTCCACGGGTCAAATCCCACCTGCATAACCACTGGTTCTGGCCTGTGGAGCCAGAAGGGATCAGTCGGAGCAGGGGTGGGTGGGGGGAAGAAGCTTCAGCAATGCAGAAGCAGCTTCTAGTTGCTGGGCCCCAGCACAGCTTTTCTTCAGCTGGAAGGGTCCGCTTGTGTCCCAGCTGTGGAGTGGCAGGGCTGGGAGAAGTGGTGCTGTTGCCCTCGCAGCTCCCAGTTGCTTGGCCTAGTAACCTGGCAAACCCTTCTCACTGCTGCTGCATTGCCAAATCCACCTGGTCTGTGCTGGACTAGAGCTAGGTTGTTCTAGTTTGTGGCCTGAAAAATATTGTCAGCCTCTGACCTAAAGGCCTTCAAATGCCTGTCTGTCTGCAGCTATTACTGTAAAGGTAGACAATTATGTCAAGAACTGTCTATATCCTTTTCTCTGTTTTGCCATTACCCTTTTTTTCTTTACTTCTTTTCCTCTGTGTCCTTGTTCATTGTGATCTAGAGCCAGACACTCATTTAAGATTTCCCAGCGATGAAACCAAGTAACCAAGGCTTGAGAGAGGCTGAGTCTGAATAGAAGGTAATCTTAGTTTTCTCTGGTCCTGTATAATTTGATATTACTCATACCCAGTGTTTTTTTCAGGTTTTACCAACACAAGGAGTTCTTTAGTAATCCTTCTTTCTATTTTATTCCTTCAGACTTCTTGTTTCTATGTTAATTGCAGTGGTACTAGTCCATACTCAGTAGCAACTTCCTTCGTATGGATACTGCTTCCATTTGGTCTTCTTCCAGAAGAAGGTCCCAAATAGAATTATAGGGCTCAAGGGTACATCAAGGGGTATCTATTCCAACTCCATGCATGGATGTAGAATGCTCTTTCCTGTATTGCCTCAGACAAATGCTTATCTAGGCTCTTCAAAAACTTCCAATGAAGGAGATGTCACAAATTGTCTGGGCAGCTTGTTCCTGCTGTCCTACTGTTCTGGCAGTGGGGACTTTTTTTTTTTCTGCAGTTGAATCTAAGTTTGTTTTGCTGCAGTTTAAGTCCATTGTTTTTTATCCTGTTCTCTGCTGCAGGGAAGAACAGTTGTTCTGCCTCCTCTTTATGGCAGCCTTTCAAGTATTTAAACACCGCTGTTGTCCCTCCTTAATCTCCTTTTCTCCAGATTTAAACATACCTAATTCATTAACTCTTTCTCATAAAGCTAGTATTCCAAGCCTTTTATCATCTTTGTTCCTTGCCTCTGGCTCTACTCCAGTTTCTCCACATATTATTTAAATTGCCAAGCCCAGAACTGCCCATAGGACTATTTACCAGTGCTAAGTAAAGTGGTTCTGTCACCTCTCTACAGAAGTAGATACAGTATTCCTGCTAATGCAACATACGCTTGCATTTATGTACTGCTGCTTTAGCTAACTGACTGGCCACAGTACTCCACTGTCTCACTTCCATTTTTACGTGCATAGATTTTTAATTGTTTTGTTTTTTGACTTTTCTGGGCTGCCTGGGTGGTGCGTTTCAACACTGGGATTTTCTTTCAGCCAAGACTGTTTCAGGTTTTCTGTTGATGAATCCAGCTTACCAAAGCTTGACAGGCTGAGTGTGAAATAGATCAGCATGTCCTCCAGTCCTACAGCAAACACTGCCATTTCCACATACTACGTAAACTGGACATGACATAAAATGGGGGTACCCAATTCTGTTGGCCCTCTGGGTTGCATCTGGAACAAAGAGCTGGCCCTATAGGCTGCATCCAGAACGTGGAGCCAGCCCTGGAGGCTTGCAGAGCTTACCTGCAGGACTGGAATTCTGGAGGTGGGGGCAAAGTGACAGAGCTAATTGCCACGGTGCTGGGAAAATTTCTGGCCCCATGGGCTGGATTGACAGCTTTGCAGACCAGATGCAGCTTGTAGGCCACCCCTGACAATAAAGCATATCATATGCATTTATACAGGCAGGCATATTTTCGGTTTTCCTTTCTCATAAAGAAAATACCTACAAACTATGCTCGTCTGAATCAAGAAGCAGAATTCCTGCTTCTTGATTCCCTGTTCATCTTTTTCTGAGACAAGAGGATCCTATCCACACTCATAAGGAAGAAGGTGTTTATCAGGAAGTTGACAGTCATGATTTTCCTTCAGATATCTTTCCATACGCTACAAGTGATGGTCTTCTGCTGTCTTGCACCCTAATACACACATCCTTTAATAACAGACTCCATCTGGCAACTTGTATATTAAGTGTGTGTGTGTCTCTTGTCTCAGAAACAGATAAGGTTTCTCTTGCCCCTTCCTGGGCCTTTAGACTGTTTTCCTAAGGAAGTTGAGGCAGGGATGCCAGGAATATTACCAAATTCCCTAGGACCTTCCCTGGAATGGTAACTTTTGTCAGCTTCTTGAGCTCACCACAGAGTCTGGATCTATTGGAACATTATTTGAATATTAATAATGATTGTCTTAAGTTATTTCTCTTACCTATAAGTTAGCTAGCCCTCCAGTTACACCAGGTCTTATCCCACATTGACTGGGGAGCTGAATGGGTTTTAGATGCTTTCACAGTTCATGTTAGATTTATCTTTTCTTTGTCTTCTCTCCAACCATTCTTTTATCACTGCCACCTAACATACTTTCCTCAGAAGCCACATGTTAGGAAATTGCCCTACCTGTGCCTTGAAAGTTTCACCAATAGTTCTATATCAATTAACAATAATCAACTTGAAACTAAAACAACTTCTTGTTACCTTTCTGATGTGGTTTGTGTATCAGGGATGCTTTGTAATTAATCATAACTTAAGCAGTTCACTAGTTTGTCACTGATGAGATGCACACTCAAGTTGTTTCTTTAGACCAAGAGTCAAAAGATGGAGGCAGATCTATCAATCCCCCATTACACTTTGTTCCAGTTGCAACAAAAAAATGTTTGATTTCTAGATAAAGTGTATTTCAAAAACCTGCTTTACGGAAAGATGTAGACCTTGGAATAATGAGGCTTATTTTTATCTTTGAAGAATCATTGTTTAAAATTATTATCTTTTGATTTACCTCAGTCTCGTCTGACAAGAGACTGCACTAAAACCATTTCAGGTAACTGAAAATCTTGGTGAAAAGGTGTGGCAGGGGTATAAGGTTGATTGTGCTTATAATGGGGGTATATGTTTTAAAAAATATTTTTATGTTTCTGCTATTCTTTGCTATAGTGATAGTTTTTCTTAAGAAAATTTGAAAATTCATTTTTAATATGGTCTAGTACAGGGCAGTCCAGTTTCTAAGTGGCTGGGGGCCTCATGCTATGGGGGCCATGGACCCCTCCAGGCTACACGTTGTGTGTTTACGGGTGTCCTCCTGCACTATGCGCATAGATGCCCCCCATGCATATACAGGCTCTTCTTTCTTGCCCTCTCCCTTCTCTTCATCTTCCACCCAGCTCACCTTTGGCTGCCCAGCTGTGGGCTCCCCACCTGTACAGCACAACAGAGGTGCTCCAGGTCCTTAGCTCCCCCAGCACTATGGGCTGTGTTTGTGCTGCCCAATCTCTCTCTCTCTCATCCCTGGGGCTAGGTCAGGTAGTAGAAGCTGGAGGACAGGGGGGGACCCTGGCTGCTGCTGCTGCAGTTGGAATGATAAGGGCAATGGCAGCCAGGTGGGACAGCCCTGTTCTAGTACATTTGACCTTGCGGAGCCATAAGGAATTACAGAAGTCTTTTAAGAACATTGAAATTTAAATGATCTGAATCAGATTTCTAGAACTAAAGTGGCATAACAAGGAATAACGGCCACAAGTTGTTGGAGAGTAGGTTTAGATTAGACATCCGTAAGAACTACTTCACAGTTAGGGCGGCTAGGATCTGGAACCAACTTCCAAGGGAAGTGGTGCTGGCTCCTACCCTGGGGGTCTTTAAGAGGAGGCTTGATGCCTACCTAGCTGGGATCATTTGAGCCCAGTTTTTTCTCCTGCCATGGCAGGGGGTCGAACTTGAAGATCTATAAGGTCCCTTCCAACCCTACTTCTGTGAGTCTATGGTTCTATGATTTTTTTAAAATAGATTTCAAAGGAAATATAATTTTATGCTTGCTACTTGTATACAATATTTTCTAAAAGTTATCTGACCATAAAATATTTTTTATGCTTCAGATTTTTTCTGCATAAATAGCATTTTATCTTTAGTATGATTTTATAATTGATTCTGTTCTTTTGTCCCTAAGATTGTGAAAAGCTGGATATTTGCTTTCTACTTTTCTTTTTGGCGGTGAAGAAGCAACCCCCCCCCATTGGAGTCTTGAAGACCTTTTCTCATAGTGCTTTTTTCCTTCTTGGATATTTTGAAGGGGAATCCTCTTGCCTAAACAATACTCTGAGGCCGTATCACCATGTCAATGAGACATGAAAACTGGCAGTCAGAGTTATCATCAGTCACAGTAACAGATGCTAGAGGCTGACTTGTTGGAATGTTAATTTTTTTTTTCGTGTTGCTCCCTGAGGCTGGATGGACGTTATTCTGTTTTTGCTGCCCCGTGGTACTAATCCGACTCCTGTGCAATGCCCTCTTTTATCTTTATTGAAGTTATTGTTTTGGAATATAGTAGTCACCCTTGCTCTTCAGTCATAACAGTGCTATCAAGGGGTAAAGTACAGTAGAACCTGAATTCTTTATAGAGTTAGGTTCCTTAGCCCCCTTGTGAAGATGAGGGTTTATGAACTAGCCATACTGTATATAGCTCCAGCAAATAGCTGTCTGGCTCTGAAGAGGTACTTTAGCTGTTTGCTGCAGCTTTTTTTCCAAAGGGTCCTAGGCTGAATGGGTCTGCTACTGTGCTGTAGATGAACAGAGCTACTGAGTTCAACTTTTGAAGTTTGCTCTTCATTTATTAATATGCCACAAATTAAGTGTGTTGCAAACCATTCCAACGTGAAAAATTTGAATTCTACTATATTGACAGTGTAAGGGAGGACTATACCTCTGTTGCTTAGGATTGTAGGGGGACTGTTAGGAAAGCCAAGGTGGAGATGGAATTGGGACTAGCGACCTGGATCAAGGTTAACAAGAAATCCTTTTTTAAATACATAGGGGGTAAAAA
>NW_017729004.1:43067517-43067804 GCF_001723915.1 Gavialis gangeticus | reverse complement strand
TTTCATACTGGAGCTCTGACCAATCATATGGCTCTTTTATATAAAGCACAGCTCCTCATCCTTCTCTCCTGCCTGTCATTCCTGAACAGGTTATACCCATCCATGACAGCGCTCCAGTCATGCGAGCTCTCCACCCAGTCTCTATTATTCCAATCCTGTTACAGTTCCATGACTGTGCAAGGACTTCCAATTCTTCCTGCTCATTTCCCCAGCTGTGTACATTCATGTACAGGTACCTAAGGTAGCTAGTCGATTTTTTTTTTTTTTTTTTTTTTTTTTTTTTTTTT
>NW_017729004.1:43059998-43062517 GCF_001723915.1 Gavialis gangeticus | reverse complement strand
TTTTTTTTTCCCCCCTGATTTCTCAGGAAGAATGTGAACACCACCCTTGTTGCCCCCTCCTGCTCTTCCTCCAGGTCACGGACTTACCCCAGGGCTTTGGTCTCCATCCCCCAGCAGACCTAGTTTTAAAGCCCTCCTCACTAGGTTAGCAACCCTGTCTGCAAAGATGCATTTCCCTCTCTTTGTTGGGTGGCTCCCATCTCTTCCCAGCCATCCTTCTTGGAACATCATCCCATGATCAAAGAAGCCAAATCCCTGCTGATGACACTGCCTGTGCAGCTAGGCATTGATCTACAGGATGTACCTGCTCCTGCCCCAGCCTGTTCCCTTGACCAGAAATATTGAAGAGAACACCACCTGAGCCGCTGCCCCCTTCACCCTTGCACCTGGAGCCCTATAGTCACTTTTGATCTGCTCAGGGTCTCTCTCCCCTGGCATTATCATTGGTGCCCACATGGGTGAGCACCATGGGGTAGTAGTCAGAGGGCTGGATGAGTCTCAGTAATATCTCAGTCGCATCTTGGCTCTGGGCAAGCATCAGACTCCCTGAGACAACAGGTTAGGTCAGCAGATTGGATCCGTTCATTCCCTGCAAAAGGGAGTCTCCCACCATGGCCCCCATTGCTTATTCTTGGTGGTGGTCATCTTGATCCTTCCTACCTTGAGGAAGCCTGGCCTGTCCTCTTCCACCAATGGATCATGCTCCCCAACTCTGTTGCTAAAGCTCCATATCTATTCTCCAGACAAACTGCTGCAGGTGCAGATGAAGATTTCTGCTTGCTGCCAGAGGTCACAAGCTTCCAGTTTTGACCCTTCTGGGAGTCTCCGTCTTCTCCCTTCTCTAGCTCTGCCTCTGGCAGTTCTTCCCGGAGGTCTCCTCCAGCATTGAATAGATGAACTCCTCATGGTGGAGGGTGCTTCAGAGCCTCACTGCCTCCTTCTGTAGCTGTCTTGCCCTGGGAACCATGCACTGGCTGCCCATCTCCTGCTTGCCTGGCAGTGGGAGGCACAACTTGCTACCCTGACTGCTGGCAGGCGGGTAGGGAGTGCGCAGTTGGCATGGGGCTCCCAGGGCAAAGGCAGCAGAATGGAGATCCCCTGAGCCCATAGTGATCAGCCCACATCCACCCCACATGCAAATCGGGGGAGGGTGGGGCAGATATCCCTCTCGTGTCTCCCTTGCAGGGGGGAAGGTATGCAGTGGTGGGGAGCTGTCTCCTCCCCCCCACCCCCCCGTGGATGAGCTGCCCCTGGCTCCATCCTGCTTCCCATCCTGGCCCTGGGTCCCATGCGCTGCCCTAGTTGGGCAGAGCCTCTAGCTGCAGCCTCTCCCCCTGCCCCACTCCCTCCCTCACCATGGGGACCTCGATTTGCCCCGACCCCCTTCTCCTCCATAGACTTACCTACAGGGAGCTGCTCTCTGTGCTGCTCTGCTGTTTTCCTGGCCCACATGCATGCATGCAGCTGTGCAAGTGCACATGGTGCCCCCGTCTCGCTCCCAGCAGCCCCAAGCAGGATCCCTTACAGGCTAGAATGGTGCTCACCTGCAAGGGGAAATCCGCCATTTCCCAAGGGAACCCAGGCATCTGGGGACCCTAGCCCTGCAGGCAAGAGGAAACCCAGGTGTCTGGGGGCCTCAGAAGGCTTAATTAATTATATTTATTGGAGATTATTGGCTAGAACAGCCAAAAAAACCTGATAGCCAATAATGTAAATTTCCCATTTATTGGTGCCGATCTGATATGCAGCTGATATACATCGGTGCACCTCTAGTGATTACGAACAGTCACCATGGATTCACCAAGGGCAATTCATGCCTGACCAACCTGATTGCTTTCTATGATGAGGTGGCTGGCTCTGTGGATGAGGGGAAAGCAGTGGACACGAGATATACCTTGACTTTAGCAAGGCTTTTGTTACCATCTCCCACAATTTTCTCACAAGCAAGCTAAGGAAGTAGCTGTAAAGTGAACCAACTGTAAGACTGATAGAAAACTGGCTGAATTGTCAGGCTCAAAGAGTAGTAATCAATAGCTTGCTGTATAGTCGGCAGCCAGTATCGAGTGGAGTGTCCCAGGGGTTGATTTTGTTCATGGTCTTCATCATCAGTCTGGATGATGGGATGGAGTGCACCCTCAGCAAGCTTGCAGATGACACGAAACTGGGAGGAATAATAGGTACGCTGGAAGGTTTCAGAGTGGCCAAGATAAATTAGAGGATTGGACCAAAAGAAATCTTATGAGGTTCAACAAGGACACGTGCAGAGCTCTGCACTTAGGATGGAACAGTCCCGTGCACTGATACAGGCTGGGGACTGACTGGGTGGGCAGCAGGTTGGAAGAAAAGGACCTGGTGTTTACAGTGGACAATACGTTTAATATGAGCCATTAGTGTGCTCTTGTTGCCAACATCCTTTTGATGAGAAGGACCATGCATATATTGAAAGCAAAATGGGTCATGTGACTTACTGACTGGAGATGAGAGCTGCTTGATTTTTTTTTTTTTTTTTTTTTTTTAAA
>NW_017729004.1:43057818-43059896 GCF_001723915.1 Gavialis gangeticus | reverse complement strand
ATTTTTTTTTTTTTTTTTTTCTTCTAATGACATTAGGTATTTAATCTCTGCTTTTTTATTTATTTAACTCTTGTATGTAGTTCGTATTTTAATAAAACTACCTTGAACTATTTGGTATTGTTAGAATGAGTACCTCTTTTTTTTTTCTTTTTTGCAACCGTAAAAGATTGGTGATGAGTGTGTTTTATTGTATTAAAATGCAAGTTGTTAGTTTTGAAATCTGATCCAAGCAGAATGCTGTGTAACAGCATTGTTTGTGTTGGCTTTTCCAGAGATTTCTTGCATTCAGCTGCTTGGTAGAAAGCCAAGTAACAATGCAATGTTTATATGTCGTCATTTTTCCCCCCCAAAATGATTAGAGTAGTTATTTCATTTCGGATGAGTGTCACATATTAGATCTTTTTGCATCAGCATCTTTCCCTGTCTGAGTGTCTTTAGTGCTGTTTTGCATTATCTGTTGTTCACCGTGTTTACTTGCATATGACATGCACACTTTTTCCCAAAACTGGGGTATGTGATTTAAAGGAAATGCAGGGAGCGGTGGGCCTGATCCCATAGGAGGTAAACGTACTGGCCCTACTTCTTGAGCTGAGTGGGATTTCAGCTGACTTGGCAGGGGTTGCTGGCTGCCCAGCTGGTTTGGGCTTCAGCAGGTTTGTGCAGTTGGGGATGGGCAGTTGGGCTTCAGCAGGATTGTGCCCTCAGCTGACACTGCTGGCAGAGCCAAATGGCCCAGCTCCTCTTCTAAAACCAGGTGGGCCCTCAGCTGACTTAGCAGGTACCCTGGATGCCCATCTCACTTGAGAAGTGCGTCCAGGCCATTTGGCTCAGCCAGCTGCATCAGTTAGATGGCCTAATCCTGCATGAACAAAGTTGTCTGGCCCCGAGTGGGGTGGGTGCCATGTCCTGCAGTCAGGGGTTTAACGGAGCAGCCACAGGTTTTTTTTTTTTTTTTCTCCTGCACTGAAGCTATCTGCGTCTTCAGTGTCAAAATAATGTACCTGCTGGTCAAGGAAAGGTCTTTTCTTTCTTCATTTTAGGTTCTAGAATTAAGATGTGTGTCTTATTTGGGGGTGTATGGTATACAATAAAATGTAGTGATAAATGAAAAGATGAACAGTAGAATGCTGTACACACTAGCAGTGTGCTATGCAGGAAGTGTCTGTATCTCACTGATTCCAATCACCTAAGTATTTTTTAGATTTGTATTATTTTTGCACATGAGAAAAAGAACTTTGCATCTCTCTGGTAACAAGTTCTGTTAAGATTTTTTTTCCACTCCAATGTAACCTAATAGTATCAGATTTTTATTTTTTATTGGTTCACTGATGATGCAGTGTTCAAGTGACTTTTGCTAAAAGTTGTTAGGCCTCTCTGCAAGGATGCACAAGGCCATATGAGCAGTGGCCTTCACACGTTTTTAACTATAGAAACACATTAAGAGTAATTTTTCTGTACAAAAAAATAAGAGCCTAACAGATCAGAATGTATTTAACACTATGGATTCCTATTTAAAATATCTGGTTTTATCTTGTGAATCATATTTGTACACCTAACAGTACTAATATTTTGTAGACCCCCCCAGGGCTCTTCTTAAAGGATCCCAGGGTGCCATAGCACACTCATTGAGAATCTCTGGCTTAACTAGGTAAACTTACTTGGGGTCAAGGAAACTTAAATATTCTAGAAATTGCCCCAAATTTCTCTGTGTAGTCTGTGTTATTTTTCTAGAGAAGGAAGGCTTAAGACATGGCAATAATTAGGGATTTTGTCTGCATAAGTGTTTCTTGACTGAAGCTCCAGTCTTCACAATTTGATTTAGAGTAGGCCTGAGAGAATCTGTATTGCCATGGTAAATATATTGGAAATGAGTTGCAAATTTTGTGTGGTTTTTTTTCATGTGTTTAAAAATATTTTAAGTTGTTTCTGTTGGGGGGGGGGGGAACAGGGCATTGTTTTGGCTCTGCTTTACATCATATTAGGAAATATCATAAAGATAGCTACCTCCATTAAGAGCACCTGCAGCTCATGCCGTTATTATTAATATGGAAACAATAACATATTTTTCTAAAAAGTGT
>NW_017729004.1:43047653-43052818 GCF_001723915.1 Gavialis gangeticus | reverse complement strand
CATTATTATTAATATGGAAACAATAACATATTTTTCTAAAAAGTGTGGTTTTTAAAAAACATTTTCTTTACTGAATACTTGAAATATAATCACTGTAGCAGATGTGTTTGTGTATGTGTAGTTTTTTCCTTGTTTTTTTTTTTAAATGTTAGCCAAATCTATAGGTTTGTATAAAATGTAAAGTTTCTTGTGGCTTGTTTTAATCCTTCATTAAAACTAAATTAGTATATCCAATAAATTGCAAAAAGGAGCAATATTCACTTTTAGGATTCCTTAGTAATTGTTTGTATTTAGAGAACACAAATAATGCTCAAAATGAAGTGGTTGGCTACATTTTTTTTTAAAGATTACAAAATATTTCTTTAAAATACCCAAAATGTGTGTATTATCTTTATAAATTCTGTATGATAATCTCAGCTGTATCAGAGTTACTTTTATTCTCAGTATTTTTGTGGTGTTCCTGCATGATTTTAAATAGCTGTGATGTGTGTTCCAGTGGTAGAATTTGTACTGGTATATTCCTGTGTAGTCTGTGCTCTGGAAACCCTGTAGTGGGAAAGGTTTTTTGTATTTTACTTGGAAGGAGACTTGTTCTTAATTTGTTAGGAGATTGCAGGTTATGAAATTGAGGGGGTTTTAAAATTCAGCTATGAAAAAATTGTATTTGAAAATTCTGGATTATGTCTGTAGTATTGAAAGCTTCTCTGGTTAAAGATTTTGAAAGCAATCACTTCAGTTGCCGAAGCTGCAGCTCTAAGTGAACTTTTTTTGTTTAAAGTATATGCATTTCATACTAAGTTCTTGTAGTATTTTAAAACAAATGCTTGATTAACTGAGCTGTAAATTAGTTATAATGTTCACTTGTAAAGCAATTTGTTTTGTACCTTTTGAAGGACAGTTGATAATATGAATAACTCCCTGTAAATGGGTAGTTTCACAGTACACACTGGATACAATCCAAACGCATCTTTTCTGAGTTCATTTTTATTAATTGAACAAATAATGAGTACAGTATCTTACTAGAGTTTGCTTCTGGCCCCCTGCAGGACCTCTCTGTTTCTTGCTTTTAGTTCTCAGTAGGGTTACAAGTACTTTTTTTATTCCCTGAGTTGGAACTATTAAAATCTACTTGTTCTTCCTTTTAGTGTGAGTCAGCAAACTAGCAGTACACTTCTAGTCAGCATTTTGGAATCTGAGATCTGTTAAAACCAGTGTGGATTGAATGAAGTAGAGTCAATTTAAATCACTGATTTAAATCAACAAGCCAAAAGCGCAATTTAAATAATTGATTTTTATCAACTTTCTCCTACTGTATGTATTTTCTTGTTTTTTAAAAAAGTTGTGTTTTCATTGGTTGATATAACAATTAAAACATGTTGATTTACAACCAAATGCAGTTTTTCCAGTAGATTTGGTACACGTGTTTCCTGTGCGCACAAACAAGGAGGAGGGGTGGTGTGTGTATATTATATTATACCAGCCAATTGCCCGTCAAGAATGACAGAGGAGGGAGCAGGCAGGGATGCTGGCCTCGCCCCTCCCGCTCTGTCCCATGTCCCTGCCATCATGGTGGCATGTTGCCATCTGTCCGAACGCTTCTTCACACTATGATTGGGTGTTTGTAAGCCAATCAGAGCATGAATAAAGTGTTATGGATGGACAGACAGACGAAGGTTTTTATATTAGAATTACATTACATAATATAACGTTACATTACATCATATTTGGATTGTTAAAAATCCTACATTTCAGTATGCTAGAAAATGGTAACATATATATTTCTTATTCACTAAATGATTTTTTTGTGTACATTTGTATTGAGCTGCATTAAGATGGCAACTTGAATTTAATTAAACTCATAAAACCAGCGCTTCAGATTTATTAAAAAACCTAAAATGGATACCAAAACTTTTTTTAAAATTAAAACAATGGTATATATATACAGCTAAATAATTTATTAAACACTAGTATCAACTGTTGTAGTATTAGAACTGTGGTTTTCCTCCCCAACCTGGCAGCTATGAGGTTGAACTGCTGGCTTCAATTGGGGAGCCAGCATTTATTTTTATTTCTGTGCCCTTTTTTCTGGTTTCTGCGAAAATTGCAAAACAATGATATGAGTATTGATGGGTGATTAGTAGATGCCCATGTCATAGCAGCATTTTCCTATTTGGTAGTTAGGCATCTACTCTGGTACTTTAAGAATATTGTCAGGAAAATATGGTGGAGTAAGTGCTTGATCCATCGGCATCATTACTGCCTGCAATTTAACTTCGTTGTTGAATATTTCTTGCTTTAATATTTCCTAAAGTTCTTCCTAAATTTCAGCAGCATCTGCAGTACAGCAGCGATCTTTCTGTAGTTTGTCTAAGGCTATTGAAATACCCTGCATACACTAAAACCTATCTTCTACATTTCTCTTAAGTTGACTGTTGTGGCTGTGATAATTCTATTGGTTTCGTCAAGATTTTCTTCACTGTTGGTCATCAGAATAGGCCAGTTCTTAATAAACAGCTCAAAGCAGTCAGCCACTGAGTTCTGTTGTACATCTTGGGGGACAATTAGCTAGGAGCCCCCAGTTTTTTTCAGTGAAGCTAAAGCAAACTGGTTGTTACAGAAGTATGTTGCAATTTCAATAGCATTGTCCTTTTTTTCCTGGAATATTTAAATCTTCGGCTAAAAGATGTATCGAATGAGCAATGCACCCATGTGTTTGCTTCATTTATCTTCTAATTTTTTTTCTCATTTTTGCTACATTTGCAGTATTGTCTGTGACAAAGTTATGCACGTGACACTTGAATTTTTGCTCACAGCAAAAGTTTGTTACAGTTTTTACTGCCACTACTTCTAAATATTTTTCAGTATGGGCATTTTCTGATGTATCAGTGTTTTCTGTGAAATAATCCCATCTTATGTTGTAACACCAGCTGGGATCCCACTGTAATCCCTTCCTTCACCCTCAGGCAGGAAGGCATGGGATCCACATTACTGGATCATTGTATATGTTATGCCATCCATCAGGACTCAGATGAATATTTTTTCCTTTAATGTTTTTTGCATGCTGTTCAATTTCCTTCTTATACACTGTATCCAGAAACCTTCTAGCAATATCTGTTCTATTGGGCGGAATGCATCCTGGTCATAATGAGTGAACTATGCCAGCAAAATATTTGTTCTGAGCAAGACAGGGAGAGTTTGTTGTATAAATGAACTAAGAAATATTTTCATTTATGCTGCCTTGAAGGGCTTTGCTGGTCCTGATTACGATATGAACTCATCCACAGTTTTACTTGATAATGAAGAAAGTCTTCTTCTAGATACTTACTGTCCAAGGGATGTTTAGTTGCAGTACTGCTGGTGATACCAATAGATGATTCTGAAGTTGCAAACATTGCAGATGATAAATGTTCATAATTTCTTATGTCTGAGTTAGATCCTGAAACAAAATGGTTAAAAAGTCATTCATGCTGAGCATTAGTGCATTATTTAAAAAAATGGATTGTAAATGAAAAATCCCTCTTACAGCAGATTTTTTAAATCAGTATTTAAATGATATAATTTTTTCCAAACCCAGTTGTATAGCAAAATATTAGTAAATCATAAAGGTTATCTTCTATTTAAATAATTTTTATCAGTATAAAACAGGTTGAAAATTTTTAAATTTTATTTTAAAATTTATAAATGTCCATTAAAACTTCATTCTGCACAGAATTTCTTTACCTAGGGCTTGTATATTTGCTTATACTGGCAATAAAATTCATTTCAGAAGCTTGTAAAATGTATAGTTAACAAATTCTTCCACAGCCTAGCATATCTGTTAATTTTGAGCATAAACATTTTGAAATTCATAAGTAATCTATCCAAAATAACTAACATTATTAATCATTATTATTTATTATTGTCATAAATTTATCATTTAATAGCACTGCAATATATAGTTGACAAGAATGGTTAAAAAAATAGCAAGTTTACTAATCAGCTGATTCATATGGCTCAGACATGTTCATATCACCATAAAGTTCATTGGCTTCTGAGAAGCATGTTTCATAAGGTTGCTTTATTCAGGCTGCCAGGTCTTGCATATCTTTGTTGCACTGTTTACATTTGGTAGGTGGTCCTCTTTTACCAATTGCACCGGAATTTATTGAAACTACTAGCTAATTGGTCATCAAGAATGACAGATTTCATGGAGTGTTTATGTGGCCTCCCCTCACCGCCCCCTCTCCATTCACCCTTCAGGGCTGGCCTTGTAAAAACTCCCTCCACTGCCACTGCCTCCTCTAGCCTCCAGAGCGGGACCTCCCTCCCCTTGCCTGCCTCCACCTTGCAGTGGGGCTTCCTCCCCTCCCTTCCCCTCTCCACTCCCCTTCCTCCCTCCCTGCTGCCTCCACCTCCCTGATGGCTGTTGTCGGGACCAGGCAGTGGGGGGGGGTGCCACCACTGTGACCCCCTCCCTTCCTCTCCCAGCTTCCCTCCCTCCCTTCTTTCCTTCCCTGCCACCTGGCCCCCAACAACAGTTGCAACCATGATCCCCCCCACCTTTTTCTTCCCCTGCCCTGCACCCGCCCAGGCTCATGCAGCCTCCTTGCCACCTCTCTTTCCCTGCCAGCTGTTGTTGGGGCTCCCTTCCTGCTCCCTTCCCCCCTCACTCCCCACTTCCCATCCCCAACAACAGCTGCTTCCATGCCCCCCCTCTTGCCTCTCCCTGTCCCACTTCCCTACCTGCCGTCTGCCTAGCCCTCCCTGCCTGCTGTTCTGGGAGGCGTTGAGGATGAGTGGGGGGGTGCTGCCACCATGATCCCTTCCTTCACCCTCAGTCAGGGAGGTGTGGGGAAGCCCTGCTGCTTGGGTGGCCTAGGGTGTGTTTGCCACCGCCACCACAAACTTCCCTAGCAGTGGCTCAAACTTGGGTCTGCGCGTCCCAGGCCTGCACAGGCAATTGCCACTCGCCTTCTCGGAGGCTCTTGCAGTTGGCTGAAAGCATTATGGATGGACAGACAGACAGACTAAGCCCTTTATTATATTAGAAGTAGCCAATTCCCTGTCAAGAATGATGGAGGGAGAGGAGGAGCGGGCAGGGATGGAGACCCGCCCCACCCCAATCTGGGCCTGCTTTCTCTTCCATCCTGCTGTTTGGCGTCCGGGCCCACTCCTCTTCTCCCTGC
>NW_017729004.1:43042119-43042653 GCF_001723915.1 Gavialis gangeticus | reverse complement strand
AGTAGCCAATTCCCTGTCAAGAATGATGGAGGGAGAGGAGGAGCGGGCAGGGATGGAGACCCGCCCCACCCCAATCTGGGCCTGCTTTCTCTTCCATCCTGCTGTTTGGCGTCCGGGCCCACTCCTCTTCTCCCTGCCTTGGGGGTCAGAAGGGGACCTGAGGAGCAGGCTCAGGGCTGACACAGGTGAGGGAAGGAGTGGGTCAAGGCCCAATGAGGGGAGTGGGCTTGCTTCTGCCCTCCTTTCCCTCCGCAGCTGCTGTGTTGAGCTGGGCTGGGTCTGCTGCCCCCCCCACGGTCGTGGTGGGTTGGCTTTTCCCTAGGATCTGGTTAGCTCCCCCTTGCATTTGGCCTGGGCCCAGTCCTCCCCTGGCCCTGATGCCATGGTGTGCCTGCCCCCCCCCATGTCGGGCCCACTGGCACAGGGGAGGGGGTGGGGGACGAGTCTGCCTGGGCTCGAGGTGGGGTGAGGTCCACTCCTTCCCTTCCTGAGCTACTGCTGTGGCTGCATTGGGCTGGGCCTGCTGCTTGGCCC
>NW_017729004.1:43041730-43042108 GCF_001723915.1 Gavialis gangeticus | reverse complement strand
CATCATCCACCACCCCATGCCGCTGCTCAGGCCCGCTCCCCTCTCCCCGCATTGGGTCTGGACCCATTCCCCTCCCACCGCCCCCACATTGGGCCCAGGCCCACTCCCCCCTGTGCTACCTGCAGGGAGCAGGGCTGGGGGGGTGAGGCCAGGTGTGCTGGCCTTGCCCCACCCCCCAAATCCATCTCCTGTGTCCCCACCATCATGGCGGTGGGCTGCCTTCTGTCAGAATGCTTCTTCATGTTCTGATTGCCTGTTTGTCAGCCAGTCAGAGTGCGATTACAGCGTTATAGACAGTCTTAGGATTTTAAAATATTACAATTCCCAAAAAAGGTCTGATTTGCAGCCTGAAGCCATGAGTTTTTTTTTTTTTTTTTT
>NW_017729004.1:43036230-43036730 GCF_001723915.1 Gavialis gangeticus | reverse complement strand
TCTCTGGTATTGAACTTGAGCCTGGTTTGTGTTCAACAGAATGTTGTTCCTTTTCCTACACTGAGCCCAGGGTCGGTCCTTTCCGCTACGCACATTGCTTCTTACTGGTTCCCTCTCCGTCCTCCACGCAAGGTATTAACAAGAAACCAAGACTCCTCTTTCCTGTGACATTACCTACCACATCCTCACCACTGCCTGCATCCCAGAACCTCCCCCCACAAAAAAACCCTCCCCCTAACAATCCAGGATTTCTCCTTTTGTAACCCCTGGCCTTATATATTGCAGTATTTTAGTTTTAGAGACATGGCTAGAGAAGTTAATGTTTCCATCTCTATACATATGCAGAGGGACCAAGAAAGGCCATTTAACTGAAGTATCCCAAACCATTCAGAAACAGGGGCTTGGTAGTTATTGAGCAGATGGTCGTTCTTCCATGAGCTGGAGAATAAGTCTCCATTATCATAAATATTCAGAATTTGAGAGCTGAGCTAATAAATAAA
>NW_017729004.1:43019341-43031230 GCF_001723915.1 Gavialis gangeticus | reverse complement strand
ATCATAAATATTCAGAATTTGAGAGCTGAGCTAATAAATAAAACAGGCATTTGATACCATCCAGGTGAGCTCAATGGATAATCCTGATCAAGAAGTACACATGATGGTGTATGCCGGAGTCAGAGGCCACATTCCAGCCTCTGTGATGGCTTTGTTAGTTCTTTGCATCCGGTAGCATAGACCCTGCATCCCTTGCAGGGTCAAGCCCCCTTAATACATTAAATATTGTGCCATATATGTAAAGCTTGACCTCATAAGTTAGATGTTTCCTTCTTATTTTTATATAGAAGAAAATCAGCCTTTAACTCTACAGTTTTTAATACAGACTAATTGACTCAACATATTTTATTTAAATTAGGTTACTAGGTTATACTAAATTTATATCATAGCTTATGGTGTATTAAATTCAAACTTCATTTTAGGTTGGCTTATTTTTAAAAAGGAAAAAATAATGATTTAAATACCCCCTTCTCCCCCAAATCCAATTTAAATTTAAAAAAAAAATTATTAAAAGAAAAAATATTTAAGTTATCGAGTTTTATCCATTCTGCTTAAAACAATGTTAATAAATACTGAATATTAATTTATACCCCTATTCAACATAAATTAAAACTTGGAATATTTAATTTATACATAGCAATAGCACATTGCAAATATAGCCATTGACAGCTCAATACCTACTTGGGAGGAGGTATCAAGTGAGGCTTCCCAGGGGTTTGTTCTGGGTCTGGTTTTGTTTAACATTTCCCTTAATGTTTTGAACAATGGGATTGAATGCATACTTAGTAAATGTGGGGATAGCACCAAGTTTGGTGGAGGTGGCAGACACCTCCTGGAGGGCAGGGCTAGAGTGATCCAGAGTGATCTGTGTAAGCAGGAAAAATGCTCCACAATAAATCAGGTTAAATTAAACAAGGCAAAGTGCAAAGTTCTGCACTTGAGGTGGAATCACCACATGCACAAATGGCAGACTGGGGAATGACTGGCTAGATTGCAGCCCTGCAGAGAAGTATCTGGGAGTTATAGTGGACTACAAGCTGAATGTGAGCCAGCAATATGCTTTTGTTGTAAAAAATGCCCTCTGCATACTGTATTGCATTAATAGGAGTGTCTCTTGCAAACCAAGGGAAGTGATTCTGCTGCTCTTGTTGGCACTGTTGAAGCCTCGTGGAGTTCTCTGTCCAGTCTTCGGGCCCCACATTTCAAGGGAAATGTGGTCAGATTGGAAAGAGTCCAGCAGAGTGACAAAAGTGATTAGGGGCTTGGGTAGTATGACTTACGGCAAAGGGTTGCAAGAACTAACCTTGTTTTAGTTTGGAGAAGAAAAGTGAGGGGAGATTTGATAAATCTTCAAATACCTACAGGGTGATTATAGAGGATAGCGGTAGTCTGTTGTCTAAAGCTGTGGGGCACAGAATTAGGAGCAATTGCCTTAGCTTTATAGCAGAGGAAATTTAGGTTGGAGATTAGGAAGAACTTTGAGGGTGGTCAAGCCATGGACCAGGCTACCTATAGAAATTGTGGGATCTCCATCCCTGGAAATTTTCAAATTGGGATAGTTTTGCCAGGAATAATTCTACCTTGAACAGGGGGCTCGACTAGATGGCTGTATGACAGGGGTGGGTAAAATGAGGCCCGCAGGCCAGATGCGGCCTCCCAAGCTATTGTATCCGGCCCGCGGGGTCCCTAAAGAATTTAGAAAATTAATATTTATCTGCCCTGGGCTGCCTGTCATGCAGCCCTCGATGGCTTGCTAAAACTCAGTCCTCCGCCCAAAATAGTTGCCCGCCCGTGCTGTATGAGGTCCCTTCCAGCCCTACTTTCCTGTGGTCCTACATTGCTTTTCACTGAGTTAATACTTTAGACAGCTGAAATCCAAGTTTCAGGAAAGACGTATTAACATTTGGAGAGATTTGTGTCCTGGTACTTATGTTTAGAAGCTTACATTCCTGACAAAAGAAACAAAGTTCTAAAAACAAATTTTTTTCTTGCTTTTATGTCTAACATTTTTAAAGCCTGTATTCATATGTAAATGAATAACTGAAAGATTCAAGGAGCATGCTTTTTTCTTAAAATTCTAAAGGTATGAAAACTTTATCAATTTGAAATTTTGATTTCTAATAGCAGTACATAAACTGACTTAGGTAGCAGTTTGCAATAGGGGAACATCATAGTTTAACATTCAATGCCAGTTGGAGTTGTCTAAAAGGAAATTGAAAGGAGAAAAAGAAATGTAAGCACCCAAATTACTGTATTTTCTCCTTAGCTCAGAAAGGTTTGAAAAGAAAGCAACATTCCTTTCTACTCACAAACCATGAAGTGTTTCTGAAAATAAAATTTTTGAATTACAGTTGGTGTGATGGTTTTGCTGGTAGTAGCCAAGTTGCCATATTTATTCTGGTATAAGATGACACCCCAATAATTAGATTCTGTATATGGAACATGTATACATTTGTTATTATTTTCCAGGCACATTGGAGGTTTGCCTTGAGTTTGCCCCCTCCCCCACTGATACAGCAGGGAAAATAATTTATCTCCAAAGGGAGATAAGGGAAAATAATTTAGGGGGGAGGTGAGTCAGGTAGCCTCCTTGCCCTCTGCTCCCCCTTAATTTTTAATTAAAGGGAGATGATTTTTTTTGCAATTCATAAGAGAAGGTAAAACCCATATTAAAAAAAAAAAAAAAGGTCTATGGGCCCTAAGATGAAGGGTAGTGGGGCAAATCCTGCATCACTGAAATCAACAGAAGTTTTTATTGGTTCTAGTAAGAACATGATTTGGCTTATGAAGGGATTTTGTAAAATCTTTAGCAGAAAAGAAACCCAGGTAACAATGGCAGTATTTTACTGAATGAGGACAATATAGTTATTTAAAAAAAACAACAACCAACAGAAGCATTCAGTAAATATTTCTGTTCTCTTCTGAAAAGGAAGCTGACTGAAGTATTCACAACTGTTAATGATAATGAAATGTATTTTCAAACAGAAACTAGGCAGGAAGTTAAACATCACCTAGTAAAGTTGAATGTTACCAAGTCTGTGGGACTGGAAAATTTGTAACCAATAATTTAAAAAAATAGCTTAAGATCTGCCACACTTGCTGTTGATAAATTTCAGTCTTGAAACACTGGGTAGTTTAGGAAAGAAGTTAATGTTTTTGCCAACATTTCAAGATGCTATATAGAATGATCCAGCTTTAGTAATGTTTGGGTGATGGTGTTGCCCTGATGGTCCTGGAGATAGATGAAAGGCAAGTATTCTTGTGGGTGATTATCTTTTACAGGACCAATAAAATAGTTGCTGTAGACATAGGCAAGCTTTTGGGTACCACAGTATACTTCCCCAGAATTCAGTCAGGAAGCCTCTTATTCTTTAAATTAACATTTAATGTTTCCTAAAAAATGTTTTACTCCTGAATCACTCAAAAATCGTGGCTGGCCACAGGAATTGTTGTAAAAGTTCTGTAGCATGTGTTGAGTTGGGTATTTAGATTTAAGAGCAGAATGACCATTAAGATAACCTAAAATAACATAAAGCACTGTATTTAATTGTAAGCAAAATTCTTCTTTGGATGGGCTCTCCACAGGTATAACAAGATCTAAGTTTGTCAACTGATCTTCACAGGGTGGAGGAAAAGAGCTGCATGCAGCTGTTGGACTACATTTAAACTTCTCTGGAATAACAACGTGGCTTGTGACTTATGGTTACACCTATTACGTTGCAGTCATTGTGGATAACGTTACTTTACTTTTTGTAGAGAATTCAAAACTCTGGTTGAAGATTCCTAGAGAACCAGAAAGCAGTGTGCGCTGGGTTTTTTCTGGTTATAAGTAGAATTGGTTGAAAAGCAAAAACTATCTTCTGTGATATGCTTCCTTTACTTTCATACCATCCTAAAATCAGCAATACTGACAAAATGAATAGACGCTACTATATAGTAAGTTATAGTGGGATGGTGCAATAGCATGATCTGATAAAAGTGAGACTCTTAAGAATGTATATAGGCCATACACTGTATAGCCTTAAGATAAAAAATATATATATTTTGCAAGTCTATCTTAATTGGCCTATTTTGGAGCAGCATTGGGTTTTTTAAGGAGAAACCCATACATAATCATAGTCTTGTGACAAAATAATACACTGAGTTGCCTCAAAATAATTTCTGTTATATGGTGTAGGGAGACATTGTAAAGAATTAGCTGTACCAAGTTCTTTTTGAATTGCATTATCTTTGCACTTGAAGACTTTTTACTGTTTATATTGTTACTTTTTATATTAATAAAATGTTCTTATTAATTTAATTGGACAGAAGATTCTATTTAATCTGGGATAAAATATGAGTGGTTTTTGGGGAAACTCTTTTTCAAGATGAGAAATTGGTGATGAACAGGGATCCGGGTTTTTTGTTTCCTGCGGAAAAATGGAAAAAAACACGGATTTCCCACTTTTAAGCGAGAAATGTGGATTTTCCACTTTTGCAAAGAGCGCTCTGCAGGCTGGCAGAGTTCCAGCCTGCAAGGGGATGTGGGGAGCAGAAGAAGGGTGGTCAGGGATGGGGTGCCATGTGCATGTACATGCTCACACATACACATGGCTGCCTGGCAGCCTGGAGAGCAGCTCCTGCAAGTAAGTCTGGTGGGGGGGGGAAGGAGGGATTGAGGCCCCCATAGGGAAGGAGTTGGGTAGGGCTAGGACAAGGGCTTCTGCGTAGCTGGGCGGTGAGTGGGACTTGGAGCCCAGGCCTAGAATGCACAGCTGTAGGACTCCAGTGGGGAGTTGGGCAGAGCTGTGGATGCCTTGTCAGGTAGGTGGGGGGTGGGGTGGAGTTGGCTCCCTGCTGCTTTACACACTCACGGGTGGGGAGCAGAGGGGGCACGTGCCCCCCTGATTTGTGCGCCAGGTGGGGGCGGGCTGCCTGTTGAGGGCTCAGCTACTGCCTTCTGTGGGTGGCAGCTGGGGCTTGGACAGGGCTTAGGCTGCAGGGGTCCAGGGGCTGTGGACCCGGGTCCCTGGCCTCAGCTCTGGCAGCTGGGGGCCCTGTCCAACAGGGCTGTGGGGGGGCTGTAGGGGGGAGTGAGGGGCCTGGACCTGTGTCCCAGGGAGGTCTGATTTTCCATGATAAAAAACCTAAAATCAAATACCAAATTTATAGGCACTTAAAATGTATCTTTAGTATAGTGATTGAGGCATTGGTAGGCTTCCAAATTGATTTAAAATTGTAAATATACCAATAAAACATTCTGTTCAATCGACACCTATATATATAGTCGTGTTTCATTTTAATTTTGGATTTGAGGGTTTTTAATCAGAGAATTTGTGTGTTCTTGGGCGGGGGTGTTGTATGCATTTAAATTGGTGAACTTGTGATTTTTGAACAGAGAAAACCAGGATCCCTTGTGATGAAAGTGTAGCAAATACAGTTGTTTTCTAGCTGGCACAAATTGTTGAATTGTCTTTTTTTTCTTTAAATATACAGTCAGACTTCCTTTGAAATGTTGTTATAGAACTAAAAAAAAGATGGTAAGTGACAAAATTGTCATCAGCGAACCCGAACTGATGTTTTGCAATGATGTTGTCAATATGGAAATAGGAGAAAGACAGAATTTATATATTTGACTTAAGAAGGAAGAGAAAAGACTGATCACACAGTAATTTACTCTTCTTGTGGTAGAAATGTTGTTTGAAGAGAGAAGTTTTCAGGAAAATGTCTTTTGAAAGAACCCACAATCTAGTGAAATAAAATGAACGTTGTGAGCTATAGATAACCTGAAAAATGTGTGAGAATGTGATTACATGGTTGATTATGCTTGCTTGACTTCTAGCTGTTTCATAGAGTATTCTTTTTTTTGCAAAATTTTTACAGTTTTGGGATTTTGTACAGTTTATTTTCAGTGTTGAACCTGTTGGTTTAAAAGAACCTAAGAAATAATCTGTTCTTCTACTTGGTGTGCTAATATTTATATGGATAAATAATTATCTTCAGTGTGGTGATAGTCGTGGTGGTTGTTTGGATACATTCTTCACAGCTTGAAAAGGTAGATGTTTGAGAATGTATTACACCCAGTCTTTACATTGCATCCTATCTTATGGTAAGAATCAAGTTAAAAACAGCATATATTTAATGTTCTGAATATTTAAAATAGTCTGTGGCAAAATGTGATGTAAAATCTTTTCTTTGCTATATTTTAAATATTTTGAGTTTTCAAAATGCTCTAAAATAAAATGCAATTATAACTTTTTGTAGGTTGGGCTCATGTGGTTTGTGCCCTGTACATTCCCGAGGTGCAGTTTGCAAATGTTTCTACAATGGAACCTATCGTGTTGCAGTCTGTTCCTCATGAGCGTTATAATAAGGTATAATTATGTGTGTTTATGACTTTCATTTCTGTATATATATATATATATATATATATATATTGTATATATTTCTGTATAAGCTAAACTTTGTCTTTAATTTTTAAGCTTGTTAAAATTAAAATTGTATATAGAACTTTACATTTCTAAAAAGAATAATTTAACTGGAATGTCATGCATCAAATTTATTTTACAATATGCTTAATTTGTAAAATAGAGGATTAATTTAGACTTTCTGATTGAATGTTTTCTTTTATATAATTTCTTTGAAGAGTTAATAAAGTTTATTTATTAAATTATTCTTTACATTTAGTATGTCTTGTTCAAATACTTTATATAACAGGAAGTATCTACTTGGATATCGCCTTTCTTTTAAAATATGCTGCTAACCACAATGTTATTTTAATTACTCCCCGTGAAAGAGGGGATTAAGAAATTTGTTTTTAATGTTTTTAGTTGAAATCTTACTGCTACTAGTACTGCTTCAGATGCTGATGTGGCTGTTTATAAACAAGTTTATTCTCTAATTGCTAAGAGTAGAAAAATGATGTTACTCCATTAGTGCTAAACTGAGCAACCCTTACAGATATGAGTAATACCTTTAACTTAATGCAATAAATACTCATATAAGTAATAATTAGTTTTATTGGACTCTGGATATTTTTTTAAATTTGTTTTTGCAGTGGTGTTTTGTTTGCTTTTGCTTCCATGCATATTATTTTACTCAGTGTTTCAGTTGTGATGCTCTCATTTTCTATTCTTTTTGAATTTCCTCCCTCTTTGTATATTGTCCAATTTATCTTTCACATGCAACTGATGAACCTTTTGTTTATTTCTAATTGGCATTATTGTATGCATTTCTCTTGGTCCTCTTTCATCTTCATTTGGGTTCTTTCATGTAGCTGTTTCAAGCCCTTGGGACAAAGTGAAGGATAGGGGTCCATAGAAAAGGTGATGGCTTTGCATCATCTATGGCAGCCCTACTCTTCAGAGCAGTGGTGCTCAACCTATAGCCTACAGCCACAGCAATAAATGCTGCCAAACTTCTGGACCTGTGGGGAATGCTGTGGACTGGATGACCTGGCATGGAACACCAGATTGTGCTCATGCAGGGGGTCAGGCCACGGCTGTATCCAGTGCTTGGGGCCAGGCCAGCCTACTGAATCGCAACTGTGACCAACCACTCATGCCAACTTTGCTCTGGATTAGGTCTGTGGACTAACCTCATGCCTCGGATCCAGCCCATGAACTGGCCTGATTCCACTCATCTGGTCGACAGGGCTGGGTGGGTTGAGAACTGCTGGTTTAGATTAATTCATTACTACTCACATTCTTTGCTTCCTTCTGCCCGTTGCGTTTTCCTTGCTTCATATCTTCTGTCCTTTATTTTAATTTTTCTTTCACAAACACTTCTACTTTTTCCCCATCCACATAATGTAAACATTTATTTTTTCTCTCTCACACTGTCCTGATCTTTGCTCCCTATATTTTTACCTTCTTATTTATCAAAGTTTCAGAACAGCCAAGGTGTTACACTCAGCTCTTCTCTTGCCTATTCAGGGAGCTCTGCTACTAGAAGAGTAACCACAGCAGCCTCTTACCTCTTTCTGCAATGGCAAGATTTGCTGTAGAACTTAATGCTGTAGAACTTAATGTTGATGCTAAGGCATACAGTAGTTGCTATAGAGGGTGAACAAATCTAGACCCCTCTTCTCACCAGCTGTGGGTCCAGAGTGCATCAGCCTTTCCCTGTTTTCTAAGCAGTTGGTATAGCTATTTTTTCTTTTCTTCACAGCCTCTCTCTGGCTGTTGAAAGCTTTGTATTTATTTAATGTTGTTTATTAAGCATCTAAAATTTTGTTTTAAAGTTGTGTGTGTATATTGCATCATTTCCATGATTGAAACTGTACATTATTTTGAGACTTTACCATTTAATTTATTTAATTTTCTCTATGTTTATCTATCAGTTTTTTATCTTTTTCTTGTTGTTTGACAAATAAATTTGCAAATTGCTTGCTCAGGATACTTTTCTTCCAGTTAAATGACATTCCTTTTTGCTAATGTTCCAGCTTGTGTGATTAGTCTGTACTACCTGAAAGCCTTTTACTCGCTAGTTATGAATGATTTGTAAATCCCAGATATGATTCTTGTGATTATATATTTCTGGTGGTTTTTGAGCATCATGAGCAAACTCAGGGGTCATATTAAGGATCTGTTTCTTAAGAAACCTGCATAAGATAAGCCTGATGTTTAATATATGATTGTTTTAAAAACAGGATATATTTTCTTAGCAATTTCTAAGTTTTTGTTGTTTTATTTTCGCTTTCAAAAGCTTTCAGTTTTGAAAGCATCCAGTCTGTGTTAGTTTCCTGAATTACTCTTTTATTTGTTAAGGTAGATGTCAGCTGTGGCCTTTGGGGAAACATATGCTAGTTTTTTCATTTGTTAGGGCTCAGGCTTCTTATTTGAGCCAACTCACAGGTTATGACATACACCTGAGATCTTTTTAATTATTATTTTTTAATTTGGCTTACTGCTATTGACAACTGCAACATTTTGTAAATACCGTTAACAATACTGGATTTATTTGTTAATGAATGGCAGCAGCACTGCTAACAATTAAAGTCCTGCTACTATCCAGACTATTAAACTGACTCTTTCAGTGATTTTTATAAACTAACCACTTTAAAGTACTTGTATTTAAATGTGGTAGACAGGCTCCAGAAGTTGAGTTTACTTCATAATATCTTTTTTGCAGTGTGTTCTTCACAAGAAAAATATATGGTAAGAAATGTGCCTCTTTCATACTTAGCAGTTATACACTTTTAAAAAGAATGCTATGACAAAATGAACGAACACAGTGCAAAACTGTTTGTATTAAGTCAGATTGTCAGCACATATTAATTTTCATCCAGCTTTGTATTTACCATTGTTATCATCCCTAACATTATTATAGAGAGAGAAGATTTTTCTATTTTAGCAGCACTTTGTAAGTGGTCACTCATTTTGTTAATGATGCACATCATTTTTTGGACTTGTTACTGCTGTTGCAGCACTGGAAGGAGGCTAGAGCGAATTCTGGGGTGGCTGTAGCCCACCACATAGCACCCCTCCCGGCGCCGCCGCTGTCCCCCCTCCCCCAGCCTGAAAGAGCCCAGCACCACCCCTAGCCCCAGCCTGTAGCAGCAGCACACCCTTGCCCCATGCACAGATCTGTGGGGCACACGCCTCCCATGCCTCCCCCGGGGGTGCGCACAGCAGTGGGAGCCGCCGCCCTCTCCCCATGCCCCCTAGATGAGCCACTCAGGGCTCCAGCCGCACCCCACCCTGCCCTGCCTTGCCCCAGCTGCACAGTGCCTGCCCCAGTCTCCCATGGGAGCCTTGATCTGTCCCCTACCATACCTCTTTCCCTCTCCTCCCCCCAAACAGACTTACCACCTAGACGCTGTTCTCCAGGCTGCTGGGCTGCATATTGGCAAGTGGATCAGTATCAGCCAATATGGCTCATTAATTATCTGCCATTGGTATCAACCCAAAAAATCTTTATTAGTGCACCCCTAGTTAAAATGTATAAACTTGAATTTTAATAATAAGTGAAACAAGTTTAGAGAAATTACTTAAGGATGCTCTCTTTATTTAAAAAATAAGTAGAGTGTTCGTATACTTTTAAAATATATTTTAGCACCAATAAAAGAAAAGTGTTTAACATTTATTAGGTAACCTCTAACTATTTCATTCTTTATTTTCTTTAGTGTATACTTAGTACAATTTCACTTGCAAAAAGCCTTTAAAACAATCATAGCAATGTTCTGAAAATTTTAGTTTCCTGTAAAGCCCCAAAAGTCTGTTTATTCAGCGGACTGTGAATAGAAAGGTAAGATAAAGGAATTGTAAAGATTTGTAGTTGTCATGATATATTGATATAAAAAAGGGTGCATGGCATGCAGCCTTTATAACAAGGAGAGCTGCTTTGGCAATTTGCCAGGGGCCTCAAGGTCATGCCTCATTTGCATATACATTTACATAGGATTTTCATTAAAGTTAAATGCATACAATTGTTTGTTTATAGGACACTTGAGATGCACACAGCAGTATATAAAACATGGTTTTGAGCACAAGGTAAAATAGATGGGAAGGGGAAGGCATATCAAATGGAAACTGGCATGGTTTCTAGGAAGGCTTTCCCTGAGCTAGAACATGAATCTTCAGATGGGTGCTGCTGAAAACCTTGGGTTTATTTCATCACCATTTAGGACTAGTTACACATTTGAATTCTGCACTGGTCTCTAAGGGTGGCTAGCTCAGCATTTGGCCTCTTCGGTTCGCTTGTACTAAGGTGGCATTTTGCAGTTCTTGTATTATTGAGATCTGCTTTTGGTATGTAGTACTCTATGTATCAGTTGTGATTCCTCAGCAAGCCTGAATAGTTTCAAGCTTCTGCAAGTTTTTCCTTCAGGAACTATAATAAGTATCAGTGCAACAACCCAAACAGCCTCTTCAAAACAAAGTATTATTTAATCTGAAAGTGTAACAGGACCAAACCGGTTTTGTAGACAACCAACCTACAGGCACATTGGCCTTCTTAGAATCTAGGTATACCAAACTTAGCAGATAAATCTATTTTCGGAAAGTGAAATTCACTGGTTTCTCCCAAGTTGCTTTATCTCACTCTGTACTTCAGGGCCAGACTTTTTATCAGTCACAAAGGTCTTTATTTCCCTCTATCTCTCTAACCTAATCAGACTGGTTTATGCAGCCCACCTGAGGGTCAAGTAGAGTTCAAAGCAGTTGGTTTTCACCATTTTTCTTTAAGTACAGGCCAGTCAGCCTCACTTCTATCCTGGGTAAGGTCTTTGAAAAAATTATCAAGGGCCACATTTGTGAGAGCCTTGCAGGGGAAGTGATGTTGAGGGGTAACCAACATGGGTTCGTGCAAGGCCGATCCTGCCTGCCTAACCTGGTCTCTTTCTAAGACCAGGTAACAAAGAGCTAAGATGGGAAGGCAGAAGTCGATGTCATCTTCTTGGACTTCCAGAAGGCCTTCGACACAGTGTCCCACCCAATTCTGCTGGGCAAGCTGAGGGACTGCAGCATTGACGAATGCACGGTCATATGGGTGGCAAACTAGCTTCCGGGGCGAACCCAGAGGGTGGTGGTGGACGGGTCTTTGTCAACCTGGGAGGGTGTGGGCAGCGGAGTCCCCCAGGGCTCGGTCCTTGGGCCGGTGCTGTTCAACATCTTCGTTAGCTACCTGGACGAGGGTGTGGAGAGCACCCTGTTCAAGTTTGCTGATGACACCAAGCTGTGGGGTAAAGTGAATACACCGGCAGGCAGGGACCACATCCAGGCAGACCTGGATAGGTTAGAGAAGTGGGCGGATCTGAACAGGATGCGGTTCAGCAAGGGCAAGTGCAGGGTGTTGCACTTGGGGAGAGGGAACCAGCATTATGGTTATAGGTTAGGGGCTGACCCTCTCAGCAGCACAGAGGCAGAGAGGGATCTTGGAGTCAGGATTGACTCCAGGATGAATATGAGT
>NW_017729004.1:43012869-43014341 GCF_001723915.1 Gavialis gangeticus | reverse complement strand
AGGTCCCTTCCGACTCATTGATTCTATGATTCTAAGTGTCAGTGAATGTGTAGCTTCATGGGAGTTGGCTCATGCTGGAATTTGCCCCGGTAATCATGTACCCAACAACATAGTAACAGACAGCCAAAAGATACAGGCATTTCCTACTCCTTTCACCACTGCTATTTCCAGAGTCTTGTTGAAGTGAGGGAAGACACAGCACCATGTTTTCAATAGCTGAGAGATTTGAAATACCTATCAGCTCTGATTAATGTTATTTAGTCATAGTAGGTAAGCCTGGACAGTTCTTCTAAAGTGGTCAGCTGGAAGACAGCAAATAGAGTAGAATTTTCAAACAGCTTTTGTTGTAGAGGTACAGGCTGTAGCTGGAGTGGTCTAAGGACATAGGCAGACAAGGTTCTTTGGGTAAATCAGGTATCTTTTATTAGACCAACTCAGTTGCAAAAATTCTTAGCAAGCTTTCGGGTTTAAATACCTTTTGTCTGGCTGAGGAAGCATCCGTGCTGCCTTTCTTGCATGCATACCAGCCTCTGGCTTCATTACTATTCTTCCCATCCAGGAAGAGCATACATCAACTGCAGATGCTTCCCCAGCCTGACAAAGGGTATTTATACCCGAAAGCTTGCTAAGATGAATTTTTCCAGCTCTTTGAGTTGGTCTAATAAAAGATATCAGATTTACCCAAAGAACCTTGTTAAACAGTTTTTGTTGCAGTTTAGAGTTTAATTTAATTGAGATTAATAGCAGTAGTTTATATCCTTATTATGAGCTATAGGCTAGTACTGTATTGACTCAAATCCAAGATGAGTATTTCTCCTCCCATCATTATGGTGGGGTGTGGGGGGAGCCTTGTCTTGGATTCAGGTACTGCTGACTCAGATCTGGCTTTGTGTCCAGGTTTGAGGCTGAAGCTAGAGCTGAGCTGCTGCCTGCCCTGGGCCTGAATGGCTCGTCTTGCAGGGAGGAGGCTCATGGCTTGGGGTGGGGGGGAGCTTGAGAGAGACCACGCGGAGGGAACCTGTAGCCTGCCCCTCCCCCACCCCTGTGCTTGTGCCTGCTTCCAGTACCCTGCTCCCCCTTTTGTCTGCTTTCTCCTCTCTCTTCCCTTTTCCTCTCCTGTCAGCTCCCACTTCTCCCTTTATTTTCTGCTCAGGCTCTGGTCCCTCCAGCCCTGACACAGTCCTTCTGGGAGCTGCCAACCCTTCTCCTTCCCAGGCTGGGGCTGGGGCTGGATGAGGCTGCTGCTGGTGCTGGGTGCCCAGATCTGGAACAGAATTACAGAACAAGGTAAAGGGGGTGGGTGAGTAGGGAGTGTGTGTGGGGACAGGGTGTGGTAGGTGCAGGCTCCAGGTGGGGCCAGGCTGCAGAGGGCAGTAGGAGGTGGGGGGACAGGCTACAGGGGTGCAGAGGGTTGGGGAAGGCAGATTGCAGGTGGGAGCAGGGGTTGGGTAAAGTGGACTGCTGGGGAGATT
>NW_017729004.1:43002504-43007869 GCF_001723915.1 Gavialis gangeticus | reverse complement strand
GGTGGGGCCAGGCTGCAGAGGGCAGTAGGAGGTGGGGGGACAGGCTACAGGGGTGCAGAGGGTTGGGGAAGGCAGATTGCAGGTGGGAGCAGGGGTTGGGTAAAGTGGAGTGGTGGGGCAGGCACAGACATGGGCAGGTGCAGGGGCCACGTGGCAGGGGAACAGGCAGCAGGGAGGCAGCCATGGAGGGGCCAAAGAGCAGGGGTGCAAGGGACAGGGGCCTGGCCCCTTATCCCTTGGTGCTGCTTTCTCTGCCACAGCAGTGAAGGGGATGAATTTAAGATGATCTTCCACTGATTAGATACTTTACATGGAACTGAATTTCATGTGTAGAATCTAATTATTAGGGTTGGTCGTCTTAAATTTGAAGTAAATCTGAAGTTGTCTTGGATTTATGTAAATACAATAGTTTGTTTATAGAATGTTTCTCAACTGTAAGGAGTAGAAAACTTGCTTAATCACTAAATTCTGCAGAAACTGAGACCACAAGAAATTCTTTCTGGGTCATGGCATATAGATTGTACATAAAGTTATGGCCTCTGCAATCTTGAACATAAAATGTGGTATTATAAGTTATTTTTTGCTGGCAGGGTTTATTTTACATCCATCTTACCTTTAAGCTTTATTTTTACATATGTGGAAGATTCAAATTTGGAAAATTTTCAAAAGAAAGACATGCTAGCAGATATGCAAAAGTAACAATGCAAGCAGTTTTAACATTTTACAGTGTGAAGGGTCTCTGATACTTGCAGCCTTGTTAAAACATAGCATCTTTCTTAAATGGAGAGTTTTGTCCTACATAAGCACTTCATTGCCCATTTAGAAAACTTACTGAAGGGCTGTATTGGAGAAGAATTGCATTCTTTCTTCCTTGTGAATAATAAGAAGTTACTGACACTTCTGTAGATGTTGGTTTTGGGTTTGTTCAGAGTTGAAGCATCCTAAATCTTCAGTAGTGTCAAACAAGGTCCATCTGTTACTTGGCCTCGTCTATCAAGTGAAAATACTCCTGTAAAGGGATCCTGGGCTCTTACCAAATTGTGGGAAATGTTAGTCCAATCGAAGAAAGAGAACAGAGATTTGGAGAAATTTAGTTTCAAAGTTGGTTTTTAGCTCATGTGGTAAAGAGTAATTTTTAGCATCTTCAGCTCTGTTTATGCAGATGGTGAAGCAGTGAGTACTGTTACACTTTTTGGCCGCATCCAGATGTATTTGGTCATGCAGTATGTAGTGCCACGTACATGTTTGTGGTGTCACATGCTGCACATTCAAGTGTTCGTTGTGTTGCAAGGGAGCAGCTGGGGGGAGGGGACACAGATTGACCTCTGCATATCCAGTGGTCAAAAAAAACCATTGGGGAGAAAAAAAGCAGATTGGCACACATGGGGGAAGCATGTGTTGCTCAAAATCAGACCCGGGGCATCCGAAGCTGTGCTTCCAGCTAGGCTCCAGTTGGCACTACTGCTGCAGCCCTGGGAGGCCTCCAGGACCCCAGGTGAGGCTGCTTGGGCCAGCACAGTGTTGACCCCAGCCTCCTCTGCCCCACCCAGGGTAACCTGCTGCACGCCAGAGTGCGTGTGGCACAAGCGTTCCTCAGGGACAACTAACAGCAGCACAAGGTGTGCTGCCACTAGTTGTCCCTGGGGAACCAAACATCCACACTCATGTGAACACGGCCTTTGTGGCTGGTGTAAGGAGAATTGGATTATCTTGAATTTGGTAGCTTATCTACAACGTTGTTTTGTAAATTTTTACTAGAGTACAACATTTATTTATTTATTTGTGTGTGTTAAAAATGTTGGCCACAACCAAGTGCAGATAGTGCTTAGGTATAGGTCTTACAATTAATTCAAAGCCCTGGAATATGGACTTCCATCAGTATTGAATGTGATGTGTGCATCATTTCTTACCAGGGTATAGTTAAGAAGAAAAATTAGATCATGGTAAGTGAATATGAGGTGGTAGAGTAATAAAATAACACCCATATCGTGTGCTTTACGTAGTCTGTTTAATTTAGTGTTCTATTTTGGAAGTGTTCCGTTTAGGGCAAAGAAGAGAAAGGATCTTAACTAGAAGTAACTTCAAGGCATGGGTGGCAACTTGGCTTTTTTAAATAGTTGAGCATTGAATCATTTGATAGTGTATAGGGCATGGAACAGTGGGTATTCTTTGGTACTGTGTGTTCTGTAATCTTGATGTACAGGTTGAGTGAGATAAGGAATCAAGTAAAAATTCATTAATGTGATTTGAGCAGATATTAATTAACATGTGCTGAGTAGTGCTTTTTGACAATCTAGTAAAGGACAAGCAATTTACATTAGAGTAGACTTTAAAGCATTGTACAGTAAAAGCTTTATTATCCAGCACCCGTGGGGAATGAGGGGTGCTGGATAACAAAATATGCCAGTTAACCGAGTGGTCTGAACAGGTGTCTTTGCCTGTTCAGGCCACTGCTTCTCCTGCTGCATCCGGGGCGTGTGACCCCTCCTGCCGCATCGCTGCCCCTCCCGTGGGCCCCGAGGGACGTGGGGGGGGCCCGCACAAGCTGCTATGCCCTGGGCCATGGGGGCTTGGCAGCACAGGGTGCTTTGCCCCAGGCCGTGGGGGCTCAGCAAAACCAGAAGTGCCACAGTGGGCACTTCCGGTTTCGCTTTTCCCCTTACAAGCTGGCATGCTGGTTAATAGAGCATGCCAGCCTGTAAGGTGCCGGATAGCGCCGCTTTTACTGTAGTTCGTATCTCTTTCCTAAAATTATGTTGTACCTTAAGTTCTGGTCCAGACAGGGCCATAAAAAACCATTCTGTCTTTCACCTAATTTAATCAACTTTAAAGTTTCTTTATTTGTACTTTATATCCTTTTCCTTGCTCTTTGTTTTACCTTTTTCTTATCCGTATTTCTTAAATTGTATTCTCTTCTTTGATTATAAAAGTTTTCCATCTATCCTATGCATTCCCATTTTGTCTCATTGAAGGGGATAGCCCATATGTAAAAGCTATATGAAGCATCCTTTACCTCTCTCTTGTTCAGGGATGCTACAAAGGGTAGAAGATTTTGAAAAAGAGAAGCCAAAGTTGTTTTTCTTTTCCCTGTGACCTCAACAGTTTTTTAAATGGCAGCTCCATGCAAAGTGGTAGTGAAAATTTGAAGTTTGTTTTAATATAAATAGGCATTCTTTTTGTCCTGCTTACATCAGAGGGTACTTCCATGAAGAAGCTACAGTGACAATTGCTTTGTGTTTATGCAGTAGGTTTCAACCATATTATAAAAATGATACAGTATGATCTTTTTAACTCAAGGAACTGACATTCCTCCAAAATTATGTTAAAAAAAAAAAAAAGTAATTTTAGCTACTACCTCCAGAGCATCGATAGGAGATGCTGTAGCATAGTCTACGCTGATTCATTTTATTATATATTTATTAAAACGCAACTAAAATATGGTCAAATAACAAAAAAATAAATTTTGTGCTTTATTTCTTCTCATTTTTCTACTTAACTGATAATTTTAAATGATGGAAATTGCCATAGCTCTCCCAGTAAATAGTATGCACTTATGAAATGTTGTAACAATGTTTTAAGATATCTAACTATTTGTTTTAAATCTAACACGTTCCTTGGCCTTTGAAATGAGTTTGTAATCCTAAGTGAAACTGTTTTTAAACAAGGTTACAGCCATACTAGCTTTTGACAAGATGTTTATTCAGACTGTGCTGTCTTAGAGTAATATTTAAATAGAAACTGTGTTTAATTGCATTCTGAAACTTTGTTAAAGGCCACTGAACTTTGCTCATGGTTTGAGGCACATTGTTAGATTTTTTTTTTCTTTGGAAAATCCCAGTACTACCAGTAATACTCTTAAAAGAAAATTTACATAAGTGATTGAGTGATCTAACGGAATAAGCATAGGGTTGGGACCTGGGAAAATTCTGAGGTTTAATAATGGCCTTTGGCTGTTAAGTAATTTTTTTTGTCTCTCTGCTGCAGTTTTTCCCATTTTAAAAATTAGACTGATACAGAAGTGGTGTGCAGATTTATTAAATTATTTTATGTTTGTATAGTTGTACCAGAAATACATTGTTACAGAAAACCTAAATAGCCTATATGCTGACCTGCTTTAAAAACTTGTGATTAGACTGTAAGAGTGCTCAAATAAGCTTGTCTACAAAATTGAAAAAATCGATTCTCTTATAGCACACCACATTAAAATATTTCCTGCTAGTAACACAAAAATAATTTGTGTACTTTGTCACATATGAATACTTTTTTTTAATAGACGTGCTATATTTGTGATGAACAAGGCAGAGAAAGCAAAGCAGCCACTGGTGCTTGCATGACATGTAATAAACATGGATGTCGACAAGCTTTCCATGTAACATGGTAAGTATATATTGCTTGATATACCGGAAATCCTTTAAAAACAAAACGGACTGAAAATGAAAAATACAAACAAACAGTTAACTCTGGTATTTCTGAGGCATCTATTGTCATGGTATCAAAGAGTAAATCTATACTGCAATCTGTTTTGTGACTGCAGCTTGTGTAGGCATATCCAAGTTAGCTTTAAATTACTGCGTTTCCTCAAACATAAAATATAAGATGACTCCCAAATAATTAGATTCTGTATATGGAAAATTTATTAATTTGTTATAATTTTCCAGGTGTAGAATCTAATTATTGGAGGGTTATCTTGAATTTATCCCCTTGCCACTGCTACAGCAGGGACAATAGTGGCGGGGGGGGTGGTGGTTAGGTGGTATTGTTGTCCTCTGCTCTCCTCCCCCACACTTCTTCCTCCTGCAACCTTCCTGCCCCCACATACTGTCAAACTCTGTTCAGGCTCTATTCCTTCCCTGAGCACAGTGTGGAAGCGAGGGTGACAGTAAGGGAGGAAAAGGACAGAGGGGAGAGCAGATGCTGCAGAGCAGGGCAGAAGATTGCTGTGGGTCTGATTTTGGCCCCAGCCCAGACTTGGGGTTAGAATTAGAACTGCAGTAATTGCCTGGCCTCATTCTCCCACTCCTCTTTGTTAATGTGAAATGCAAGGGACCAAAAATGCTGACTTTTAAATAAACATAGCAATGAACTTAATTTGTCTAGAATTAATGCATTTAACTTGTTGCAAACTGCTGCAAATTTTAGCACAGGTGCTCTATAAACACACTTTTGAGTAACACTTTCATACCTAGTTATACGTAGCACAAACTACATGGTTTTGGTTCAGGGCCAAAAGGCTCATAACTTACTGTGTAATTCATTGGGCTGGCCCCCAGCAGAGTCAATAGTATTTCAAGCCATGGTGACCCCACAGCCCAGCACTGCTCTGTGTGTGTGTGTGTGTGTGTGTGTGTGTGTGTGTGTGTGTGTG
>NW_017729004.1:42986392-43002384 GCF_001723915.1 Gavialis gangeticus | reverse complement strand
TGTGTGTGTGTGTGTGTGTGTACCCCAGGTACCATCCCTCTGCCCCCCAAAGTATCCACATACTAATTAGCCCCTTGCTCACTCATGACTGGAACTAGATATTCTTATGTCACGTTCTCAGACCCTCCAAAATGTATATGCAGATCAAGTTCAGGGATGCCTGGTCTGCTTCTACCCCGTAGAAGGGTACTTTGATCACATGTGACAGGCCGAGAGAGGGGGTGACAGAGCCTCTCAGCTGCATAAAATTTTGGTAGTGTTTGCCAGACATTTAAGGTTTGTGAAGAAACAGGAATAATTGGAAATGGGAAAGAAAGGCACTGCTCAGCTTTGAGAATGAAAGGAAAATTTAAATGTATTCGATGTAGTGGCTTACCATGACTTGAAAAAGAGTTGGTGCTGAGGGGTACTGAACACAATGGGCATTGCATCTTATTCAGCTGAGCTGTACTGACTTATCCTTTTGGTTGGCCTTTCCCTGATAGGGGAAACACCATGTATCTGGGTCCAAGAAGGCAGTTTTCCTTAAGTGTTCCTGGGGATAACTGTTCTTCTGGGCTGGTTTAGTACCCGCTGAGGTGTTGGGGCCTAATGCCCATTTTATGGAAATAGGAGGCTCCTCCCTAGATTGCTTCTGCAGCCATATATGGCTAAGGGCAGGCAAAACTTGGGGGCATCTGAACCCCAAGTCTCCAGGCTGGGGCCTGCATGTAGGATGCCTGCCAAAAGATGCTGGAAATATCTGAAGCCCCTGGTGGGGTTGGAGGAGGTTTGCTCGTTGTAGGGCCACTTATGGTTCTGGACTGACTCATGGATTTGGATTTGATTTGACTGATTTGGCCTGGAACGTGAAAAAATTCTTTAAAAAAAAAAAAAAAAGGCCTTTTGGTTAAAAATCAAATTAGCATTTTTGGTATCAAGGGGAAGATGTCAGGCCTGGCTCTGGCCTTTATGATGTTGGCCTGGCACTGCAGTACCTCCAGGCTGGGTGCTTATTCCCCCCTGGGGCAACAACTGCGCACACACCTACACTTTTGCCGTCAGCATTTTTTGCCACCAGGGGAAGATGTCTGGCCTCTCCTCAGTGCTGGCCTGGTATTGCAGTACCTCTAGGCCCAGTGTTCATTCCCTCCCTGGGGGGAAACTGCCTTTTTTTTAAGGGGCATACACATTCACACACTTCTCACATCAGCATTTTTTGCTACCAGGGAGGGTGTTTAGCTTCTCCCAAGTGCTGACCAGGTATTGTAGTACCTCCAGAGTGCTGGCCTGGTATTGTAGTGCTCATTCCCTCCTGGGGGAGCAATGGCCCGTTTTTTAAGGGTCACACAAAAAACAAAACAAAACAAAAAGGTTCCCATCAGTGTGTTTGCCTAATATGGGCTATATGTTTTATGGGCATGCTCAGCATGGGTTGTATTCAGTCAACTTCATAGTCAGTTTCCATGACTGAGCACATGCTGCTTCTAGCAGCAGTTTTATGATAGCCAGTGTATTTAAAGGAGTGGGGGGTTGCTGGTATGCAAATATAAGATGAAGAGCTTTTTCCACCAAGCTTATGGGGGGTGGGGAAACATTGTCTTATAATTGAAATAAATATGGTAACTTGTTTGGGTACTGCAGACAATTAAGTCATGATAACATGGTATTCAGAGTGGGCTGCAAACTTGTCTTAAGAGGCCAGGTGAATCACTGTGTGGTTACCCCATGCTGTTTCATATGAGTACAGCTAACAGTATCCAAACTAGTACCCAAGATAGCTAGTTTGAGTGTGTCTACACAAGCTGCGGGGACTTCAGTAGAGATGTAGGCCAAGTGGGAATGAAGGCTTAATGCTTTATGTATTATTGCAATATGTGCCATTTTTCATGGAGGAGTAAATATACATAAATATGGCAAATTTGGTAGGGCAATACTACATTTCATAAATAAGTTTTATTGGTCCATGTCAGCCAGCTTTTTATAAGATGCTAGAAATATTTCAGTGTATGTCTGAAAGAAACAATTGTTTCTCCTTTTAATTTAGCTTGTTTGAGCTTTTACCTTGAGCCAGTTCCAAGAACAAAAAGATAACTTGTGTATAACTTGCTAAAATACACAACAAAATTCAATAAAATCAACCTAAAATGTTCTGGAACTTGTATTGTAAATATTTGGGGCTTTTTAAATTCAGATAAGCCTACTGTATTGTAACATATTGTTTAGATGTGAATTCCTTGGCATTTTCCTTCTTTTAACAGTGCAGCATTATGTTTCAGCATTTGTCACTTGTCTTTTTGTGCCAGTCTACAGTGCAAGTGTGATATTTGTCAGATCTAGGAAATGTCGTTTACTAACTTATCTAAATGGAATTATGCTTTTTTTTCTCTTTCTTCAGGGCAAACTTTGATATTTGAATGGTTCATGGAAAGACATTAAGGCCTTTTATCTTACAATTTACTCTGGTTAGGCCCTGATTTCCATGTGTCTCTATGCATCTCTATACATAGTCAGTGACAGGATCAAACATATATGTGCAATTGTACTGAGCTAAAAACGAGCAGAATGTTTCAGTTTTACATTTTTCTGTAAGCACCCTTCTATTACAGCAAAGAGTCAATTTTAAGTTTTCTTTGATCATAAAAATAATAGACTTACCCCTGAAAATATTTAAACATGACTACCTTTAACCATGCAAGTAGACCCATTAAACTCTTACAGGGACTACTTGCATGTCTAAAGCTTTTCACTTGCATAAGTGTTTAGTTATATTGTCTACCGCTAATTACTCTTCCATTGTCATCCTCTCTCTCTCTCTCTCTCTCTCTTTCTTTCTCTCTCTCTCTCTCTCTCTTTTCCTCTCCAACTTCCAAGTTTCAAATTTTAAGGCTGCCATAAAGAAAAAAGCCCCAAAATATTCATCTTAATTCTTACGCTTTTTGGTGTGTTGTAACTTGATGTGAAATAGATTCATGCAACATAGCATGATACCTAGTCAAAGGGTTAGTATTACGTACATTTGAGAGTAGAGGGACACCCATAATATTAGTAAAATTGAAGGAATGTGCAGTAATATGCACTAGCTTGACAAAATAGATGTAAAGCTAATTTTGTGAGCATTGGGTTGATAAAAAAAGCTCCAAAAGAGAAAAGTGGGATTAGAATCAATCTAAATATTTTAATATGTTAAATTGAGCATAGTAAAACTTGGCTCCAAGTAATATTTTGTGCCTTTACTTGTTAAGGGCATACATTTATTTGGGGGAGCGGGAAGTGTAGGATAAGATCATAATATGTTAAGAGAAGATACTGTTTTCTTCTTTCAATTTGAAAAGTGTGGGATTTTGGTTTTATTTACACATTTCCTTGCAGCATTTTAACTGTAAAATTGTATCACTGAGTTTAATGAAAGAGAAGTGGAAAATGAAACTGAATAGTTGATTTTCAAGTTCCAAGTTGATTGTATAAGATAAATCGGTAGTACAAATGCTGAAAAGTAGATTTGATTTTAAAATTTAATAGAGTAAGGTATTATTAATGCAAGCAAGGAGTCTTATTCATTTTTAAATTAACCTGACATTGTCCAGCTTAACAAACCAAGCCATATATTGTTGGTTTACATTACTTTTTGGTTTTATTTAAAATAATTTTATTAATGTAATTTTATTGTCAGCTCAGAAGAGGACAGGTCTGACTCTTGAATAGTTTCCTGCAGGGGGTCTATTGAATTTTTTATTCTTTAGTTTAGAAAGGTTTTGAAAAGGAAGTTTCATTTAAGTTGCTTGAATTTCTCTCTTCCCCAAATGTTTGGCAACTAGCAGCTCCCAAAGGCTTAAAGTAGATGTATAAGTATGTGTGCCTTTCTTGAGTGGCTAGTGAGAGAGTTGTAAAAGGTGTCTGCATTACTTTGAGAGTAACTTATATCTTTGGAAATGAGATCATTTGGATACAATATCATTTGAAAAAAATAATTTGTCTTGAATGATCTTGATCTTTTTTTTTAATTTTTTCCCCCCCCAGTGCTCAGTTTGCAGGACTGCTTTGTGAAGAAGAGGGCAATGGTGCAGATAATGTCCAGTACTGTGGCTACTGTAAATACCATTTTAGTAAACTGGTAAGGAAATGACACCAATTTTAATTTTCACTCAATGACTGAGTTACTAATAACATTTTAAAATAGTGTTTTATGTAGGTTAAGGTGTACATCATATTAAAAAGTGAATAAAAATTAGACAAAGCATGAAAAGTGTTTGTTCTTCATTAAATTAATGATTATAAAATACTACCTGAATGGATTACAGTATTATAAATGGCTACTTTGAAATATATTATCTCTGTCAGAGAAAAATAGGGATCCTGTTTAGACAGATGTCTTTTTTTTTTAAACTTGGTAATAGACTTTAATTATTCAAAATGACTTTCTTATTGTATTAAGTTCCTGTAACGTTTCCTTCTTCTAATTTGATTAGTTGGCCACCAGACGTGGATTTTCTTTTGGAAGTACCTAAGAAATCTTTCCTTTTGGCACCCGTGTAGTGAAAGATGCATTAGTCCCCAGTTCCTTCTCTCTTCCTTCTGTTCTTCTTTTAGCATTGTTCCAGTTGCTCTAACAGCCAGCTGAAGCCCCTGGCTGTTTGCTTTTGTCCTACATCAAGGGAATTCTTTCAGGGCTGATTCAAATTTCTCTGAAATCAGTGGAAAACACTGCATTTGTTTTCAGTGGATTTTGGATTGGGCTCTTTGAGTCATTACCCCTTCCAGTCACTGATTTGCTAGTTCTACATACCTGTTAATGTTCAGTGTATGTGCATGTATGGTATGTATGTGTGTGTTCAGAAAAATATTAACCTGTTTAAATTCACTGCTAAAGGTCTTGCTGCAAAAAATGTTGAGACTTCTGTCTTGTGGCAACTAATACCTGTTGGCTATCGCAAGGTAAAAACAGTGAAATCAAGAAACTTCAAGTTTTACCACAAAGTGAATTCATCAAGATCAGCAGGGCATAGGACTTACCCAACAAGCTTATTTTGTGGAAAAACAGAAGTGCATTACCTTCAATGTGTATTAAACTTGGGACTCAAGTAAAAATAAATGAAGCTTTTAAAGTAGTGAGAATGAGCCCTGACTTGATTCATGGATATAGCAATTGAATTTGGTATTACTACTTTCATGTAAATGTGATTGGAGATAAATTGATGTTGATATTACATGAGTAGTTCTTTTATGAAAAACAAAACACATCTACCATATTTTAAATGTTACTATTTAACTCTATAATTTTCCACTTAGAGACTGCAACACAAAGACCAATTGTGAAAAAAGGAAAAAGAGCTAGAGAATGTAGGCCACATGAAGTTTTCTGATGGGCTGAAAGTGATGCCATAATTGTCACTAATGCCTAGAAAAATGTAGTTTTTTCATTTTACCGTATTATGTATGATAGTACATGTGTAGTTTTAACATTGAGAGCTATTGATTGTTTTCTGTAGTATATTTATAAAGCCATCTGGGTCATAATATGATATTCCAGAAATTTTAGGTGACTTTTACCACAGCAAAGTAGGGGGGTTGTCTTGGTCCTTGAGTAGGACTTACAGGTATTGTAGTAATATACTTAATAGTGTCTGTAACTAGTGAAAACATAGATTTGGCCCTGACATCCTTGTATACTATTCTTAAAATTATTTTTTTAACTTTGGTTTCATAACTGGTAAGAAACTGCAGGCACCTAATTTATCTGGGTGATAAATTACAAAGTCAGCAGGCTGGCTCCTGACAATGCACTTGAAGCAAGCAAGCGTGCCTCAAGTATGCATCTCCTCCCGTGCTACGTATAAAATTAATGGCAGTGTCAGCACCATGGTTTAACATGATATTTACTTGAGAAGAATCTTTGTTTTGTTTACATTCTCATCTTCTGACAACTTATCTTGGTATAGGTCATTATTGTTAAAGGATGGTGTACAGGCTCTTTGTTGGTGGAAAAAATGTTTGCAAATTATAAATTTCTAATGTTAAATTAAAGAGTAGGTTTTATTCTGCTGTGTTTTGGATGGTTCTGTTGACTTTGTCCGTCATTTTTGCTAGTTTTTCATGAGTCAAGCAGTAAGGCATTTTGTCACTTGAAATACTTTATACCTTTCCTTCATTAAAATAGTTCCTTTTCACGTACGTAAATATACTTTCTCTTTTTAGAAAAAGAGCAAACGGGGATCTAATAGGTCATATGATCAAAGTTTAAGTGATTCTTCCTCTCACTCTCAGGATAAACATCATGAGAAGGAGAAAAAAGTAAGTGGATTTGTTGTTGCTAATTATGTGGTGTCTCTAATTAATAGTCACACCTTCTTGTCAATATTTCATTTTAAAAATATGGTCAAAATTTGTTCCTGGAATGTAGAAGGCTAAGGTTGAATAATAAAGAGATTATAGGACCTAACCAGGAAGCCTACTGAGGAACATTTGTGTTCATTCTCTTTCCCTTTCTTTTATCCTTGATACCTGGATATAGGGTAAAGAACTTACTGGAACAAGTTGCTTGCGTGCAGCTGCCTTAAATCTTTGGTGCATATTAAGAGGTGTTTTACTGTAATCTTTATCTTCTCAACAGCACAAAAGGTGGCTAGTTTTGAAATGTATTTTAACCAGTTGCATCTAGTTTGATATTCCCTTGTTTTCCTTCATATTTGAGGAATGTGAGATTGAGGTTAGGAAGATAGTGTCAGTTGCTTTCAAGTTCTGGCAGTCAGGTCTACAGTGATGGCAGAATAGTGTCATTAACCCTGGAACTTTAACTTTCAGTAAAAAATATACTGAGCAAAACTGAATTCTAATTTGTGTTCATCTTTCCTTATGCTTTAGTTTTAGATCATTTAGAAAAGATAGTTGATTTTATTTTGGTTATTTAATTTCAAGTGCTTAATTTCAATTTTTTTATTCTTGCTAACATCTACTGTTGGTTAAGGGCATTTTGGTTTCTAAATGTTCCAGAACAAAATAGTGGATAGTTATGCAAACCTGGATGTATACTTAAGAAGCAAAAAAACCCAAACAAACCAAAACCCCCCAACAAAACTTTTTTTCTAGGGACCCTGTATTACTTTCTTTGGACTTTTATTCTTTTAGATGAAAACTTTATTGTGGACTATAGGCAGATTTGGTATATTTCATGTATATTCAAAGGGAATAAGTAAGAATGAAACCAAGATACATAAACACTGTTTCATTAATTGCTTGTCAGAAGCTATAGTTTTAAAAGCAGTGACAAAAAATATAATCGAGTGATTTAGGTCTTTTCTTTCTCTATAATCTTTTGTGCGTCTTGCTAGCATGTTTTCACTCTTAATTGGTCTTTTCATTCCATTGTTATCTAGGTGGTTTCTTCAGAAAGAAAAGAACAAGTGTTTAATTTGTGGCTTCAGTTTAGTTGTATACAACTGTAAACCAAATACCTTTTTACCACAGCTGATAGCTACTTTGTGTATTTGTTCCTTTAAATTAAATTTGAAGATTAAAAAAATAATGCTAGGACAGAATCAATATTGGCAAATTTGTGGGGAATTTCTTAGGAAACGGAACTGATAGTTGTTGGCAGTAATCTTCTTTAGATCGTTACAGTGTAGTTATGGATAGCATTAGGATAGGAAGCATTACCCTATCTAGCTTAATTATTCATTGGGTGGAAATTCAAATAGTCCTGGAATAAATACAGATGGAAAAATTATCTGTAAGTAGACACCAACTGGCATGTGTCTTGCTTTTTATTTGGAATTAACCATTATTCCATTACTTGGTTTTCTTCAGTGCTGGACTGGAATTTACAATGCTTTTCCAAATGCGTGTCGGTCAGTTTTAATTCAGATGAGTTTGAACTTCACACAACTTTAAAGTGTTTTTTGATATTGAAATATAAATCAATTTACTTCTAATGTATATTGAGGTATGAACGTGGGCCTCAACTGCAGTTTTTAAAAGCTTAAGCAGTAGGGAGGGAAGAGTGGCACTGCCTAGAGGTACTATTCCTTTTAAAGTCATAATACTTTTGACGTCCTGGTGAGAAAGTTGGAGTGGCACCTCTTGCCATACTTGTTTAGCAAGTATTGCCAGTGCTGTGTCAGCATAGCTGTTCCACTCTTGCCACACCTAAAAGCTTTCTTCAGCATGAATGGTAGCTGAACTACACTTTTTTTTCCCTTTGAACTCCTAAGCTCTAGGATGTTGGTTACGCCTGACCCTTCGGTACTGGAAGCAGGTCATGAGGTCCTTGCACTTTCCTCCCTTCAGAACAACTTAGCATGGGAAGGAGAATTAAGTCCACGATATGGTTTTAAGTTCATCGACTATTTTGATATTTAAAGTATTCTCATGGTATGTAATAATTATGTTCATAAAGCGGCATGGCTTACTTTACCACATTTTGCCTGTTAAGACCACAGGTTGGAATAAAAAACTATAGTTGATTAAAGGGATTAAGGTTGCATTTTCTTTTTAACCTTTCTCTTTTTATCATCAAATAAATAAGTCACTTAAAATAATATTACTACTTGGATATTTTGCCAAATACTAATCTTTACTGACTGCAATACACTGTATAGTCTAAGGATTAATTCTTTTATTAAAGTTGATTACCTCTTGCATGTGACAGCTCATCTGGTGTACCGTGCAGATGGTAATCCATTACTGCCTGTCTTGTCTTTGTGACTTAGTTCTTGTGGAACCTTGGAAAAATACAAACTGCTGCTATTATGGGATATGGTCTCAAAGGGAAAATGAATGATCATGGATAGTTGAAAAGAGTTGATGATGTAAGAAAAAGCCCTTTGGCTACTTTCTCCCCTTCCTGTTTTCCTCTTTTCCCCTCACCCCCAAACCTTTTTATATTTTTGCCATCACTGCCCCTTGAGAAGAAATATTTGTATTTAAAATCTTCTTATTAAAATTTAACATTGAGAGGCTGATGGCAATAATTCCTCAAAAGGCCTATTTGATTATAATGTGTTAGGAACTAGAAGTATGGATTATGTTATCATTTTGTAGTGTAGGTAGAAAAGTTACCCAATATTGGCTGTGCACAGTGGGTAAATGACTGTTTAACTAGTTGAATACTGTTCGTTTTTAAAAATGTGTGCTTATTTTCTGACAGTTGACTTTTTAAAACAGCACAGAGGTTTCTGCGTTTCTCTTTCACTGGTTTCTATGCATGTCTACCGAACACATTCATTAGAATGTACTTAATATACAAGTAAAATACTATTTTTTATTTCTTTTTCTCTCTTACTGCTTTTACTGAGAACTCAAATCTGTTTAGGCTTTAGTATTGCCAACAAATGCAGATTCTTTGCTTGTAATGTGTCCATTGCTGATGCATTCCAGCTATGTCATTTTTACAATGGTAATAGGGATAAAACATAGTATTTAACACACAAAATCCAAATTCCAAGATTTTGCCTCCAGATAAGCACATGCAATTAATTCTTGCTGAATTCTCAGAGTTCCTATTTGAGTCTCTTGCCCTCTATGGCAGTTTAAATGTTAGATGGGGATTTAAAACAAACTGACTTAATTTTCTGCAAGTAATTTTCTTTGGGTGTCTCTTTCAATTTACTGTATCTGCCCATGATACTGATTGTTATTTCCTGGTTTCTTACAATGAAATCTTATTTTTCTGTATCAAGTGAAATATTTTACAACAGTACTGGGGCTTTTTTTAAAAATCCTTTTTCCAAAAAAAAAAAAAGTCAGCTATTTCTTTTCTCCAAAATAACGTTTCTCAGATAATTTACTGAAGTTGTGATCAAACAGTTTGAAATTGGTGGCATATTTATTTGGAGGCATATTTCAGGTAGAGTTGATTAATGTCCTAATAATTAAAATATAGTTCCTTCTCAAGGCCCTCAATCATTTGCTTTTCAAGAAGATATCGGATAAAGGATTTAAGTTGGAAAGGTTTGTTTATATTACACCCACCACATGTAACACAAAGCTCATCTTGGAGTGAGTTTGGTATAGTAGCTTTACTCAGAAGTTTTGAAATCTGGGATATACGTTTAATCTGTGATGTGACGACAAAACCTTTGCACTGTATCATTCTACATTTTATTGAAAAATGCTCTACAAACGTGTGAGCTATTATTTAGATATTTTTCTATCCTTTTGTTGATAAAGGGTCCCTTGGACTGTAAGACCAATTTTACAAACCTCAGAGGTGGAGAGAAATTAAAATTAATGCATTTTAGATGCTTCTAATAGCAGCCTTTCTATAAATTATAATGCTCTGACTTTTAAGGTTGTGTATCTTCTGACTTACTATGGCGGTAGAAATTGTTATCTCATTGGAAAAGGGGTTCTCTGTTCTTCAGGGCTTTAGTAGTATAAAGCACTTATTTATTGCCCTGGTGTGTGCGAGATATTGGATTATGAACCTGTCACTAGTCCAAGTTGTAATGGAGTTAATTGGGTATCTCCAACTACTGTAAATCAGTTTGGTTTTTGAAAGGAGAAGGTGAGAGGATCCTGTTCCTTAAAACTTAAATGTATATTGTAAATATTCTATTAATGTTGTTAAGGAAGAAAAAAGGCTATTTGTAAGATGTTTAGAAGTCTAGAAGTTTTAATCAGTAATACAGGGACATAAGAAATTACAATCAAATATATGAGATGAGATGTGATAAAATCATATTATAATAAATGGTGTCGAGAAATTAAGTTAGGAACTTGTGTTTTATCTTGTAACAAAATTCAAAGGGAATATTGGTGAAAATAAAATGCTGGAAATTAAAAAATGTTAAAAGGAAACACTTTCACTGTATATACAGTTTTATTCAGGAAGTTGTCTGCCACAAGAAGTCCTTGAGTCGGATTTTATCAAGATTTATAAAAGGAATTGGACATTTACATGAGTATCCATATTATCATAATTAATAATAAAACACATTTTGTGGCCAGGTTGGGCACTTTTACATGTGTTCCTGGGGGTGTGGGGGGCAGAACTTTATTTGGAGCAGCTTTTAACACATCGGGTCTCATCTTTGTCGGTAATAGTTGGAGCATGGCCTATGACCTGAAGTAAGGAAGTGAAATATCTGGCACTTATACATGCGTGTAGAGGCTACTCTGATGCACTGGTATTCTAGCATGTAAGAGCAGACTCAGTTAATACAGTCTGCTTGATTAATTGAGTCTGCTGGAGTGTGGCAGCATCCTCTTGCATCTCATGTATCAGCATTCTTTTGCTTAAAAATGGTGGTGGGGGTGCTTTAACTAGAGCTTGCTCGATGGAATACCAGCATGTTGGAGTAGCCTCTGCACTCATGTATAGGTGTTGGATATTTCACTTCCCTGTTTCAGGTCATGGGCCATGCTTAAATTATTACCTACAAAGATGAGACCTGATGTGTTAGGAACAAGGGAAGGTTGTCCCAGTACTGTTCCTTATGCCTTGAATCATCTGACACTTAGCCACCATCAGGCAGGATACTAGAGTTAGATGAAACTTGAGTCTCATGTTATATGGCAGTCTTATGTTTGTATCTAGTAACTTTGTATTCTGTTCCCTGGGTGCGCTTTCTCACAGAGCTACTGTAAGGAGTTGAACTGAAGTTGCTGCTAAGAGTCTTGCAGATTGAGGATTCTTGTTGCAGTCCTGGTAGTTTTAGAGAAGCCTAGGAGAATATAGAGCATGGGTTCAAAACTCAAACTTTGAGCATCTCTTGGAAGGTGCACTTTCCAGTGAAAGCCCACCATGAGCAGGAAACGTACTGCAGGTAGGAAGCTGAGCTGCACATGCAAACACATGGCAAATTGATAAATTAATGAGTAGTGACTTGCTGTTTTCCTTTTCAAATCTGTTTTTATGGTTCCTGCTTGTGGAATACTAATGAATGAGAGGTTTAATAAAAAATGATGGTGGGTCACTAGGACTGCCCTGATAGGTTGTATGTAGGGTGTGTATATAAAAGCGAATCAATTAAGAAAGATGTTGACATTTTAGTTAGTTTTCTTATATACATACATACGTACAATTTTACTTATTGCAGCCAGTTTAGAAAATGGTTTGATGTTACACCTATTTTCTAAAACGGTGATTCTCAACCTGCGTGCCACAGTACCTGTGGGTGCCTTAAGATTCTTTTAAGGGTGTCATAGGGTGCCATGCAGTTTTAGTTCTCTTAGTTGTGCTAACATAATACACAAGATAAGCCTAGAGATTTCATATAGGAATCCATAATACTAAAAACATTCTGACCTTTTGTGGTCTCTGAGTTCTTTGCAACAAAAAAAAAATCCTCTATTTTTTCCATAGTCAAAAACAAGTGAAAATTAAGAGCTAGCATTTTCCAAGGGGTGCTTTGAGCCTAACCACTTGTTCTAAAAGCTTCCCAGGTCTTTGTAGTGCAGTGTGAGAAACCAAAGCTTTAGTGAAAGGCAGACAGAACAAGAGAAATGGAGTTTAAGTTCCTGTGTGTTTTCCCCCACACCTTCTTCACTATTAGGACTTTAGAACAGGTTTTGCTAGAATCAAAAATGAATTTGCTTACATTAAAATAAATGCAAGGACTTTTCAAAGAGGAGTCAGGAAATATGCCCTACCCAGGCAGCCAATTTCAGCATAAAACATTGATTATACTGAAACTTCTTTATTACTATTGAACTTTCTTTTATTTAACTTCTTTCACATGTAGCATATTCATTATAAGGAGATAGGTGTTTTTCAGAAATCTTGTTGTATCATTAGGGTAATTTAACCCATTTTCTAACCTTTTAATTAAAACACTTGAAATCTGGATGTATGCCACACAGAATAAGGAATCCTGTGCCTATTCTGTAGTTAGTTCCCTGTAGAAATGTGTGCATCTTAATTTATCTCGAGATGGAGTACTGTCTTTATAAATGAGAAGGGCCTGCTGGAGGAGGGTACTTTTTACTTGAGGATTTTCTGTAATGGAGTTCACCTTTTATGCTTGTCCATCCAAAACCTTGATATTTTTTACCTTTCTTCCAGTCAGAAGCCATATGGGTTGAAGACTGGAGAGATTTTGTTTTCTTTGGAAATTTTGAAGATCAGTCTGTTGCATTTAAAATTGTAATAATAATAATTGTAAGGGCAGTCCAAGTGTTATCATGTCATAAACAAAAATTAAGTGCATTTGTTGAGAAATACTGTCCTATGGTACAGACAATTGGATAATTATTGTATATTATTGTGTATACTGTATTGAGCTATTTTTGAACACAGTATCCAAGTTAGAGATCATAATTGCTTACTGTAGGGCATAAAAGGCCTTAGATATATTAAATAAAAATAATTTGTTCTTTGAAACCATATGCCTCCATGTACTTACGGTGTAAAATTTCTGTGAGGTATGGAATCTTTTATCTTTGCAGTGCCTACTAAACCAGGAACAGTATGAAGAAGGAAGTGTTTTAAAGAAATAACTGAAATGTTACTTAATTTGAATGGTTGGTTTAGATTTACAGATTAATAGTTATGTTCTTATCTTTTTTAAAGTAATTATTGTAAGTTTATTATTTAGATTTTACTGAAGACAGAGAATATCCACAAACATAGGCAGGATTCTTTGAAAATACTTTGGAATGTGGAGTTGATATTTCCCAGAGGACAGCCTATGTATCAAATGTCTCTTGCTATTCCTGTGAAAATCTGCTCAAATTCTGATAAATAGAAAGCCTTTGAAAAATTATAAAAGTTTGAATCCTCTGAGTATGTGCAAACTACACTTTATCAGTAGAGGTTTACTGCATTCTAGGAGCTAAATTCCCTGAAATTCTATCCATGCTATATATAAGTCTGAGAGGGATTCAAGTTGTAATTGCAGTTTAGTTGCTACAGGCTGTGTTGGGTCCAGATATGAGACATTGAACTTTGAGCACTGTGTATTCAGTAATATCCTTATTGGGCCCAGTCATCATGGAGAAAGGAGCTTCCTGATTTTGAGTGAAGAACCAGGCCTGCACAAGGGAGTGATTAGGACAAGGAAGCTGTGTCTACACATGTGCTTAACTGTGGAGTAGACTAATTAGCGGCAACATAAAGTATCACCATATACACATGCTATTTTATTACATAGTTTCATAGTTTCTAGGGTCGGAAGGGACCTGAGCAGATCATCTAGTCCGACCCCCTGCCATGGCAGGAAGAGCACTGGGGTCAAATGACCCCAATAAGGTTGTCATCCAACCTCCTCTTAAAAACCCCCAGGGTGGGAGCCTGCACCACCTCACTTGGAAGCTGGTTCCAGACCCTAGCCGCCCTGACCGTGAAGTAGCGCCTCCTGATGTCCAACTTAAACCTTCCCTCCGCCAGCTTGTGACCATTGTTCCTGGTCACTCCTTGCGGCGCTCGGGGGAACAGGGACTCCCCCAGCGCCTGCTGATCCCCCCTAACCAGTTTATAACAGGCCACAAGATCCCCCCTCAGCCTTCTCTTTTGAAGGCTGAACAGGTTCAGGTCCCGCAACCTTTCCTCATAGGACCTACCCTGCTGTCCCTTGATCATACGAGTGGCCCTCCTCTGGACCCTCTCGATGCTGTCCACATCCCTCTTAAAGTGCGGCGCCCAGAACTGGACGCAGTACTCCAGCTGCGGCCTGACCAGTGCCGCATAGAGGGGGAGGATCACCTCCTTGGACCTGCTCGAGATGCATCTGTGGATGCACGACAAGGTGCAGTTGGCCTTCCTAGCCGCCTCCCCACATTGCCGACTCATGTTCATCCTGGAGTCAACAATGACTCCCAGATCCTTTTCCACCTCCGTGCTGGCAAGAGGGGAGTTCCCCAGCCTGTATGTATGGTGCCGATTGTTCCTCCCCAGGTGCATCACCTTACACTTGTCTGTGTTAAACCCCATTACGACAGAGTAAACTAATTAACACCACCATTATGTGGAGGGGCAGCTAATGGCGATTAAATGTGTATGTAGCTGTTGATTGTGGGTGTAAATTGTGCCTGGTCAGCCCAGTCAGTAAGGGGCGAGATCCTGCCTGCTGCCTAAGCACGCAGCTCTGCACTTTCAGCACCCTCATGCTCCAGCCAGCCCATCCTCTGCCCAGTGCCACCACGGGGAGCAGTAAACTGCTCTGCCCTGGTTCAAATTTCTTCTGTCCTGAGTGTACATGTAGATGCTGTGCCTAGGAGTAGTTTACTCCAGCTCAGACTGCTCCATAGTTTATTGCTTCAAATTAATTACATGAGTAGATACACCTGGAGTGCCCTAGAGAATGCTGGAGATGGATTAGGGGGAAATTGGAATTAGGATCTGGAGTAGGAATAGGAGCCATTTAGGTAGGGGGAAGTCTGAGATCAGATGATCAGTAAGCAAGTGATTAGATATGGCTGGGCAAGGAAATTAAAGTTTGAGTATCAGGGAGTTAGGGACATATAAGGAAGTGAGAAGCAGAAGCAGATATAATCAGGAGCTGCTGTACAGGCGTGACAAGGAGATTGGAGTGGAAGAGAGTGACAGTGAGATTGCACAAGATGCTTGAGGAAAGAGATTGGCACACAGAAAATGGGAGGCGAAACCAGGGGGAATTAAATCTAATGAGGAAAAGAACTGGATTTTCAGCCTGAGTAGAGACTAAGTAGGCAATAAAAAAAAAAAACCCAAAAAAACCTGGCAAGGAACTGGATTGAGTAAGAGACAGGGCTGGGATGGAGGTAAAAACGACATTATTAAGCTCTCATATTCAAGGACTCAAAGTTAGGAAATGTTAAAATTAAGGTTGTCTTTGCAACCTTAATTTGACCTTAGTGTGCATACACTTCACATTACATACTTTATATAAACACAATCTATTTTTTTTCCATAGGACCTGTGTCTTGTTCAATGAACATGATGCTCATTTAATTTAATATTTTTTTTCTGAATTTGTGAAATATTTAGCCTAATTTTTTATTTACTGAATATTTTTCAAACACCACTCTTAGGAGACTTACTAATTTTATGTGCTTTTTTGTGGCACTCATCACTATCTTTGTGCTTTTCAGAAACTGAG
>NW_017729004.1:42979780-42981392 GCF_001723915.1 Gavialis gangeticus | reverse complement strand
AGTTAGGAAATGTTAAAATTAAGGTTGTCTTTGCAACCTTAATTTGACCTTAGTGTGCATACACTTCACATTACATACTTTATATAAACACAATCTATTTTTTTTCCATAGGACCTGTGTCTTGTTCAATGAACATGATGCTCATTTAATTTAATATTTTTTTTCTGAATTTGTGAAATATTTAGCCTAATTTTTTATTTACTGAATATTTTTCAAACACCACTCTTAGGAGACTTACTAATTTTATGTGCTTTTTTGTGGCACTCATCACTATCTTTGTGCTTTTCAGAAACTGAGGAATTTTATTTTCAAAATATCCTTCTGAGATGAGAGGAAGTTATCCTTATTTTACAGATGTGCACTGTAGGTACAGGGCAATTAAGGTAAAATATTTCTAGTAACTTCAGGTGTGCAAACTGAGACAACTAGGACCAGATTTTTCAGAGGACTTAGCATTATGTAATGCTTCATACATTCAAAGCTTTTAAACTTCTTTCAGTGTGGGTTTTCAGCACTTGTACAAATCACACCCAAGGGCATAGATCCACAAAAGACTTAAGTGACTTAAGTGGTATTTATGGAAAATTCAGGCACTGAAATTTGAAGTGATCCTCAAAACCCCTTTCTAACCTCGTTGGCATGTAGAATCCTTTAATGCTGAAGGTTTCACCTGTAAAATTCCCTAGGTCCCAAAAGTTTACTTCTCTGCACATTTGGAGCTGCTGCCAGTTTAGCCTCTCTCAGTCCTGGTTGGGATCCTGAAAGCAGGTGCTCCTCTGTTTGAGATGCATGCTTAACATGCATTGACAGTACTCAGTTCTGTATGAGACACTGCAGCCACTTTTGGTCAAACATGGTTGGAGGAGGTATGTGAGGTGGAGGCATTTCACTTTTATAGAGTAGCTCAATGGTTAGAGCACTGGGCCCAAGCTTTTTGACAGTCCTACTTTTGTATGTTTCTGTGATTCTAAATCTCATACATATTGTTTGTCAGTGAGAATTGCACCAAGTAGATCCTTGGTGGGGCTGGTACTTGGAATTACTGAACACCTCCAACTCTCCTTGAAATCAGTGGAAGGATAAAGTGCTAGACATCTTTGAAAATCAGACCATAGTCAAAAAACTCTACAGTGTAAAGGTAGCATTAGTGGTATAGCTCGGTAGCATGAATTGCTTTCATCCCTGTCAGGAGAATTTTGAATATTATCTGGTGTAAGAAGAGCTAGTGCAAATATGTTATTTTCCTCAGCTTTGCATAACATTATGCTTTATTTTGTGTCAGTTGAATACCCAAGTTAGTGTAATCTGCTGGAGCTGACAGAAGTCCATCTTGATAGATTACATGGCAGAGTAGTCCTCTGAGTCTTGTGTTGGTAGAGAGAAAATGTTGTAGTAGGACAGAAATTTCTGTTAATATGTAGGAGAAATAAAATTCTGAATCTGGTTAATCTCCATGTATATTAAGCAGTCCTTTAGTTTAAACCATATTTTGATAAATTTACAAACATTCAGTATATGGAACCAAGAGGAGAAACAAAGATGAGGAGAAACAAAAATACTAGTTTAGGCTTAAAAATCTTCTCAACCGCTCTTTCTCCCCTCCCCCCCCCCC
>NW_017729004.1:42977167-42979533 GCF_001723915.1 Gavialis gangeticus | reverse complement strand
CCCCCCCCCCCCCCCCCCCCCCCCGGCCCAGATTTGTCTGTTATCACAGGGTAAAGGTCTTTAAAATTTATTCTAACATGTAGAGTTATGTTAGAATTTTTTCCCTGGACACCTTAATTTTTAGCCTCCACTTCGCTGATTAAAAAAATGCCCTGCAGAACATGGTAAAATACTAATGGTGATTAATAACAGTGATGGATTTGCTCCATTGACCATGTAACTTGTTCTGTTGAATCTTTGAATGATAGAAACCATCAGATTCTCTTGAGAGAAGTCTTATACAGCAATAATCAGTTTTTCACAGAACTTCTTTTTGTGGATGGCTACTATGAAAAGGCAATACTTCAGATTTTTTCCCTGAGATTCTTTGTTTCTTCTTGGAATAAATCATGTATAAAGCACTTGCTTTTGGAGATGCAGGTTTATCAGCGCTGAGACGTAATGGATTTTTTTTTCTTTTTTAACTGTGGAATACAGCTGTACCCATATGATTAAGGCCAGATTGTGACTCTCCGTAGGAAGAGGGTACATAAACTACTCTTCTCCATTTCCTTCCTATTCCTAGTATCACTTACGCTAGGCTGCTTAAAAGGATTTAGGGTGCTCCCTGTTTTGAGAGAGGACAGTATCCTTTGCAGTTATAAAGCTGACAGGGTACAGCAAGTAGTGAAACCCCCCCTTTAAAGGGTAGCCTCACTGTTGTTAACTTTATTGTTGCTAGTAAGGATGATTCCTGGAAGGCATGCTTTTTGCATCATTTTTCTTCTCTGAGTTGGTTGTGCATCTTTACTAGTTGATGTTTTTGGGAGAGACTTTCCCTGATCTAGCATTCATTGTGCTGGCCCTCTGTCTTGGGCCTGAAAGGTAAGGCATGTTCAACCTGAGGCCTTCTATTGTTGTTGTTGCTGTTGGTTTTTTTTAAACAAAAAAACACCCATGGGAGTAATACGTTTTGGCTCAATAATATTGAGCAATGACCGTCAACACTATTTTGTTTTCTAGGATGTCAGCTTTTCCCAAAGCGCATTGCTTGATTGTCTTAAAACTTGCTTGTGGACAGCATAGGATTTTATAACATGTCATCTGTTCTTTCCTTACTAGGTTCTGTATAAAATTCGTCACATTTCTTTTTGAAGAAATATAAAGTGAAGGCCATGATTGTTATGAAGATTAGTTATTGAACAGTTCTTTGTATATTTAAATATTATAGGAGTGTTAAATATTGTGAAGTACCCATAATTAGTCAGTAATATTCAAGTTTCTGAATTCTACTAGAACTGTTTTTGAATAAATAATGTAAAAAGGTAAGTCACTTACTCCAAATTATTATGTCGTATGTTAGCTTGTGTTTCTGGAGGGACGGTTTTACATGGTATTCTGGTTTTCAGTATTTTTTTCAAACTATTGAGAAAATTTAGCCACCGTGATACCCTTTATTTTGAAATTCTTGTAGAGTATGTATAGTAACTATAACTAAGGTACTAACTAATAAGGCTGTGCCAAGCTTCGGTCGCTGATTCGATTCAGCAGAGATTTGGCCCAATTCAGAGGCCAAATCTCCGAATCTGAATCAAATCAGACCCTTTAATCTCTCCTATTCTAATTGGAATTCTCTGAATCAATTTGGAAAGATTTGATGATTCGGACATAGACAGAGCTTTAAATGTTTTTTCTACATACCTCAAGGTACCAGGTGGCCTGTGAACACTGAGATGCTGGGGCGTTCAGCAGTGGACCCAGAAGTAGACCAGAAGCACTTCTGGTCCACTTCCAGGTCTGCTATGGAGTATATTGGGGACCCCCCACCTCCCAGCTTGGCAACTGGTGCCTCCTGGGTCTGGGGGGGGGCATGTGGGCTCCTCTTGCGGCTGATCACCAAAAGTGGGCCAGAAGTACTTCTGGGTCTGCCACCAAGCACATGGGGGGGGCCCTCCTACGCTCCTCTAGGACACTCCATCTGCCTCACCATCACAGCATTCACAAGCCATGCCTGGTACCTCGAGATACATAGAAAAAAACATTTAAAGCTGTGTCTATGGCCAAATTGCTGATTCTCTGTATCAGCATTGAATCTTCAGATTTGTATTCGGCCAAATCAAATTGGGACAGTGATCCAAATCAACAAATTGAATCACTGTCCCTGATTCGGGCTGAATCTGAACCAAATATGGCCAGGTTTCAGAGGAGGGCCACTCGTATGGTCAGAGGCCGGCAGGCAAGGCCCTACAAGGAGAGACTGGTGGACCTATATCTCTTCAGGCTTCGCAAGAGAAGGCTGAGAGGTGATCTTGTGGCTGTCCATAAATTCATCAGGGAAGGGCAGCAGGGAATAGGAGATACTCTATTTACTAGGGCACTCTCTGGAG
>NW_017729004.1:42969982-42972167 GCF_001723915.1 Gavialis gangeticus | reverse complement strand
GGCTGAATCTGAACCAAATATGGCCAGGTTTCAGAGGAGGGCCACTCGTATGGTCAGAGGCCGGCAGGCAAGGCCCTACAAGGAGAGACTGGTGGACCTATATCTCTTCAGGCTTCGCAAGAGAAGGCTGAGAGGTGATCTTGTGGCTGTCCATAAATTCATCAGGGAAGGGCAGCAGGGAATAGGAGATACTCTATTTACTAGGGCACTCTCTGGAGTTACTAGGAATGATGATCCCAAATTGATGGAGAGCATACTTAGGTTGGACATTAGAAAGAACTTCTTCACAGTAAGTGTTGCCAGAATCTGGAATGGGCTTTCAAGGGAGGTGGTGCTCTCCCCTACCTTGGGGGTCTTCAAGACTAGACTGGACAAGCACCTAGCTGGGGTCACCTGACCCCAGCACTCTTTTCTGCCCAGGGCTGGGGGTCAGACTCAATGACCTACTGAGGTCCCTTCCAACCCTAACATCTATGAACCTATGGCCTGTTTCACACACCCCTACTAACTAAGGTACAAATAATGTATCATCAAGCATTTTCAATATTGGCGGATTGAAAGCACGGTACCAAATGATAATCTCTTGAGAATTATAGTCTTGTGAGCTGTCAGAAATGCACACAGTTAAACGAACAAAAAAATCAACAAATAACAAAAGCAAGTACTATATGATGGTACAGTGACCTTACCACCTTTTCCTTTTGTAATGGTAAGGTTTCTCACTCTTTGAAATAGTCAACAATATAATAGATGACTGATTAATGGATACAACTTAGACATCAACAGTTTCAGGTTGCTTACAAAAACTATTTAACGTAATGAGCTAACTTGGTCAAAAGGTAATTGTATCATGATTTAAAAAACAGTTAAAATGGACAGAAAGCCATGTAGAAACAAGCAAGTAATTATTATCATATATAAGAGTGCCATGAAGAGCGGTTCATGGAATTGTTCAAAAATTTTTATGGTTGCTAAAAGAGTGAGGTGGCAATCCTGTTCATTTAGATTCTAAAGCAGTAGATTTTTGAGGAATCAGGACTCTTGGTAGAGTTCATTATCTTCTATTAGGAGAAAAGATCATAAAAGTTCTTCTCCTGGGTAGAAATGAAAGTTCTCATATGAGAGTTAAAGGTGTGGTAAAATTTCCTGTTTGGAACAGTTCATGGTAGGTTTTTGAAGCGCTCTGGTATCCAGTAATCACCCCCACCTCCCCTTTCCAGAGTGCTTTTCACTTTTTTTGCAATTAATTTATATTGAAGGAACCGTTCAAACTTCACTTGCACATAGATTGATAGATTCTGACTTGGTTGTAACATATTAGGAAAAACTCCCTTATGAATTTCTCTTGTGCCAGAAGAATTAAAGGTGTCAGTGGGGTGGCTCACAAATACCCTGGTGTAAATCTGGACTAAATTCAGGGTTACATTGCTGTAACAGTTCATGTTTAGGACTTTGGTAGACATGAAGGATGAGGGGAAGGTCACTTACTGAGTAACATCATAAAATATTGAACACTTGCCTCATTCACTTCACATCATCCAATCTTTGTAGTGAGGTGTGGAACCCATGCCAACAGAAATGTGATTATGCACCTACAAACTTTTATTATTAACATGAGACATATTTCATATTCAGCCTTAGTTTTGACATTTTCTCATTGTTGAGTGCTTGACTTTGCTTCTTTGTGAAAGAAGCAAAGACAATTTTACTTTGCGCTCTCGCTTGTTCTCACTCTCCTCTTGATTTGATTTGATTTGTAAAGGGGGCATTGACAGGATTCCTTGGAACTATAATTCCTTTCTTAAATATTCTTTGAGTAAGATTTTGACTCATTCTCATTTTCCAAAATTGTTTAACCTAGGTGTTTAAATATATATAATTTTAAACACGTGAGTGTTTACCTACTTCCTCTAGACGAGTGTTTTTCAACCTGTGGGTTGCAACCCAAAAGTCGGTCACAAGAATATTTGACAGGGTTGTGAGCAAGTCCCAGAAAAATGCAGGAAAGTGTGGGTTTCACTTTGCAGGCTGACAGCATTCCAGCCTGCAAGGAGCTGCTTGGGGCAGTTGGAGGCAATGGGTGCACATGTGTCTGTGTGCACATGCGCATGTGGCTGGCATACGGTTAGGCAGGGTTGTGGGAGCAGCCCCACCAGATGGATCCAGGTAAGTGTATGGGGAGTTG
>NW_017729004.1:42954967-42969971 GCF_001723915.1 Gavialis gangeticus | reverse complement strand
GCATGGCTGGGCCGGCAGCACTGGGGCTGGTGCCTGTACTCACAGAGATGGGGTGCCTGGGAGACGTTGGTCGGAGGGAGGCGAGGGGGGAGCTCTGCTGCCGCCTGCATGAGCCAGAGACACTGCAGTCACCATGCTCTGGTCAGAGTTGGGTGGGGGCACCTGGAGGACCCCCTCTGGCAGGGTGGGGGGGAGCAGGGAGCTGTAGGTTGGGAGTGAGGGGCACCAGCATGGCCTGGGGGGACAAGGGTCTGTGGCTTGGGAGTGAGGGGCACCAGCATGGCCTGGGGGGACAAGGGTCTGTGGCTTGGGAGTGAGGGGCACCAGCATGGCCTGGGGGGACAAGGGTCTGTGGCTTGGGAGTGAGGGGCACCAGCATGGCCTGGGGGGACAAGGGTCTGTGGCTTGGGAGTGAGGGGCACCAGCATGGCCTGGGGGGACAAGGGTCTGTGGCTTGGGAGTGAGGGGCACCAGCATGGCCTGGGGGGACAAGGGTCTGTGGCTTGGGAGTGAGGGGCACCAGCAGGGCCAGGTGACTATGGGTTGGGACTGGTCATCAGTGTTTGCAAATGGGTCCTGGTACAAAAAAGATTGAGAACCACTGCTCTAGACTATTTAGTACTTTCAGGGTTTCTCCTGTCTTCTGAAAAACTTCCCTTTGCAGTGGTGTCTCTTCCTCTAATTCTTTGCAGTAGATGAAGTAGGATTTCTAAACATAGTATGGTACAAAATTCTATGCATCCTAGACTTATGGTCCAGTACCCTTAGATTATGAAGATACATCAACTAACAAAACTCTATATTAAATCACCATGTTTTTGCAGACTGTTTGCAGTTTTAATAGTGTAAAATTCAGACTGTTAAAACTGCCTATTCAAAATACACTTCCCTGTACCCCAAATAGACATGTATCGTACCTAAGAACTAGATCTAGGCATTATAAATGTACTTAAAATATATTGTATTTGTAACAAAAAATTTCACCTTTGTCTCTTCAAAAGCAACTCATTCACTTTGTTCAAACTTATTCATCCTCAGCCTGGTTTCAGGCTCTGCTAAACTTCAGCACCAAAAGTGAAAGTTTACCAAAGTAATGAACAATTTGTTTTGCAACATTGTTCTTTAGACTTATAATATGATCAACCTTAACTATTACCACTATGACAAATAAGAATAGTGATCTCAGTTACGTTAGGATAAAATTAGAAGAGGTATATATCTGTATACTTTGGTTGCAAGCTGAGTGTTCTGTTTCCAGTGGTATAGTATTGTAGTTGGCTGTTTTATAGTGCTCAAAAACATCTGCCTCTGAAATTTATGAGGGGCCAAACCCACACACCAGGAACAGGAGTATTTTGGAGTACTCCATAGAATATTATGCATGTTTCCTGAATTAGGTTTGGTGCCTGTAAGCACCTGGGGATAAGCCATGTCTAGCTTTATTGTTTGTATGTTTTTATGAATTATGGTATTTTGATACAAATGTAAATTTATATTTTGCCCAGCACTGGCTAATAGAACAATGTTGAACCTCAAAGTTCCTTCCCTATTTACATTTTCAAGTAGTAAACAACTAAGAATTCATATTTGACTTATGGAGATAAGCCTGCTACATGATGGGGTGATGTGACTCCATATTCTCACAGGCCATGATGACTTCTATGTCAAAAGAAGAAGTGTTTGTTGGGGAACAGTCTACCAAAAGACTTTTTGGAGCGAAAAAGTAATTGACTATGGTGGCCTAGTGGGATACATGATATCCAAGAATATCAAATTAGCAGTCTTTGGGCATGTTCAGACGAATGTGGATGTTTGGGTTCCCAGGGACAAGTAGCAGCAGTGCACCTTGTGCCGCTGCTACTTGTCCCTGGGAAATGCCCATGCGCTGTGTACTTCGGTGTACGGCAAGTTACTCTGGGTGGTGAAGGGGAGGCTGGGGCCAACACTGGACTGGTCCCAGCAGCCTTACCTGGGGGCCTGCCGGGGCTGCGGCAGTGGTGATTCTGCTGTGTGGAGCCTGGCTGGCAGCCAGAGCATGGCTCTGGGCGGCTCGGCTCTGCTTTTGAATGGCACGTGCTGCCTGTGTGTGCACTGCTCTGGTTTTTTTTCCCCTGTAGGCTTTTTTGACGCCTGGATATCCAGGAGTCAAAAAAATCTGTGGGGGGTGGAAAAAAGTGGAGCAGAACATGCATGGGCAGTGTGCCCTTGCAGCATGGAGAACATGTAAATGTGTAGTATGTGGCACCACAGACATGTTTGCGGCACAACATACCTCACGGCTGTGCTTGTCTGGATGTGGCCTTTGTGTCTGAAGGGATGTAAATTCTCCTGGTTATAATTCGATTAAGAAAGACTTCTGGTATGATAAGTAGGTGCTCATTCGTGGCAAAAGTTTTTTTTATATATATATATAATATTATGGGCTCCCCAAGAATTCAATGAAAAAAGTATACAAATGGCCAGGTAAGAAACCATATCTAAGCCTGGCCATGCAAGCAGTGCTTGTTCAAAGTTTCCTGGGCATAAGGGCTGCTTGCAGATGTTAAAAGAAAAAAGAAAAGAAAAAAAAAAATTCAGCATGTTTCTGCACTGAGCCCAGCACATGTCCAGAAGAGGCAGCACCTCAGTTGGACCTGGCTCCTGTGATGTTTGTTTAGATTGGGTGCTTTAGTGGGGCTTTTTTGGTTCTTTTATCTACAGCTGATTTGAATCAGCTTTGGTGCTTTTATCTACCTGATTAAATCAGCTGTAGCTAAAAGCACCAAAAAGCCCCTCTGGAATACCTGATCTATACAAATGCTGCAGAGCTGGGCTGAAGTAACATGCTGCTGCTTCTGGTAAAGAGCAAGTTTTTTGTTTTGTTCTGTTGTTTTTTTTAATGTCTGCTACAATGCTTTAGTCACCCAGTGGTTTAGCTGGGCAGTGCAGACTGAGAGACTGGGAGAAGAGTTTGGCTTCTACAGAAGTGGAAGCTGCGTTCTTAGAGCTCAGGGATAAAATAAAATAATGTTTCTGATATTTTCTTTTATTTGTTTATTCTTACATCACTGACTGCATCTTAACATATGGTTACTGATTTCTTATGATTGTTCTTGTTTTTGTAATTTTTTGATGTATTTACTTTGTTTATTGTCAGTGGTAAATATGGTTTTCAGAGCATAGACAATACAGATGGGCTGCTTCTTTAGATGGGGGTGAGGGATTTATAAGTTCTGAGCACATTAACGGACAAAAATATGATTCTTTTAGCTGGCAAAATATCCTCTACTAAGAACTGGCAAGACCTGGATAAGATGGGTGCAGCTGAGGGACTACGGGTCAAGAAGTTAGCCCATTAGCGCATTTCAGTCTGCTCTCAGTGGTCAAGCAGCAGATGGCAGAGAGGAATTTGGGGTGAAGCACACGCCAGAAGGTGTGAGAGCATCCCAGAATGCATCTTTAAGGCTCATTTGACCAAATCCAGTAGTCAGGGTGGATCATAGTTGCTACTAGAGCATTGGTTGGCTCTTGCAAATTCAACATTTCTCTCTCTTGTTAAAATATCCTAAACTAATCTTCTGTTTAACAAGTCATACAGATTATAACATGACCCTTTTATCATAGAGAAGGCAATGTCAGGATCTTATGCAGGTGTTGAGGGAAGATGTACCAGTGAATGGTTTCAATAACTTTCAGTCTAGGTCACATAGATCATATTTATTTTAAAAGACCATCTTAAGTGTAAATTGTGTTATGATCTTATTCTCAACCCATTGAAATAAAATGGGATGAGGCATGGGAATTCCTGGAAATTACAAGAATTAAGTGATGTGTTATGTAACATAAAAAGAAAATGAACAACAAAATCCTTGTATATTAAATGAAGTTGTCTGATCACAGTTATGAAACTGATTTCTTTATGGTTAGGGCGTAGATATGTTCTAGGTTAGTGGACCAGATGAGTGCTGTGGGGCTGTTCCATGGGCCTTGTGTGCCAGCATCAGGCCCCACACTGCCTCTGTCTGGAACCCTGTGCTGGGATTGGGCACTGCATGGCCTTTGCCAACCCAGTGTACTGATATCAGGCCCTGGCACCACACTATCCCTGCCTGGCCCTGTGTATCAGGATTGTGCGCTGCCCGCCCAGTCTAGCACACAGTGTCATGTTGTCCAGCCACTGCTTCCCTGCTACCAAATTTTCAGATGTGTGGAAAGGTCTTCTGTCTGGATGACATGACTGTGGGGCACGGGTGGGCAATTATTTGTGCCTGTATGCCACAAAGGGAGTTTTGCTGAGCTGTTGTGGGTAGGGCTGTGCAAAGCTCCAGTAGCCGATTTGATTCAGAGGAGATTTGGTCCGATTTGGCAGCCAAGTCTCCGAATCCAAATAGAATTGGGAGACACATTAAAAGTTCCAAATTGAACTGGAAGCTTCCAAATTGATTCAGAAAAGATTTGGCACTGATTTGGAGATTTGGCCATAAACTAAACAGGCAGCAGTCCTCAAGGACGCTGGACACAGCTGCCTCCAGCTAGTACATCTGTTGGGGTGGGTGAAGGGGTGTGCGGGGGGGAGGGCAGATCAGCGCCTCCACAGTGAGGGAGGTACAGGCTGCCCAGCCAGGGTGGGGTGGGGCAGGATGCAGGGAGGAGGGTTCCTGCCACTGCACACAGCCATCCACCACCTTTCTGGGATGGCATAGGAGCAGGATCTATGCAGGGTGGGATGGGCCGGGCTGACACTCCAGGAGGCTAGCCCCAGCAACTCGCTGCCAGGCTGCGCTCTGCGGGGCAGGTGGAGTCAGGGCTGCGCTCCAGGTGGCTAGCTCCAGCTGCAGCCCAGAGCACAGCCCTGGCTCCGCCCATCCCGCAGAATGCAGTGGAGCAGGGGCTGTAGGGGGGTGCAGCCACCCTAAAATTCCCCATAGCCCCTGCAGCTGGCCCCTCCTCCATCTGGGTGCACGCACCTGCTGCCATGCCCTGCCGCTGCTCGCCCAGCTGGGGCAAAGCCGTGGCTTGTCTAGGAGGTGCAGTTAGGTTGGGCGAGTGGCAGGAGGGCATAGCCCCCACTCTCAGCACCTTCTGCTGCCCGGCCCAGCTTTCTCTGTGCAGATCTGGGGGCACACACCCTTTCCCATGCACTTATGGACTGGTGGTGTGCAGTTGTGGAAGCCCTCCTCCCCGAGTCCTACACTCCCTCCAGTGCCGGCTGGGCAGCTTGTCCTAGCTTCAGTCCCAATCCCTTCTTTGCTGTGGGGGTGCTGATCTGCTCTGCTTCCCACACCCTTCCCTCCTCCCACTGCCCACCACAACAGGCTTACCAGCTGGAGGCAGCTGTGTCCAGTGTGGTGAGGACTGCTGCCTATTTAGTCTGTGGCTGAATCTCTGGATCTGAATTGGCCAAATTGAACCGGGACAGTGATTCAAATCACCAAATCAAATCACTGTCCCTCCGAATTGGCTGAATCCAAATTGAATACTTGCTGCATTGCACAGGCCTAGTTGTGGGCTGGGTCAGTGCCCCTCTCTTCCCCCGCACAACAGCTCACTAAAACTCCCTAAGCGGTCCCATTCCATTCACTTGGCTGCAAGCCCTGTTGGCATGGGTCCCAGATGGTCTCCATAGAGACCCCAGGATCATGGAAAGGTGACAGTGTGGGGCCAGGGCCTGGGAGAGAGCCACGATCTGCTCCGCACACACCCCTGCCCAGTTAACCAGTACCCATCTCAGGGCCGTGCAGGCAGCAGATCATGGCTCTGCTCTGTGCTCGGCTGGGGTGAGGCTGTGGGCAGGTGGGGAGCAGTATCCAGGAGTGGGATGGGTGGGAAGGGCTGGGGTCACAGGGCCCCAGTTATGCACTGTCACCATCCTGCAAACCCAACCTGGTTTCACCCACCCAGCCTGCTCCCAGATGCTGCTCCCTTGGTTCCCATTCCTGGCTCCATCCTGGCAGAGCGTGGAGCAGAACCGTGATCCTCTGCCTGCATCCCCCTGTGACGGGCACCGGTTTTGTGGGCAGTGGTGTGCAGGGAGCAGATTGTGGCTCTGCCCCAGGCCCTGGCCCGATGCTCTCATCACCCTGTTTATCCTGGGGTCTCCATGGAGACTGGCTAGGACCCATGTGGGCAGGGTGTGTGGCCAGGCACATGGGATGGGGCTGCAGGTGGATGGGGCTCAGGTCTGGGATCTATGGGCAGTGACAGCATGGGGCTATGGCCGGAGCAGAGTTGTGATCCACTCCTTGCATGCCCTTGCCCATGGAACCTGCTCCTGACTCAGGGACATGCAGTGAGCAGGTCACTGCTGTGCCCGTGGCCCGGCCTCGGCCCCGTGCTGTCACTACCCTGCATTTCTGCCCTGTGATCCTGGCCTTGCCCACCTGTCCCGCTTCACGTGCCACAGCCCAGGCTGCCCTCTGTGCCTGGACTGGGCAGGACCAAAGGACCTGTCATGGACTGGATAAAATTCTTTGGTGAGTCGGATCCAGCTCACAGGCTGTATTTTTCCTACTTCTGCTCTGGAAACTGGATAATGACCTGTGGGCCAGAGGTTGAGATCGCATGTTCTAGGTTAAGATTTGTTTTTCTTGTGTACATATATAATTAAAATAAATTGATAGCCATGTTGTAACTTTTTTTTCTTTTTTCCTATGTGATCTTACTACCTTTAGTAGTTTGTCATTATTACAGTCTGCATTACATGCTTATGTACAGAAAATTATTACATTTTTTTGTTTTCCTAGTTGCATCTGTAGATCTTAATTTATGGAATAAATAGTTGGTTTACCAATCCTGTAACTGTCTAAAATAGCAGCATTTAGTTGGCAATCCTTGGGCTCCTAATCATGGGTCTTTAATACTTGGGCCTAAGGTTATAAATGAGATGAATTTGTTCCACTTTTTCCCTTCGTTCCATCTTAGGTCCTGATGCACTTAGCAGCAATGCTGCTTGCCCACAGAAGTGGAAGCACTGCTACGTTTGCTCTTTTTTCTCCCTTTGATTGAAAGTGTTTTACATTTGGGTTGTTAAATTAGGATCATAGGAAAATAGAACTGGAAGGGACCTGCTAAGGCCATCTAGTCCAGCTACCTGGCCAAGGCAGGACATCCCTGACTAAATGATCCCAGCCAAGGGTCTGTCTAACCAGGTCTTGAAAATTTCCAAGGATAGGGGTTCCAGTGCTTGACCACCCTCACAGTTAGAAAGTTCACCCTAATCTCTAACCTGCTGCAGTTTGAGGCCACTGCTCCTAGTCCTTTGTCCCACAGCCACAGAAAAATCTCTCTCCATCCTCTAATTGCCCTTTGGGTATTTAAAGACTGCTATCAAATTCCACTACGGTCTCCTTTTCTCTGAATTAAACAATCCTAGCTCTTTCAGCCTTTCTTCATAAATCATGCTTTTCAGGCCTCTAGTCCTTCTTGTTGCACTTTGTGCTTTTTCTAGTTTGTCCACATCCGTCTTCAAGTGAGAGACTCAAAACTGTACACAGTAACTCCAAGTAAAGCTTTGTTTTATGAAGACTGAGTGTAAAAAAAAAAAACAAAAAAAAAACAAAAAAAAAAAAACGCATTGAATACTTCAGTCTTCTACATCATCATTAACTTTTTTTTTTGCCCTTTGCATTCTCTAAGGGACCTATGGTTTCTTTGGTCTTCATCTTATTTCTTCAGAATCCAGTTGTATCGCCTTCTTGTCCCTTGCTATCTGCATCTGAAATTGTGCTTTGGCCATCCTAATTTTCTCCCTGTATGCCTGTGCAACACTCTTCCCTAGTACTCTGATCTAGTTTCCACTTTTTATAGTTTCCACTTTTTGAGTTTCAGCTCCAAGAAGAGATTGTTTTTTGGCCATGCTGGCTTCCTGTTGTACTTCCCATTCTTCCATCTCATTGGGGTAGCTTGTTCTTGCAGTCTTGAGAGAGACCTCATTCACTTCTTCCTTCTGGTTTGGTGGTCTACAATAGATGCCCACTATGACACCCTGCCTACTACTCTTTCCCCTCTGATCTTCATCCAGAAGCTTTCATCAGGTCTACCTCCTACCACAGCTCAGAACAAGCAAACATCTCCTTTATATAAAGGGCTACACTTTTCCTCCTTTCCACATCCTTCCTAAACAAGTTATACCCATTTGTGACAGTATTTCAGTCATGTGAACTATTCTACCTCCTCTCTGTAATCGCAATTATATCATCATTCCTCCATTGTATGAAGATCTCAATTCTTCCTGTTTATTCCCTGTGCTTCTTGCATTAGTATATAAACATTTTGGTTATCTGATCATCCTTTCTTCTCCCTGAGAACATTGCTAAGGCTTCCACTATTCTTTCCTTTTACTAAGCTTTTATTCAGGTCCACTGGCTGTTAACTTACCACTGGGATTTTGCCTCCATTCTCTGGGGAACCTAGTTAAAAGCCCTCCCAAATTGGTTTAGGAGGTCTGTATACAAAGACACACTTCCTCCTCTTTTTTTTATTAGGTGGACCCCTTCTCTTCTTGGCACACCACCTCATAGTCAAAGAAGTCAAAGCTGTGCTGGCAACACCATCTGTGAAGCCACGTGTTGGTCTCTTGGATGCATCTGCTTAGACTTTTTCCCATGGCCAGAAAGATCAGTGAAGGCAAAAGTTAACTATTTGCTCTGGAGCATTGGTTCCTAGATGTGATTTTTTGATGCAGCTGCTTGGACAATTTATTTAGCCTTTCCTGGATTAGCTTTCTATCAGTGTGGATGATAATAGCAAGTAAGTTTCAGAAAGTATTTGGTATATGGTAGAATGTCCATAAAGGGCCTTGTCTATGGCTTTTTTGTTTGGTAAGGAAAATGCATGCAACTTTATAGAGCTAGAGCCCAAAGGAGAGATACTTGACTGACTGTTTTCAGGTTTTGTAGAAAACCTGCTTACACTGTTTCTAGATCCCACAATGACTAATGTTACAGAATATTAATTGTCTACTTTGTATACCAGGTTATTACAAAGTATGTTGGGCTGAACCCATAAATATTGTCTTGTTGAAAACTGCAGTTTTTTGTTTGGTTTTTTTTCTGTGTTTGAGTGTCATTTTTGTATTTGAGGCATTCGGGGCTTATCAGTTGTCCTAAAGAAAAGGAGGAAATTTACTTGACAGAGGAGATATTGCCCAAATAGAAAAATGAGGGTTGATGGGTGAGATCCTTGTGAATGAGGGTCTTTGCCACTGCCTTTTCCAGGGCTGTTATCTGTGGAATTTTATCCTGAGGAACAGATCCTGGTGAATTCATGTCTTTACCTTTTGGGTCTAGATCGCTCAACTTTATTTTGTTTGAACTTTTTGTTAGGTCCTCTTTTAGTCCTGCCAGACTGGTTTCTCTTCTGCTCATTTTTCCCTTCCCTTTTCACAAAAGAAGGCACAAACTGCTTGGTACCTAAAAGTGTCCAGCATGTGTGATGGAATTTGAGAGTCATCTGGCTAACACTGGTCAGAATTTCCTACCAATCCAAAGCAACGGTAGAAGACCAGCAAAAAAGGTAGTTGGACAAGCAAGTTGTCTCTAGAACCTCAAGTAGATGTTAACCTTTATCACTGATAATGCTGTGGAATCTCATCTCCAGGTATGTTGAAGTGGTTGCAGTTGTATATTGTTCAGATTGACTTAACAGGCAGTCTTGGAAGTTTTAGAAACTGAGAGATTCCAATCTATTTCATAATCTCTTTCTTCAGGTTCCATAGGCACTTTTGCTAGGTCTTAATTATCAAAGAGCTGTACCTGAAAAACATCTTAAGTTGAAGAATAGGCCCTGTTAAAAAGTTGCTGCATCAACTTGTGTTCTCCAGCAGATTTGATATGCAACTACAAGAGTAATCAAGCCAGTCATTTATCTGGACCTTCTCTGTTTCAGCCTTCAGCTTTATTCATTTCTTGGCAGTTTGAAGTGGAATGGGAATGGATTATAGTATTCTAGAAGTCATTCAGAAAGCTAAGCAATCCGATTCTACTTCAATGCTACCTCCTAATCTCTCTTCAGAGATCTGTTTTTGGGGGTCAAAGAAAAGATTTATATATCATTATATTTTAGTTGAATTGAGACATTTAGAAATTCAAGTTCTACATGTTTGTATCTATTCACCTTTCTCTTATGACTGGAGTGGGTCTTCTGGTTGGGAGTTGCGAACTGTCATGTTTCTGTCAGAGTTGCTCATTGAAAGTGCCTTCAGTTTTAAGTTAAGCATTCAGCTACATTATAAAGTGCTGTGTCTTGGACTTTCAGCATCTCCACAAGTGTTTACAAAATGCAAGTCAGTCAAGGCAGTTCACTTTCAGAAGTTTAGGAAGTGCATAAATACCTGTACTTTGATTAGAGGGGGTTGAACAAGCTAATCATCCAAGAGAATGCCACTTTAAGTAAGTTGTTTTCTGTTTCAAGCACAGGGTCATAAAGATAAACGTGAAGGAATTCTTAAAATACTGACTTCACATAAACATATTACAACACAATCAGTATTTTTGGACTCTGACAGCTTTCTTTACAGTAAATCAAGAATTATATAGTTGAGTGTTAACTGATGGCAATTCAGCCATTTGCTGTGTAAATTAAGTGTTCATTCTTAACCTATGTCTCAGAAAAAGCTGGGTCTTTGGAGCTGATGCACGTTGTCAAAACTACAAGACTGCTTTTCATTCATCAGGGAAAGACAGTTAGGTTGGAAGGAGGGCAATAAAAATAGCCCCTGAGGGTACTAGTGAACATGGGTTTTGTTCAGGAAGAGAAAATAATCTGCTCATAGAACTGTTTGTTACAAGAAAAAAACATTTTAATAACTCCCCTCCTTTTTATTTTCGAAGTTTGGAAAGTATACGATCTTGCTGACAGCTTGCCTTCTTTTAATGGACTGGAACAATCTTTTACCTATGTATTTCTTGATTTCCTTACTACATGTTCAGAAGAAAGCAAGGCTTGCACTCATTCCATAGTTCTAGTTTGGGTGTGTTACCTCTTATATTTTGATCTCCTGTACATTTTGTGGAACCTGCAAGACATTTCTTTGAGCTTCCAGATCAAAGAACACATGGTCAAATTCTATATTGATGTTTAGAATCATTTAAGCTAGTGCAGTGGTTCTCAGTCCTTTTAGACTCCAGGCACCCCTCAGAAAATGTCATCTTCTAAGTTTCCCTTGCATTTTTACTAAGGAAAAATAATGTATTTCTGTTGCAAAGGACTCAGAAAGATGAGAACAACTAAGAATGCTTTTAACACTAAGATTTCCTGTTTGAAATACTTGGGTTTATCTTGTGAATCATGGTTGCACATCGAACAGTGCTAACAAAGTGCGACACACTATGGCACTCCTGAAAGGGTCACTAGGATCACTAGAAGCTTAGATCATGATACTTTTCAGTAAAGGTTCTCAGTTCTTCAAGAACGGGACAGAGTTCTTCAGGAAATGCCATTCTTGAGAGAGAAAAGATTCTCCATGTGGAGAATGGTGGCCTGTTTCCTTTACCAACATTCGTTTTTGAAATTGTTTGAGTATTTGTTAACTAAATAAGTGTATTCTGACAGCAGCAATATATTCTACTTAATTATTTCCACTTTTCAAGTATAGCTTGTAGATTCTTCTGTCTTTAGTCCTTGTATAGAAGGACTTGATAACATGCATCACGCAGAGAGGATTTTTTATTTTGGTGACTTTGAAATTAAAGTTTCAAGCTTATGAAATGGCTCAGTTTTTTTGGAGAGGACCCCATTTATCACTTAAAAATATTATCTTTTTAAATTCTATGACTGTCATGGAAACTGAGGAAACAATGTTTAACTAGAGCATCTTGTCCTTTTGTTTGATGTTTTTACTGAAGATAATTTGGAATTTTGTTTCAGTTTCCTTTCCTCTACTTTTTCTGTAGAAGATAGGTTATAAAAATTGAGATTAAGAGGCTGGAGAATTTTTCAGAAAAGGTAACACCTTTTTAGAAGTCAACTGAGTAATTTGTAGCTTAGAGAAGCCACGGGGAGTCTGTTTTTCTTAGACTTCCAAAATGAATCCAACTTTGCATTTAGACAAGCAGTTAGTTGACATCTCCTTACTGTAGGGTTGGAGAGCCAATTTCATTATTTTTAAAGAATCCTCTTTGGCTCTCTACTGTTGTGGATATTTGGAAAGTTGACTCTTGAAGGTATCAAGGGAGTAGTGTATGTAAATAAATATGCATCTTGTTCCGATTCTCTTATGAAAACATTTCTGTATGCGTTAATTTATTAAGTGCCGTGTCACCACCGTAAGAATTATACAGCTGCTTAATCTTTAATGTGGATCTGTATGAGTGATTCTCAAAAAAAAAAAAAAAAAAAATTACTTGGGAGTAATGGTTTGAAATCTATGCTGCCTGTTTTTTTCCTCACTTTTTCCTCATTCTTTCAGTTAGAAGAGAGTTGGGCCATGCATAAGTTTTGTCACTTTATATTAAAATTTTCACTTCTTTGAAGGAGTGAGTATAAAGAATGTATTAAACTTTAAGGCATAGTGCAGGTATATAGCATTCCAACAAATGTAAATCGGCAGAAGCAGCATACTCAAATAGCTGTTGCTGCTAAGTGTTTTTTTCCTCTCTAATTCCTTCAGGCACCCTGATGTATGCCCAAATAACAATAAAGTAAGGAGCAAATATATAACGAAGTATGCTATTAATTTTATATTGAATACACTGATGTTATTAAAACATTTATCTGATTAATGCTTCTGCTGGTTTCTTTAAACATGTATAGTTTAAAATCTGATTTTACAGATCTTAATTCTGCATGCACATAGAAGTCTTATAGGCATGAATACGACATGTCATTATAAATATCTTGGGATATTAGAGGATAATTTTTTTTACATTTGGACACAATTAGCCATACTGTTAATCCTCAGTAAATAAAAAAGGAAAATTGATTTTTTTTCAGACTGTTAAAAAATGCAATATTTCCAGTTTAAGTTTAACATTTTGAAAATTGTGATTTTCTTTCAGAGTATGAACAGTGTATTTTAGGAGTAAAATTTAAACAAAAATTCTGTAATCTAATAGAGTCTAATCTTGCTTAAAATGATATAATTTGGCACCAGTAGAGGAGCAAGCCTTGACACTTGTGAATTTAGTTAATATTCTGCGTTTCCACTGATTTTTACATTAATACCTCAAAGAAAAATATTTCTTGATAAAATGATTACAAAAACTTTTAAAGTAGAATGCATATCAGTATCTTTTCTCTTCTACTTTCCTGTCATGTTATGATATTTAATTGTTGGTAAGACCTGTTAACTTTTGTAATACAGGAGTTTGAAATATTGATGGTAAAATAATTCAGTAAGTATACAGGCAGCCCTCAGACTTATGACATATTTGGTTCCTGAAAACCGTGTCCTAAGTCGAAATGATATAATTTGGAACCAGTTTCCCCATAGGAACAATGTTATAGCCCCTGCTCTGCCGCCTGCCCTGAGCACAGTCTGCCTCGCCCCAACCTGGGAGCAATTGTCCCCCACCCTGCCCCATGACTTCCCACTGCTTGCCCAGCTGGGGCAGGGTGGGGAAGATGCAGGACAGAACCATGGCTCATCCAGGGGACATGGGGGGGGGGGGGGGGGCGGCTCCCACTGCTGCATGCCACTTGTTCAGGGGCAGCGCGGCAGCTTCATCCTGCACCTGCCCTGACTGGGCAAGTGGTGGGTAGACCATTGCTGTCTGGTGCAGCTCCAGCCCCATCCCCCCATCTTGCCCCACGCAGATCTGGGGGCATCCTTCCCATGCCCTTCCGGACAAACGCCGGGAGCCACCAGACAAGCAGCGCCCAGACCAGTGGTGTACAGCAGTGGGAGCCACCCCCCACCCCACCCGCCATCCTGCTCCTGCCCTGGCTGGACAGCGCTTGCTTCAGCCCCTGTCCCAGCCCCAGCCTCGCTCCTCCCTCACCATGGGGGCATTGATCTACCCCACCACGCCCCTTCCCCTTCCACCACAACAGACTTACCAGCTGTATCAAGCGTCATAAAGTCGAAACCCACATCAGAATGTTGAAATAGGATGTCAGTTTATAAACGTCGTAAGTGCTGTTCGTTGTAACTCAAAGTCATAACTTGAGGACTGCCTGTACATTTATTGAAAGCTGCTTTACAATGTAGATATTCTCTAATTTACTTAGCAAAGTATGCATAGTTTTATATTTTTGGAAATGATGGAATATTAGTACTTAATATGTAACTTTTTTAGTTGTTTTGGGGTTTTTTATATTTAAATAACATCATTTACTTTTGCGTTTTAAATGTTGATTATATTGTAGACGGACCTGAACTCATATTATATTTGCTTTCATTATTTTTAGAAACATAAAGAAAAAGACAAACACAAACAAAAATACAAGAAGCAATCGGAATCCTCACCATCTTTGGTTCCATCTCTTACTGTAACTACAGAGAAAGTAAGTTTTTTGTATTTTATGCTTACTGTTGCTTATGTTGAAATACATTTGCAGTCTGACACACTTTAAGTAAGGTGGAATTCTAAAATGTTTATTTCTAGTACAAAGGTTTGAGAATTTTATGATGATATGGTAGTTTCTAGATATTAGTAGTTTATAGATATGGTAGGTTCTAGATATTATTACCAAAAGCTCTGTACATCTCTGATGATAATTTTTGGGTTGCAGATCGTAGAGACTTAATCCATTTTAGTATTTCCTGGACATAGATCACTGCTGGACTGATAAATATTTCAGTCAGTAATTCTGAACTAAAGCTCCTGGGCTCTACTCTAGGGTGGATGTACATCTCAGTTTAGCTGAGACTCCAGGATTCCATAGCCTGGTCCTGGCCAGTTTGTTAAAAGTCCCGTGTTGGAGTGTGGCGGGGAAGTGGAGCAGCATGGTGTGCCAGGTAGGCAGCTAGGGAGGCACTACTGCTCCTGTGCAGAAGCAAGGACATGTCCCGTGTAGGTGTGTGGTGCATGCTCCACTCTGCCCCCTAGCACCCACACCGGAGCAGTGGTGCCTGCTTGGCCACCTG
>NW_017729004.1:42947884-42949967 GCF_001723915.1 Gavialis gangeticus | reverse complement strand
GAGCAGCATGGGGTGCCAGGTAGGCAGCTAGGGAGGCACTACTGCTCCTGTGCAGAAGCAAGGACATGTCCCGTGTAGGTGTGTGGTGCATGCTCCACTCTGCCCCCTAGCACCCACACCGGAGCAGTGGTGCCTGCTTGGCCACCTGCCTGCATCACCATGCCACTCCACCTCTGCCATGTAGGTAAGGGAAAGCAGCGGCTGGGTGGGCTTCGCTGTGTGCCTCTTGGGCTGGGCTGTGGTGGCACCGGGGAGGGAAATCCACAGCTGGACCAGCTTCAGCTGCGTGCTGCTTCACCGCATGCCACTTGGGACCTGATATGCCTGGCTGGGTCGGTACTGGTGAGGAGAAGCAGTGGCTGAGCCATGTCCCACTCAGGACCAGCCCAGCCGAGCCCAGTCCAAGCAGCATGTGACAAAACCATGCAAAGCCATCCCAGCCAGGCTGGCATCGGGAAGGGAAAGCCATGCCTGGGTTGGCTTTGGCTGAATGCCGCTTGGGACGGGGTGGGTCTGGCCAGGTAGGCACCGGGGAGGGAAAGCTGTGGTTGAGCCGGTCCCAAGCGGCACGTGGCTCAGCTGGCCCAGTGGCATGTGGCAAGCAGCTCAGCTGTCGCTTCTCCTCAGTGATGCTGACCCGGACAGGCCCAACCTGATCCGAGCGGCATGTGGCAAAGCCGGCCCAGCTGCTGCTTCCCTGCATGCTACTTGGGATGGCACGGGCCCAGCTGGGTCGGCACTGGTGAGGAGAAGCAGCAACTGAAACACATGCCACTTGGGACCAGCTGGGACAGGTCAGCAGAGATAAGGGGAAGCCACGGCTTTGCTGCATGCTGCTCGGACTGGGCCAGGCCAGCACCAAGGAGGGAAGCTGTGGCTGAGCCGTGTGCTGTTTGGGACTGGATGGGTCCTGCAGCACTGGTAAGGGAAGCCTGGGCCTGCTTCTGCTGTGTTGTGTGGGGTGGGCTGGGAAGGATCGGGTCTTGCTGGTGCCAGTGAGGGGAAGTTGGGGTTGGCCAGCTTTTGCTGCCACACGGGGCTGGGTGGGATGGGGTGACACGAGATTTGAGTTGAGTTAATCATTACCCAAATTATTTTTTTAAATAAAATTAAAATTTGTTATAGTAGATGTTTGATTTTTAGTATATGATACTTCATCTATACTTTGGTAAAATTATTTGTTCTGAAAGATTTTGTGTGTGCAGTCCTTGACTCAATTGGTTTGGCTTCGTTCTGGGGGAGGTCTGATGTCCCTGAAACCCTACTCATGGGGTAGGATGTTAGAGGGGTCACAGCCCCTTGCTATTTGATAAGTTCTGCCTGTGCCTTGTGGCCTGGGGGGCAGAACTCTTGGGGCCCCAGGAGCAGGCCATGTACTGTGAGGGTGAGCCCTGTGGTGGGCAGTGTTTCCCAGTCAAGGGGTAGACCTTCTGATGTCAGGGATCATGTGATTGATGGGGATTCTGAGACAGATGTGGTGAGTGGGGCAAGGTTGGATGTTGGGTGGGTGGGTCTTATGACACAGACCACATGACAGGGTGTAACTTCTGGTTCTAAGGCCACACCCCCTCTTTCGGGGGTACTTCTTGGGACAAGGGGAGGAACTTCTGGTGGCAGAGGTTAGGGGGTGGAACTTCCAGTTCCAAGATGGTGACCAGGGGGCAGGGCTACCCATGTGGCCCTTGACAGCTCACCAAAACTCGTGAAGCAGCCCAAATAATTGACTGTCCCTGAGCTTTACATTTCATTGCCAGCAGATTAGATTATTTTATAATGTCTGGACAGTTCTTATTTGTTTTTAAGATTATGATTGCTATTATGAGTCAAGAATCCTTTTTCTGTATCATAATCTAATTGGGATGTGAATACTTCCAGTAAATTCAGCTTTAGTTTGTTTCTTCTAAAGGGAGATCTTTTGAAGAAATTCACTCATGGACTTGGCATGTGTAGCCTTTTGTGTCTTGGGTTCATAGGCGGAGGGAGACAGTTTTTTGAGGGGAGGGCTGAGCATGTGTGCGCCCCCCCGGCAGGAAAGTCTGTGGGGGAAGGGGCAGGGGGCGGGGAGAGGGTGGGTGGGCGGCAG
>NW_017729004.1:42922061-42947404 GCF_001723915.1 Gavialis gangeticus | reverse complement strand
TGGGGGAAGGGGCAGGGGGTGGGGAAAGGGTGGGTGGGCGGCAGTGGGCAGTGATTGGGAGGAAGCGGAGTGGAGCAGAGCTGGGCCCAGGATCAAGGCTGAGGCTGCTGAACCCGTGCAGCTGTCCCTTCCTCTGCACCTGGGGTCATTGCCTGGAGCTGGTGCCCCCTGCGCCAACAAATCTGGTGCCCGCCCCCAGTCCCACACTGGCCCTGGCTGCCTCCCTATTCCAGCCTTGGCCTCAGCCCCACACCACCTGGGGGGGCCTGGAACCAGGGGCTGGAGTGGGGCCAGCTTTGGCTGCACTACCAGGCCGGAAATGCTGTGGCCCCCAGAACCCTCACACCTGCCCTGCCCTGCCGAGTCAGGATGAAGCCGTGGCTCATCCACGGGGTGCAGGGAGGGCATAGTGGCTTCTGCCACTGCACATGTTCCAGGAGGTATGGGGGGCATGTGCACCTGGATCTGTGTGGGGCAGGGCAGACTGCTGCTGTGGGCTGGGGCCAGGGTAGTGCCAGGCTCTTCCCGGTGGGGGTGCTGTGCTGTGGTCCAGGTGGGCGGTAGTGGCGCAGGGTGGGGGGTTGGGTGGGCTACGGTGAATTTTGGGGTGGCTGCACCCCCTCTTAGCCTTTTCTCAGCACTGCCACAGCCCAGGCCCAGCCTGCTGCGGTAGCCTGCCATGCCCATGCAGATCTGGGGGCACGTGCCCCCATGCCTCCTGGGCTGTAGCAGCAAGAGCCACGCCCCCTAGACAAGTCGCATGCAGCTTAGTCCTGGTTCTTGTGCTGGCTGTGCCCTGGTCCTGATCCTGGTGCTGGCTGTGCCCTGGTACCTGCCCCTCCCCTAGCCCCAGCCCAGCTGCAGGTGCTGGAAGCCCTTGGCTAGGCTGCCTTGAGGTCCTACTGCTGCCCCATGTTTGGGGGGCTAAGCTGTGTTAGCCCCTCCTCTTCCACTGCCTATGCTTGGGCTTATCCTTCCTTTTAGCTGCTTGCTTCTATTTCTGTCTGGTCAAGCCTGATATGAAGTACCAGAGATGCATATGGCAAGAGAATCTGAAGGTTACTGAAAGTTGGCAAGGAAGAGCAGTGTTACCAAATTAAATTTTCCTTTAATGTGGCTGGCAGGAATCTAAATCAAATCTTTATTAGAAATTTTAAATTTATGCTTGCCTTGAGGAAGATCTTTCTGCAATAAATTTTAAATTTTGGAAAAGTTTACAAAGAATTTCAGGATTCAATTAAGAGAATGGTGCAAATGATTGTTGGCTGAAGATCTTGGAGACACTGAAGAGAACGTTGTGACATGCTTTGGATTTTTTCTTTGGGGGGGGAATGTGCTTTTTGAGAGGGAACTTAATGTTCACAATGAAAAGCTTGCTTAAAATTTTTAAAATTCTAAGTTGAACTAGTTCAAGTCTTGTCTGTTGCAGGACTTATCCAGTAAGTGGATAAAATGGATTTCTCCTACTTCCTTCTTTCCACTGCAGTATATCACAGCTCATAATACCGTAATCCTGCTGGAACAATATATATTGTATTATGAATTACCAGACTTACGATTTTAAAACTTTGCTTTCAAATTAGGTAGAATACTTTGTGAGTGGACTTGATATGACCAGAATCTGTGGCAGAAAAGGATGCTTGAAGAAAGCAGAACTTTTTTGCTACTGTATAGAACAGTAGTTTTCAACCTTTTTTGTACCAGGACCCATTTGTAGACTTCAGTTGCCAGTCCCAACCTAGTGCCCCTCACCCCCAACCTGCTGCTACCCAGCACCCCCAGTGTGTGGGGCAGCGGGTGGGTGGGTGGAGCCGGGGCAGCCCAAGCAGCCCCTCGCAGGCTGGAACTCTGCCAGCCTGCAAGGGAAAAGCCAGTTTCCCACATTTTGCTCCTTTAAAGCAGAATCCATTTTTAAAGCTTCTTTGCAATGCTTTGATATGTTCTTGTGATCCACGGATTGAGAAACGCTGGTATAGAGGATCTGGAGCTGCCAAAGATAGATGGTGTTTTCTTTGATTCAGATAACAAACTCCAATCTCAGCCCCAAAATAGACGTTTTCTTCTATCATTTCTAAGGGATGGATTTTTTTTAAGCCACCTAGAAGTTAAGGAGTTTTTCTTTCATAAAAGCATATGTTGAAGTGAGTGTTCAGAACACATAAGCAATGTAATACATGTTGGTATTGCATATTTGTGCAATGACCAAAGTACAGATTGAAAATCTCTTGCTTTTTCCAGGCTTATTTACTGGTAGGTGTTCCTGCTAATGAAGCCACAATAGAAAACACTTTTTCTGGAAGCTCTTACTGTTTTAATCTTTTATGATCTCTTCTTTCCAGTCTCCTTTTTGTCTACTTGCCATAGCTGTATGCTTTCTGGGGCAGGAAATAACACCTTTTTTTTCATAGTATGTAGGGCCTTGCACAAAAGATCCCTTACAGAAGTTTGTAAGTGTGACTGTAATATAGTAATACAAACAAACAAAAATCTTCTGACTGCTGTATATATATAGAAGTAACTTTCTGTGGCTTGTTCCTGTAAGTCTTCCTTTCACCTTCCCTGTTCCTCTATTCTCAAAGATCTCTTTCACCATTATTTCATTTGAGTACTGTTTGCTTTTCTAGACTCAAAACCCATACCCTGTATTTCATAAACCTTTAATAATTTAAACAGGTTCCACTGTGTATTCTGATTATTAGGTATAGTGTTGTCAAGAAAGTTGTACTTAAGGGTATTTCTTTTAAATATTATTTTCTTTCATTTAGAATTACATTAGAATAAAATTGATTTTAGCCATATTTACTTTATTTTTAAGTGTTTCCATACTACAAGTTTCATGTTCCTTCCCACAAGTATGATTTTTCTATCTTGTTAGCTACAACTGTAAGGAATTTTTTTTTTATTGGCTATATAGCTGTGTTAATGATTCACCTATGCCTTTGAACACCTTCAAATTGTTTTAACTTGGATGAATGACATAAGGTGCATTTTGGAAGGATGGATTACTTTTGATTAGTGTCATTTTTGTTATAATTTTTGGTGTTGTTTTTCATTTTGAAAAATATCAAATGGATCACAGTTAAGATATATGTGTCTAATTAGACTTCTGCTGCTTTAAAGGCAGTTGTCTGGGTAGAACTGAAAGGTTACTTATTACTTATTTTTTGAGGGTATTACTTTTGTTTTTAGCAGGTACTGTGATATTAAGGTATTGTGATGGAAGGGAAGGGAAAGGCAATTGTGTTGTGAGGAAAGTATCAACTGAAGTGTGGCAGCAAGGTGACAAAGACATCCTCAAGCTGTCTTTTACATTTTGGAAGCTAGTGTAGGAGAAAGTGTTCAATATCATAGAGGACTGGTCATCTCAGAAGATTGTACTCCTTATGTCCTTGCCTAAGTTATATCTGGAACCCTGTTTTAGGACACCAGTTTTTCAGACGCAGGGTTTTAAGGAATGAGGAATTATATTTCGTAGATTCATAGGTAAGTAGGTGTGCAAGAGACCTCTGGAGGTTATCTAGTCCAACCGCCTTCCTGAGGCATGATCGTTCCTATCCAAACTGTACTACACAAATCCATTTTATAACCTTTTAGCAACACTACACAGTCAACCTTGACACAGTACAAGACTTACCATTCTAACCTGCCACAAATAAGCAGGGGAAACACACCAGCCAACATCCTGCTGCTGTAAAGGTTGTTAATATATGTTCAGGAGATCCCAGGGAGAGGGCCATGCATCCTGTTACAGAGGAAGGCAAACACCCCCACAGTCCATGTCAATCTGACCATAGGTTAAATTCCCTCCTGATACCAAATATGGTGATTGGTCTGAGTCTGAAAAGAGGGATAAGACCATATAGCCAGGAACCTCTGGGTTTATGTCTCAGCAGGAGCACATACAAGTCAAAATCCCTAGTCTTGCCTGCAGCCAACACCAAATGCCTCTGAGAGAAGCTTATCAAATGCCCCTACACATGTAGCAGTGGAGAGGTGATTGGGGGTGGAGGAACAAGTCCCTCCCAGCCCCATATAATAACCAGTAGAGTCCAGAAGCGAGGAAAATACCCACAGTAGGACATAGTGGCTGTCCAGCCTCTACAACCCCTCCAGTGATGGAGAGTCCACAGCTTCCTTATTCTGTTTCACTGCCTCATTGTTCTAACGATGAAGTTTCTCCTAATATCCAATCTAAACCCTCTTTGTTGGAAATTCAAGCCATTGGTCTGTATCCTGCTTTCTGTAGCAAGAAAGAGAAGGTATTTTCCCTCTTTATGGCAGCCTGTAACAGGGCACTGGGGTGTGCTTGTTTCTTTAAGAGGGCAAATAGCCTAAAAGGCTACTTGCAGGTGGCAAAGGGGGTTGATTAAGGACTCACCTGACCAGCAGCAGTCTAGGTTGGAACTATATAAGCACTGAGCCAGAGCTGGTCAGTCAGTCTTGCTCTTAAAGTCATGAAGAGAGGAACCCAGAGCAGCAGGGCTCCTGAATTGATTGTGGGTATCGAGCCAGCAATGCTGCAGTCCAGAGAACAAAATAAAGGTACCTGGGATAGAACGGGACTCGTGTATACAGGCAGGTGTCCTTGATTTCGTTAGACACAGGCAGGGTTTGGGTCCTGTCAGAGATCCTAGCTGTTTTATTAAGTTGTACTGGTGGCTTAGCCTTGAGCCCTGCTGAGGGAGGCTCAAGGCCTCCTTACAGAACCGGTAACCCAGGAACCCAGATGAAGTGGGGCCCAGCAGGGCATATAGGAACCCAGGAAACTAGGAATGAGCCCCAACAGCTGACTGGGACTGAGCCAGACTAGTGGGTCCATGGGTCCAGAAAGGGACTGAGCCTGACTAAAAGGTTCACGGGTCCAGAGAAGGGTGGAGAGGCGGAACAGGTGGTCCAAGAACCCAGAGAGAGGGGCCGTGCATAGGACCAGATGTCCGAGAGCCCAGAGAGGCTGTGCATGGGATCAAGTGTCCAGAATCCCAGGCAGGGCTGAATATAGGACCAAGTGATCAGAGAGCTCAGAAAGGAGGGGCTGAGTGAGGGATCGTGGGTTCTGAGTGCCCAAGAGGGCTGAGTGTGTAAAGCTAACATCATAAGTGATAACACCAGTGAGGCATGGGGTGCAGTGTAGGGAAGGACGGAGCCATGCACTGAGCCATTAAGGGGCTCACTGAGACTAAGAAGGTCCAAGAGGGACATGGTAGTGACTTGCACAGCTTAAGGCTCACTCTCTAAGGCCTGTCGGCAGGCACATTTACATAATCCTCAGTAAGAACAAGGTGGGCTAAGGGTGCATTTAAGGGAGGTCAGTCTTGGAGGCCAAGCCAGGCAGAAGCCACACGGCCACCAGCTGGCATTATGGCCACCCCTGGGGCTCTAACCTGCCATACAGTCCTTCAGATATTTGAAGATTGCCATCATGTCCTCTCTTAAGCACCTTTTTTGCAAGCTTAATATTTCCTGCAACCTTTCCTTAACTAGTGATCCTAAATTTGTGCCACAAACTCCATCTCTGGCTCTGTTATAACATATATATTTTTAGACGATCAATCTCATACGAAGGTGAGTTTCAGAGCACTTTGTTACAATCAATACCTTATTAAGGGAACTGTTTATGAGGAAACACTTGGGAAAATTATCCTAAACACATGCCACTTATTGTGTACCATGGCATAGCAATTTTCAAGACAATCTGAGCTTTTGCTTGAAGGTTTTAGAGGACATTAAAGTATCTACTCTTAGACAAAAAACTGCTTTCAGTGTGAAACTTTGAAAAGTCGAGTCCCTATGCTGTCTTTCATCATAGCATGCAACATAGGAATTTGCACAGTGCACATTCTCAGATCTTTGCTGGGGGTAGAACTCAAGGTTATAATTCTTGGATGATGCTCAAGTTCAGTGGCTACTGCATGTTGACTGAAGAACCTAGAGACTGTATACCTGAAAATAACAGTCCTGCGCAGCATGTTCAAATCAGTCTGTAGTAGGCGACTGAGGTTTAACTCAATTTGTGGAGCTACTGATAACTTAAAAAAATGCTTGAACCTCTGATAACTTGAAAATTACTTCCCCTGTGTGGAATGGGTACCAAACACTGAAGTTCAATCCCCATTGGGTGAGGCCAGTATGAGGTGAATCATTGCACTCAATATTTTGAGCTCCAATAGATGTAAAAAAATAGAAACTAGAAAATTTTACTGTCAGATGCTGTGTTTTGGGTTTTTGTATTTGAGGAACCACTTGAATAAATGACCTGAAATTTGGGGAACTACAGTTACCTCAGTTCCTCATGAGGCACAGGCATCATCAAGCCAGTTTGAGCCTGAGTATAGATAGATTTCAAAATAGTTTAATAAATCAAATGTTAAACATCTAACAGAATGACCAGGTACACAGTACAAACTTTTGCTATTATAAGAATGTCAGTTATGTAGTATGACTTTTTTATTACACTTTAGACTAAGCCTTTGGCCAGTATTGAGATAGCAATAACAGAATTAAATAGCTTATTTTGGCAGAGCCAGGGTGTCAAACTCATTTGGCCCTAGGAGCCAGATGAGTGGTGCAGGGCCAGTTCACAGGCTAGTTTGGGCTCACGGACACATTCTTCCCTGTCCTGCGTGCTGGATCCAGCGCCTATAGTACTTGCTCCAAAATCAGCACTACATATGGCACCTACACCAGCTGGTCCCAGACTGCAGCGCACAAAGTGCTCCCCACCTGCTGGCTGGTCTGAACTATGCTGCATGTGGTTCCTGTTCTAGTTGGTCTGGGACTCAAGCTGAGTGCAGCACAGGTCATGAAGTGCAGTGTATCCTGGACCAGGTGGGGGTGCTACGGTGCTGCATGCTGGTCAAAACAGGTGCATATGGCACAGTCATGGACAAGTTGGGGGACAAAGGGGATCACGTGTGTTATGGGTCATTGTGTGTAGCATGGGGCCTGTGCTTGGGGCCGGTCTGGTGTATGCAGCTTGAGGTATCTGAGTTGATACTAGAGGACATACGACAGGGCTCCACAGAGCCGCTCTAATTAGTACCCACAGCATCACATGCATTCAGTGTCCCACGCTTAAAAATGGTGGTGGGCAAAATGGTTGCAGTCGAATAAGCTTTAGTTCAAGTGCCCCGTCCGCTATTTTGATGCGTGGGGACACTGGATACATGCAACACAGAGGCTGACAGAATGCATTAATTGGCACATGTTGGAGCAGGCGTCCAACATGTGTATAGGTGCACTTTAAGCCCAACAATCCAGCCAGTTTTCTATCCACCTTACAGTCCAACCCATCCATACTTCCTTAGTTTGTGAGAATGTTGTGGAAGATAATATCAAAAATCTTGCTAAAATCAAGGTATATCATTTCCACTGGTCTCCCCACATCCACAAAGCTAGTCATCTCATCATAGAAGGCAATTGGGTTGTTCAGGCATGACTTGCCCTTGTTGACTCCATGCTGACTGTTTAATAACCTTCTCCCCAATGTGCTCAGAAATGAATTCTTTGACCACCTGCTCCATGCTCTTTTCAGGGACTGAGATGAAGCTGACCAGTCTTTAGTTCCCTGGATCCTCCTTCTTCCCTTTCTTTAAAGATGAGCACTATATTTGCCCTTTACCAGTCATCCAGGACCTCTCCCAATTGCCACAAGTTTTCCAAGATGACGGCCACTGGCTTTGCAGTCACATAAGCCAGCTCCCTCAACACCCTTGGGTGCATTGTGTCCAGCCCTATGGACTTGTACACATTCAGCTTTTCTAAATAGTCCCTAACCTGTTCTTTTGCCACTGACGGCTGCCCACCTTCTTCCCAAACTATGCCTCCAGGTGCAGTAGTCTGGGAGCTGACCTCGCTTTTAAAGACGAAGGTAAAAAAGGCACCGAGTACTTCAGCCTTTTCTGGGTCATCTGTCACTAGGTTGCCTCCCCCATTCAGTAAGGGACCTGTACTTTTCCCTGATCTTCCTGTTGTTGCTGACATACATGTAGAAACCCTTCTTGATGCCTTTCGCATCCTTTGCTAGCTGCAACTCCAATTGGGCTTTGGCCTTCCTGATTGCCTCCCTGCATGCCCAAGCAAATACTCTTATACTCCTCCCTAGCTTTGTTCAAGTTTCCACTTGTAAGCTTCCTTTTTGCGTGTTAGCTTGCTAAGCCAAAACACAAAAAGGAAGCCAAAACAGACTAGCTTGGCCCTGCTAAGCTAAGCAAGTCTACTGCTGTACTTGCTAGTTTTCCTCCACATCATGATGGTTTGTTTCCTGCACTCTCAGTAAGGCTTCTTTAAAATACGAGCAGCTCTCCAGGTATAGACACTGCCTTCCCCATTTGCCCACTAAAGAGGCATCCTTGGCTGTATGCTCCTGCCCTGTTGTTGGAGCCACAGCACTTCACACAATTGTGAAATGGTTCCCAGGTAGTGACATTTTGGAATGGTTCAGTTATGGGTGTCTGCACCCTATCTTGTAACAGTTGTGAACTGGTTCTCAGTCGGTGACATTTTGAAATAGTTCAAGTGGTATCTGTTTCTGCTCCCTATAGTGAGAAACAGACTATAGGTACCATTCTGATAGCAATATATGGGAAAATGCAATTATTTCTGAACTTGAGAAGATTAGCATTTTAAATAATACTATGTCTGTGCTCCATTTCTAAGCCCATCACCTTCCTCCTCCAGGACAACTCCAGTATATATTTCATCTCTTGTCATTGGGGAGCAGACCAGATCCAATTTGAGCATACAGTGAGAGTTCATATTTCTATTTACATCATCCCTACCCAGTTTCCTCTCCCTCCCCTATTTGATGCATTAGTGAGGAGTACCAGTGTGTTTTCTTTACATGGCTTTTGACCTGTACTAGGTCATATAGGTCACATGTGAGAGGGATGGAGAGCTTCAGGACCATCCCAACTAATGCAAAAATGATTGAAAAATGAGATTGGGTAGTTTCTATGTTGACCTGTCCTGCATAGAAAAGGTTTGTATTTCTAAAGTAAGCCATGAAGTTTAACCAGCTTGAATCCTGTTGGTCTGTTGAATGGAATTTCATCTCTTTCTAAGCTCACCATGGGAGTCAGTTAAGCAAAATCGTTGATAGTAGTTCAGCAAAATAGCGTTCTGTCTACTTAGCTTGTTTGTACTGAGTGATGAAAACTTGAAAAGATGAAGTAAATTACTCTGGGAGTATACTGAAAACTGAACTAATTTGGAATCAAAATTATTTTTATTGTGATGGAAATTTTTTGTGTTTCCTGATAGCAGTGTTATTGAAAAGTGGGGTAACTTTTTATTGCTGCATGTATTATTGGAAAAGATAATAACATACTATGCTATAGTCCCTGATTCATAAAAGCATCCTCATTAGTAGAAAGTACCCATGTTTTAATAGGACTTAAACACATTATAAGAGCCTTCCTTAATATGAATGCCTTTAAAGACATGCTTAAGTGCTACCCTGAATCTCAGGGCTTTGCCAAGTAAAGAACAAGAAAACAATTTACTTGTTATGGAAAATACATAAATAGAGACTTTTCTGAATGTTTAAACAGTGTTTTACACTTAAAAAGCTTTGGCAATCAAAAACAAAACAAATGTTTTACTTCCTTTGTTTTACTTCTAAAGTAAGTAAAATGTAACTCTACTGAATAATCTCACTCATTTTTTTTCCTTTTCCTATTTAGTAAAATACTTCATTTTTATTAGTTTCAAAATATGATTTTATAGACTTAACAGATTAAGTGAAAATAAACATAGATACGAACTATTGAAGATACAAAGATAGCTATAAAGTCAAGAGTTCTACCTTTGTCTTGAGTGGAATGTGGGGTTCATCCAAAGTTAACAAATAGTGAGTGATAGCTGACTATCATTGTAACATTTTCACTGAAAAGTACACCACAAAGGTCATGTTGATTTAACTATCTAACAAATCTGTCAAACTGACTTTGTCTGAATCTGATAATTAAGTGCTTACCCACTTCTAATTTTGCATCTAAAAACAGACTTTTTATTTATTCATCATTTTTTCTAGCTTACTTACATTTTAGTTTTATGAAAAATAAGCATTTGTCCTCATCAGCTTAAATTATTTTCTGTTACCCAAAATATTAACTTGTCAACTCTTATGGAAAGATTGAGTGTGCATGCTAGATAGACTGGAATATTAATGTAGAGTGAAACGTATAGCATAAAATGGATGTGCTTTCTTTTAGATATTTCAGATCCCCCTTATAATATTAGAGATTTACCATTACACATTCTCAGTTGCACATAATTTTGGCATTTTTGGACCCCATGTAATAATCCAAATACTCCCTTCACTGAACAAACACAAACATGTTCTATAAAATGAAACTGTTTCAGAACCTTAGCGTTCAAAACTGTGTCTGGGTTTATCTTTGTACTCTTTGAGTAATCTTGCAGATTTAAATGAGTGTAACTGTATACAATTAAGTATTTGTATAAATTTGTGGGCTGGTGCCATAATTGCAGAATTGTAGGGTTTTTTATTACACAAAGTGTGGCAGAAATTGGTGGTAAAAAGTGGCATTATTTTGATAAGTAGATGTACCAGTGTTTGCTATTTAGCTTTTGATAAATATGGTGGATATGTCACCATGTATCTAAGTCACCATGTATCTTCCACTAATTATTAATATTTGATTCTTGCTAGGTGAACTGACAATTTATACTGTATCTGTTCTGAAAAAAAAGTGTTAGAAACTGATTTCTGTTCTTTGTTATGTTGTATTATATACAAGACTAAACATTTTTCTTTTAATTCTTACAAAAAAATATTGTGAGTTTGTGAAGTTTTCTATGATATGACAGAAATGTCTTGTTTGTCTTAATATGCTTATTGGTTGATGCATAAGGATTTTTTGGGGTGTCTAACTGTCTCTTTTCCTCCCCCCCCTTCCTTTCTTTGAATCAAAATGCTAGACCTACACAAGTACTAGCAACAACTCAATGCCAGGCTCCTTGAAGAGGTTGGAGGATACCACAGCTCGATTTACAAATGCAAATTTCCAGGAAGTCTCTGCACATACTTCAAGTGGAAAAGATGCTTCAGAGGCAAGAGGGTCAGAGAGCAAAGGGAAGAAATCTGCAGGTCACAGCTCAGGTCAGAGGGGAAGAAAGCCTGGTGGTGGAAGGAATCCAGGAACAACTGTGTCGGCAGCTAGTCCTTTTCAGCAAGGTATTAATTAATAATTATTCTGTTTTGAAATGCAATTATATTAGTGAATAGAAATTTTGTACTTAAGTTTATTCTTTAACCTGAATACAAATGTTAAAAAACGAATGACTTCAAGAAATGCATGTTGCTTTTTCAGAAAAAAATGGGTTTCTCTTTGGACAGAGTCGTAGCTCTTTTTTTCCATATGGTTTATTTATATATCATGCCTTTTTAGATTGGTACACTTTTCCCATAAGCTTTCTGTTTCCAGCAGTTTATAAATGTGCTGAAAAAATAATTCAAAACTGAAATTCAGCATATAAGGTATAAGCCTAGGGGACATAGTTAAAAATATTAAATCTTTTAAGTGGGGTTGGGGTGATGGTTGTAGCTGTGATGGTTCCAGAAATATGCAAGAGCCCAAGGACATTTGTGAGTGATATCTTTTACTGGACCAACTGCATGGCTGGGAGAGATAGACAAGCTTTTGAATGAAGTCCATTCTTCTTTGGGTCCTGAAGTGACCTGAAGAATGCATGATTTTGGGCACAAACACCCTTCTTCAGGCATAACAAATGGCAAAATTTGATATGTTCTATGCTTTAGGGTTGTTGGTTGTAGCCATGTTGGTCTAAGGACATAGGCAGACAAGGTTCTTTGTGTAGATATGATATCTTTTGTTAGACCAACTAAATAGTTGGAAAAATTGTTCCTTGTAAGCATATGCCTGAAAAAGGGTGATTGTGCCTGAAAGCTTGCAAAGAACAATTTTTCTAACTATTTAGTTGTGGTAATAAAAGATATCCCCCGTAATAAAAAATATCAACAACCCTGAAGAATGCACTACATGCAAAAAAGCTTGTGTAAGTCTCTTTCCCAGTCATACGTTTGGTTTGGTAAAAGATGTCGCCCACAAAAGTCCTTGCCTCCTGCATGAAACATTTAAAATATTAACACTAATGGCTTTAAGTTGCTGCGTGTAAAAATGAAGTTGAACTAATTACTGTTTATAGCTTTATATTTTAAAACGTATAATATGTTCTAAGATTTTTTTCCCCCAAGATGAAAAGTCTTGTGGGCGACATCTTTTACCAAACCAAACGTATGACTGGGAAAGAGACTTAGACAAGCTTTTGCATGTAGTGCATTCTTCAGGATTGTTGAGTACACAGTTTCTTTTAAATATCTAAATGCCTTTGATAGCATTTCAGCATATCGTGTACAAAATGCTTGTTTGAGGGAGAACATGTAAGATTATAACAACAGAATATCAACTTTACCTGTTAATGCTCTGGTGTTTAAAAGTTTGTAATTACTCTATACGTATTTTAGAGTTTTGAGAAAAAAAACATTTAAGAATGAGTACATTTGAAAGCTTGTTAGATGTATTTTTATTTATATTCTTTGTCTTCTATGTTGAAAGTGAAAATTTCTTGTCTAAAGCAATTAAAATTTTAAAGGTTTATTAGTTCCCTGAAGATTTTTCTTCAAGTTGCAGTTTTTATGTAGCAAATTTAAAATCAGCATAAAAATTAGATTAATCTTGCTTCTTTTTACTTTTCATTTTGTATTTAACTAACCTCCTTTTCTTTTCAGGCTAAAATTTAGACCCAGCAAGTGGGTAACTAACTCTCAGGTTTGCTGAGATACTTAAAGATGACTGTCCTACTCCTGTCCTACTCCTGGGAGTTTTTTCGCCTTGCTCTCAATGTGTTCTTTATAATTATACAATTTGAATATTAGCAAGAAAAAAAAGGGAAAGCTCTTTTTCCAAATGAAGGTATTATAAAAATATGTATTAAGACATGAGATTTGTTTTAGGGAAGAACAACATTTTGGGCAATCATTGTAACATTTACTGTCCTTAACAGATTTCTTTGTGTAACATTTTGAGGTGCTTTCCAAGTGTTTCAAAACAGGCTTTACTCTAATGTTTTCTGTAACTAAGATTTTTTGTATTGCAAAATTAGGGATGAAAATGGAACACTTCTATTCTAGTCGTCTTAGTAGTCCCATCCCATTGAAGGCAAAAAACCAATTTGCATACATACTGTTTGTAGGATTGAGCTTTCCTAATAGCAGCTTTTCCTGGTACTCATTGATTTCATAGGCCCCATATACCCATGCAGGTAAAGGCATAATAGGATCTAATGTGCAATTCATGCAGTTGTGCCTCCTGCCATGTTACACCACGGGGGCAGAGGAAATATCCCTGTGGCAATTCCTACACCCCAGAGCCCTCTAGGGTTTGTGGCAGCTTTGATCCCCAGGACCTGGGGGTTTCCCATACCCTGAAGCTCTGGGGATCACGTCTGCCTCCATCCACAGAGCCCAGGGGCTTTACGTTGGGCATGGTGCTCAGCCTCAGGGGAAACCTGGTACACATGCAAGTTAAAGCTCAATAGCAACCAGCTATAAAGTTAGTACACATTTTCGAGGTATAACTTCATAGCTGATTGTAGCTTTTTATTGTGTGTTGGAGCTTTTTGCACGTGTAGCTTGTCTCCAGGTAATTATGCCATTAACCAGTTAATAGTGCAATACGTGTAACATGTAAAGGGGGCCATATATAAAATATATACATTTAAAAATCTTAATTTTGCCTTCTTCACACAAATAAAACATATTTTCAGTATATTATATTTATGTATCAGCAAAGCTGTTTATGTTTCTTAGACTTCTGTTTGTTTGTTTTTAATACTATACAAATGAAATACAGAAGCCCAGAGTGGCAATAGAATGATGTGAAAAAAATAAAGGTTTTTTTAAAAGCGCTGTTTTCTGCTTTTCTAACCAAGCTGGTGATTGCTTAGTATTTTAAGGTATGTTATTGGCTAGTAATGCTAGATTTGCTAAAATACCATATAGTTTTAAAGTATTTAATATGCCAGTATGCTCTTTACACCAGCTGTAAAAACAAAAGGGTAGAAGAAACGCAGATGATGACAGGTCAGGATTGATGATGGAAACCCTCTATAGCTACTAATTAAGTGGCAGGATTGTAGTTTATCCTACAATCACTGACTTTATCTAAATGATAAATATTTAACTCATTGATATTTTGTTATGTTACATTAATATTATGTTATTATAAACATATTAATGTTAAAACAACAAAAACAGCTTTTATCAGTTTCCTCAAAAGTAATTTTGTGATTCTCAAGTATGTTCTGATGCAGTCAGAGGAATTCTAAATCTGAAGTTCAGTAAGTTCAATAAGGACAAGTACAAGTCTTGCACTTAGGCGAGAATAATCCCATGCACTGGTATAGGCTGGGGACTGACTGGCTGGGCAGCAGCTCTGCAGAAAAGGACCTGGGGGTTAGTGGATGATAAGCTGAATAGGAGCCAACAGTGTGCCCTTGTTGCAAAGAAGACTAATGGCATACTGGGCTGCATTAGTAAGAGCGTTGCCAGCAGATCGAGGGAAGTGATTATTCCCCTCTGTTTGGCACTGGTGAGGCCACATCTGGGGTATTGTGCCCAGTTTTGCTGCCCCCCCCCTTTCCTTCTCTGCCCTAAAGAAAGGATGTGGACAAATTGGAGAGAGTTCAGTGGTGGGCAGTGAAAATGAGGGGTCTGGGGCACATGACTTTTGAGTAGAGGCTGTGGGAACTGGGCTTATTTAGTCTGTAGAAGATGAGACTGAGGAGCAGTTTAATAGCAGCCTTCACCTACCTGAGGGGCCATTATGAAAAGGATGGAATTAGATGTTTCTTAGTGGTGGCAGCAAGGAGCAATGGTTTTAGGTTGCAGCAGGGGAAGTTTAGGTTAGATGTTAGGAAAAAAAATTCTCACTAGAACAGTAGTAAAGCATTGGAACAGGCTACCCAGAGAGGTTGTGGAATCTCCATTTTTGAGGTTTTTAAGACTTGGGTAGTTAAAGCTTTGGCTGGGATGAGGTCATTGGGGTTGAACTAGATCTTCTGAAGTCCCATCCAACCCTAATTTTCTGTGATTCCATGATTCTAAGTATATGTTCTTCAATGGTCAGTGGCTTTCATTTTGTCCAAAATGTAGGTTTCATAAAAGAGAAAGTTAAGGCACACATGAGATAAAGTTAGGGAATGCAATTCCATGCTGCTCAGGCAGTATAAATTAGCCCTGAAGTGCCACTCAAAGCACCTTCTGCCTTTTATGCCCTTCCCAACCAAAGAAATACTCCCATCCTTGTACAGAGGATTTTCGCAGACATTGTAGAACTAGTAATTGCTCTGTACAAACTGGGTTGCAGAGTACCAAGGACAGATTGCAAATTGTCGGGGGTGGGAATTCAGTCCATACTGCTACCATGGTTATTCAGGGTGGCCACTGAAAGCAGAGTGAAAGTTTGAGCAACATATTCCTACCTTACACTAGGAGATTGTAACCATCTTGTTTTTTTTCACCACCTCCTCCTTTTCTATTTCACCTTTGTCTTAAACTCAGGAATGGTGAAACTGAGAATCAGATCTGGTTAAGTGAAAACCAAGAAGCCAATAGAACTAATTAAAGTAAATTACATTTTTTTTAAAAGCCTTTCCTTCTTGTTAGTACAAATATTTCATACTCAGTTATATTTTCTAGCCTATCCAAATCTTCAGCTGATTTAACAGTAGTAGTATTTTTTTAAACCAATCTTTATTTTTCCTTCTTTCTACAGGTAGTTTTTTGGGGACACCTGGCAGTATAAAATCATCTTCTGGAAGTTCAGTACAGTCACCCCAAGATTTCTTGAGCTTTACAGAATCAGATCTACGTAATGACAGCTATGCTCATTCCCAGCAGACTTCATCAACCAAAGATGTACATAAAGGAGAGACTGGAAACCAAGAAGGGACTGTGAATTGTTTTAGTTCCTTAATTGGCCTCTCATCATCCTCAGCTGTTGTTTCCCAGTCTAAAAGTTTTGACAGCTCACCTGGTGACTTGGGTAATTCAAGCATTATTTCAACAGGATACAAGCGAGCTCAGACTTCTGGGATAGAAGAAGAGACTGTAACAGAAAAGAAACGGAAGGGAAATAAGCAAAGTAAACATGGGCCTGGTCGACCCAAAGGAAATAAAAGTCAGGAGAGTATTTCCCACCTATCGGTGTCTTCTGCTTCCCCAACTTCATCTGTGGCATCTGCTGCAGGCAGTGCAACAAGTTCTAGTCTTCAGAAATCACCAACATTGCTCAGGAATGGCAGTATACAAAGTCTTAGTGTTGGCTCATCTCCAGTGGGGTCAGGTAGGCTACTGTTGAATTTATTATTTTGTTGTCTTATCTCAAAACCTATGAGACTTCATTTAGTCTAGAAAGCCACAATTCTCAATAAACTTTTAGAAATGCAACATAAGAGTTTAGTTTAATGCTCTTTTTAAAAAATTACGAAGTAGAAAATAACTTTCATAAAAATAATTTTGTGCCATATGTGCCCGCGTTTCCCTATTCTTAAGCAGCTACTGTCAGTTGATCTGATATATCCAGTATAGGCCTAACCTTTGAATCTACAAAAGCACATAACTGCATAAAAACTGTTTGGAAATGGCATAATGTAAAATTTAGCCTCGGTAATTAATTTGTGCATGTTATCCAGTTACATGTTCTGTTGCACATACAGAAGAAATTTGTTATTAAAACATATCCAGTGCCCTCAGGAGCTGACAGATTGCCCTCAATTATATTTACTTTCCCTAAATAAAAGTTCTTGAAATCTGTTCATGGAAAAAAGGACTTGCTTAAAAATATTTAACAAGCTCTTAATCATAATCTTGAGCCAAGACACTTGAGTGACCAGCTCCCACTCTTGTATCTCTCTAAGCCGTTGAAATGGGCTGATTTATCTTTTGTATCTTAAATGTGTATTTGAATTGGGTCAGAATAGGGCTTTTCTTATTCAGGAGCCTGTCTATGGAAGAACCTCACCGGGTATTATACTCACCAGAGTTTCCCTCTTGTCTTCAAGGCTCCTTTCAAGCCCTTTCTATTTGGATTAAGTAATCTTTAACCATTTGAATTCCTTTTGCACTAGCTTTTACTTTTGAATTCTGGAGGTATTTTGTTTTTGTTTGTTTGTTTTTTCTTCCTTTTGGTTCAAGTTTTTGGCTTAACTTTTGAGGTTTTGGGTCCTATTATACAAATCTTTATCATATATGCACAGTACTTCAGATGCCTAGCAATAGGTATTTCCAAGAATAATTAAAGAAGAAGGCAACTATTCCATAACTAGTTGTAAGCAAAAATATATAACTCCAAACAAATAATATTTTACAAAAAGTAAAATACTGCACTATGTAGAATTCTATTTTTTTCTTAATGGACAGGAAGTAATAACATTAGGGTCAGAAGAAATTCCTTTAACATTGAAATTACTGGGGAAAATGAAAATGTGAAGGTAAATACTGAGTTATGTTTTTCCAAAACCTACAGAATTATGCTTTGATCTTGCATCATGTTCTCCTAATACAGTCTTCATCTCTGTGCAATTCAACTGAAGCAGCTCCCATTTTTAGTGCTCTGGTAAATGTGGTGCTAAATTAAAATGTAAGATTTTGGTTTTAGATTATTTTACTTTCTTCTCTAAAGTGCTTTGATATTAATGGACAGAAAACAATGCAAATACTAGTTATGTTTGTTGTGGCTTTTACTACAAGCGTTTATTTTAGCTACCCAACTTTTTATTCTCATATCCAGATCCTAGCTACCCCTGGGAAGTGGTTTTCTCTGAAAGTGCTATGTTGAATAGTAAGAATACGGACAGGAAGTCTATGACTTTGACACAGATGAGACCTGGGTTCAGATCCCTGGTCAGCCATGTACTTTCTTTTACTATATTTTAATGTTTTATGCCCCAGTGTTTCTTGTTTAAAAAGGCAATAGTAATTCTCTTCTCCACTTCACTCGCAGAACTACAGAGTTTAAAAATCTTTTAATAAATTTGAGGCATTTTGACACAAAATGAGTGTGTTTTATTATAATTTATTTGTAGTTTCATTAACTTGGAGAAGAATTTTAGCCCTGGTCTAGTCCTTTTATACTGAGTTCCACGTATGGGTGTAGTGAAGTCCTCTGGATCAGGAACCCTAGGGGTGGATAGGGGAAAACAATCCCTTTAGCAAGCTCTGGCACAGATAGAAGAGCAGGAGGGTATATTTAGTGGTTGAGAAGAGCCAGTTACTGCTTCAAGGATTCTCAGTTTCTTTAGAGTAACCCATGGAATTATAGAATCATAGAGAGTCTGGAAGAGACCTCCAGAGGTCATCTAGTCCAATCCCTTGCTTGAGCCAGGATTATTCCAATTGAAACCATCCTATACAATCTGTAATCTAAACTGTATATAAAAACTATCATGAACCCTGACACAACACAGACCTAACACCCTAACCTGCCATAGATAAAGCAGGGAAATCACAGCAGTCAATATCCTGCTTCTATGAAATGTTGTCAATATATGATCAAGAGATCCCAGGAAATAGGAATGTCTAACCCTACTCTCCATTACAGAAGAAAGCAAATAAACCCATATTCCATACCAATCTGATCATGTCATAAGATTGTTTCCTGATGCCAAATATGGCAGTCAGTCTGGCCATGAGTGAAGGGGCAAGACCTTCTAGCCAGGAACCTCTGGGTTAAGTTCCAGGAGGAGCTTTGGCACATTCCAGTCAAAATCCCCTGCTTTGGCTGCAGCCAGCACCCAGTGCCTTTGAGGAAGGCTTAAGAAATTTGATGCATGTAGCACAAAGGGAGGGCAACCAGCAAAGCCAGAAGCATGAGAAATACCCATAGTAGAACATAGGTATAGCTGTGCCTAGATCATCCCTAACCAGTGTCTGTTCAGGCTCTTCTTAAACATCTCCAGTGATGGAGAGTCCATAACTTCCATAGGCAGTCTAGTCCACTACCTCACTATTCTAACAGTGAAGAAATTTTACCAGATATCCAATTAAAACTCACTTTGCTGCAGCTTTAAGCCATTAATCTGTGTCCTTCTCTGTAGCAAGAGAGAAAAAGTACTTTCCCTCTTCTTTATGTCAGACCTTCAAGTATTTGAAGACTGCTGTCATGTCCCCTCTTAAGTGCCTTTTTTGTAAGCTAAACATTCTTAGCTCCTTCAGCTTCTTCTTGTATGACTTGCTTTCCAAGCCTTTGATCATCTTTGTTGCCTGCCTTTGGACCCTCTCTAACTTCTCCACGTCCTTTCTAAAATGTGGAGCCTAGAACTGCACACAGTACTCCTGATGAGACCTAACCAGTGCTGAGTAGAGGCACTGTCATCTCCTGTGTCTTGCACCTAATACTTCTGTTGATGCATCCCTAAACTGCATTTGCCTTTTGTGAAGATACATGACGCTGTGGACTAGTATTGAGTCTGTGATCTACCAAGACTCGCAAGTCCTTTTCCATAGCGCTGCCATCCAGCCAGGTGTCGTCATTTTTATATTTGTGTTTTTGATTGATCCTCCAAAGGTGTGTACCGCCTTGCATTTGTTCACATTGAACTTCATCCTGCTAGCGCTAGTCCAGCTTTCTTATTTGTTCAGATTTTTTAATTGCACTCATTCTCCAGTGTATTTGCAGTCCTTCCTGGTTTTGTGTCATCTGCAGACTTGCTCAAGAAGCTTTCTGTGCTAGCATCCAAATTGTTAATAAATACAATGAACAGCACTGAGCCCAGGATGGACCCCTGTGGTTTCCATTTGAAAACTCCTGCCATTCTGACATGGACCTGTTAATAATTTCCCTTTGCTTGTGGTATTGAGCCACAAGCCTTGTGGCCACAAGCCTTGGTATCCGCCTTGTAGTAGTTTTATTTAGCCCACATTTCCCCAATTTGTTTATGAGACAGTCATGCTGGACCTTGTCAAAAGCCTTGCTAAAGTTCAGATACACTAGCCACAGCGTTCTCTTCATCCACCCAAGTAATTACTTTGTCAGAGGAGGAGATGAAGTTTGTTTGACACTATTTGTTGTTCATAAATTCATGCTGTCTGCTTGGGATCAACGTTGCCTCCTCCAGCTGCTTGCAAATCACCTTCCTAATGATATGCTCCAGTAACTTCCCAGGTATTGAGGTGAGGCTAATTGGTCTGTAGTTCCCCAGGTCCTCCCTTTTTGCTTTTTTAAAGAGGAGCACTACATTGGCCATTCTCCAGTCCTCTGGTGCCTGGCCATCTCCCACAGCTTCATGAAGACCATTGCCAAGGGTTCAGAGATCATAGAAACAATGAGTCGGAAGGGACCTAGACAGATCATCGAGTCCGACCGCCTGCCATGGGCAGGAATGAGCACTGGGGGTGGGAGGGGTCATAAGACCCCAGCCTGGTGCCTATCCAGTCTCCTCTTGAAGATTTCCAGGGAAGGTGAGAGCACCACCTCTCTGGGGAGCCTATTTCAGGCTCTGGCCACCCTTACAGTGAAGTAGTTCTTCCTGATATCCAACCTAAATCTATCCTCCCTCAGCTTGTGGCCATTGTTCCTGGTGACTCCAAGGGGGGCCCTGGTGACCAGACTTTCCTCTAGTCCCTGCTGCTGGCCCCTGATAAAGTTGTAGGCAGCCACAAGATCCCCCCTCAGTCTCCTCTTGCGGAGACTGAAGAGATTCAGGTCCCTCAGCCTCTCCTCACAGGGCTGGCCATGGAGGCCCTCAACCATACGAGTGGCCTCCTCTGGACCCTCTCCAGGTTCTCCACGTCCTTGAAGTGCGGCGCCCAGAACTGGACCCAGTACTCCAGCTGCGGCCTGACCAGCGCCGCACAGAGGGGGAGCAAGACCTCTCTGGACCTGTTAGTGATGCCCCTGTTGATGCATGGCAGGGTGCGGTCGGCTCTGCCTATTGCTTCGTCACATTGCCTACTCATATTCATCCTGGAGTCAATCCTGACTCCAAGATCCCTCTCTGCCTCTGTGCTGCTGAGAGGGTCAGCCCCTAACCTATAACCATAATGCTGGTTCCCTCTCCCCAGGTGCAGCGCCCTGCACTTGCCCTTGCTGAACGGCATCCTGTTCAGATCCGCCCACTTCTCTAACCTATCCAGGTCTGCCTGGATGCGGTCCCTGCCTGCTGGTGTATTCAGATCTCCTCTGCCAGTTCCTTCAGTATACCACGGTGAAGTTCATGAGGTCCTGCTGAGTTTAATTCATTCAGACCCAACAAAAGCTCTCTGACCATGTCTTTTTGTTATGTTCTCCCTCATCTTGCCCCCTTCTTATCCAGATAATCCTTATTAGGTTTGGCTGCAGTATATTTTTTTGTGAAGACTGAGGCGAAGTAGCAGTTGAGTTGATCCATCATCTTTGCATCTTCAGTTAGGCGTTTCCCCTTGTTTGTTAATCATGGACCCACGCCTTTGTTGATCCTTCTTTTCTGGCCAACATACTTTCAAAAACTCATCTTGTCTTTAACCTCTTTTGGCAGGTTCTTTATCTCTGTCTTCCTGATTTTGTCCCTGCAGGTTCTTGCTCTTTCCTGGTACACTTTCTTGGTAACCTGCCCATTCTTCCATTGCCTGCATGTTTTCCTTTTGTATTTCAGGCATTTTTGCAGCTCTGTGTAGCCACATTGGTCACTTGTCATTCTTTTTGCAGTTCTGTTGTGTTGAAACAGTTTTCTGGTTGGGCTTCCAATATTCTGCCCTTTAGAAGCTCCCAGTCCTCATCAGTGCCTTTATCTTTCTGCCTCTATCTTTTAGCCTACCGTGACACCATGCCTATTAATTCCCTCAAGTTAAATATTACACTACATTTAATAGTGTAGTGTAAAACTATTACACTACACTATTAGTAGTGTAATACTAATACAAGTTAAATATTACACTTCATTTCAACTGTGGGTAAGAGGAGATTGATTGAGATCATTTTAGTTAAAACTTAAAAGCTTTATTAGAATACACAATATCAAAGATGCATTTGGATTAATAAAGACAATGCTTTTGTAGCCTTGGATTTCAGGAAGAAACAGGTTTGCTGGCCAGGACTTTTTGTTTTTCCTGGGGATTGAGTTGGTTTGCTCAGCTCCATAGAAGTTCAAATTTAAAAGTTTTAAAGTAGCAGTTTTATTTTTTCAGCCTATGCTCAATGTTTATATTTGACTGGTTTTAGTATTTTAATGAATTAGTTGTGGTTTTATTTAATTTTCTTTTGTTTAACTGAAACCTTTAGAAGTGGATTAAACTGAATTTTTGTGGACCCTGTAAGGTGTTAATTAGTTGGGATTTATATTTTTGTGAAAGCAAAAGGAGCAAGGGAAGCTTTTTTCCCTTTTTCTTTTCTATTTTGGAATGCCATTTTACACTGGTTTGTTTCTTTTAACCTTAGATTACTTATGTTTGACAAGGCTGCATTGCTTTTACAACTTAATTAAGCATTTTAACAAAAATACATTTATTATAGCAAAATAACATTTAATGTATTTGGTTATATTAATTAGTACTTTTAATTGTTTTAAGATGAAACTATGATTATTTGGATTATTTGCTGTATGTTTTTATAGTGGTTTTTTTTTCTAGGCTTCGTGCTTTGTTTGATTTGTGTTTAATTAAATATGCATGGTTTGTTTTTTGCTTTGCTGACCAAGTTAGTTGTTACATCTGTGAAGGGTTTACATTACAGTTGTTTAGACACAGGCTTTTGAGGCCTTTTGCTTAGCTGTACTTCTAACTTTTGCAGCTTTGACTTAGGTTTTTAAAAGATCTTGAACTTTGGCAACAACATACCCATGGTTTATGCTGCATAGGCCTTTGTATGACTTACAGATGAAATCTGCCTTTTTGAAATCTAGCATCCTAATTTTGCGGCGCTTGTGCTTTTCCTGTCTGAGGATCTGGAACTCTACTGTATTGTGATCGCTTCCTCCCAAGTTAACCCATCATATTCATATCCTCCACCAGTTCTTCCCTGTTGGTCAGGACAAGACCCATGATAGATATTCCTCTAGTTGTAGGTTTCTGGAAGAGAAAGTTGTCCTCCACAGAAGTTGGGAACTGTCTTGATATTTTATGTTTGGCTGCTTTGTTCTATCAGCTGAAGTCCAGAAAACTGAAGTCTCTCATCAGTACCATTCCATAGCTTTTGGATAAATTTGTCACCTGCTTAAGAGTGTCCCATCCACCTCCTCATCCTGATTAGGTGACCAGTAATAAATCCTCACCATTAGATCAGTGTTGCATCTTTCATCTTTTATTGTCACCCAAATGTATTAGCATCCTATGAGGAGAAAGGTGCTATAAACAGTGGACAACTCTCCAAGCTCCCTAACTGACATTCAAGCCAGTCTGGCCAGCCTTACATATGAAGCATAATTATTAACTCATTTTAGCTTCCTCCTCCTGCGCATGCTGCAAATGCAGTTGAAGGCCAAGCGCAGAATCTCTTACCATAGTCCAAAGTTATAGGATGTTAAGTATCCACTAAAAATAACTGAAAGTAATTTATAGAGGTGCACTGATGCATCGGTCCAATATCAGATTGGTACCAATATAAAGAAAACTGGCTGTGTCAGATATTGACCCAACGGGACTGATAATTTGCCCGAGTTCTGTGTTGAGTGCACCTGCAGTGCAGCACTTGGGCAGCAAGGAGCACAGCCGGCAGTGTGGAGAGCTGTCTCCAGCTGGTAAGTCTGGTGTAGTAGAAGGGGTAGGGGGGAAGAAGAGGGGCATGGTGGGGGGAAGGTCAGTGTCCCACATGGTGAGGGAAGAGGCAGGGGCAGGAGGTGCCCAGGCAGGGTGGAGGGGAAGGGCAGAGCGGAGCCATGGCTCATGTGCAGGGGCCGCCGCTGCTTGCACCCCAGGAGGGCACACAGGGGGACATGTGCCCCTCGATCTGTGTGGGACAGGGTGGGGCAGGCTGCAGCCAAGGCTTTGTGGGACCCTTCTCATTAGGGGCTGGGCTCAGAGCGGGTGCTGGCGGCACTAGGAGGATGCTGCATCCACCCCAAATTTCGCTGTCACTCCGCTTCCAGTGCTGCGACTGCCAACTGCCTGGTGCAGGCTGGGCTCAGTGCCCTGCCTCCATCCACACGCCGGGAAGAGCTGGGGCTGTACCAGGCAGGTGGCGATGGTGCTGGGAGCGGAAAGGCACTGAAATTTGGGGTGGATGCAACATCCTCCCAGCACCACCGGCACCTGTTCCACGCCCAGCCCCCACTGAGAAGAGCCCAATTCTGCCTGCCCTGCCCCGCACAGATCCAGGGAGCACATGCTCCCCTGTGCCCTCCCGAGGTGCAAGCAGCGGTGGGTGTTGTTTTCCAACACCCCGGCCTCCATTCTGCCCTGCCTGGGCATCTCCTTCCCCCTGCCTCACTGTGGGGGAAGTTGATTTGCCCCCCCGCCCCTGCTCCCTCCTTCCTCCTCTTCCACCACACTAGACTTACCAGCTGGAGGAAGCTGTATAGGAAATTGGATCGGTATTGGCTAATAATGCCTCCTTAAATATCAGCTATCAGTATCAGCCCCCAAAATCTCTATCGGTGCACCCTTAGTAACTTCTGCATACCAAATACTGGTATGTCATATTTTGAAAATCCCTTGTCTCATGTTATCTGAGCTTATCTAATCAAAATTTGAATTTTTTCTTTACTGTAGGATGCTCTCATTTATGGTTACAAGTTAGCAAACATAGGTCAAATCAGATAGTGGTTTTAAAAAAAATATCTTGTAATTCAGCGTGAGGTGGTTGCTATCAGAACTCTGATGTAGATGTACATAAAGGTGAAATCTTGATTAAAACTTACATTCAGAGGCAAGACTTGCCTCTATTAATTTTAGTAAAAGATATATTTTTCTGTCCAGATGTCTTCCTCTTCTTGTTAACAGTGAAATAGAAGTTTGTGTTTAGTGAGCTGAGACCTCCACAGCCAGTCTTAAAGTAATTGTTAAATTTGTAAAGATGGTTCCACATTTCAGAATCAATTTTAGAAGAAAACAGCTTTTTCCCCAAATGTAAGTTGCGAACTACAGATAAAATTCTTCAACTGCTATTGGCCTTACAAAATTCCGAAGAGAATCAAATAACCAAGAATAGTCAAAAGGTTAAATTCTCTAAAAATAATAATAAAAATAAGAGTTTGATTTGATATTTTTACACCATCATGCATAAAAATAACTAAAGTACAAAATTTAAGATTGTCAGGTGCATGATTTTAGGTCAGCCCTCTATATAAGTTGTGTGGGGGTTTTTCTGTTTTTTTTTTGGGGGGGGGGG
>NW_017729004.1:42912748-42921951 GCF_001723915.1 Gavialis gangeticus | reverse complement strand
TGGGGGGGGGGGTTGTGATCCTTTTAGAGGGGGAAAAATTTGAACTAATCAGACCAGTATGATAATTTTTTATTTGCTATTAAGGTGGAGATGGTAGCAGTGCCTATCATTAAGGTTGCCTTACTCTTCCTATTATAGGATCAGGTTTTCAGTTGTTACTTTGCTGGACTAACCATTTTTGCTTAATCTCTACATTCTGGGTATCTCAAACTAAATATTTTTGGAAAACTTTAGATCCAAAACAGTTAATCTGATTCCAAAATGTGCGTAGAGACAAATGTGTTGTTCAGTCCATACTACAAAAATTTATGGTAACCTGTCCTTTGACATGATTTAGTACCCACATGTTCTCCTTTGCTCTCTTGAATTTGTCTACATCTTTCCTGAGGTGTGGTATCCATTCAGTGAGATTTTTGCTTTCTGTGCATTGTATGAGGCAAGAGTTTTGTGGCAAAGATGGTAGGTATTTACATAATTAAAGACAGTATCACAATGTATATGTATAATGGAACGGAATGAAGGTTGCTGAGCAGTCTGAATTCTGATATTTTCCTGACTTATTGGGTATTTGACTTTTCAACCTCAATGTTCTCTTAATGTAGCTTTTTTGTGCATTTAGTTTATATATGCCCTGATAAGAAAATACCGGATTTTTTTTTCTTTTAGTAATTGATAGTGTATTATCAGGAAAAGAGAGTAACTTGGAAGTAATCCAGCTATATATGAAATGAAACTTAGAAGTATTTTCAGAACTAAATTAAATAACCCAAGTAATTGTGTTACGAGATTTCTAATACAAATAATAATACTGCCTTTTTAGTTCAGAGTTGCATTTGTGGTTGAAAATCCTACAGAAACACCATTCATCTATTAAATAGCAGTGCAAAGTTAATTTTTGACTTTACACAGTCATTTGTGACTACTACTGTTTCTAGAAGCCTGGAGTCTACAATGTTTATCTACCATTTGACATCAGCTGGTATGGCAGGCAGTCCCTTGGAGTGACCAAGGATCATTGAGGATCACTGTGGGGGGATTGGGATAGGGGAGAGTGCCAAGGATGTAAACCGAGTAAACACTAATGTCCTACCAGAGTGTATGGTTTCATCTTAAATTCCTCTGTGTGGTATAGAATTGATAGTACAATGTATTACTTTTGAAAGCTGAGTTCCTCCAATATCTTTTAGGAATTTATCCTAAAATTTTTGTGGTCCACCAAAGAAACTGCTTTGGCCATTTTGAAATGAGTTCTGTCAGGAAATGATGAGGCTTGTTTTGCTGAAGATTCTTCCTTTTACATGTGCTGATCAGGTAACGGGTTAAAGCTGGCTTCCAAGAACTGGTTGACCAGTGCCCTGTCCCACTAATGATTGGGGGTAGGAATAAGTGAACACGCATTCATTCCTAATTCAGTTTATAAAGACTGGGGTACTGTTTCCTTGCCCAGTAATAGATTTATATATTCTTTAATAGCATTGCTAGTTGAAAACTTTCCAACCTGCTTTACCTTGTGCACTACTAGCATAGGTGGCAGCAATAAAAAAGGTGGTGTGCAGATATTACACAGTAGTGCTGTACCGTGTTGTTTTCTAAGCAGCATATGAGACCTATGGAGGCAGACAGTGTAGCTGGAGTAGTTTCATCTTAATTGCTGGATATAGTGTAAGATACAGGTTTCTGTCACTATATGCGGGTTCTGTATGTGCAAATTCGCTCTTATGCGATGACCCTTTTTATATAAAAAATTAATTATATGCGAGGTAAATTTACTCGTATGTGCTTGGTTTGGTGGAAGCATGCAGTCAGCTGCTTTGTGTGGTGCATTGTGGGAGTGATGTGCACCAAAATATAGTCTCGTGTGTGAATCTGTGCTCCTCACTCGTTGTCTGTGACACATGTTTCTGTAGTTGCCATCCCCATTATGGTAATGTTCACCACCACCCTGTGCTTCTGTGTACTGTCTGCTGTTGGTGAGTACCAAACTTGTCTTTTAAAGTGGTAGAAATGGATCTGGGGGTCAGCACAGTTGAGGTCTTGGAACGTATCCATATTTGTTGCATTGTAAAGTGTGTTCCCTTTATACGAATTTGAGTTTTGCGCCATTTTCCAAGAACGCATGTACAGCATAAAGCAAGGGAAACTTGTACTGTATAAATAGCATCCACTGGTCTTTGAGACCACCAGAAACACACACACAAAAAATCTGTGTATTATTTGACACAAGAATCCTCAACGAAGTTTTTAACTAAACAGTTTCTTTGACTCTTATGGAAAAATACAAAGATAAAGTGAAAAACTGTCAAAAGTTAATTAAAACTTCCGTCTTATAGACCTCCTCTACATGTTCAGGTAAAGGTGCAGTTGGATCTTATACATGAGCTACATAATCACATATTAGATCCAATTGCACTTTATTGCTGCTGTAGTGGAGCCAGATCCTGGGCTCCCCCTGCACTGCCAAGAAGCAGGTTCCTATGACGTGGAGTCTCCTTTGCATGCGATGCAGCTGGGGCTGAGAGCTCTGTCAGGTGCAGAGACTCTTGGTCAAAATCCCTATGTGGGCTGAGGGTTTCATGCCCCCCTAAGCCTTGGGGATCACAGCAGCCATGATCTCCAGGGCTCGGTGGTTTTATGCTGGGCACAGTACACCTCTGTGGCTGCTGGGGAGGCGAGACTCTGCTATACATGAAAATTAAAACTTAGTAGCAACCAGTTATAAAGTTAGTACACATTTTTGTGCTTTAACTTTGCAGTTGGTTGGAGATTTTCATCCTGTGACAGCTGCTTTGCACATGTATGTGGTCTTAAGGTAATTATGCAATTAACCAGTTAATTGCGCAAAACCTGTAATGTGTAGAGGTGAAATAGCAAGTAAGGAACTGACATGGTTTTTTCAGGATGGCCCATACAGGCCCTGCTTTTGAGAGGAGTGCTACCTTCTAACAACTTCTGTGGGAATAATTCTGTTTCATTGCTCCACTCTGCCTCTGGCTTTCAAAGATATAAAAATAAAGAATGATTAGTCTCAACTTCAGTTCCTTAAGGGCCTCCAAGAAGCAATGAGCTGAGTGGTTTTTATATACTTAATCTCACTGGTGTCCCTTCTGGACGCTTTTCTGTATCTATATAGAAAAGCATCTATATAGATATATTTATATCTATCTGTTTTATATATCTATAGATATAAATATGCTTTTCTATATTTGTGTGTGTGCATGCGCGCACATTTTTAAAAAATAACTTGCAGAAGTGCATACTAATGCTGTTTGGGCATTGTTCAAGGGCAAACTGTTTCTTCTTTTCTTTGTTTTTTATCCTTGTGCTTTTTCTTGCTCTATATATAGTCTCCAAAAATGTCATGGCTAAATGATTGTAAAGTTGGCTCAATCCTTGTGCTTTCTCTAACACTGTGTATGGGTCATTGTTGGTCTTTTTTTGTCTTCCGTGCCACACAGCATCTAGACATTTATGTTTCTTTGTCCATAAACAAATTTTAAAATACCTGCTGGGTAACCTCAAACTACTTCTGATCTAACTCACAGGCAACAGAGTTTGGTGCTACTGGCACTGAAGGACATCTCAGCTTCCTAGGCCTGCTTACTGTAATAGATTATAGTTAGGGACCTATTAAAATCAGAAAACAACATGAAATCGGGCAGGGTCTGTGAAAAATTGGCAGGCGCCACAATTTTGGTGGGCTTGCTGCAAAAAAAACAAAACCCCAAAAAACTTACTGGCAGGTAGAGAAAAGAGCGAGAAGCCTTGCAGTCCTTGAAGCAAGGGTGGGGGAGAGGGAGCAAAACAGAGGCTGAGCCTGTGATATAGGCTCAGTCCAGAAGCCAGTCTGGGACAAGTCGGGGAAAGAAGAACGTTTTGGCACCAGCTTTTAAAGTAACCACAGGCATGCTGGTACAGCATGCTGCAGCTGAAGAAGGATTGTTTGATATGAACACTGAGAAGAAATCCTCTAAGACAGCCAAATACATTTTAGTGCTGGACCATATAAGACAGTATCCTACAGGGACCTTCCACCCAGATGGAGGCAGATTATTCTGTATCTCCTGCAGTGTGACCCTGGATGTGTTGAGGAAAACCGGTATAGACAGACACTTAAGCCGCATCCAGATGAACACAGCCACAAACACATATGCATTGCCACATACCGCATATTCAGATGTTTTCTGTGCCACAAGGGAGCCCTCCCTGTGCATGCACTGCTCCGCATTTTTTGTTTTGTTTTTTTTTTCCTGCAGGTTTTTTGACCCCTGGATATCTAGGGGCGGCCCCCAGGTAAAGCTGTTGGGGCCATCCCAGGGCTGGCCAACCAGTCTCCCCTACCCTACCTGGGGTAACTTGTCACATGCCAAAGCATGTGTGGCACAGGTGTTCCCCCAGGGCAAGTAGTGGCAGCACAAGGTGTGCTGCCACTGCTTGTTCCCAGGGAATTGTGAGTTCTGAGTTGTGACCCCCAGCTACCGAAATCAGTCCCCGGATAGCGGAAGGAGCATGACAGAGAATGTGTCGCTTCTGTGAACTTTGTTGAAGAGTGCTGAATGCCTGTGCCTGTGTTCTGGGACTCTGTCTGTAACCAGTTTCCACATCTCTATGCCCTGGCAAAATGCTGCCTCATCATTCCAGCAAACTCAGTGGATGCTGAGGGTGCTGCCATCTCTGTAGAAACAGATGTTCACCCACAAATGCAGAGAATTCCTGCATCTACTGTGGCTGGATGTGGCATTGCTAGCATTTAATATCTAGTATGAATTGCCTGTTTCAAGGTTAGCATATGGTAAACTCCTTTTAGAGTGTCCTTTAATAAAGTTTATATAGTTGGTATTAGTTGCAGTTCATGTTGTGTATAGCTTTTATTTCATAAGACATTTCAGTTTAGAGTTTAATTAAATGCTTAGATTGCTTAATAACGCATCAATTAATGGCTTCTGTGGGTTCTCTTGATTAAGCCCGTGGAACCTATGAAAGGTAAGCGGTAAGCCTGGGTTTTGGGCGATCTGGCAATTTGCGGGGAGAGGCAGGACTGCTGGAGTCCCTCTGCCAATCAGCATGCTCAGCCCCCAAAATCAGCTGGCCACCTCCTCAAGTTCAGTAGACCCTTAATTATAGGCCTATCAAAAACAGCCCTCATGCCTCACCCAGCTTAATGAGTAGTGTGAAAGGTTGGTGCCAGCAGTTTTTTTAAAAAAAATACTTTTCAAATTCAGCTTCTCTGAATTGTGGAGCCTTTTGTTTCCTAGCTGGACAAGGGAAGTATTGGAGGCACAGTACCAATAGGTTCTTTAGTTCTTATCTGCCAACAGGAAAGGCACAGCACTAACTCATTCCATCCCTAGCAGTTCTTTCGTGACCTCCTGTTATGTCTGCACCCCTTGACTATGTGATAATGCTTGCATTAGCAGTTTTCATTTGAAAATGTGTGAGGTTTTATCGTTGACCTTTTCTTTGGGTGGTGGTTGTTACTGGTTCCACTTCTAATACATGCACAGCCTATGCATGTGAGTTCAGATTTTCTTTGAATAGCAATGCCCATTGTGTCCACATCAGCATTCTTTCCTGACCAGAATAGGTAAGAGGAGTGTGAAGGTATGTAGGGTGGCCCCACCCGTTACTTAATTTCTTGTTGCTGTCTGTAGCTGTATAACAGACCTTTTGCAGTATCTGGACCCCTTGCCTATGTGGGGCTAGTAGCTTTAGCACTTATTTACTTTGAATTGGACTTAAAACCTTTTAAAGTTCTTTCCACAATCCCTTGTGTTCTCCCTAGGATTGGTGCACTTATCTCTTGTAATGGTAGTCTCTGAGTCCGTTGTTTCTTTGCCTTTTTCCTGAGTGAGAGACATGCAAGAGTGCTGCTCATTCTCCAAAAGAGCCATAAAGAACAGGAATGCAAGACTGAAAGTGTTTCAGTTTTAGAAATTTATGCAACATTCCACCGCTGATAGATGACAAAAGCAAAAAACATTTTGCTTTCCTGCTCCCTTTCCTGTTTTGACATAGTGGTTGGTTGCTCAACATCCAGCTGTTTCATAGACCATGTCTCTCCCTGGACTCAGTAATTCTGAAGTCAGGAGATTGGTGGGAAGGAGGAAAGGTTGAAGTACTTTCCTGGTTGATCCAGGTGCAAGTCTCCTTAGTCAATCCTGACTCAGAACTTCTCCCTGGGTGGGACCTCAGTCATGTCTAGGTTCAAAGCTAGCAGCCCAGCACCAAGCTAAAGTCATACTGATGGTTTCCAACCTCAGGGACTGCATGGCTACTGACACCACCATGTTGACAACATTGTGTTGTTTTGGCAGTGAAACTCTTCACAGCATTAGCTGATTTCTCCATGGACCCAGTATTAGAGTCCCCTTTTTTGAGTTTTCAAAGAGAAATAGCCTGTAAACATCCAGTTTTCCAGCTTTCTTACATATGGTATCAGTTTGTTCGTGTAGACCAGCACTTCTTGTAGAACTGCTCTACTTTTGGAGACAACTCTTTTTCCACATCCTCTGTATAGTTAAGATTTTTCAGCAACTCGCCCTCCTGCTTGACCTTGAGTGGTAAACAGTATTGGTTAAAGAATTTAGAGAAGATTTGAACAGAGGAAACAGCAAGAATTCATGAGGAGCCCCCTTCTTGGTACATGCTTATTCACCTTGTTACATTATGGCAACAAACCCTGGCTTTACTTGTATGATTGAGGTGTGAACCCTAATGCTAGAATCTTCTTCAGCTGTAGTTAGATATAGGTTTCTATATCTGAGAAGCACATCTGACATCCCCTGGCCTCTCATTAGTACACACATGCACAGCAGACAGGAGCAGCACAGAGGAGTTTGCCTGGGAGTGACTGTGAGGGGAAAAGAAGAGCAGCTTAGCGGTGGGACTGCCTTATGCAAGCTTTTCTGGGAGCTGGGTGGTCTGAAGACCAGAAACTCTGGGTGTCTGATTTGTGGTGTTTGTGTGTTTGACTTGTGTCTCTTTTTTTGGAGCGACTGTTTGACAGGGTTTGTGCTCAAGTCTGTGTGGAGTGCTGTACTTCAAGTGGAACTGGTTTAGCTAATTGAGGGGAAGGTCCGGGCAGGCGCAATCTAGACAGCCTTATTTAAAAGGCAACCTTTTGTGAACAGAGAGAGCAGTGAATAGGACCAGTGAACAGTTTGCCTAGGAGTTTGCTATTGGAGGGTGCCAGGGAGCAGGAGGCTCTGTGTGCATGCATTTTTGGGGTTTCCTGTCCCCCCTCCCCTTTTCTTTCCTTTAACATTTTTTTTTTTTAGCAGTGTAGTTTTCCTGGAAGCAAAGGAGACAAAAGTACAGACTGGATCAGCAGTTGTGACTTGTGTGGGATGTGCTATGTTTGGTCTTCCCAGAGAGTCAAGAAAGATAGTTTCATTTGTTTTAAGTATAAGCTTGTGTGTGTCTTGGAGGAAAAGATTGAAGGGTTGGATGCATGAGTATCAATATTGTATACTATCAAGGAAAATGAAAACTTTTTGGGAAAGGCATCATGAGAGATTGATACTGGAGAGGCTAAAGGGAAAAGAAAAGAAGTGGCAGCATGTTACCACTAGAGTGAGGGTCCCTAGAATTCAAGAGGAACACATTAAAGTCAGCAACCACTTTCAAGCAATTTGTTATAGAACAGGTGAGGAAGAGACAGAGGTAAGGATACCATCAGTCAAGGCCTAGAGGACTCGGCAATCCAGAAAACAGAAAGTGTAGGGCCCCAGAGACGGGGGCTCTAAGACCACTGTACCAAGAAGGAAGAGAATAGTAGTGATGACTGGAGACTCCTTTCTTCATGGGATAGAAACATCAATTTAATGTTCAGATATGGGGCACCAACTGGGCTGTTTGCCTGGAACCCATATTCATGATGTTATTGACGGACTGCCAAAACTCATCCATCCCTCAGACCACTACCCTTTCCTGCTTCTCCATATAGGCACCAACAGTACTGCCAGGAATGACACCGAGCAGATCAGAGGAGGCTGTGAAGCGCTTGGCAGGAGGATTATGGAGCTTGGAGCATAAGTGCTGTTCTTATCAATCATTCCAGTGGACAAGGGCCCAGGCAGGGACCGTTGTATCACGGAAGCAAATGCGTGGCTGAGACAGTGGTGTTGACATGAAGGTTTTGGATTCTTTAACAATGGGTGAATGTTCTGGGGAAGACTGTGATCAAGAGACAGGATCCATCTAACCAGAGTGGGAAAGAGCATCTTTGGGCATCATCTGGCTAACTAAAAGAAGAGCTTTTAGTTTCCATGCAGAGGGTGAACAGAACTCTCCAGCAGCAGAGCAGACAATTCAGAGGGGAAAAGGCTTGAGGAAGCTGAACTCTGGGAAAGGGCCAGAGAGCCACAGGACAGCAACAAGTGATGCAAAATAGAAATGCATAGGTTGGAATGTACGATACATCCAATGTATGTATACAAATGGAAGAAGTATGGGGGAATGAGCAAGATGAGCTGGAAGTTGCAGCCTGTGAACAAAACTGTGATCTGATTGGTTGTGGGTAGATCTGATTTAGGCGTGGGTAGGTCTGAAGACCTAGCGGGACATCTTTTATGACTGGAATGTCAACATTGAGGGCTACACTGTTTTGGAAGAACAGGTTTGTGGGGTGGGGAATATGGTGGTTTCAGTACGTCAAAAACGCATGTACTTTGTTTCCTGATGCAGGAGGAAGAAGATGGCATATCAGAATGTATATGGGTAAAGATAAAAGGTGGAAGATAGAGTACCAATATGATGATGACCACTAAACAGGAAGGCACTCTTTAAGCTGATGTTAAAAGTATCAAAAAGTTATGAGAAGATATTGATGGAAGACTTCAATTCTATGGATATCTGTTGGAAGATTAATATAGTTAATATAGAACTGATTCCTAACTTGCATGGAGGAAAACTTTATGTTCCAGAAGGGTTGAGGATATAACTAGAGTAGGGGCAGGCAAAATACAGCCTGTGGGTGGTCTGCCAGGCAATTTCATTTGGCCCATGGGTGTGCACCAACTAACTGTACCCTGCTGAGCCTATGCACCTTGTTCCCACTCTTGTGGGCAGAAGGGTCTGTCCCAGCCAGAATGCAGCTTCTGGGTGGGGCTGGTGCTGCCACCGCTGCAGCTGCTGGGGGACCTGCTTGGCTTCCCCAGCATCCTGCTTGCTCGAGGCAGCAGGTAGGGAAGCTGACTGGGGTGGAG
>NW_017729004.1:42909462-42912345 GCF_001723915.1 Gavialis gangeticus | reverse complement strand
GTGGGGAGCCCTAAAACTCTCTCTCTCCCTTGTGGCACACAGCCCCTACTGCCAGCGGCAGCAGCAGGTGGCCAGCCCTCGGGTCCCACACAGGTGCTACCGCATGTCAGTGTGTGGTTCTGGCCAGTGGTGCATGTGGTGGCAAGGAGCTCAGCCTGGCTGGCCCACTTCTATCATGCGGGGCTCCGTGTGGTGCATGTGCAGCTCCTGGCATTGATGTGCCACCAGGGTAAGCCCTGAGTGATGGAGCCAGCTGCTTTCACCGCCCACTGCTGTGCACGTCCTGGACTCTGCCAAAAGTGGAGCACCCACTGTCTGTTTCCTGCTGAAGTCCCCAAATCTGCACAGCTGGGGGTGGCAAAGGCACCTGGCACCATTGTGAGGGGCTTCTGCCAGTGGCACACGAGTTCTGATGCATGTGTGTTGGGTGGAGCCCCACATAATAAAGGTGGGTCAGCCTGGCTGCACTCCTTGCCAACATGTGCAGTGCTGGCTGGAGCCGTGTGCGCCAGGTGGCAGTACCTACACCGGACCTAAGTGCTGGCTGCCTGTTGCTACTGCTGGCAGTGAGGGCTGTGCGTCATGGGGGGAGGAGTGTGTGGGGAGGCCCACAAACCCCACACACCCAACACCCTGCATTTGCAACCCCTCGCATATACACATCCTCCCAAGATACCCTATTGCCCCCCCATACCCTCCCCACACACAATATACAAGGCTAAGGCTTTATTTTTGAGTTATTATGCAATAATCTCTGTATACCAGAGGTGGTCAAACTGCAGCTTACGAGCCACATGGTACTTGTGGCTCTCTGACTTCTCCCAGGACTGCCAGCTCAGGAGCTGGGCTGCTGGGGCAGTGCAGCTGTGCTGCTTACCCTGGGGTGCCTTACACTGTAGCAACTGGTGTGTGTGTGTGTGTGTGGTTACTTCCACTCCAAGTTGCTCAGCATCCCCCCACCCCCCGGCTCTTGAACTTCCATGGAGGATTGGACGTGGTTGTGATGGTGAGTAACTCTGGCCCCCCCCCCCATATATGGTATGCAAACAAATCATGACAAAAATATTTTTTGTAATAAAATTACATGTGTCACTGTAGTAGATGTTTGACTTCTAGTATATGATTTGGTGTTTTTTTTGGTTGCAAGATGGCAAGCCACACTTCCCAAAAGGAGTATTTCTGGAGGGAAAGGGGAGGGACTTCTGGTGGCAAAGGCCAGGTGGGATTTCCAGTCCCAAGATTGAAACCAGGGGATGGGGCACCTGTCAAGGGGCAGGGCTACCCTTGCAGCCCTCGATAGCTCACCAAAACTCATTAAGTGGCCCTCCAGCCAAAATAATTGCCCACCTCTGAACTAGGGGAGCATCTGTCTTGGTTCTTTTCCTAACCAATAGGGAAGAATTTGGTTGAAGGTGATAGGTAACTTGAGAGAGAGTGATCACCAGCTATCCTGGTTTTCTCTGTTTAAAAATCATAAATTCTCTGATTAAAACCCCCAAAATCTGTGTTTTTGTGCAATTTTAAAATGAAACACCACTATATATACAGGTATCATTTAAACACAATATTTTATTCATATATTTACAATTTTAAAGCAATTTGGAAGCCTACCAGTGCCTCAATCACTGTAATAAAATAAAATCTAAGTACCTATAAATTTTGGCATTTGATTTTTGTTTTTTTATCATGGAAAAGGAGAGCTCCCCTGCCCCCTTCGCCCATCAGAACATGGGTCCAGCTATGGCTGTCCCCCCACTCCCTCCTTCCCCCCCAGTTTTGTGGCACTGAGCAACCCTAATATGCCTCTCACTCCCCACCCACAGTCCCTTGCCCCTGCCATTTCCCCTTGCTCCCAATCCACAGCCCCCCAGCCCTGATGGTATCCCTCACTCCCCACCCACAGCCCCCTGGCCCTCCCAGCCCTGCCAGAGGGGACCCCCAGTTGCTAGGGCTATGGGGCCAGTGACCTAGGTCTGCAGCCTCTGCTATCCCCCAACAGAGCCTGAGCCCTGGCTGTTCATATGGGAGGCAGCAGCTGCTGTGGCAGAGCAGAGCATGGAGCCTTGCTCCTCCCTTGTGGGCAGCATGGCTGGAGTGGAGCCAGTGGGGGCTGTTGTGGGCTGGCTGCTGCAGGCTTGAGACTCCCTGTTATGCTGTCCTCCTCTTGGAGCCTCCACAGTCCAGTGGGGTGGGACCTGGTACAGCACTTGTTGTGGCAGGGCAGACTGAGACTGGGCAGGGAAGCTTGTTGCTGCCACCGGGAGCTCCATGCTACCATGGCAATGTGCTCCTTGCCTGCTTGGCAGCAGCAAGGCACACAATGTCACATCACAACTCCCGCTTCTGGTAGGTAGGCAGGGGTGCCTCACCGTGGCAATGTAGAGCTTCCAGCACAAGCAACAAGCTTCCCTGCCCTGCTCTGCCCTGCCACATTGGGTACTGCCCATTGGGCTGTGGAGGCCCCAGGGGGAGAGCAGCATGGCAGAGAACCCTGAACCCACAGCAGGCAGCCCACCCCTGCTCTGCACATAAATCTGGGGGTACCTGCCCCCTTCCCCTTGTCCTCCCTGGGAGTGCATGCAGTGGTGGGGAGCCAGCCCCCTGGACAAGCCACTCATGGCCCTGTCCTGCTCCCCACCTGACTGTACGTTTTGGCTGCAGGCCCCAAGCCCCACACATTATCCAGGCTGGGCAGCAGCCACGGCCCCAGCCCTGCCCATCTCCCTCCCTCCTTGCTTCCTCACTATGGGTCCTCAATTCCCACCCCCTGCCAAACTTGCTGCCTTTGGGGATGCCTGGTGGCCATGTGCATGTGTACTTGCGCATATGCACATGGCATCCCCTGCTGATTGCCTCCTCCCCCCCCCCCCACGCCCTTAAACC
>NW_017729004.1:42880149-42909077 GCF_001723915.1 Gavialis gangeticus | reverse complement strand
TCTGCCAGCCTACAAGGAGAAACCCACCATTTCCTGTATTTTTTCTCCTTAAAATGAGGAAGTCAGGTCTTTTTCCTGTGGCGAACAGAAAACCTATGTCCCTGGTGATCACAATATGATAGAATTCATGATACTGAACTAGGTTGCTAGATTTAAAAAAGGTGGATTTCAATCAACTCAAGAAGTTAGTGGGCATAGTGTCATGGGAAAACAGACTGAAGGATAAAAGTGCCCCGGAGGGCTGGAAACTTCAAAAGAACAGGTTCAGATATGATGGAAGCGCAAGAAGAATGACAAGAGACCAATGTGACTGCAAAAGGAGCTTCTAGGATACTACCAGGAAGTAGCAAGAACCTGTAGGAACAAGATCAGGAAGACAAAGATAAAAATAAGTTGCACTTGTTGAAGGTTAAAGACAAAAAGAGATTCTATAAGTATATTGGCCAGAAACAGAAGACCAAGAAACTGTGGGTCCACTGTTAAATAGCTAGGGCAAACTTAACAAGCTGTAAAGGAGCTGCTACTAAACAATGACTTTGCCTCAGTCTTCATAAAAAGTTAAGCTGTGACTTGACACTTAATAAGGGTAGTTTGGATAAACTGAGGCATGAAATAACAAAAGAAAGTTAAAGGTTTTGATAGGTCTGAATGAATTAGGCAGCAGGGCCTGATGAACTCCATCCCAGGGTATTGAAGGAATTGACAGAGTAGATCTTGGAACCCTTGGCTATAATGTTTACAAGGTTTTGGGAGATGGGTAAGGGTCTAGAGGACTAGAAAAGGGCCAACATAGTGCTTCTCTGAAACAGACAGAAAGGTTGACCAGGGAGCCATAAATCAGCCTCATCTCCATACCCAGGAAATTACTGGAACATATAGGAAAGTTTGTTTGCAAGCAGCCGGATGAATAAAGGCTGATGACTACTTTGGGACAATGAACAGGATGTATTAGATTGTAGTAAGGCTTTCTGACAAAGTCCACTGTGACCTTTTTATAAACAAATTGGAGAAATGTTAGACAAAACTACTAAAAGGTGGATAGAGTACTAGCCCAATAGCTGCAAACAAAGGGTAATTATAAATGGAACTATGGCAGAGTATCAGGAGATATCAAGAGAAATCCTACAGGGGACTGCCCTGGGCCTAGTGCTGTTTAATGTGTTTATTTATTCTACTCCAGGATCTGAGCTGTGCGCAGCATGGATCCTAGACTCTGGATCAGCCACAGAATACTGGGAAGTGGGGAAGAAAAAGGGAAGGGGTCTGTGGGCCCCATCTGGTCGGTGGACTGACCCTGTGCCATGCTGCATGTGGGTTTCATCAGACCCAGGGGTAGCACCAAGGACTGGATGGAGGGGCTGAATGTTTAACACCTGTGCCTTAAAGTACAGTGGTAAAGGGCTTTTATTCTCATTGTGACAATCCTAGAGTAAGATCCTGGAAGCTTTAAGCCCTTTCCGCAATACTCCTGGTGCCTATCCTTGGGTACAAACTGGCTCTCATTCCCAAAAAGACTTCTCTCCTGAACCAAATCTCAGTCTGCCTGGCACCCTAACAGGACCTTATAGCTTAGTTGAAGGAAGACCCAACTTGTTTCCAGGTTTCCTGCAAACGTGGCCAGGGGGAAGTATGGGGAAGATGGTCTGACAGGCAGTCTGTCTGGCAATTTTAAGGGTCCCCTGTATTCATTGTTCCCTGTATTCGGAGGGACAGCATTATACACAAAAACCCATAATCATTTTCCTTTATTTAAGAAGTAGAGAAATATCAGTCTGCATGTAATTTCCTTTTCCAATGAAGTTAATCACCTTTTCAGATTAAGTTAATCATTGTCTGGCTAAAATCAGTCATTTTTCTTTGAAATGTATTCAGCTATTGTTTGCTACAACATCTGATCCAGGTAAACACTCAAGAGTTTGACACCTCCTTGGCTGATGGATACTGCGTATACCAACTTCTCTGATACAGGCAGTCCACGGACTTACGACACAATTGGTTCCTGAAAACTGTGTCTTAAGTTGAAACATAACTCGGAACCAATTTTCTCATAAGAAACAATGTTATAAATGGGGTATTGGTTCCTGAACAAAGGCCTGATACCCTATTTTCACCAGAAATATCCCAGAGTTTTGTACTTGATCAATTATAGATGAGTAATATAGCTACATTAATTATTAATGTATTCCTATTGTAAATAGCAATCATATTGATTTGGAAGGACTTCTTTGAGGTGACTGCTGAACTTTTTGAATGGCTCTTTGTTGGACTGTTTGAAGGGTTCTTGGCTGGAGTCTTCTCAGGAGTCTCGGCTGCAGGTTTTCTGGAGTTTTGTCTGCTTTCTTAAAGAAAGTGTCCAAGGAAGTTTGGACAGATGTTCTCCAGGGAGATGAGTGACAACAGCGAACTTGTTCGCTGGCATGGCATCACATCAGATCAAGCGTTGTAAAGTTGAAACTCATGTCAGGAGGCTGAAACACAGTGTCAATTTATAAACGTTGTAAGTGTGAAAAGTTGTCACTCGAAATGTTCGAAGTTGAGGGCTGCCTGTATATGCAAATAGCTATTGTCTAGTGAGGAGCTAGTGTCTAGTGGTTACCTGATCTGGTAGTAAACTCCCTGACCATCTTTTGTCTTTCAGGTTACAAATATACAAAGATACATTCATACCAGATACCATAGTTCATACAAATATTAGTTATTAATAGATACAAAACATGACAGTTATATATACAATTTGGAGAAATATCTGTGTGTGATAATGATGTCCCCCAAAATTCATCTTTGAATATGGGGATACTCATGAGTCATGACACTTAGTGCTTTATCACTCCAGTTCATTTCTGAACCTTATTTGTTGTTGCAAATACCTTTTGGTCAATCTTGCTTCCATAATATCTTCCCTATGTTATGTGGGCTAGTTTGTAGTGCTCACACTTCAGGATGCAGAATTCCACATTTCATAGGATGTATCAGAAATTTTTATTAAGGAACAGTTGCTACCAGAACAGAGCACTACTTATCTTCTTGATGGCCTCATGGGTCTTCACTAAACACCCAGCCATAATGGCTGTGCAGCTACACTGATTAAGAAAAATGGTTTTACCCCTGTATGTACAAATAGTTGCTTTAGGGAAGATCCCTGAAGAAAGTAACCTACTCAGTTTACATGGTGTCACATCTTTTTACTTCACAGAGACTCAGGGTCAGAACGGCAAGTCCACCCAGATCCCAGCTCAGATCATAGAATTCATTGGGGCACGGTATTAGATTCCAAACAATAAGAACACACCTCAAAAGTAGTAATAGAACTCGTCAATCAGTTTCAGATGCATCTGAAGACAAGTAAGGGTATGCTTCAAGCTCACAGGTGCCCAATATCACACAGGCCCCTGACAGATGTTAATTTAAAGTGTGATGGGAAGTTATCCCAGATCTCCAACCTTGTGCATCCTGCCATGCCAGATGGTAAGGATTGGCATGGCAGGATGTGCAAGTTTGGGGATCATGGATAAAATTCTTCAGATCTCATTGTGCATCTGGTAGCACTCAGAGGAACCTATCACCAGGGAGCAGATCCCAGTTGCATGTGTGCTCCTGTAATCTGGTCAGAGTGGGGGAGAACACTGCTGTTCCTCGAACACTGGTGGGCACATGCCCTTTTAACATAAATTCCACACATTCAAATTAAAGCATGGTACAACTGAGACAAAGATGTTCCACATCTAATAACTAACATTTTTGTGGCTGGTTTGTCATTTTATGATGCGATAAATTTCTTGCAGGTGTGGCATGTTTAATATGGATGATGATAACACCTTAATCATATGATAATGTAATGTCTGTGAGGAGCCGCAACAAGACTCAGTACCCCAACCTGCTACAGGTAAAGCAGGGGGACTACAGCAGTCATGTTTTGCTTCTATAAAAGGTTGTCAATATATGTGTAAGATCCCAGGGAAAGTGCCATGCTCCCTTTCCCCCCCGCCCCCCTTCACCCCATCGCCATGATAGAGGAAGGCAAAAACTGCCACAGTCCATACCAGTCTGACCATGGGGGAAAATTAATCCTGACTCCAAATATGGTGATTGATCTTGACCCTGAGCTGAGGGGTAACACTCTTTAGCCAGGAACCTCCATCTTTGGTCCCAGCAGGAACATTAGCATACCCCTGTCAAAATCTCCTTTCAAGCCCTCCTTTTAAGTTCTCATCATTTGTAGGCAGCACTATTGCAATTCATTATGTCACTAGATAAGGGACAGAGGAAAATTATTTCTATTTCAAGAAATGGCTTGACTCTGAGATTAGTGCATGCATCACCATGTTCTAATTGTTCTCAATCTGCCCAGCCTTCCAAACACCTTGCTACACAATCATTTTGCACTAACAAAAGGTTAGTCTTGGTTTCACTGATTAGCATCCTCCTTTTGGGGTATGGGGCTTTATTCTGTACTTGCCTACCACTGATGCTTCTAATAGAATTCTCAGAAAGGTAAAGCTGGATGTAGGACTTGTCATACAGATAGTTCCACTACAGGCCAGATAGTTTTAATTCTCCAAACTGGTGAATCTTTGACCATCCATTTATCGAATTACAACTTATGTCTGACAGCCTCTCAACATCAAGACTAGTAGAGGTGCATCAATACATCTGCTGTCCGACCCAAAACGACATTTCTTGAGCTCTTATGTAAAATGGTCTTCTCCCAAGTAGAAAGATTTGAACCGGACTTAACACCTAAACTAAAAAGGTTAGCTTTCTGTGTGAGGCAAAACAGCTTTGGTCCTTGACCAATTACATTTTGACTTGACTCACCCTGAGGCAATCCAGTGTGTTGTTAGGGCATACCTGACAGTAATATCTGAAAATAACCCTTCTGTTCATGTTTACACAAGATGTGTCTACCAAGGGTGGGCAGTTATTTTGGCTGAAGGGCCTCTGATTTTTTTGGTGAGATTTTTGAGGGCTGCAAGGGTAGGCCCACCTCTTGACAGGTGCCCTGCTCTTGGGACCAGAAGACCTACCCTGAAGTACTCCTTTTGGGAGAGAGGTTTGCCATCTTGGAACCAGAAAAAAAAATCATGTACTAAAAATCATCTACTATAATATATTTTAATTTTATTTCAAAAAATATTTTTGTCCTATTTGTGTGTGTTTGTATAGTGTATATAGAGGTAATTGCAGAATAGTTCAAAATAAAGTCTTACTCTTGTATATTGTTTGTGGAGGCGGGTGTGGTGTTTGTGGGGGGGGTGTATGGGTTTTTTGGGGGGAGATTGTGAAGAATTGTGGGGGGGGTTGGGATATGGGGTTTGTGGGAGTGATAGGTGTAGGGTTTGTGGGTGGGTGTGGGCCCCCCTGCCACATGCCGCACCACCCCCTTCTGCTGGTGCCAGCATCAGCACTAGGTGGCGAGCCCTGGTCTCGGGGCTCTTCTGGTTCACTGCAGGCAAACCTGCTGGTGACACATAGCTCCAGCTGAATCCCAGGAGCTGCACAAGGGAGCACGGAGCTGGCCCAGCCTGCTGGTGCCATCGTTTGAGCCAGGATTGGGCTAGTTGTATGCAAGCATGTGGGGCCTGTGGCACTGCAGTCAGGAGCTGCACATCTTTGGGTTGGGTTGGCACCATACCTCCATGTGGGGTTTCCAGCACTCCAGCAGGGAGCTGCACATGGAGACAGAGCCTGTCCGGTCTGATGACATGCGTACTGGGAGCTGTGGGGAGTTGCATGCTGTTGGCCTAGGCGGGCTCTGTGCCTCCGCGTGAAACTCCCTGCTGGAGTGCTGGAAACCCCACATAGAGGCTCTGAGCTGGCCTGGCCTGATGGCGCATGGCTTCTGCTTGCAGTGCCATGAGCCCTGCATGTTGGTGCGGAGCCAGCCCAACTCGGCTATGAAGGTGCCTGCCAGTGGCACAGGCTGAACCAGCTCCCTGCTGCCACGTGCAGCTCCTGGGATTCTGCCAGAGCCACATGCTGCCAGAAGTGTCCCAAGGTCCTGGTGCTGCTGCCACTGCTGCTGGCAGCAGCAGGGGCTGTGGTGGGGGGCCAGCACCCCACCCCCTCCCCCACTGCAGGCAGGATCTCCCCCTCCCCATTCTCAAGCTGTGCAGGTGCGTATCATCACACTCAGTGACTCCACATGGGGCTCCCAGATGGAGTATCGGGACCCCCACAGAGGTGGAAGTACAGAACCTGCCCAGGCCAATGAAATGTAATCTCTGAAAGCCTACCTCCCGCCGGCTTTCAGAGGGGCAGCCACAGCCCAGTAATAATTTTTTTTAGAGGGGCCCTGTGGGCTGGATACAATGGCCTGGTAGGCTGGATTTGGCCTGCAGGCTGGATTTTGCCCACGCCTGGTGTACACCATGGCATGAGAATATTTGAAAGTCTATTTTAACATCTTTTTACTGTCTAGGAAGTCTTCCACATCTGTGGGTATTCAGTTTAGTGTTCTCTGGTTTAATGGGATTAACATTGAAACCCATGGCAATTTACTCCTTCAGTTTTCCTAGTGGTTATTACATTAGTTAGTAGAGCAAGAGCCTGGATCTAGCTGATCCTTCATATGCTACATTTCATAAAATGTTACCCATAGGTATCATTTCAAGTTTCTTAAGGTAGTTTCAGACTTTTGTCTAAGTTGATCCATCCACTTTTCCCCAAAACCTCATTTTCCAAGGTAATACAATTCTTCACAGTCTAGGCATGATGAGGAATCAATTATTTTTATTTAAACAAAAGACTGTCAATTTGATTGGCTCCAAGACTCACAGGGAGGTTTTAAAAAATCACTGTCTCCATCCAAATCAAGGCCCCCCACAGTGAGGGAGGGAGTGGGGCAGGGGCTGGGACAGGGGTTGGGGAAGTACTGCCCAGCCAGGGTGGGGTGGGCATGGGACAGAGCTGCGGTTTGTCTGGGGGGTGTGGGGAGGGGGGTGGGGCTCCTGCTGCTGCACACCGCTTGTCTGGGAGCTGCTCATCTGGTGGCTCGTCCGGTGCTCGCCCACTCATCTGGTGGCTCCTGCCGCTGCTCCCATTGCTTATCTGGGAGGGCATGGGGGTAGCATGTGCCCCCAGATCTGCATTGGGCAGGATGGGCAGGGCCAGGGCTAAACTGGGCTGCAGTCCGGGTGGATGGTGGTGGCAATGGGAACGGGGATTATAGGATAGGGGGGCTGTGATGAATTTTGGGGTTGCTGGAGCTCCCCCCATAAGCCGCTTCCAGCACCACTGCTACCCGCCCTGAGTGTAGTCCAGTATATCCCTGGCCTTGCTCGCCCTAATTTGGGGGCACATGCCCCCCCCATGCCTTCCCAGGTGAGCAGCAGGAGCAGAGGCAGGATCTGTTGGATGAGCAGGCAAGCGCCAGATGAGCCGCTGGACAAGCGGTGTGCAGCGTTGGGAGCTGCCCTTCCCATCCCTCTCACTGCTATCCCCCCGATGAGCCACGGCTCTGTCCCGCGCCTCCTGCGCCCTGGCTGGGCAGGGCTTGCCTTGGTCCCTGTCCCAGCCCCACTCCCTCTCTCACTCACTGTGGGGGGGGTCTTAATCCACCCCACCATGCCCCTTTCCTTCTCCCCCCTCTTCTACCACAACAGATTTACCAGCTGGATTACTGCTCTTCAAGCTGCTGGGCTGTGTTCCTCACCGTGTATGTGCTGTGCTGCAGCTGCACATGCACAGGCCATTTATCAGCCAAATTATTGGGCATATTGGGCTGATTTCCAATGCAGAGAATTTTCTTTGCATCAGTGCTGATCCGATATTGGACCGATATATCGGTGCACTTTTAAAGATATCATATTGACTCAAAGAACCATGCCTGCCACCTTCTTATCAGGAAGTTAGGGATCACTTTGTATTGGGGCTAAGGCAACTGATGGTGCTTCTTTGGGTAATATATTTATATTTGAAATTTGCAAGGCTTCCACCTGGAACTCCATTCATGCACACAAGTCACATTATTTCCTTGGGTAAAAATTGAGATTGGAAATGGTTTTGTAATGCTGTCTTGCTGTCACTTTAAATAGAACTTCTTTTTCTCTTAAAGGAACTTTGTTTCATTGAGATGTGTTGTCTGCACAGTTTCACAATCTTCCTGCCTTCCTTCCTATTCATAGTAGAGTTCTTATTGGCAAGGGAACTGGCTGACGGGTGATGTTGCCCTGTGCGACATCTTGTATAGCTTTGGCTGTGAGGGCATGCAGGATGTAGGAACTGTCCCAGCAGACACTGCTGTTCAAAACAGAATCTGTCTAGGACTCATGTACCTGGAATAAGATCTGTTTGGAAAATACACCTTAAGTAAAATACTCTAGAATTCGTAGCAATTCTTCATAATACGAGATGTTTCTGCACTTGTTACTTCAGTAGTATTCGGCTTTGTACCAAAAGCCTTGAAGATTTTAGGACCTATGTCTGCAAGTGTTCTCTCAGACACCAAGAAGAGTATGAAATTGATGCCATGGCTAGCTGAAAAGTTAATTCTCTCCTATGAGCCTAGAACTGGAATGTGGCCTCCTACATCTTTGAGTCCAGTCCTCTGCAGACTCTGATTATTAGGATTGTTTTAATTTGCACCCTAAATTCATAGCTGACTTGTACCATTTGTTCTTCTGTCAGTGTTGTTTGTAGCTTAAATAGTTCTTTTCCTTTCTTAGTGTTTACCTGATGTATTTCTAGATAGCAAATGCATCCTCTTTCAACTTTCATTTGGCTAAACTAAATAAGCCAAGATTAAATAATCTCCAGGTATGAGATGTCTGTTTTCCTGATCCTCCTTCTTAACCCTTCATTGCAGCTCTTCCACTTGCAATGGGTGTCCAGAACTGGGGGTTTCTTGGCACTTTGAATGTCTCTCTTAATTTCTGTCTTCTGGTTCAGACTGCAGGAAGTCCCCTTAAAGTGAGGCCTTCTTTGATTTATGAATAGGACCATCAGTATACAAGGAGCTTCTCTTCATGCCATCAGTAGATTAATGCAGTATGGGAATGTTAGGCCCCTGATCCACAGATTATTGGGTACATCTACACAAGACATTGACTGCAGTTGCCTAGTTAGCTCCTCAGTATACGTCTTGGTGTCTGCACGTGCAGGGCTATTAGGCTGGAGTAAACTAATAAACTCCACAGCAGGGTAGTACTTCTAAATACAGGTACTGCCCGGCTACAGAGTTTTTTACTCCACAGCTACATGTTTATCACACATGTAGACGCTGATGTAACTGGCTGGGGCACGAAGGTGGTTCACTGTGGGGGCTGCCTTCCAGCTTGCCCTGCATTGGAGCATCCTTGTCCCAGCCAGCCCCTCTGTAGCATGTTGAGCTGGGTTGCAGCAGCCCTGGGCTGGCAGGCTGTGACCTCCCCCCAGGTCCCCAGCCAGCCAGGGCTGCTCTGATCTGGCTTGACGAGCTGTGGTCCTGAGTGCATGTGTAAACATGGCGCATGGGAGCAATAAACTCCGACGTGATATGCATTAGAGTTTATTGTCACATTAATATGCACACGCAGATACACCCAGTGTATCTAAATTGTCTTCTAGGTACTGATTCCCATTCTGAGCCCTTCCACAGTTGATGTAAGTTATTTAAACTTCTCCATGGCATTTGGCTTATGGGGCAGATCTATTGGGAAGAGAGCTGTTAAATAGATAAATGTGAAAGATGATTGGAAACTTAAGAACATTTTACTAGGCGTCCAAAAAGTCTGCATGAAGACAGTTGTAATGGTTAAAAAATAAATAAATCTGAATAACAGATGAGGTCAAAGCAGCTATAAAATTATTAAGAAAAAATAACTAATGGGAGAAAGAGGAAGTTGATGATAACAGTGAATTCTAACCAGAAGCTAGAAATTGTGAGCAATCAATGAGAGAACAAAGGAGAAATTCATGGCCACCAGAGGTAAGGATATAGAGGAGTTTTTCACATATTTTAAAAGCAACAGGAATCCCAACAGTGGTATTCGTCCATTACTAGAAAATTTACATTGAAAGGCAGACAAGATAGAAGTAATTAACAAGTACTTCCTATTGGCATTGGGGAATGCAAAATTATGCTTGTTTCATCATTGTAACCTGATGATGAAATCCTTTCCTTTTGATTGGTAACTAAGAAGGTTGTTAAATAACAGCACGTTAAGCTAAACATTTTAAATCAGCTGATCTCAGTAAGAATTTTAAAAGGCCTCTTCAGGTTAACGTTACAGTTTCATAGTTGGTAGGGTCGGAAGGGACCTAAGCAGATCATCTAGTCCAACCCCCTGCCAAAGGCAGGAAAGGATGCTGGGGTCAAATGACCCTGGCTAGGTGGCTGTCTAGCCTCCTTTTGAAGACCCCCCAGGGTAGGGGCGCGCAGCACTTCCCTTGGAAGTTGGTTCCAGATCCTAGCTGCCCTGACAGTGCAGTAGTGCCTCCTGATATCTAGCCTGAATCTACTCTCAGTCAACATATGGCCGTTATTCCTTGTTACCCCCGGTAGTGCTTGGGAGAACAGGGTCTCCCATCACCTGCTGGTCCCCCTTGGCAAGTTTATAGTTGGCCACCAGATCCTCTCTCAGCCTTCTTTTGTGGAGGCTGAACAGGTTCAGGTCCCATAGCCTCTCCTCGTAGGGCCTGCCCTGGTGACCCCTAATCATGCAAGTGGACCTCCCCTGGACCCTCTTGAGGCTGTCCACATCCCTCCTGAAGTGCGGCGCCCAGAACTGGACGCAGTACTGCAACTGCGTACCTCCTTGGACCTGCTTGTGATGCATGTATGGATGCATGACAAAGTACAGTTAGCCTTCGTGACTGCATCCCCACACTGGCGGCCCATGTTCATCTTGGAATCAATCGTGATTCCAAGATCCTTCTCTGCCTCTGTGCTGACGAGAAGGGAGTTCCGCAGCGTGTAGGTATGCTGCTGGTTCTTCCTCCCCAGGTGCATCACCTTGCACTTGTCGGTATTGAAACCCATCCTATTCTCATCTGCCCACCTCTGTAACCTGTTGAGATCTAATTGTAGCCTGTCCCACTCTTCTAGTGTGCTCACTTCTCCCCACATCTTAGTGTTATCTGTGAACTTGAGCAAGGTGCTTTTCTCACCCCCTTGTCCAAATCGCCTATGAAGATATTGAACAGTGCGGGCCCAAGGACTGAGCCCTGGGGAACCTTACTGCCCACATCCCTCCAGGTGGAAAAGGACCATCCACCACCACTCTCTGGATGCAACCCTCCAGCCAATTTGTGACCCATCTAACTGTGTAGGCATCGACACCACAGACACCTCATTTTTTAACGAGGATGGGGTGAGAGTCAGTGTTGAAGGCCTTCCTAGAGTCCAGGAAGTCTATGTCTACCGCGACACCTGCGTCCAAGGCTTTTGTGACCTGGTCATAGAAGGCCACCAGGTTGGTCTGACAGGACCTGCCTCTAATGAACCCATGTTGATTGCCCCTAAACATAATCTCCCCTGCTTTCTCCCCTGCTGGCCCCTCACAGATGTGCTCCTGGATAATTTTCTCAAAGTGCTTCCCCAGGACTGAGGTAAGACTAACGGGCCTATAGTTTCCTGGGTCATCTTTCCTCCCTTTTTTGAAAATGGGGGACCACATTGGCCCTTTTCCAGTCATTGGGCACCTCACCAGAGCACCACGAGTGCTTGTAAAGCTGTGTCAGGGGTCCTGCAATGACCTCTGCCAGTTCCTTAAGCACTCTGGGGTGGAGATCATCAGGATCTGCTGATTTGAACGCATCCTTCCAGAAGTTCCCTGACTAGGTACTTACTGACCCTGGGCCTGGCTGCGCCTCTTCTGGGTCTGTCTGTCTGTCTGTCCCTGCTCAGAAAAATGGAAGCAAAGAATCTAAGATTTTCATCAAGTCTTGGAATGCTAGGGAAGTTCAAGAGGACTGGAAGAAAGCTAATGTTATGCCAGTGTTTAAAAGACTAAACTGGGTGACCCAATAATTATAGGCTGGTCAGCCTCATACCTGTTCCAAACAAAATGGAATGGCTGATGCACAACTCTGTTAATAAGGAATTAACAAAAGACAATATAATTGAATGCCAATCAATATAGGTTTATGGGAAAATACATTTTAATGGGATAATTTCATACTGGATTTTCTATGAGATTTCAAGTTTGAGTAATAAAGGTAATTGTGTAATAGATTTCTCTTAGGCATTATTATTTTGCAGCATTGTAATTAAAAAAGTAAACCAATATAAAATCAATATGGAATATATTTAAATCAGTGAAATGTGGCTAACTGACAAGTCCCAAAATTTTAATAGTAAATATGGTAACATCAGTGAGTAGGTGTGGCTTTTAGTGAGTTTTCATATATGCAATACTGCTAAAGCTTGTAAATGTACTAAAAATTTAGGAAATAAGCAGTTAATGAAGAGGACAGTCACTGGTAGAATGAAGCTTGGTAATTTGTGTATGGATCAGAAATGTGATAATAGAATGCTCTTGAATCTAGGAGGTAAGGATAAGAAAAGATCCAGTGGCTGGAAACTAGATAAAGTCAAATAAGGAATAATACTTTTTTAACAATGAGGTAATTAATCATTGGAATAATTTTCCCAATGGCTCTGGTGGATTCTGCATTGCTGAAAACTTTTACAATTAAGATTGATGTTTTTCTGAAAGACATGCTAAAATCAAACCATGTGTATTGGACTGGAAAACAACAATTAATTCATAGAAATCCTGTGGCCTGTGCTATGCAAGAGGTCAGACTAGATCAGTGGTTTTCAACCAGGGTGCCAGAGACCCTTTCAAGGGTGTCAGCGCTGATGCCAGTGCTGCCCCTACCACAGCCAAGGAAAACTACTGCAGGCAGAGTTGTGCACAGGGCCAGTCTGGGAACTGGCTATAGCAGGAGGGTGTTGAGAGCAGACAAACAGCTCAGATTGCACAGATGAAATCAGATTGCAGGGATAAGCCCCATGTTTCCAATCTGTTGCTATTTTTATTGTTCTAGGGAAGAACCACAGCCTTTTGTTTGTTTTGTTGATTTTTCGTTTGTTTAAACAATATGACTTTCAGCAGGCCACCCCTTTAGTCAATTACGTTCTAAGGTGCAAAAAGCTTCAGAAGTCCAAGAGGGCAGGAGGAGAACTGGCCAAGCCACCCAGCTTGCTCCCCTCCTGTCTGTATAGAGCACTCAGGACTGACTGCCTGGATAGAGCTGTGAGTAGAGCTGGCAGCAGCACTTCCCCTTTAAGAGTAGGGAGGAGATAAGAACCTGCACTGATTGGGAAGTGACCTCACTGTACTGGGGCACATGAAGTAGGAAGCAGGAGCCTAGCAAATGCCCCCTGCTTTGCACAGCACTACCAGCTACAAAACATCGTGAGGGATGTGTGCGCTTTGCAGGAAGATCCCAGAGTTAAACTGTCACAGTGATCACAAAGGTAGGTTTAAAAAACCTTAAGAAGGTGGAATCTTGTGATTGCCCCTTTAGAGATGCCAGCATTGCAGGCAGGGCCTAACAAGGACTGTTCCTGCCAGCATGGTGACAGCTGCTCTGCTGCCCAAGGGAGGCAGACCTGGACTGTGTCGGAGTTTGTTTTACATAACTGAGCTGTGTGGAGCTGTGCGCTTGTCTGGTCCTGCACAGGTAGAACAGGAAGCCCTGATCTGAGGGAGTTTGGAAAGAGGCAGAGCTGCCTGGGCTTGCATTGTGAGATCCATTTTAAAAACAGTTTTTATGTAATACCTTGTTGTTTTAAAAATTAATGTTAAGCTTTTTTTTTTTTTTTGAGAGGCAACTGGAAAACTAGACTAGTAAAAAAAAAAAAAAAAAAAAATGTGGTGTGGTGTCTTTCATGTTCCGCTATCACTGGTTTTCAGTGGGGGTGCTACTAATGAAGAAAAGTTATTTAAGGGTCCCTTGAGCCTAAAAAGCTTGAGAACCACTGAACTAGATGATCAGGGTGGTTCCTTTAGTCTTTATAATCTATGAATCTGATACTGGAAAGGTACAAGCTGGGGAAAAAGTAAATCTTTGATTGAGGGCAGTTAAAGCTCATCAAACATTTTTTTTCAAGTTTACACAACCGTTCTATTTGTCATACAAGCAAAGACAGTGGGTTTTGTATATATGTAAGCCAGTTTCAGCGTGTGATCCATTATCTTCTAATGATTTCTCCAGAGGATACTACTCTAACTACCCCTGTTGCTAGATACTGCAGTCCCTTAGTTCAGATACTAGAACTCTGGGCAATAGATTCAGTTTAGGCTCCAAACTCAGCTGGTGGGCAAAATGAGTTGTTAGTTTCATTTAATCCTTTTCCCCTTTTCTGTTAAAAGAATACGTATGTTGCAAAGTCAAAAACCGCAATATTTGGGAAATACCTTGCAATCCTAACCTTTCTGCATATGCATTGTGACTGACAAATTACGCTATTTTCATCACTGACTCCTTGCCTCATCAGTGTACAGGATGGATCATACTCAGAAAATTTAACAAACTTTATAGTGAATGAAAGTGCTGTCTGCAGGACCCCATCCTCATTGGTTGCAGAAACTGGAAGGTGTAAAGAAAATCAAAAGCATGTTTTTATGATTAAGGCAGTTGAGTTCTATACCTTTCTCTGCCACAGATTTCCAGTGTAACAATGAACAAAATTTTCGTATAATAAAGTTAATAAAACTCATCAAACAGTGTGTTATTAATTTCCAAGCTGAAATAAATTGCGACCAATTGTCATAATATGCAGCAAGCATACATTATGAACATCTGTAGTCAGTAGGAGCTAAGGATGGTTCAGGTCTCTTAAAGTAAGGCGGCATGGTCAGAATGGATGAACTCAAGGATATGGGTCAAAATAACTTAAATGTGAATCCTGGCTCTGCCACTGACAGTGTGTGGCCTCTTGCAAGACACTTTGCCGTTCTGTTTTAGTGTCCCCATTTGGAAAATGGGATACTACTTATCTTCCTGCTACAGAGAAAACATTGTGAGGATTAATGTCTGTAAAAGGATATCTACGTGTGTAATGTAATAAATACCAAGGATTCTGAAAAATCAGATGCTGTGTGTTTGGAGTCAGATACTAGTCACTGAGGCTACAAATGAACATTGCATTTTTCCTGGGATAAACAATTTTATCCAAGGACAAAGTACAATAAATGAGACATCCATGTCCATTGTCCTGGGAAATCCTTAAAAGGTTCTCGGAGAAAATAAGTACTAACAGTTTATCTTGGGATGTATCAAATTGCCTCTGTATGGTTATCCTGGAGTTGCATCAATGAATCAATGGCAGAAAGCAGCAGTACATTCAGCCTCTTACTAAACCCTGATTAAAAGGGTGATGCATGTATGTGGCAATTCTGGAATATTTCTGTTCTGGGACAAATACAGGCACAACTTGTCCAGAGACAAATGCAGTGTTGGTTCCTAGCATGAGGTACCCAAACTTAATTACAGTTTTTTGATGTTGAGAGTTGATTGGCACATAGTTGAATTCATTGTACTAACAGTAATTTTCAGCCATTTTAGGCTCAAGGTATTCCTCTATAACTTTTCAGAATTTGAGAATGATTGGTTTGACTTCCTCAGCTTACCTCACTGGTTCTCCACTGGGGTGATATGGCCAGCATAGCCAGGTGGCAGTGCCTCACATACATTTTGCAAAGCCTGACTAAGAATGGGCGCAGCAGGAATCGGTACTCCTGCCCATATACAATGCTTCACATGAGGCATGCAGAGTGGTTTCCCCTGCAGTGATGCTGCAGAATTCCTGAAAGGGTCTCCTGATGCATTGGGTAAGAACCACTGTATCAGAGATTTGAGTTTTATTTCCAGTTTGCATAATTCTTAGTGGAGTAAAAGGCTTTCCTCTTCTATAAAAATGTAAAGGACACACAAATCTTAACACCCATCACTAGAAGTGAGACTTGAGCTCTGTCCCTTCATGCTAGTCATCTTCCTTCAAAGGCGTGAGAAGCAGAAGATACAGGTGCATTTTGATAGTGCCCCAGCAGTACATGCATGAGGCTAAAAAAATGCTGATAGATTTTGTGATGAAGGTAAGACTGAGCTGTAGTGAGCAGAACACAGAAATGATCACTTTCAACAGCTGATGACTCAACTAAATATGCATTGATTTACTAAAGAGATTTCTCTACTCCAAAACTCTCTTTACCAAATTTCAAGATCCTGTCACAAACTGTGTAGGTGCTAGAGTTCCTTAAATCCTCAAATCCAAATTTGAAGAATTTTTATAATGTCATTTTATAATAATATTCTTTTGCCCTTAACATGTGTGAATTCCTAGATCAGGCTGGAAGATAGGAGCAGTAAAAGGAGCCTTAAAAACTGTTTTCAACAAGGCTCCACACAGGGTCTCGGGAAGATGGTTGTAATCTGACATCCAAGGATCCCTTTAGAGTTTCTGGCATAAAAGTGGGGTAGAGGTAGGAGGGGACATGTCAGGGCAGCACAGGGATTCTAGGCAGCATTGGAAGCTAACCCTAATTTAGGTGGGTCTCCAGGGTTGTCTCTAAGTTTTGCTGAGGGCCACACTGTTCCCTGGAAGAGGCCAGATTAGAGATGGGTACAAAGGTTATCTTAAAGCCACTTTAAGGCCACATGCCCAGTGAAATGCAGGTTCTGGGTTTGGTGCAAACTCTTCTTTTGTGATATCAAATATCTGCATCTCCTTAAGTTTGTTAGATTTGCCAGTTACTGAACAATGTTGCAGAGCATGACTAGATCTTGAAGAAACTGAAAGAAAGGCAGTCCATTATGTTTAAGAGTCAGATGATGGTCAAGAATTCCCTGTGACCAGGGTACTACTTAGGATGCTGCCAGGTTTGTAGCTATGGTAACTACCATGAATTGATTTTCCTGGATCTGGTTTGCTGCAGGAGACTCAGGCATTGTTATAGTCTTTCATTTAATATATATAATGTCTTAGCAAGAAGACAAAATGGCACCTAGGAAGGTAAAGACAGTGCTTATGTTCCTGTATATGCCTTTGGTTATGAGGACATTCTGTCCAAGTTCCATAAAGCACTATCCAACATCTTGTGAGACGGAAGTTAAATTGGAAGTTCATCTTTCAGGCAGAAGTAAGAACACTTTCACCAGAAGTGCATGCCTTCATATTTGAAGATTTGTCTGCTTCAGACCATAGTTGAGATGAGTTATGCAAGGAATCTGCCTGTTTTATGGAGCTATATGCTTCAGATCCTTTCTCCTGTTTCCCTAATAACAATCTCTTCAGGGATCTCATAGTGTAGTAGTAATCTTCTTCCTTCAAACAGGTGCATGGAAGCATAAGCATAGTCTCCTGCAAATAGGAGGAAGATTTTACTTTTTATATCTAAATGTGGACAAAAAATGGGGATTCTACATCTCATGAGTCTGAAGGGCTTAAGCAAATAAGATGAAATTGTTAGGGGCCTTATTATACATTAATTTTCAGTGACTCCTAGAGTTCTCAACCCCTGGATTGTCTGCACTTGAAACTAGTTTTAACACTTGAAACTAGTTTTAAGCACACTTTAGGCAGCTTAAAATTATCCCACTCCAGGGCAGGTTTATTTCTGATCCATGTTACCCAGCTCTTGTTCCATTAATTTGTGGCCACTCCACATAGATGAGCTGCCCAGGTTGCAGTCCTCCAGCCTCTCAGGGTGCAGTGTCATCCGTCTGCCCTTTCCCCCCTCCCGGTTCTGTGTGGACAAACTTTCCACCCTCTGAAATTTTTTGCCCAGGGGGCAGTTCTAGCACCAGACAAACTCCTTCTTCCAACAGTGAGGGTTGCAATCCCATGCAAACAGTCTGCAGAGCACATACCAGCTAGCTAGGTCACAGGGCATGGATGAGTTTGGGGGGGATGACACAAGGTAGGGCCCAGATTGGGTCCTCATGAGCTGGGGTTCCATCCCAGGGCAATAGCTTCCCTGAAAGTTCCTTCCTTCACTGCTCCCACCGTCCAGCCATTCCAGGAAGCATGACTAGTACCTTCCACACCCCAATCCCAAATCCAAATTTATTACAGTGTGAGACCTCTTTTAATTTATTTCCTCATTATTTCTTTTTAAATTATTATTTTTTTATTCTTCAGTGGCTGACTTCCTTAATTTTACCATGCTTCCCCCACCCACAACCCCATTTACTTTTCACCTTCCATGTCATTACTCACCCCCATTGTATTAATTCTCCACCTCCCAGCTTCATGTTCCTGCCCCCTAAGCCTCTAACACACCTTCATCTAGAGCAGGGATATCAGCCTGCCTTGTCTCACCAGCCCTGTAGTGGCAACTCACAGCTATAGATCTTAGTCCAGCCCCTGCTTGCCAGCCCTCTAGTGGCAAGTCACAACTGTGCAGGTAGGGGACAGTCGGAGAAAGTTTTTAGCCTTAAGGTGCGATTGCTTTCAACTTGAGCTAGCACTAACACTGATCAACATTTGAGTGCAGTGTGTAACAGGCTCCTAACTGAGACTGTCATCTTTTTTTTTTTTTTTGTTATTACAGTGGTAGTATATCATTTCAGAACTGGTGAAAATTGTTGAAGGTGATGAAGTTATTTTACAAGATTTTACATTTAATTTTATATGCTATTCTAATCCAAATTCTGGTGTCATGTTATCACTTGATATACTTTCATAGCCTAAATATGAGAGTGTTTCAGAAGGTAAGAGCAATCTGGAAATAAAAATGGGCACGTCTACATGTGACTCTATGTCACTACAGCGACATGCTATGGCAGCATAGCATCCACAGGTGTCTACATGTGACCAGCAGCTATTTCTCTGTAACGGTGTGCTCCCCTGTTATAACACGCCACTACAGCAAAGTAGCTGCTAAAAATAACCATGCATCACTTAGTACAGGTGCTTACTGCACCATGCTTTAGTACTTTCTTTGGAAGGTAACCTTAACAAGGTCACTGTAGGGCAATGTGTAGACATGCCCAATAAGTAGGAAACTATGCAGCAGTGGGAAATGCTGATGGTGGTGTTGTCGAATGCGTTCTACTTGTAGAAGAGTTGTGGTGTAGTAAATGGTCATCGTACACAAAATATTTTGAAATTGCCACTACTCTCTAAAACACCCTTGTATTTTCTACATAGATGCACATATCAAAAATTCTAAAAAAATGTAAGCAGACACCTGCTACATTGTGTTTTTGACTGCAGTAGGATCATTGGTAGTAATTAGTATAGGATTACAAGAAAGTCTTAGTATCGGATTAGAAGTAAGTATAGTGTTAGTGATGTTCAGTTTTTAATGTATAGAAAATGGCTCTTTTCTGCTGTGAACATGCACAATTATTTTATTGTGATTCTCTTTTTGGAAGAGACTTCCAGTCTGCAAACTCTCTTAAAAGTTGATGTACAAATTCACAAGCTTTCTACAAGCTATTCGGATTTTTGGAGTGCAAAGCTCTGAGATTTTGGTTAGGTATTTGACTCTTTCCTGTTTGTTTGCACCAGGATCCTTTAGTACGTGGGTGTTGGGTGTCAATCTCACGTGTTCCCAGATCTGAAATATGGGGTTCCTTGTGGGTTGGATTTGGATATGGTGGTAGCAGGGCAAGTGGTGGCAGCTTTGTCTCATCACAGCCTTTGCTTGCCTCCCTGCTGCCGATGGTGATCCTTGGTTGTGGTGGAAGAGCAGCATATGCTGAATGAGAACTGAGAGAAATGCATTCTTTACTTGGGAGAATATGGAATTTTGGATTAGCTCCAAGATGGGAGATGAGTGTTTTAAATTGTGACATCTGTAATTAACAACAAAAATAATTTAAAAACAACAAAAATATTTTCTCTCTTTTTGAAGAAAGCCATGGTTTTATTTTAATTGAAATCTAAATTAGATTATCGTTAATCCTCCAAAGAATTAAAATCCAGCCTTTGCTCTAGTTCTTCCTCTCTACTTTCTCAATCCACTGGCTTAACTCAGAAGAGCTGAGTAGCTGCCTTCTGACATCACTGAGTTCTGGTGCCTTCAGCAGACTTCCCTGTTGAGCCACAATGAAATGTAGCCCATTATTACCTGCAACTTTAATGTGTAATTAGTTTTGGTTTTTACTGACAAATGTAGAATTCTCATTTTGGTCAGTAAATGATTGACCACCTTAATTCATCCCTGTTGTCTTTAACAACATGATACACTATTTCTTCCCTAAGCCTCATTTTTTCTAATTAGGCAGGAATCCTCAGGAAAATGTGTATGTTTTGTATCATAAATTATCATAATATATACATTCAGTTTGCATGGCCTGAATTGGCTAGGTCAGCTATTGACCATTTTTTACAAGACCAGAAGGCTAATCTTTGATACTGGGGCAAACTCTTTTCCAAATTTCAAATCCCTTGCTGCAAATCTCAGAGGTCCTACAGCTGCTTTCACATGCCAAACAACATATGAATATTTCCTTAATTCTATCAGAAAATGGATAGATTATTCTTGCTGAAATGTTTCAAAAACATTCAGCATAACATAGACAATCAGTATGAAGAATTTTGGTTTGGCAAAGTGTTAAGCAACTACAAACAGTCCTAAAATGGGATAGGTCAGGTAGTTTTAACTATAGGTAGAACTCTCATCTTTATATAATATCTAAAAGAATCCCCTTTACATACATATACTTTTCTTGCTATTTGAGATAATTCCTTTTGTTGAAAAGAGTGTTATGAATACCCTGTCATGCCTTTTGCCTTCCCAAAAGCAATTTAGCATATTAACTTCCAGAAACTTCCCAGAAAAAAGAAAATAATAATGGTCTTACTTTACTGAAGTGACTATTGCCATAACCATCAATTCAAGGTTACATTAAAATAACTGTTAAAAACTGATTTGGCAATGGCCTTCAAGAAAGGTCATGAAAATCTTTTCAGGAATAATGCTGAATTGGCCTCTACAGGTGTGAACAATTCTTGAGCATAAAGCAGGAAATGCATTATTGAAAGCAGCTGAGGCAGGGATGGGCAATTATATTGGGTGGAGGGCTGCTTACTGAGTTTTTGTAAGTCATGGAGGGCCGCATGACAGGCAGCCAGAAGCAGATATATATTAATTTTCTAAATGTTTTAGGGGCCCCGCGGGCCGGCTGGAATGGCTTGGCGGACTGCATTTTGCCCACCCCTGAGCTAAGGCAAAGTCCACAAAGGGATACTGGTTTTGCAAGCATCTAGCTTTTAGGTCCCTGGCTCTCAGAATGAAATCCACAGCTCTGATATGTACTGTTTATTGTGAGTACCATGCCCAGGTGTTTGTAGAGTAGAAAGCCACCCAATCTAGGCAATCTGGAATACAGGAAAAGTTTCTTAAATCCCACCTGCATGGAAGTGTCTGTGTTGGACTAGAATTCACAGACTGAATCCTGGTCTTGGATTTAAGTATTTAAATCATTCTTTAAAATACAGAGCAGGAATCACGCTGCCTTTGTAAAAGATGCCAGGAGGAGAATGTGGTAGATGCCCAGTATTCAGTAACTTACTGATTAGGGCATTTCCCACATGGGAGTTGAGCTCCTGCCTGTAATCTTACTTATCCAGCACAAATCTCAGGGATTGATTTGAGCAAAATCATGGCTATAGGCTCCAACAAAAAGTGTGAAAGAGTGTTTGGGAACTGGGGGTCTTGACATTCCAGGAACTGATATCTGTGTTTTTTTCCAGGCTGAGCGGATCCAAACATGTATTTCTGACCTCCAGTGAGAATGCCCTAAGCACTTAAGGTTACCTATAGGGTGTTTTGGAATGGGACCTCTCCATTCTTCTGTTGAAGCTAGGGAAAAGTTGTCTACTGTGAATCTGTAGCTCCGTGTTTAGGGCATATTTCACCAGGGAGAGTGGAGTTCTGGATTCCCATATTTTCTTCAAGGATTTCTGATTGATTTTATATTAAGCAGCTATTGGATAAAAAGCATAAGCAGTCTCTGCAGCAGGGATGAGAACCTAAAATTTTCCAGGAGAATGCCATAATTACAAGGCTACGTTGCCATGCTTCCTCCTTTGCCCCATGAATCTGGCATTCTTTGCTGCACAATGGCAAGACTTCAAGAGGAGTAGATAAGAGTAGAGAGGATATAGGCTTTGTCCTACTTTGGCAAAACCTGTATCTAGATGGTTAGGACATTTCTTGGGAGATGAAAGAAAGGTGGGAACCTCATTTAAGATGAGGAGGCCTTTTAACTCCATCCAAGGCAAGTGCTTTAACCACTGATCCTGGTGGGTGAAAGAGGGCCTTGTCACATCCAACTCGCAGCAGTTGCCATTGTTTTTTGTGTAAATACCACTACTGTCAGAATGTGTAAAGTATGTTCTGAGAACTGATACTGGATTGGTGCCCTCCTGGATGTGGAGAATGAAATATCTAGTTTAAAAATCTTTATTTGTTTATGTGAAAAGTAGGTGTTGAGCTGCTCAGCTCCTCTTGTTAAGATGGAGACAAGTTCTGGTCATATGCAGAAGCTGAAGTCTTTAGGCACAGAGGGATCTTAGCAATGAAAACTAAGTGCCTAAGGAATTAGAGGGGATTTGCAGATGGCACTTCTGGACTTAAGTGCCTTTTTGGTGGATCTGGGTCTTAAGTTCCTAGACATAGCCCAAAATTTATTATAGATGAGTGTCTACATATTAAAGGAGGTTTGACATAGTTTCAACAGCAAATGATATCTTCAGATTGACCATATGGTTTCAAACTATCTGAGATGCACTTATTTAAAATAAACAGATGGCAAAAGAGCAAAGAGGAGAATGTGTAGTTTGATTTGTTCCCTTTCCAGGCATCTGAATAAAGTATATTTTGCAAATAGTAAGAGAGAAAAATAAATATAGACCATTACTTTGTAAAATAAGTTAGTTTCATTTAGCATAAGATAAAGGCTGTTTTATAAAACTGTGGTATGGCTTTGTAATAGTTGCTGCCATTACTGGATGTGGTGTTTCTCTTCCTCAAAACAACATCTGCTTCCCTTATGGTTTCAACTGTAATTTGCTGGTATTTTTAAAATCATTCTATTTCTTAATTTTATTTTTTTTAAAGTAAGAAAGCTAAATGCTTTTAAAAACTGTTCAAAATTCTACTTTTACTCAAGGTTCTTAAAATTTCTACACAATGGAGAATGTAAAATTGTTTTTAAAATTCTGCCACTTGTTAATTATTGAAACATAACATTATTTTCTGTCTTTTAATGCTGTGACCCCACAATCACAAAATTTGATATTGTTGATTTTTTTTCATAATTACACTTCTGTACTTAAATTAAAAGTGAGAAATGAGCACTGAAATTTTTTTGGCAAGGTTTAGGATTATGGAGGAAGAGGGCAGGTATAATTAATTAAGATTTAAGTCAGTGTCATTTTCAGCTCCATTCAAGCTGAGATGTCCGCCCATTTGGAGTTCTTGGCAATAGCCACAAAATGTTTTTATTTGCTGTGGCTCAACTGTCATCCGGGGGGTTTGTGGCTCTGATTATGGGGAAGCTACTTGTTTCTCTAGTTAAATTTCAGTACTTTTCAAATACAGCTATGAACCTCTCCTGTTTTGGAGCAGGTTTTGAGGGATGTTTAACACTTCCTGTAAACTTAGCACTTTGTGTTTGCATTAGAGTTGTAAACCAAGCATCTATATTGCATATATCTAAGAACAGGTTTGAATTATTAGATATCAGTGAGTTTCCTCTAGCCTTAGTTCATGTCTGGTCAAACTACAGTCCATCTAGCAGTTTTGTTTTCAATATGGCCCATATACTTGCAAGAATACAAGCCGATTTCTTTATTAATTGGTGCCGTTTACTAATACATTGAGTAAAAGCATATGGAGAAAGCAGGAATGGTTAAAAAAAACTATTCTGGACAAAGCAAGGGATAGTAAATGGTAATTAAAAACCTTGCTTAGGCTGGAGGTTGTATTTTATTAGCTCTTTACCACCCTTCACAGAAATAAGAATGCAAGGTATGGGAAAGGTAGGGAAACACTGACATAATTAAGAGATCTCCAGTATCAAATGCACTTCTTTCAGAATTTCATGTTTACTACATCAGACCTATTTTGGCATGAAGCTTCTGAATGAAATATTTTTTGTTGTTTACTTGAAAGTGCTTTACTTCCCAGAATGTCACTGTAAAGCTGCTGGTCTGAATACAAGGTGAAATTTTATATTGTTAGAGTTTAAAAAATAACACTCAACATTAAAATATACACCTTTTTAAAGACCGTGAACATTTTTTTCAGCAATTGGAGTCAATTAAGAAAAGTACATTCCTTGTCTGTCGGTTGCAAGATAGCAGTTAATTAGTCCTTTAACTCGATAAAATCTGTTAAAAGTGATTGAGGATATACAATGTTTTTGAAACTTTTAGGAAAGAAATACTATTTTTTACTTGAAAACCATACTTCCAGATATTACAGACTTTCAGATCTGTTTTCATACAGACCTGAAACATAGAAAATGTTTAGCTTATCTTTTTACACATTGATAATCAATACTCACAACCTAGAACTCTGGTACTGTCGGTTTATGTGGTAAAGTTACTTAAGTTTGTGTGAAAACGTTAATTAGGCACAATCAGAGCTAATAATATTACAATATATTCTGTCAGAATTGTACTGAGTGGTAAAGTTTTACTTACTTTACACAACAATTGCAATGCAAGATGGTTCCATAAACAAACACATTGGCTAAAAGTTTTTATAAGGCTGAGTTTGGAACAACCACATTTTTTTTTATATGGGTAGACTGTCATTGTTCATGACGGCCATTTCCAAAAGAACTCCTGGAACGGTTTATAAGGAAAACCAGAATAAATAAATGTTTCCTTATCTTTTTGTAAGACTAAAATATTTTGGCGGTCAAGAAATAGTAGTAAATTAGTATCTTACTTAAACACCCTTTGGGTGATAATCACAAAAGTCATGCTTCTTTATAGATTAAATACTACTGTAGGTCAGGGCTGTCCAACTTCTGAGTGGCTAGGGGCCACACACATGTGGGCCCCTTGCTGTGGTTACCATCTTCCAGCCTGACTGCACAATCCTGCATGAGTCTCCCAGCCATGGGCTCCCTTAACCTTATGTGTTGAACTGTGCTGTACCACCCTATTCCCAGGAGTACTGGCAGGTAGTGGAAGCAGGAGGAGGAAGGGGGAGACCAGAGACTCCCTTAACAGTAGCAGAAGAGCAGTGGAGGGAGTGGTGCCCTGGCCAACAGACCAAGGGCTGCAGTTTAACCCCTTGGAGGCAGGATGCAAACCAGCAGCTGGTCAGCCCTGGTTTAGGTTTCTATTGGAATTAGATTGACAATGTCAGTAATTCAGTTAACATTCATGCATTAAATCTGAAGGCCAAAAGCTGTTATACCATTCTAAAATGCTATAACAATTATTAACTCGGTATTAGATATCATTCTCACAGCATTTATTAACAACCATGCTGACATGATAATTACAGTTGAAAATACTTGGTCAGAAGACTTACGACTGGGCAAGTGAGAGAGAAATTCTAGATATCCCATGGTGCTTGGCTCCATCAAATGCAGATCACACTAGCAAAGAGCCCTACTTCTTTTTTGTTTCAGTATCCCCCTAGATCTCTCATCCCATCATCTTTAGTCTGAGGGGTCTGTTTTCAAGATTTAACTGAAAACTTCCATATGTGCCAAAACACTTTCCTCATTTACCTTTAGTTCATTCTTGTAGTTTCCTAGGAACTCAACAGTAGGCGCACACCAATATTCTTGCTTTTGTCTGTTATCTTTGCTGCTATGTTAAAATAGCCATAGTAGCTTCTTTCCTTTTTCTAGTTCTTAGCACCTTTCACTGCAGCAACAGCAGCACTTTTTAAGTATCTCTCCCTGTCTCTTTCCTTAAACTAGCAGTTGGCAGCATTTCAGACCCATGGGCCAGTACAACCTGGCTCAAGTCCAGCGTGGATTGGTGTTCTATTCTGGCTGCTGCCGTGGCAGCTTTTTCCCTGCTGCTGCTCTGCCTGCAGCACATGCATAGCTCCCAGTCATCCGACCTTAATGTGAGCATGGACAAGCCCCCTACCACTGGAATGCTGCTGTAAGTCCCTTAGCTCTGCAGGCTAGATCTGGTGGCTCTGCAGGCTGGATGTCGCCAACCCCTGGCTTAACCATGGCTTTTTGGGAGTTTGTTAATTGCTAGAAATATGGTATCAGTCATCACTTATTACATTTTAAATATTTTTAAAATACAACATGATCCCTACTATTTCTCCTGCTGTAAATGTAGTTAGGGATGAGGTCACTGTCAGTGCCTTGTCACAGAGAATTAGCTAAGGTAGGCTTAGAAGATCCTAGGAAAAGAACTAAGTCCCATGCCACCAAAGAAGGCATATGCTCCCCATAGTCCATGCCCATCTCACTTAGGGAAAACAATTCCTTCTTGATTCCCAGATTTGGTAGTCAGTTTAACCTTGGCAGAAGAGCAAGATGCTCCAGTTTAGGAACCTCTCAGTTTCTGGTGCTGGCAGGAGCTTCAGCATACTTCAGTCAAGAACTCCAACCTTAGCTTGGCCAGTGTCCCAGGGCTTCAGAGGAAGGCAAAGACAAAAACAAATCTCTCAGAAGCCAGTAGTATTCATGATGAGGCCAGAAAGTCCTTCTTGGCCCTCACTGGCCATAACCAAAGCCCTGAGACATGAGATTACTAGATATTTTCCACACCTTTATACACTTAGTTGGGGAACCATGATTACTTGACTGCACACAAATAATAAGTTAAGTGAACTTGCACATGAGTCTAACTTGCATGTGCATTTAGATAATGCTTGCAGTAACAGGGAATGTATTTAAAAAAAGATGGGAACTCAGAGCAGGCTTGTTTTTGAGATGTGCTTGATTTTTCAAGTTGACTTGAATTTCTTTAAAATAATTGTACTGAAAGTAATAAGAAAGGTCATTCAACCCTTGGCTTGGCAGGAAAAGTAATTGGAAGGGTTCCAAAAAGATGGGTGGTAGCTACAGTGAAGATTAGATGAAGAACCAACCCTAAGCACTATGAAACTATGAAAAGAAGGGTTCAGCATGGAATGAAAGGAAATAAAATAAGGCAACAGACATAGAAAAGGACCAAAACCATGATGAGATTGAAGCTAGTGGGGTACAAACAGATATGCGGCTTGCTTAACATATATGCCACTATCTACTATCCTTTCCCATTCCAGACTCTTAAGCATTAGAAGCTTGCATGTTTGTTGCAAAAGAATATTAGATGGTGGATAACTAGAGCTGGGAAAAGGATAGCAATCATTAGATGTGGTTATCCTAGGAGTCTAGAACAGGGGTTTCAAACTCACCCCTGGCCCCCTTCACCCCCACGTCAGACTGGCAGTGGTGGGGCCGTCAGTCTGCCAAGTGGCAGGGCAAATGGCTGTGGGACAAGTGGGGCTGTGTGGGCACAGCCTTCACTTGCACCCCCTCTCACCACCAGCCATACTCAGTGGATCCCTGTAGTCCCAGATTCTTCAGCAGGCCCTGCTCCTCGCTGACTTCACCCCTAAATTCCCTGGCGCACCAGGAGCCCTGCAGGCTGGAGGGAAGAAATGTCTGTGTGGTGGATCTGGCCCATGGGCTGTATATTTGATGCCCCTGCTCTAGACAATAGCTCTTTTCCTGGATGAACTCGAGGAAGAAAGTTGATCCTGTGTTCTTTACAGTTCTTACTGCCCCATCATGTTAGGAAGAAGATCTGGAGGCAGCTCATCCTGACACAGTGCAATAGGAAGTACTGTGTCACAGAGGATGCTATAGGAATAGCCCTATCTGATCATTCATTTGTATGAGGGCTATGGCAGGGCTTCCTCTCTCTGTGGGGAAAGAAACAGAAGAACACTCCTTGTTACACTGGTTACCATACCCACCCAAGTGTAGTTTAGATCTCTTTTGGGACACCTGTTTCCCCAAACGCAAAATCACCGGTAGGTAATGTCCTTCATAGTGTATCTACAAGAAACGGAGTCTTTCATTTCTGCAGGTTTGACATGGGATCTGTAACTATGGGTGGAGCTGCCTGCAGATATTACAGAAGGACAATGGGCAGGTCTAAGAACATAAAAAAAATTAAAGGAACTTTAAAACTTAATTAAAAATACACCAAGTTTGTTTTGGCTGAATTGTGGTGTTGGTGATATAAACAGCATTTGAAAATAAGTTTTACGGGATTTTTCAGAAATGTTCATTAGTAATATAAATAGCAAAGAATTCTAGATAAATAATAAAAATAATTCTAGATAAATAATATAAATAGCAAAGAATCACTTACCTGATTCTCTCTTGCTTATTTTTTCTCAACCCCTCTCCCTATCCAAGTCTTCCATATGAAGAAATAAGAGAAAATAATGTAGAATTCTTGTAGTATCATGTGCATGATGGAATAAGGAATGAAATGCAGCTTTGGAGATGGAGTCTCTCTGAGAAGAGAATTTGGGAGCCCTGTCAGAGGAGAAGATCAGAGGAAAGCATGAAGGATAATTTAAGGGAATAATAAAGAGAATGATGGGCAATTGTCTGACTGGAATTTCTGGAGAGGTTGTGGTAATTGACACTTTTGGGGTGGGTGTGAAAGTTACGTGGAAATAAGAAACAGCTGGTGGCATGGTCGACTCTTATATCTAGCATGTTTTCTTTTAAGATTCATAGGTTTGCATCAATGTTCCCTCTAAGGAGCAGCAGTCCATGGGCATGCCGCCTTGGTTTGTGGGCGTGCTGCCTTGGTCTGTGAGCGCGCCGCCTCGGTCCGGCGTGGGACACTTACTGAAGGGGGCCAGGGGCCGGAGGCTGGGGCCAGGGGCCGGAAGCTGGAGCTGGGAGCTGGAGGCCAGGGGCTGGAGCTGGAGGCTGGGGCTGGGGACTGGCGCTGGCTCTGCTGGTTCCGGGGAAGTGGTCCACTCCACAGCCCTGATGCGGGGGAGCAGAGCACTTCCCCAGAGCCGGCGGAGCCCGTGCTA
>NW_017729004.1:42869576-42875149 GCF_001723915.1 Gavialis gangeticus | reverse complement strand
CTGGAGGCTGGGGCTGGGACTGAGGACCAGGGGCTGGGGCCAGGGGCCAGGGCACAGAGCCTGGGGCCAGGGGCTGGGGCCGGAGCCTGGCCTGGGCTCTGCTGGCTCTGGGGAAGTGCTCCGCTCCCCCACAACAGGGCCAGGGAGTGGAGCACTTCCCCAGAGCCGGCGGAGCCCACGCCAGCCACCCTCCCCAGCCTCCATCCCTGCCGTGCTTCACCTTGGGGAGGCTGCTTGCCCCGAGTGAGGCTCCACCGTCTCTGGGACACTGCGGGACATGCACCCAGAGGTCATGCCGGGAAGCAGAACAGTGTCCCGGAGCCACTGGAGCCTCACTCAGGGCAGACAGTGGCTCCTCCCCGAGGTGAGGCAAGGCAGGGATGGAGGCTGGGGCTGGGGACTGGCGCTGGCTATGCTGGTTCCGGGGAAGTGGTCCACTCCACAGCCCTGATGCGGGGGAGCAGAGCACTTCCCCAGAGCCGGCGGAGCCCGTGCTAGGCTCCGGCTCCAGCCTCTCCTGGTGTGCGGCCTTGAAAAGGGTGTGCGCGGCCGCATTTCTAGTTGTGCACACGCGCACTTTAGAGGGAACCTTGGTTTGCATATATTTATACTACATTAGAGTAACGATTTTGATTTGCCTTTTTTAAATTGAGCTCTTTCAAAAGAAGAGATAGAGGATGAAGCAACATATGGACAATTATGCATTTCTAACACATTGTGCACAGGTGCATACATCACGGGAGGACCGATTATATATGTCAGGGGAATTCACCTAGGTAGCACAGAGAACTTTACCAGGTCCTGGTCTTCCATTACTACTCAATCTGTGATTTAGCCATAACGGGAGTCTTAGTTGAGGACTTAAGTACTGCATTTGGGGTAGAGGAATGGGTGCACTTAGGAGTGCATCTTACAGTTGCCAGCTCACTGGACTGAATATGAAAAGGCAGTGGTCTAGTTGCAAATGGTGTCCTATCTGTGTTGCATAACAGATCATGAAAGACCCTTAGCAACTCTCTGACATCATATTAGTAATTCTCAACCTTTTTAGATTAAAGGCACCCCTCCAAAATTTTTCAGAATGTAGTGACATCCCATTTAAAAAGCTAATATAAATATACTAGCTAATTGCCTGTCAAGAATGATTGTGGGGGGAGGGGATGGGAGGGAGATGGAGCACCAGCACCCGCTACCCTGTGCCGCTGCTGCCCCTCCCCACCCCCGGTCATTCTTGATGGGCAATTGGCCATTATATTTATATTAATATTAAATCTACATTTACCAACCTGGCTCTTTTTTCACCTCTTCCACCAGAAGTCCATCTCATCTCTTGATATTCCAATTAGGCTTGTATTGACCTTAACTTCTTCGTTGTATGAATTAATTTCATTGAGTCAGTGAGGCAAAAATATCAAGTAATACATAACTAGAATTAGCCAATCAATTCAAATGAACTTTGAAATTACTTTTGTCAACTTTAGAAACTTAAGATTTTTGCAAGCTTGTAAACCTGAACCTGGGGATATTTTGATGAAGAAAAAAACAGAACTAGGAACTTTTTAACTAGGCTGTAGGCTTAATCTGGCACTGCTGTTGTAAAGCTAGTATAACAAATAAAAAAATTGGCTTCTAATTTATCTTACTTTTTATGCCAGAACACTTAATATCTAAAAACACTGACAAAAGAATCATCTGTAAAAATAAATAAATAAATAAATAAATAAATAAAATAAAGTAGGGAAAACTAAGTCCCATTTTCCAATTTGGAGTACTGTAAACGATCAGAGCAACATATAAGAAAGATGTATTCAGCTATATTATTGTTCAGTGAAACTCCCGTCTATACATATATTCTTTTGTGTGTCTGTTAAACATGATCTTAACATGAAGACCTTTTTCTTCTAACTCAAAAGCTTTCTCAAAGTTGATGAATACCATACATAATGGTAAGTTATATTAGAATCTTTTTCAGAGGTTCATTTATCACAGAAAGGTAGTCTTTTGTGGAAAATCCTGATTGAAGGTCTCTGCGTATTCTATTGATTGGATGAAATCCAGGGCTGCAGTGAGTCAATTGTTCAGTATCTCAGTGAAAACTTTGTAGATTGCCTGCAGGAGGCTGATAGGTCAATAGTTCCTCAGGTTTCTTCCATTATCTTTTCTGTATGTGTATAGTTAAAATGATAATAGTGTTATTCCTGTTCTGTGACACTCTTCTTTTTATTTTTGTGAATAGTGTTCCTAGTTCTTCTATGCTCCATTCATAGCAGTGCAATAGTAATACCGCTGGCACTCATCCATTTAACATCTTGACTACTTGTACTACTACTCAAACATGTAGAGGCATCCTTGTTATATTCATTACGCCCTTATTCTTAAGCTCCAGTGCTGTAGCCATTGCTGTCATTGGTAACTGTCCTATGGATTTCACACAAGCCAGTATTTGAGGCTTTAATTCAGTATTTAGTAGCCTTTTTTTGCCTGTGAGCTGTAATGACCTGGTTTGGGTCAGAACAGGCACACACTAGGACCCAGCTGCTGGTGCTTCTCCCCGTGTTGGCACAGGGAAAATACCAGCCACTGCTGCATCTCCCCACAGTAACATAGGGAAAGTGCCCACTGCCAAAGTTCCCTGTTGCCAAAACCCCATGTTTGTGGGCCAGATCAAATGGCTCCATAGGTTGTAGGTTTCCAACTCCTGCTTTAATGTATTATGCACTAATTACTATCTCTTTGCAGTATTCACTATTAGTCTTCTACTATAGTTTTGTCTTATTCTACTGTTTTCTGACAATCAGTAGAAATGGAATACAATATATTAGATTGGAATTGATGTCTGGTACTTTTTCTGGATTTATTCTTAATCTCCAGAAGGACAAAACTGCCCTGTTTGGGTTGTACTCTTTTCTGACACTTAAGCCGACTTAACTTTTTTAAGTTGACTTCACTGTCAGAGTGTACACATGTATGTGGAACAGCATTGACTTAAGGAGTTGACAAGATAAGACACCTCTGAGCTGTACATGTGTACACTCTGACATGGCTTAATTAAGTAGACTTAGCTTACAAGCTGGCTGCCACCATGTCAAGGAGCTGTATGTGTGTATGCTCTGACATGACTTAAATTAAGTTAAAACTTAGCTGTGTCACTTATTTGAAGTTGCCTTATTTTAAGTTGACTTAGTATGTGTGTATGCACCCATTGTTTGTAGGATGTGTAGGTTGTTTTCACAAGTTACTGAAAGATTTGGGAGGAATTATTTAAAGTTAAAACTAATCTTTGGGAGGTTAGTTTTGAAGTTGATCAATCTGAACCTCATAACTCTTTGTTCCATTAATTCTGGCCAGACAACCTGCAGCTCAATCTCTGTTAATAAAATCTGCAAAAGTTTATTAGCCAAAGAAAGTGAATTTTCTTATCATAACCCTGTACATTTATTTAAGAAGAGCAGCTGCAGGCATAACATATATCTTGCAAATATTTAGTTCTATGTGGAAAGGACTGAAGTTAAACTATACATTTATTCAGGTTTTAAATCACTACTTCTGATTATATTTTGCCTTCGCATTTCCCTATTGTTAGAGCAACGATGGTACCTTTTAGAAAGATAGGTATCTCAAGCAATAGGCTTTAAAAATGCCAGTTTCAATCGTATTGAATTAAATATTTTATAAACTGTATGGTGAGAAGTGTTGATGATTTTTTTTCAAATTGCTTTGCTTTAGTAAATTAGGTGTAGATTTTTTCCTTTTGATATAGGGTTTCCCTCTCGCTCTCCCAGGTATACAGTGCTCTGATCCAGCTTTGAGATGAAGGAAAGCAAGTTCACCCTTTTTCTGAAAAAAAAAAAAAAAGTAAAACACCTGAAGTGTATCTGACAAAGTATGCAGAATTTGGACTTGGTGAGTTTCTGCTATTTGTAAGCAGAGCTTTTTCACTGATTTGAGTTGGAGAGGTATAGGAACCTGAGAGTGCAGAAAGTAAGCTGTACCATTTGTGACTGATGTTGCACTCTTGCTTGTTGTATTGCTTACGTGTTGCTTATTCAAATAGAGAGACTGAAATTATACTAAAAAAGTGGGTTTTTGTTATTGTTTATTTTCTTGTCAAATAATGAATTTTGACAGTTTGATTTATGGTAATATATTTTGAATTTATGATTATGGGGCAGCATAATATTACATACATATTTTATCCTTTAGGATAAAGGGTCTGTCTCTTCTACATTGCTGTATTTCCTTCAGCTTAGCCTAATTTCAGTCTGTTTTAGCATTGTGCTAAGATCTTCCAATTGCATTTGAGTTATCAGATTGATGAAGCCTGGAAAAGAGATTATTGTAATGTGAGCAGAGGGGAGAGGCAGCTAGATATTGGTAATACCATGCCAGAAGAAAGAACAGTATTTAGATATGACTTTGGCTGATTGATCTAGGAAGATGGACGACTTGATGCATACTATAGGTATGCTGTTTATCTATAACAGCACTATCTATGGTGAAAGAAAAAAAGGGGCAAGGGGAAGGGCCAATGAATGAGACTGAAGAATATCAAGTGCTTGGATTTAGTCATGTTGGTAACTAAATATCAATAAGTACATATCTTTAAAAAAAAAAAAAGGCTGGATTTTGGTTTGGACACGATGACAAGTACGAAGCAGCGTGTTATATTTGTAAGTTGTTAATGTAAAATAGTTAGTTGAAGCTAGCAAGTTCATGTCTTCCTTGAAGAAAATGTATAGAAGAAGAAGGTGAATAAAGACAGGCCTCTGTTGAAAGGAACCTTTAAAGAGAACTAGAAGTCTGACTTAAGAAAACCAAGAGAGGACAAGAGTTTTATCACTTACATTGATGGTGTCAGAGATGACCAAGATGGTTGAGGAGGATAAGGGTGGCTTGATCACATAAAGGTTTAGTTAGTACTTAGATTTGTGTGCTATTCTCTCCTCTCCATTTGTTGATAGGTACATTCCTCCTGGGTTTCCTTTTTGTGCTTTTCCTAGATCTTAAAGTAAAAAAAAAGCAAAAGACACAAATAGCTACCACTTTACAAAGAGAAAAACGAGTAGTTTTGCTGCTACTATAGTAATTAAACAGACTGCTCTAACGTTAAAAGATATATAGAGGTTAATATATTCATTTTCCTCGATTCATAGGTTTGTGCCATATTTTGGGCCTGTAGTTAAACTTTTAACTTGACTTTGAAACTATTATCTTCTTTGTGGTCTGCCACTAGAAAGGAGGATGCAGACGCATTTTGTCAGTGATTCAGCTCCTTGGTTAGACAGCTGTGGCTTAGGTTTTTTAGGAGCAATTTCAGTGTATATATACTGATTACAGCCTTTCCCCTTACCCATTTTGCTTCTGTCTCCACTTGCTAGTTTTTGCCCCATCCTTTCATCTTTTTCTTTGTGCATTTTCCCTTGTTACAGCTCCCTGATCTAAAAGATGCTGAAGCTGTGCAAAAATTCTTTCTTGAAGAGATCCAGCTTGGTGAGGAATTACTAGCACAAGGTAGGTATTGCAAAAATAATTAAAACAAAGAATTTTTTGAAAAAGGGAATACCTCCAGGAAG
>NW_017729004.1:42822013-42864576 GCF_001723915.1 Gavialis gangeticus | reverse complement strand
TGTTCTTGCCCTTGTCTCAAATGCCTGCTCTTATCTTATCACTCATTCATGACTCTAGACTGTCCTGTTTCTACTTATCCCTGCTCCCAGCCCATGCTCCAGTCTCTTCCAGCAGTCCCTGCCTGCATCTCTTCCCTCTTTTCTGTGCCATCTAACATGCATCTCATCCATCTGTAAATGAGCACCACTTTTTTATCTTCCTTCTCACTACCTAGGTTGTAGTTGGGGGATTTACTGAGGGTACAGGTCAGACAGTCTTCTTACTCTTAGTTCTGGTACTGCAGTAGTCCCTGTCATCCAGAAGGAGCAGTTGCAAACATGGTCCTGCTCAGCTGCTGCTTTCCTGAGTCACAGTATGCTTGGTACAGATGAAAGCTTCTGCTGAGCATATATAAATTAAAATTGGCAGAAGCTTATAATTTGGTTAAATATGAGCAGATTTCCATGAGGATGACAAAAGGCACATCCTTAAAACCTGCACCGAGTTTTGTTTTCGTCTCAAGTTCTCTGCTCGAAGCATGGAGGCACTGATGCTCCATGAAATGATGATACAAATCTTTTCAATGAAGGCAAAGCAACATGTTATTCCCAAACCTCATTTTCAGAATGGCTGAATTGCTTTAACTGAATATTATCCTCCCCCTCCACCATAAACAGATTCTTAATGGAAAATGTCAAGTATGTGCATCACTACCTGTTCTGCTTATAATAGTTTCTAGATGTAGAAATAATATTTTAATGGCTTTTAGTGCTGATGCAAAAACTTGAATTTACAATTAATGAACAGTTAAGACAGCAACTATGCCCCCTCCTTCCCCACTCCAAGATAACCAATCAAGAGTTCTATGCACGTTTCTGCTTCTTTCACATGTCTCTTTCACCAAAATCCTGGGTGTATGGATTGACTTTACATCATGCCCTAGAAGTTACCAAATCCATACAACTCCAAACAAAGAAAGCGAGGCTAACTTTGAGGTTTAATGGCACCTTATAGAATTTATTCTGACAACTAATCAAGGTATAGATCAGGGGTCAGCAACCCCTGGCACGCGTGCTGAGCATGGCACACAAGGCCATTTTGCTGTGCACACCACAGCCAGCCCGGGCTCTAGGCAGCTGCTGCCAGCCATGGAGCCCAGGTTGCTCCCAGCAGGCAACTGGGAGGCTGCAAGCCCTGGTGCAAGCAGACACAACTCCGTGGGCCAGCTGCAGCCAGGAGGCTGCAAACAGCTCCTCCAGGCTCTGACATGTTGGCACTCCAGCACCTTCTAAGGTAGTCATTGTGGTTTTTTTGGCACTCTGGCCAAAAAACGTTGCCTACCCCTGGCATACATAGTCATACCAATTACTTCCCTATCAAAAGATATCAGAAGAAACTGCTGTGATACAACTACTATATCTGCATGATTCTGTAGCAGTTTGTGTAGCAAAGCTGCTCCAACTTTGGCTTAATACAGGAGTAAAGTGATGGCATTTTAGCTACTTTCTATTGCTACAAGATCATGTAGACATAACAGTAACAGCTGATGTGCACAGCCAGGCAGCAGCTCTCACTCCCCTTTTGAAATGGCTACAAGTACATGTGGCCATACCTTAAGATGGACCCAGCTTTCTTTGCTCAAAACTATGGCACTGAGATGTGTGTTCTGAGGGAAAGGATGCCAGACAGATAGGTCTCAAGCTATTTAGGGCTCTGTAGGTCAGAACCAACAGCTTAAATTCTACACTTAGAGGAATAGGTGTTCTAGACCACTTGGCCCTGTGGATGGGATAGTTTCATAGTTGTGAGGGACTGGAAGGTACCTTACAGATCATCAGGTACAGCCCCCCTGCACTTGGACAGGAAAGACCACCGGGATCAGACGACCCCAGCAAGATGGGCAACAAGACACCTCTTGAAGATCACCAGGGTGGGTGACTGTACCACCTCTGGAGGGAGCCTGTTCCAAACCCTTGACACTTGACTTATAAAGAAGTTTTTCCTTATGTTGAGCCTGAAGCGATCTTCAATCAGTTTGTGCCCGTTATTTCTTGTCCTCCCTTGTGGGGCCTTGGTGAATAAAAGTTCCCCCAAGCCCTAATGTATGTCCCTGATATACTTGTAGGCTGCCACCAGCTCCCCTCTGAGTCTTGTCCTCTGTCCAGGCTGAACAGGCCCAACTCTTTCAGCTTCTCCTGATGTGACCTGTTCTTTAGGCCTCTAATCATGCATGTGGCCCTCCTTTGGATTCTCTTGAGTTTCTCCACATCCTTCTTGATGTGCGACACCCAGAACTGGATGCAGTACTCCTGTTGTGGTCTCACCAAGGCCAAGTAGAGCGGGAGGATGACATCCTTTGTCCTGCTCAAGATGTCTTGGTGGATGCATGCCAGAGTTTGATTAGCTCTGCCAGCTATGGCATCACATTGGTGGCTCATGTTCATTTTGTTGTCAGTCATGACACTCAGGTCTCATTCAGTTGTGGTGCTGGCGAGCATAGCGCTACCGAGCCTGTAAGTGTGTTATGGATTATTTCTCCCCAGATGGAGCATTTTACATTGTTCTATGTTAAACAATATTCAGTTGAAGTCTGCCCACCTCACAAGCCTGTCCAGGTTGGCCTGTATTGCTGGTCTGTCTTAGAGCGTGACCACGCTTCCCCATAGTTTGGTGTCATTAGTGAACTTTGTCAGTTTGCTTTTCATACCCAAATCCAAATCATCAGTGAACATGTTGAAGAGCACTGGTTCAAGCACTGAGCCCTGTGGGATGCCACTGGTCACCTGCTGCCATGATGACTCAATTCCATTCAAATAATGAATTTTGACAGTTTGATTTATGGTAATATATTTTGAATTTATGATTATGGGGCAGCATAATATTACATACATAGCCCTATTTGCCTGGATAGGGCCCCGCGCTGGCTTGGTCCATCTCTACACCCTTGGATTGGGCCCCTCACTGACTTATCTCTGCAACTAACCCTTTGTGCTCAATCTAATGTGCAGGGCCATGTTATCTGTCCTGCAAGGCTGTCTATGGGTCCAGAAATTTTGTAGTAGGGCAGTGGCAATTAATGCTGCTACTGCTTCCACATTGCCATTTTGGACTCAAGGGGCAGACCTGGCTTGGAGCTGGGTGTTGAGCACCCTTGGTCTAGTTCAGGAGCGGGCAATTATTTTGGGCAGAGGGTCGCTTTACCCAGTTTTGGCAGGCCATCAAGGGTGGCATGGGTAGCCCCGCCCCTTGACAGGTGCCCCGTCCCCTGGTCACCATCTTGGGACCAGGTCCCAATGTCTTGGGACCAATGTCCCAGGACCAGTACTGGTGGGGTCCAAAGCGGGGGCACAGGCTGGCAGGGGTATGTGGAGCTGGGCTGGGGTGCACCAGCAGGGAGAGGGGGGAGCTGGCTTGGCTCCATAGAGCCCCTGCTGGTCTTGTACCCTGCACTTCTGCCGCTCTGCTCTGGGCCCCGCTAGCACTGGCCCTGGGACACTGGTGCAGGCCCCGTACTATGGCTAGCTCCCTGTCCACTCACTCCTAGTGCCCCCCAGCCCCGCAGTACAAGCGAGGGGCAGTGCACAGCCCCGACCACCTGCTCATCAGCAGGGAAGAAACTGGTGATGAGCGTGGGAAAAAGCAGCCCCTTGCCTGCCCTGTGACTGACACTTCCTGCTGCAGCTGCTCACAGCCTATGTGGGGCTGTCTGGAGCAGGTACAGGCAGCCCCACGCAGGCTGCAAGTGGCTACAGTGGGGGGCGCTGGCTATGGGGCAAGTGAGGGGCCGCTTTTTCCTGTGCACAGCACCAACTTGTAACCCAGCCCTGCTGCCAGCCTGGGCCCCATGCTGGCTCTGGCTTTGCCCGTCGGGGCTGCGCACAGCAGCAGCAGCTGCTGCCCGCCTGGAGCTCGCGCTTTGGGGAGCCCAGAGGTGGTAGTGGCAAACACTGCCCAGTGTGGCAAGTGGGGGGGCTGCAGCTGCTGTTGCCACACGCAGCCCTGATGGGCAAGCCTGGAGCCAGCACGGGGCCCAGGCTGACAGCAGGGCCGGGTTAGGAGCTGGTGCTGAGCATGGTAGGGGAAAGTGGCCCCTCGCCCGCCCTGTGCCCAGTACCCCACGCTGCAGCCACTTGCAACCCGTGTGGGGCTGCCTGTGCCTGCTCTGGACAGCCCTGCATGGGCTACAGCAGGAAGCACCGCCCACGGGGTGGGCGAGGGGCCACTTTGCTCTGCGCTGGGAAGGAGCCTGGGGAAAAGCTAAGTGTGTGTGAGGGGGGGAAGCAGCCCCAGCCCCACCCCATGGCTGGCACTCCCTGCTGCAGCCGCTTGCAGCCCGCGTGGGGCTGTCCAGGGCAGACACAGGCAGGCCCAGGTAGGCTTCAAGCGGCTGCAGCGCAGGGTGTTGGGCACGGGCCGGGCAAAGGGCCGCTTTCCCCCCCACCCGCACTCAGCTTTTCCCTAGGCTCCCCCTTACCTGTGGTTCCGGTGTGGGGCAGCCATGTGGTCTCAGGCTCAGGGAGTGGGGCTGGGCAGGCCCTGCTGTTGTGGGAGCCCACTGGGCTGCCCCTGGGTCCTACTGCCCTTGGCTTCTGTTATTTTTGACAGGAACCAAGGGCAGATAAATATTAATTTTCTAAATGTTTTAGGGGCCCCGCAGGCTGGATAGAATGGCCTGATGGGCCAGATCTGGCCCACAGGCCGTATTTTGCCCACCTTGGTCTAGATCATGGGTATCATAGTCACATTGAGAGGCGTGTAATGAACCTGTTCCATCTTTATGTTCCAGATGTAGAGCATGTTGCTGTGATCTAACCATAAATTGATGCTAATGGATCACAGTTTTCATATAACTCACATACACCTGGACCTTAAACAGGCCTTCATAGAAGTATCTCATAGATTTATTTTGGTAAAGTGAAGCAATTTAAAGGAAAGGCTAGTCTCAAGAATATACTGGGCATGTCTGCACATGCTTTTGTGTGTGCCTAAACTTAACGCACGTGTAAAAAATTCTGTTCACCAGGGCATCCCAAAGGAAGACAAGGTCTAACGGTCACAAACTGCTGAAAGACCATTTTAGACTGGACATAAGGAAAAAATTCTTTGCTGTCTGAGCCTCTGGAATCACCTACCCTGGATGCTTTTAAGAAATGCTTGGATGCTTATCTTGCTGGGGTTATGTGTCCCCAGCTGACTTCCTACCCCTAGGGCAGGGGGCTGGACCCAATGATCTCGCGAGGTCCCTTCCAGCCCTAATGTTTGTGAAATCTGTGAAATTAGCCTAATGCTTATGAAGGTGATTTAGGTGTATGTTTACACGTGCATGTGCTAAGGCACATTAATGTGGGTATGTGGACCGACTTGGGACTAAAGTTAGTTCCAAGTCAGTGGACGCACACCACGTTAATGCACATTAGTGTGTGTACATGTTCACTAACACAACTTAGCTATTTGCACGTAAATTTACTTTATGCTTGAATAGTCTAAAATCACCTTTTTAAAGGTGTGTACATGTAGACGCGTGCCCTTAATGCGCCTTACATTGGGATGATGTACATGAAATGTGCACGTGTAGACACCCCCACTGAGAAGTACTGCAGAAAAGGATGTAGGGCACATAGTAGATTGTAAACTGAATATGAACCAACAGTGTTCTTTTTGAAAAAAAAACCCCATAACATTCTAGGTTATATTAGTAAGAACATCACTTGAAAATTAAAGGAAGTCATTCTTCCCCTCTATTCTGCATTGATGAGGCCTCACAAGGAGTACCGTGTCTGGTTTTGTACATCACTCTTAAAGAATGACATGGAAGAATTAGAAGGAGTCCAGCAGAGAGTAACAAAAATTATTAGTTGTTTAGGCAACATGATTTTTGAGGAAAGGCTGAAAGAACTAGGATTAGTTCGGACAAGGCAAGACTGAAGGGGGATTTGATAATATTTTTTAAACACCTGAAGGGTTGGTTATACAGAGAATGGAGGTAGACCATTCTCTGTAGCTACAGAGGACAAGACAAAGAGCTGTGATCTTAAATTGCAACAAAAGAAATTTAGATTGGTTATTAGTAGGGGTGCACCGATATAGATTTTTGGGGCCAATACTGATACCTGATATTTAAGGGGGCATATTGGCCAATACTGATCTGATTTTTTTTGATACAGTTGCCTCCAGCTTGTAAGTCCAGTAAGTCCAGTGTGGTGGAAGGATTCATTCATTGTTAGGAGAGCTTGTTTTCCGTTACTAAATTATCTGTCTGCAGTGCCTCAACAATGGCCTGGTTCTGCACTGTGGAAGTCAGTGGGGGCTTTATTGTAAATTTCAATGGGTGCAGGATCAAGTTCAAAATACTGTTCTTGGCTAATGGGGATGGCTAAATGTAATGGTATCAGGCACTGTCTGTATTGATACAGATCATTTCTAATTTTTTTACTTGGAGAATTGCATTTGTTTTCTGAGCACTCCTAAAGACCTTCTGTCCAGCTGGGATCATGAGGTTTTGAGGTGTCAGTTCTGCAGTTCTTACACATTGGACCTTTATGAAGCAGCAAAACCCTTATATTTTCAGAAAGCCTAGTTATTTTTATTCATGTGGATATCCAATACTGACAATAATTCGTTTAAGTATTATAGGAGTGGAGATTTTCTGGGTCCTTGAGATAAATGACCTGTAGCTCTTTCACCTTCAGTCCAGTTTCCCCCAGGATATCTTAGAATTGTTTTTGTCCGTGTTATTTGTTAAATTGTTAACAGTTAAGGGACTTGATATGTAGTTGTTTTGAAGATTATAATTTAGTTGCAGGATCTTCCTTTCTCAAATCAATTTTCTTGGGGAGAATGTTTTGGGAAACGTTTTATTCCTATATCTGAAGTGACATCCTGCCTCCTTTGTTCATAGGGTAGCACAAAAAACCCGCAACAAAAACAAATTCCTTGTCACACAATGAAATGAGATCATCCCAATTTTCAAGCAGTAGACTTGTATTAAAATAAATTACTGTTGCTGATGTAATTGTCTTAAAGGTAATTGTTCTGTCTTTCATTTTTATGGTAGGGTTTTTATTATTTTTTTTTAGTGTTTTATTCAATTTGTCCTTCGAAAAGTTTTGTCCATGTTCCAGCATAAAAAAAATCTTTGCCAGCAGCAACTGTATGACTGAGACAGAACTTATACTACAATAATAATAATAATACATAATTCTGAAATCAGTTAAAATGTTCATTAAGGCTAAGTACAGACAGTTAAAAAGCCCAAAGCTTGATTCAGTCTGCAGGTTAGTTTAAGCTGTAAAAATGGAATAAATATGCAAATGAACTGATATTTGCTTGTGATTCGGGAAATGCAGCCACATGCCTGCAGTGGCTCAGGCCAGAAGCTGGGGGGTGCTAGAGCATGGCTGTCTGGCACCTATCCAGCATGGGCTGTGTATTTGCTGCTTCTTCCTGCTGCCCCTGAGGTCTCTGGCATCTGCAGTCCATATTCACAGGAGCAGGACTCTGCAGGGTTGCTCATCACTTTCTTTTCCTGCTTCCAGGTGCCTCTGGGATTTGTAGTCCACATTTGCAGCCAGCAGTAAGGTTTTAGCAGGACAGGGCAGCTCTGTACTTGAGGGGGAAGGGAATTTTAATGCCTGGCCCTGGCCCCGGACCCTAGCAGGGGTTTTCTGGGGCTGGTGGGGAGGAGGGAGCCAGCCAGTGAGCCAGCCCTCACTGCTCCAGCTAGGAAGCAGGTGCAGGGACAGCCCTGCTCTCTGAAGTAGACAACCCATCCCAGTCCAGGGCTGCAAAGCATGCTGGGGGACTCTGATTTAACTTGAACCAGGAAGGGGTCTGGGCCAGAAGTTTCATAAACCAGTTTGACTTAGTTAAGTCTGATACTATATTCAACCAGGTTTATCTTAAGCGAGTTTCAGCCATTTTGAAGCTGGCTTATATGTACTGGATTTCTGTTGTTACAGGTTTAAACCAGTTTCTGATCACTTAAACTGGTTTGTGTGTAACTTCTGTCCCTAGCCTAGGAGTTGATTAGAGTGAGTGTCAGTCATCTTATGATTTCTAGATCTGATCATCCAAAATAATGCTTGAATAATCTTCTGCTACTTTCATGTGATGCTGGGTTCCCACTCTCCTTCCACAAACAATCTTTGTTTCCTAAGTTAATTGTGAACATCCCCTCTCCTGTTACTACAGTGGTATAAGAGTAGGTATACTAACAGGGATGTAGTCTAAAATATTTGTTAAATGTGTAATTGACTTACTACTTATGGTGTGTTTAATATTTAATTGTAATTTTAGAGACAACTATTGTCAAAGTGTAGTCTTAATTTCCCATATTCCATACATTCCATACATGTACAAATATATTTTCAATGTGTACATTGTGATACAATCAATGTATTTGGAAAGATGTTGCAATGTGAGATAAAAGCATAGAAACCATATGCATTTTTTCTAAAGAACAGAAGTTTTTGAGCTCATCAATATTCTTCATTATTAAGTAGCAGGATTATCCTTCGTTACTGGTCTTTCCACTACAGAATTATTGCAGATACTCAGAGTATCATCTTGGGGTAGGAATAATGATGTTGAGTGCAATGATTATATTCGCCTGTCTGTAAAGTTGTCTGTCTTGATCTTCCAAAGACTACTTGTGTCATAAAATGACATGAGAGTACCTATAACATGCACTGTCAATCTAGTGTATGTGAAAGGTAACTCCAAAATAGCTTACTCTTGCCTTAGTCATCAGCAAGAGTTTGAAATTTTTCAAACTGAGCTTTTATGATTGAAATTGTAAAATCAGAAATATCTTTTGAAATAAATGCAGTAAATAATTCAGGCTTTGCAATATAGGCTTATCTTTTTGACATGCAGAATAGCATCACAGAGATCTGTTAAGAATGAAGGACCTTGGATAAAAACCTAGTAAGAGGAAGTAAAAGTGTGTCAACCTTAGTTCTCAGGGAGAAATTAGTATAATCAGTTATCTGAAATAATGTGAAAAGTATGGGGAATTTTTATGCAGAAAAAATGAGAAGTCCTAGTACAACAGAAAGCAAGGTAGATTTGCATCTTAGGCCTTATCTGAATGTGCAGGTAAAGGCGTGATTGGATCTCATGTGTGATCCACACAGTCATACCTCCTGCCATGCCATACATACATGGCAGGAGGCGCAATCGCGGGATTGTGCATTAGGTCCAATCGCGCCTTATGGGCAGTGTAGGGGGAACCCAATCCTGGGCTCTCCCTGCAGCAGCAAGAAGCAGGCCCCCATGGCTGGGAGCCCCCTTTGCCTCCTTTGAAGGGCTTCCAGCCATAGGGACCACATGCAGCCCAGACTGAGATTCCCTGCATCTGACAGCGTTTTGAGACGCGACTGCACCTCACGCGCAGCAGGGACCCAGAGACCCTGGAGCTGACAGGACTCTTTCTAATCTGTCCATGTCTGTTTTAAAGTTTGCTTTTTTTAAGTCAAGTGTCTTTATTCTGCTGCTATCCTTTTTTCCTCCCCTTAGGATCTTGAACTCACATCATTTCATGGTCATTGTCGCCCAAGTCATCTTCCACCTTCATATTCTCAACCAGTTCCACCCTGCATTTGGGATAGGATAATTGCATGCACAAGTACAGACTGAGGATTGATTGACTAGGGTGTGGTATTACGGAGAAGAATCTGGGGGTTACAGTGGATCATAACCTGAATATGAGCCCACAATGTGCTCTTGTTGCAAAAAAACCCCAAAAAAACGCCAACAGCATCTTGGATTGCATTAACAGGAATGTCAGTTGCAAGTCAAGGGAAGCGATTCGTCTACTGTGCTTAGCACTGGTGAGGCCTTAGCTAGAGTACTCTGTTCAGTTTTGGGTCCTCCACTTTAAGACAGATGTGAACAGAGTCCAGTTCAGAGCAACAAAAATGATTCAAGGCCTTGAAAATGCCTTGAGGAAAGGCTGAAAGAACAAGGATTGAATGTTTATTCTGAAGAGTATGGGGAGGGGGTGGGATTTGCTAACCATCTTCAAATGCCTGAAGGGCGATTATAAATAGGATGGGAATAATCTATTCCCTGGGGTCATAGGGGACAAGAGTAGGAGCAATGGCTTCAAACTGTAGAGAAAGTTTTATGCTAGGGATTAGGATGAACAACCTTGCTATGAGCATTGGAACAGGCCACCTAGAGAGGTTTCTCGAATATCCACTCTGGGAAAGTTTTAAGAGCAGGTTAGCACAGGGCTGAATTAGATGACATCATAAGGTTCCTTTCACTCCTGTTTTTCTATAATGCTTTGATGACTAGTGTGGGGCAGCAAGTTTACAAGAAGTGTAAACTTGGACAAATGACTAGGGAGGAGTATAAGCATCTTGTTTGGGCATGCAGGGATGAAATCCAGAAGGCCAAAGAACAATTGGAGTTGCATTTAGCAAGGATAGGATAACAAGAAGAGTTTCTAAAAGTATGTCAGCAACAAGAGAAAGATCAGGGAAAGAGTTGGTCCCTTACTAAATGGGGGAGGCAGCCTAGTGACAGATGATGCAGAAAAGGCTGAAGTGCTCAATGCCATTTTTTTACTTTAGTCTTCACAGGCAACGTCAGCTCCCAGACTACAGCACCTGGCAGCACAGTCTGGGGAGAAGGAGACCAACCAACATTGGGAAAAAAACATGTTAGGGACTATTTAGAAAAGTTGGATGTGTACATGTCCACGGGGCCAGATGCGATGCACCCAGTGGTGCTGAGGGAATTGGTCAATGTGATTTCAGAGCCATTGGCCATTATCTTTGAAAACTCATGGTGATTGGGAGAGGTCCCAGATTATTGGAAAAGGGTACATCTTTAAGAAGGGGAAGGAGGATCTGGGGAACTGCAGACTGGTCAGTCTCACCTCAGTCCCTGGAAAGATCATGGATTCCTCAAGGAATCCATTTCTAAGTACTTGGAGGAAAAGGTGATTAGGAACAGTCAGCATGAATGCACCAAGGGCAAGTCATACCTGACCAACCTTCTATGGATGTGGGGAGAGCAGTGGATGTGATATATCTTTACTGTAGCAAGGCTTTTATATAGTTTCCCACTGCATTCTCCCAAGCAAACTAAGGAAGTATGGGTTGGATGAATGGATTTTAAGGTGGATAGAAAACTGGCTCAGTGACATTTGAGGAGAGGCTGAGGGAACTGGAAAAGAGAAGACTGAATGGAGGCTTAATAGCAGGGGTAGTTACAAAAAGGATAGAGCTAGACCACGGGCAGGCAATTATTTTGGGGAAAGGGTCACTTACTGAGTTTTGGCAAGCCATCGAGGGCCGCATGACAGGCAGCCCAGGGCAGATAAATATTCATTTTCTAAATTTTTTAGGGGCCCTGCGGGCTGGATAGAATGGCCTGGTTGGCTGCATCCGGCCCCCGGGCCGCATTTTGCCCACCCCTGAGCTAGCTGTTCTCGGTGGCAGATGATGGTACAAGGAACAATGGTTTCAAGTTATAGCAAAAGAAGTTTAGCTTAGATATTAGGAAAAACTTTCTTAGTAGGAGGGTAGTAAAGCATTGGAACAGGTTACCCAGAGAGGTTGTGGAATCTCTCCATTCTTGGATGTTTTTAAGCCCCAGCTAAACAGAGCCTTGGATGAGATGATATGATTGGGGATGTTCCTGCTTTGAGGGTTGAACTAGATGACCTTCTGAGGTCCCTTCCAATCCTAATTTTCTGTGATTCTATGAACAGCATGAGCCTCAACTTGACGTGCCTACCATTTTAATGGCTCACAATAATTGTTGTATTATACAGAAGTTTCAAATTGTTGCATGATCACATTGCATCAGCTTCTTATTTGAATATGAGTGTTTTGATCAACATCATTCCTAAACTTATTTCTTGTGGGCAGTAGTTAGGTAATCTTGATTCCAAATGTACTACTGATAGTTAGGAAAGAGAGCAGAGGTTTAACATCTGGCATAGCTAGTTTTTGTTACTTTCACAGTGTTACAAACTTGCCAGTTGACCCATGTAACCTGGTAAAAAAAAAACCCTTTGCTTTATGTAGGCACTTCTGAGGCACATTCTTGCCATTGCTTCTATAAAATCTCGCTGCAATAGCATAGCTAATGCAAGAATAAGGCCACTTCTAGCCTTCCTCAGAGGTCTTTTTGGACTAACCGTAACATATGAAGCCATGTTTAGCAACTGTGGAAGCAGTCAAACTTTTGTGTTGTGTTATTTTGATGAATAACTACTAATAATAACTTTTTGAACAAAGTTTTGCATTTTGTGCTTCCATGCAGTGGATCTCAGTAGTTGAACAGTTATGTATGTGCAGGAAGTCAATTTATAAGCTTTTACACCTTCTCTCAAGATGACTCCCTGTATCAGAAACTTACATATATTTTGTGGAACTTTAATCTTTGTCACAAAACCCAGTGATGTTTAGCTTTCCATAAATTTTGGCTTGTATGTGTTGTGTCTGCTTTTTCACCTATTTTAGCATTCTCCTCCAAGCCCTGTGGTTTTTATGCTTATTTTTTTCCAGGTCCTTCATTATTACCATCTGCTGATTTAGGCACTGATGTATTTATCTGCCCCCCAACAAACAGCATGGTGGTTTAATGTGTTCCAGATGTTTTTAGGTATTTTTTTAATTAACAAAGACTATTTTCATATGGATTTCATACAGTTGTGTTTGAAATGCTGTGTAACTCAAAGGTTGATCTGCAAATTAGGAGCCAAATTTCCTTCCCTCACTCTCATGAAAAAGTAACTTACTGTACAGCTAGTCCCAGTGGAGTCAGTGGGACTTCTCAGGGAGTAAGGCAATAGTAAGTGTAAAGATATCATGCTCGGGCTCTTTTAAGGCTGTAACAGTATACTGGGAGAGAGGCCATCTCCCTTTCATATTTTGCATCATCAACAAGTAGGGAAGCTTTACTTTGTTATAAAGCCTACTCTTGCTTCTTTGGCAAATTAAACTATTACTGGTGTTTTAATAAAATTAAATTTTGTTACGCCATATGCATTAACAGTTTGCTTGCATTAACAGTCTGCTTGCAGTTTTATTCTCTGCTGCCAGGCCTGTTTATACACCCCATGCTAAATAAACTATCATTGGTTAAAAAGCAGAAAGAATCCTGGTGGTAGGGACTTGAAGTTAGGTCTCTCATACCACTTCACTGGGCTGTATAGAGTCAGGCTCCCTCATCCCTCTTCGGCTCCTTGAATCTTGCTTCATGGTTGATTACCAGGTCAGCTTCAACTGGAGATGTAGAAGGGGCTCCCATACAGCTAGCCCACAACCTGGTGGTTAGGGCATGGTTCTAGGAAGTGAGAGCTGTGAATTTTAGTCCTTGCAGGGTGAGGAGGTCATATAGCTCAGGAATCTTTCCTGGGCCAGTGCTCTAAGCAGTAAACTTTTGGGTGGAAACTGCCACAATACCAACTCCTCCTTTGGTTTTGCTTTGTAATGAACTAATTACACAGGAGTGGGAGGGCTGGAGCAAACCGCCAATCAGCCTCGGGCAGAGAAAGTCAAGTCAAAACTGTAGAAAGTTCTCTGAATGTGTCTGAAGGTCTTTGCTTTAAAAAAATAAAGTAAAGAAGGTATGCTGCAGTTCTTCCCCAAGGCCACATGGAGTGATCAGGAAAGAAGAAAGGCACGCCACTGCTTGTGTCTTAGTGCCCACTTTTTGTATGCCTGAGGGGTGTCTTCTGCACAATCCTGGGTCCATATGATTTGTAGGACTTATAATTCATGTGTAGATAGACAGAAACAGTAGTTTATCATCGGTGTGTGGACTCTTCTTGTTCAAACTATTAAAGCTTGAGCCTGGATAAAACATTAACATAATCAACTGTCAGAGTAGGCTGATTTAAATCAGCTATTTAAATCCTGATTTGAATAATTAATTGGAAAACATTGGTTTTTAATTGTTGATTTTAATCAACTTTTCTAATTGTATTTAAGTTTATTTTCTAAAGATCTGCATTCTTATTTGTTTTATTAGGATTAAAACATATAGATTTACAACCAAATAGAGCCTTCTTGCTAGATTTGATACCTTTTTATTCTGTGGGTACACTGTACCTGTATACATTTATTTAAGCAATTATATTTCTTAATTTTAGATTCTTAACTACTTTAATATATTACAAAGTTGTGAATTTATTTGCTTGATCTGTTTACTAGATAATTAACCCTTGCTCATGATTTTTATAACAAGCAGCTGTTTAAGGATGGGAACTAGAATTTAAACATGCAAAACAGCATAATTTATCAAAAAAATAAGAGATTATGTTTTGTTTGGATATGTAAACTTTTATTAAAAAAATATCACTTTTACAACCAAATGATTTATGGAAGAGAGGATTATGTGGAATCATTAAATTAAATTGGCTATTTCAGGGTAGCCTTGGAAAATTTTCAGATATGTTTAAGTCAAAGTAATGGAAATGTAAGTTCCTTCTCACCTAAATCTCTTGACAGTGACAGTCTCCTGTGTTACTTAAGGTGTCCTTCAGACTAAAGTAATAGATCTTGTCCTCTCCCTCTTCATTTTCATTCATAGACAGAAAGAGAATGTCAGTTTTTTTCTGCTTTTTCAAATCCCAGTCTGTTTTTCACTTTTGCCAGTCAGTCTCTTGCATAACCTTTGAGTTCTCCACAGCTTCAGGCCCTGACAGAATATGATATATTGTACCATATTTAAAAATCCCAGAAGTTAAATATTCTCCCCTTGATTCTTTCTTTATTCATTTTTTATTCTTTCTTTATTCATTTTATCAGTTCTGTCAACCATTTACCATTCTGTCAACCATTTACTTCTCTAAGCAAATCTGACCACTTTGTTCTCAGAATTGCTGTTAATTCTATTAAAAAAATGCATAGAAAATTCCTTTTAACTTCAAGAATTCACTTACCATTAAAAAAAGAGAAAATTATAATACAAGGATGGTTGTTTTAATTTCAGAAAATTATTTTTAATTCTTTCAGTTTGTTGCACTCATTTAAAACGAATTTAAATTTTTACTGTAGCTTACTGAATTACTAAACAGATTGCAGATTCAGTAGAAGGCAAACATTTTATCAGTAAATTGTACTGTTATACTTGGACCATTTTGTACTGTGCACAAATATAGTTTGATTTATCGTGTACATTTTAGTGATATTTATAACTGAATCAGTGAAATCATGTAGAATTTAGAGCAGTGATTCTCATCCAAGGTGCCACCGCACCCTGCTCTTCCATGAGGTCCTTGTAAGGGTACTGCAGAGTACTGTACAATATTAGCACCATTATGTGTGCAAACACTTATGCATGATTCACAAAGTAAACCCAAAGATTTCAAATAGGAATCCTTAGTATCAAAAACTTTGGGTCTGTTGTTCTCTTTCTGTTTGCAACAGAAGAATCTGTAAGTTTTCTGTGGGCAAAGAGTGAGTAGAAGCTAACACCTGGTATTTTTTGAGGGGTGCCTTGAGTCTAAAAATTTGACAACCACTGTAGTCTTATTTAAATAGTCTTGACTTGAGCCTTTTATTAACTTTCCACTTTCATTTTCTATAGAAAATTTTATATTGTTGCTCATGAACAGAAGTTAATTCATATAAATGTTATTGTATTTTTTTCAGGTATTTATAGCAGCAATGATGTAGCAGTATCATTTCCAAATGCAGTATCTGGCTCAGGATCTAGCACTCCAGTTTCCAGTTCTCATTTACCTCAGCAGGCTTCCAGTCACTTGCAGCAAGTGGGAGCTTTATCACCTTCAGCCACACCTTCTGTAACTACTGTTGTTGCTGCAACTCAGGTAAAGCATTGCAAGATGAATAACAATATTCTTTTTAACCTTTTATTTTCAGAGAGATGAGGAATAATAGAAATGGTTGCTCCAAAACAAGATATTCTTATTTCAGGAAATGTCTCACCAACATGGTAGATGGAAGTAATACCATCTCCTTGCCCTTACTCAGTACATCCAATGATCTTGGTGGCCCTCTTAACCACAGCATAGTCCTGGCAACATTGTTCATCAATCCTGATGCATAATCCTTTCATAGTTACTATTGTCTATAGAATTGTGACTTAAATTGTTTGTATGAACCTTCATTTGATGATATGATAATCTATGATTTTTTTAAAGTTTCAGGTATTCTAATGTTCCCAGATCAGCCAGTATAAATGTGTTTACATAACATTTATCATTTCCAGAATGTTTACCAGCACCAATCTTAGATGTTATCGAGATTATCTTTTCATTGTTCCTGTACCCAGGCAGGGTTGCTTGGGTCTAGACACAAAGCCTGTTAGCACTATATAACTTGCGCTGGTTTTATACACTGATGAAAATTACATTGGTATCTGGAAAAGACAGAGGACCAGTTCTCCTGGCATAGTTGCTGCAGTAGGTACTATTACTCTACTTTGTTGCTGGATGGCAGGTAAGTAGCCTGTTAGCCTTGAGTAAACAGCTGTTATTCTCTAGCATAATTCTCAGAAATGGTTGAACCCTTTAGATACCTAAATGGAAAATTCCAGCCTATGTTGTTAGTCTGGCAAAGCTATAAGAAATTGAAAACAGTATCTCATAATGAGAAGTGTTAGACCAAGACTGCTATCTCTGTGCATAATGTGTATTAAGAGCAATAGTTTCACAAAGCTAAAACAATTTTGAGCAGAACTGAGTGAGGGGAAAAAATTAAATATAAATGATAGCTGGAAGTTGCTGAAGTCTATTTCATGACAGCCCCAAAATATAACAGCCATCATGACAGAATTTATTAAAACAGACATCCTGTTTAAGCAAGAAGTGAGTTAAAGGATAAGTAAAATAAATAAATAAATAAGCATACTAACAAATGAAGAAAAAGGGAGATGTTGACAACAATAGTTATAAGTTAGAGGTTATACAACAAGGATGCTCAAGAAGGGAAAATGTAGGTTTCATTGGGGGTGAGGAAGAGGGAAGAAAATTTATGGCCTTTAGGATTAAAGACCATAGAAAATAATTTTTTTGCATGTCTTTCCTTCACATAGCACTCTGAGAACAGTGAGTAAATATTCACTATGTCAATACTGAACGGTGTTTAAAAAAGAAAGAGTACACAAGAGTGCTACTATAGTTTTTTACTCTAACCACTAATACATATCTCTTTCAAACCCAAAAACTGAATTTGGGAATCCTTATTAGAATATTCTGTGGATGTCTATGTCTTCCCTTAGATCAGGGCCATAGGACTTGCAGCCCCTGAAGGGCTAACTAACACCTGGCCTGCAAACTTCTGCCTGGCTGCCACTCTTCCTACCACTCTCACAGCAGCTCCTGGGATCTTTGAGCTCTCCTGCTCTCCTCAGCTCCCTGCCCCTGCCCCTGCCCCTAGGGATAGCACACTGGGTCCCAGAGAGTCTGTGGCTGCAGGGGCAACCCCCAAGGTGGTCAGCCCTACCTTAGAATATCAATCTTTTCAGTGGTGGAAGGGTTTATATGCCTCATTGACCCAAGAAACTAAGCTGGTGAGAGCTTAATCTCCTTTTAGTGCCCTCCAGGCAGGTCAGATTTGGAGAAGAGCTGACCAGATAGCTGCATCTGGTGAGTCACCCTTTTTGCAGCTGAAAACATTAAAAATTGTGTAGTCTTTTTGTAATCTCATGGAATGTCTGCACATAGTTAAAGAGAACTGAAGCTAACTGTTGCTTGTTTCTAAAGAATCAAATCACTGTAATGTTATTGTTGCTTTGAGTGAGACCAGCCTGGCAAACCAAAAGCAGTTGGGGAAGAGGAATTGTGCCTTTGTAGAGCCAAATTCACTATTCAGTCTGACCTTTTCAGAAAGCATCAGTGATAGTTGCTGTGCATATGTATCACTCTGATCTAAGGGTGACATGCTACATTGATAAGTATATATGTATCCATGCTGTTTATTGTAGATTAATTCTGTGGGATTTTGACAAGATTACCTCTGCAACTCCCAAATTAGTCAGAATCATTTTCCTGGGAGACTTCAGTGTGCATATCAGGAAAGATTTTTCAACCTGGTATCATTTATTGGACGTTACAGCACTGCAAAGGCCAGTGCCAGTGGGTATGGGTTTCTGTAGTTGTGTATTTGGCATGAGTTGGTAATTCCATGTGCATGTTTTTTGGCAAGCAGGTAAGAAGAATGCATCATGAATGCATTTGCCATCCCATCAGTAATGCCTGATTGGCTACATCAGGGATCACAAGCCACTGGATCCAGCCCATGGAGGTGGGGGACTTTGGCATCACCAGGGCCTGGTACCTAAGAGCTGTGCCTATACCACAGCTGGGCAGAGAGGGGGAGGAGTGCAGCAGAGAGAATTGGTAGCAAGGGGAAGTGGAGATGGCCAGATAGGAGCACCAGCTGGCCTTAGTCCTAAACCAGGTTGTTCCAGCTCCAAAAAGTTGCTGACCGATGACTTTGTTTAACAGAAAAACTTTAATGTCATGATTCATATCATACAAGAAGCTGACTGCTGCCCAGGTCACTGAGTAATTCACTCAAAGCTAGGAAATGGAAACAAAAGTCCTGAATTGGCATCACTCTGCCTGTATTGCCTGGTCTGACTCCTCCTGAGCAGCAGCTGGATGTGGGGGATGGGCTGTGCAGGGATTGGGCAGAGGCAGTATCCTAGATTTCCTTAAAAATGATGTGGTCACCCTATTGAAAGCTAACTTTGAAAATTTAGCCTAAGTATTTCAGTGTCACAGCCATGAATATTGATCAGCTGAATTGCATACAGGTTTGTACAGAGTTATATGGAAAGCTGACATCTGCTTTCTCTGGTAAGGACATGTATGGTAGGATGTAGGGTAACATTAGGAAATTGTTTCTCACGTACTGAAATCAGCCACAGCTATTGGCAGGTCTGGAGGACATGTTACAGTTTTGCTTTTTATGTGTTCAGGCAAGAATTTTGGAGATAAGAGGGAACTTGACAACCACTGATGGATTAAGGCTCAGGGATTAAGTATCCAATCCAAAGGTTTGGCAGTGATCTGGTTGTTACAGCTTTGTTGGGTTGGCCATGTTGCTTACATGGCCAGTGTGTAAGTGTCTAAGTAGCTCCTGTTTGTAACACAGGAAAAATGAAGCCATCCAAAAATGTGTGCTGTACAATTACTGAAGTCCCATTTTGTTCCAAGCCAGATACAAAGTAATTATTGGGAATCTTTGGCTTCAGGGCAGATAGTGAGGGTGTCTGTGAAATGAGAGGTATTGACCTCTTCAAGCCGTGACACATTGCCAGTTTGCAAGAAAGCACACTAGGTTTAAGGAACTGTAGGAGAAGTCTCAGACCATACGTATACCACAGGAGTACGAGTGGCATTGCAGGGAAAGTGGCTGAATCATTTTTTTGCAAAATTGACGTAATGAGTTATATGCACAATCCTCACATGCACTAGAAAACCTCTGACAGCTGGATGGATTGGCATTATGTTTCCTAGCTTGTCCTTTCTGAATCCAGGGGACTGACAAATAACAGTTGGTCTAACAAATAAATTGGTGCACATGCTCTCAGTCTGAGTTCTCAATTATTTTTTTAAGAATCTGGAAAGTCCATGTAAAAAGCTAATTTAGAACATCATCAAGAATGCAGAATGAATTGCTCACAAGTTGGAAAATGCCAAATTTAAGTTAGAGTTTGTAGCTCTAATTTTGTGCCCTTCGGAATATTTAACTACATGATCATGGGCTAATTTTTTTACAGAACCCCTGCCTGATTCAGTGCACAACATGTACACTGGATAAGGTAGGGACTTTGTAATAAATAAGGCTATTTGTCTGTGGATTCTTGTACTCTTACCCTTTTTCTATGCTTGTTGCTATCCAATGTCTTCCATGGGATTGGCCTCTGTGCCTCCTAACAGTTCAATGAGTCTTTATTGTCCTGACAAGTTATTCAGCTGCTGACAAAACATAAGAAAAAGACATACATATCTGAGCGGTCAATGTCAGAGGTGGGTTTGTACCACCTAAGATTCGTGTATATGCTGTGTTTTACGGGTTAATCCCCTGGGTCTATTTGTCACTGCTGTCTAGTTTTCATCTGATTGCAAGTTACTGTATAGTACATGCCATACTGTTATCTTTCCTTTTTTCCATTACAATGCACAGTTTTTTCCTTATAACTTTTTGGTGAGAATTTTTCTTATGATTATTGTTAATTTTTAGGAAATTAGCTGACAGTGATTTGCATTTGGACATTGGTGTTAAAAGGATTTACTTATGTTGACCAAATATTTGTTCCTCTCTGAGTTTAGATGATTCTTTATACTTGGCAGTTTATATCTGATGTTTATGATCATCCATTTTAGTTTTGCAGAGATTCTAGTTTTGTTTTATTCAGGTCAGTGTACCTGGTTGTTAAAATAGGGTTTCAGATTTAACTCCATTATAACAATTTAATTAGAATATTATAAGATATTATAATAGCATAATCATTCCATCGTAATGTTATAACACAAAATAAATTATGTATTGTGTATAATAAAGAATTGATAAATTATTGCATTGATGAATTAGTATGTTTATAATGTAATTATTGTTATACTGTCAAAGAGCTTCAGTAATATTTAAGGATGTTTCATAGATTGTAAGGGGCTGGAAGGGACCTCGCAAGATCATCGGGTCCAGCTCCCCTGAACCAGGCAGGAAAGACAACTGGGGCCAGGTGACCCCAGTGAGGTGACCGTCCAGTCTCCTCTTGAAGATTTCCAGGGTAGGTGATTGCACCACCTCTGGAGGGAGTTTATTCCACAGTCTGGACACCTTGACTGTGAAGAAGGTTTTCCTTTTACCCATATAAAAGGTAAATTGGTTAAACAGTTAAATGGAAATCATATTTATTCCGCCTAACATTTACCTCCCGTCTCAGTGCTGCCCTTTACTGGGGGAGCGGCTCTGGGACTGGCTGCCCGGGAGGCTGCGTGGATCTGGCCTGCAGCACCTCCCTGCCTCTCAGTAGCTAGCAATTACCTGAGGGAACAGAGCTGGGCAAAGATGGACAGTGGAGTCATCAGGGCATAAACTGGAGCAAGCACAGTGGTGGGGCTGTTATTGGGTGTAACAGGGGTGGGCTGTGTGGAGCCAGGTGCCCTCCCGTCCCCCAAAGCAACCATCTGTTGGGACAGCTGTGCCACACCCAGGCGGTACCTCTCTTCTGCCTGCCTGCCTACCCCCTGGACTCTGGCAGTTGTTGCTTGGCAAGGACCCATATAGGGGATGGATGTGCCACACAGGATCACTCCTGAGGCATCCACCTGTAGGCTAAGTGCCCTCTGCTAGGAGTTGGGGCAGCAGGGCAAGCCCTCAGCCAAGCAGGAAGAGCATGGTGCTGGCTCAGTTGCTCGCTGCATCTGGACAGGGAAGGAACTGCTCACTTCCTGTCAGCTCTGCCATGCAATTTTGCCTGGCTTTGCTACCTTGGGTAACTGCTAGTTACCTCTGCAGCAGCTGTGTGATGCTGCAGCCCAGATCCCTGCTGCCTCCTGGGCAGCCCCTGTCGGAGCTGCTTCCCTGACAGCAGGCAGCACCAAGCTGAGGATCCCACCAAACCCTGTCTTTTGTTGCCCCGTGCTGCTACAGGCTTCACCAAGTGGAGCCTGCTGTGGCCATGGACTTCAGTTCCAGCTGGTGACAGAATTGACCGCAGTCCCACATACCACCCTCAGCCTGGCTCCCTGCACCACCCTGCCCCTCTTCTATGGGACTGCTGGGCCTTTTAACCCATATCATCAGAATAGGTTAAATGGGTAGTTTTCTAAACAATATTTACATCCCTAGAAATAAATTTACTGCAGGAAGAGAGGTGGATTGTAGCTATTAGCTTCTTAATTATATAAAAGGCCCACAGAGTTTTTCCTTGTAATACTTTACTGAGGTTCAGTAAATAGTGATTTCAGGATATGTCCCATCTCTATATGTCTACTCTCTAGAGTTAGTTACATTCTATTCTCTTTTACTAGTTTTGGCAGTTCTTTATTATTTTTTTAGTTAACCTGTAGAATCCATGTAATACACTGTGCTGCTAGATGTTTCTTCTGCATGATTGGCCAGATTTTCAAAATATGTATTTTATTGCATGTTGACAGTGTGCAGGCACTATTTGTGTCTTATCCTCAGTAGGCATCATTAATTTAATACAGCTTTGAAATAGCTGAAGATGTAAGTTGTAGAACTTACATGACAGACTACCTTACCTCCATGCAGGGTGGGGAGAATGATGCGTTTGCTTCCGTGTCAGCCGCCTTTTCTCTCTTCTGTGTGCAGCCTACCTAACATCCTTTTTCTGGCTTCCTACTGTGCTTCCTTAAACAGCAAAGCAGCTGGTAGAGATAAGGAAAAGAGACCAACCTAGTTGCAACATCACCCCATTTGGCTTGAATGTGAGGAAAGCTTTGCTTTGCTTCCTTCCCCCTGCACAGCCTCTCTTGGATAAGGAAAGAGAAACTGAATAATGTCATATTCCTCTCTTTCATTCCCTGATGAGGTTTTGTCACTGAGCATCAGAGAAAAAATGGTACTCCAGAGCTCCATTTCTCACAATAGTTAACTTTTTTGAGGAGAGAAAGGGTGTCCCATTTTTCTGTATTTTCTGTTTTGTCCGATGGCACTGGATCAGTACTGTAACTGGATTAAGGAAAAATTGTAGCTTCGTTCCAGGTGAAAGCTATAGATCTCAACTATTTTGAAGATATGTAGTTCTTCACTGAACTCTTGAAATGGAACCTTTATTCATCAGCCCTTAGTAAAGAAGAATCAGCTATGAAGAGTAATGGCATAACTGCCATTTATCCTAGAACTGAAACAACCATATTGTTCAAATGTAGACAAAACGTAAGATTTCAGTGGTCACGTCTACAGGTATGCTTTAATGCACATTAGTCTATTTTAACATACAACAAAAGTGTCACAAAGTGCCACAAAAAACTTTTGTTAATGTGCATTAATGAATGGGTAGGTGTGTCCAGTGAGTGTTAACTGAGACCGGTATTTGGTGGTAGGGGACTCATTTTAAATTTGGTGGCAGGGATTTTTTTAAGGGACTCATTTTAAAATTACTTTAAACTAATTAATGAATTAGTCTGTTGCAGCTTACTCTTCTAAGAAAATAATAGCTATTCTATACCAACACTACATGTTATATAGTGCAGAAAGTGAAGAACAACTTCTATAATTGAAAGGGCCAGGGAAGCCTGTGCATCATTTTTTTTAAGCTGTTAAAATTGTCAAAAGTGAAATTCACTAACTGCACACCATTTACGCCCGCTTTAAATGCATCATTATTAATTTCTTTGTGGGGTTTTCTCAAGCACTTACGTGAACATTGGTGCTTCAAACATTAACTTAGCATCACAATTCCTTGGGAATTAAGTTAATATTTTTTCTGTTTGCATGCAGAGAACTGAAGCACAGACTCACTAATGTCAGGAATGAGCTGATTTGAGTGGCTGGTTAAATCTGTGGCCTTTTAAAAAAATAATTTAACATTTTTTACTATTTTATTTAAGCAGAACTCAGCTCTTGTTAACTTCAGTTGCAGCTATGAGTTCTCAGTTCTTCTGCAAATCCAATTCTAGATATCTCAAATAGAATAAGAATATCACCTTGCTCATGCTGTAGCTCATTTTCTGACCTTTACAGCAAATGAAAAAAAAGTGGGAGAAATAGTGTGGGATCTTGTAATTAAAGTGTGTGTCATAATGGGTATGCATAGACATGCCAAATTAAGGTAACACTGGCAACCTTAATTATAACACCTGATTTTGCAACCATAGCACTTTCAGCGTAGTATTTGTAAGAAACTGTAGGTTTTCAGAAAGCAAATTTTTTTAAAAAAAAAGTAAAGTGGAGTCATATTGAGTAAAGTACAGTTCATCAGTAAGGTTAGTAGCTTTAAGTGAAGAGCCTTGATTTTAGCCTTTGAGCTTTTAGGTGATAGCAATGTGGTTGTCCTCTTCTGTGGAAACCAGCCATTAACAAGAAATGAGGCACAGTTTTTGCTTGTAGATTTTGGAGATACTTGCAGACAAATGAGTGCTGAGACTTAGAAATCCATGAGTCAGTTTCAGGTTGTGGGTGTAGTGCACTCATTTAATACAGCGCAGACTCTTCACCACCATATGAGTATGTTCCTTGACCTGTCTGGCTTCCAGGCAGGCAACTTGCTCTTACTCCTTGCTACCTTGTCACCAGCAGGAGGAGAACAAAGGGCATAGGAGAGGAAGTTATTTGCTTTTAGTTCCTGTAAATGTTATTGCAGCAGCCCTTGGCCGTGGGAGCAGCAATTTAAGCGAAAGTTCTGTTTTGTTCCAGTTCAACCCTGAAGGGAATTTCTCAGTCATTATAATTTTAAAGAGAATTTAACTGTGCAGTCTAAAATGTTTGTAGGCTCTTACCAGGACCAAACTTGAGCAGATTTTCATGGGCTCAATATATCTCTGACAGAAAGTTGTTTTACTTGCCAAATTTCAAGATTTTACTCCAAAACATGGAGATGCTAGAGTTTCTCAGCAGTTGCATACATTTTTTAATTTGGGCAAAACAATGTATTTTCTCTGGACAGTGTTTGTTGTAACTGTCTAATGTTGAATATTTTAGGAAAGATAGGAGGAGTGGAAAGTTGTAGTATGAACAGGTAACTTAACATTATTATAAGCAATTGAAAACATAGGAGCTTTTGATTAAGTATATCGGTTCTCTTTAACTATGGAGTATATTTATATCAGCAGACATATGAACTGCTGAGCTACCAGCAGGCTACTGGAAGTTGGGGGCTTGGCTAAGTGGCACGGTCTGTTGCAGGTGGACATGGTCATTGGTGGCAGGGGGAGCAAGGGAGAGCTGTTCTAACAGTCCCAATCACCTGTGGCTGCTTGGCCCACTGCCACTGTTGCTATTATAGTTGCTGGACCTGGGGACCAGGACAAGCCTTGCAGTCTGGATCCAACCTGGGTCTAGGGTGAGTTTGTTACCCTGGTTTTACATGGTGATTGAACTAGGTTACCTGTCTTATACCTAGGATAATCATCACATGTACAAACCAAAGTTGAGAATGAAATATAGCATCCTTACAGTCACCACTATATCATCCATTACAATAGAGAGCTTCTGAGGCCTGGTAATAATGAGGGAAATTATTCTGAAGAAGGCAGCTGATATTTCTTTACCTGTTCTTCAGGGGTATGATCCTAAGTTTGGCAAATGGTATGAGTATGTACTAGGAGAGTAAGAACCAGTTATCTCAGGATGGGCCTTTATGCTGTTTTATCGTTGAAAACTCAAGAGTGCTTGCTGACGTCCTAAAGCTTGTCTCTTGACATGAAAGCAAGGGTTTCAACTCCAAAATAGCTTTATTAATTCAAAATTTCTAGTGCAATTAATGTAATTTTTCCTGGCTTGCCTTCAGACTTAATGGCTAAAATAGGATGCGCACAATGTACAAAGAGCCAGGTGGATCCCTTGTGGATCCCTGTGCCTGTTGTGAATTAGGTGTTGATATTTTGGTGGATCTGAATGTCTAATGGTAGGTCAATACACTGCCATATGGGAGAATCAAATGTCAGGTCCTGAACTCTGTCCTCAGTTTTTTGGCCTTTAGGGGATGAGGGTACTTAACCGGAAAGGGAATGTCTCATCTCGTTCTATAGTGACCCCTTCTGGCTGATGAGGGAGTGGTATTGACTGGTTTAGACAAGCATTCAGATGTACCCGCTGCTGTCATAATAGGGGAATTTGTGCTTTCTAAGGCAGCTGCAAGTACAAAATAATGACTTCCCTCCCAAACTAACCAAAAATATTTTTATCTCATCTAATCACATATTAACTTCAAGATGCTTCCATGAGTTGATGATACCAAGAAGCTGCTATATTATAAGGTTTTCAGTATGGATTTAGCTTTTTGTTTCTTATTCAAAAGCTCTTTTAATTAGTTGCTGGTTATTCCCAGACAAATTTAGGGAAAAATCTCATTTCTTCTCATTCATTACGACAGAGGATTTTGGGGTGGGTGTGAGGGAGAGTAGTGAGGAGGAGGAATTTACAGCCAGAGGGAAAATTCTTTGTAACATGTGACTCAGCTAGAAGAACAAAGGAATCATAGTTGCAAGTAATCTAGTATTCAGTCCAATTAAAATCTTGACAGTTTATATTTTGTTTTTATTTCAGTAAGATTGACTTTATATCTACATATGAACATATAGCTAGATTGAAAAGCAGTTGCATGATTTTGCACACTCTTGCATGCTGAGACAACTGCATCTATGCTTCTGTCTAGCAGTAAATGCTTTTTGCCTTCAAGCTGAAGCTTATTTAGCTTGGCTTATCTGGTGCTGCTGTAGCAACCATCAGTCTCCAGGCAACTGAGGCACATTGACCTCTTCGTTGAACTGAGTGTAGCACTACTTCAATTTAGCTGCCTGAGACAATAGTATAATGGTGGTGAATGTGAAAAATGTGAAATTTTCTAGAATGTATGCAGTGAGAGGATACAAAAATATTTAGGTGAAACTGAATGAATAGGTATGACTTTTAAAAGATTGCAACTATCTGTAGTGAATCCTTTGTTACAAGCTGCCGAATTCATTGTTGATGCAAAGTCCGTATAGGCCATATATAAAATGTAGTGTTTTGAAATCATCCTTCAAAGAGCAATAATTCTTTTAACTCTTATTTTAGATGTTTGCTTCATCATTTGAATAAAAGTATTAGGTTTTATTTAGAATATAAAATTGGATGTCTGTCAATAAACAGCTCATTAATGATAACAAATATTTTGAAATTGTAGATTCATTATGGAATTAGAATTTTTTTTAGTGATTATTTGTAGTGTTACTGCTTCTCTAAATTCTTATTTTAGAATGTCCATATTAAGAAAATGAAACACTGTAAAAATATAATATTGATAACAGTTAATTTTAATCCAAATAAACTGTCTGTTGCCAGTCAGGATGAAGAATGAATTTGAAATTCTTGATCTGTAGGTTTTTGGACTTAGGAAAGACAGACTCATATGTTTGATAATAAATTCATCAACTATACAAAGCAGATACAGATCAACAGCCAAGAATATGGTCAGGTGTAAAGGATATAGAAACAAACAGTATAAAGGTATCTATATTATTACGCCAAATGAAGGTTCAGCTTTATTTCCTTGTGAGGGAGATGGTGAAACCCCAGAATCTGGTGCCTTTAAGCCGTCATTTTGAAGAACTGTGAAAGTTATACTTCTAAAGAGTTTGCACCCTCCTATGATATTCCTCCATTCCATCTTTTATAGTTAATTTGCCAATTTGTAAAATAATTAGATTTGAATTAGTGAATAATTTACAGAATATCCAGCTTAGTTAACACAGAAAAGATCAGTAAGCCAATAATACGGTTGAGATTATAGCTGTTTCACTTTATTGGAAGATACACCTTCTACCCTTGTGGTTTTTAATGATTTGATGTGCCCTTGTTGTACAGTGGGCAGAGGTATAAATTAGTTTCTGTAGGTGTGCCATTAATTTTTCATTTTGCCTTTCAAATCCCACTGTGTTTCCCAGTTGCATTCATTCTTGCTTGTCTTAGAGAGTATTTGAGTGCTTTTGTTTGAAGGGTAGGTTTTTTTCATTTAATTGAAGGATTTATGCTTGCATTTAATCAAAACAATTGATTTCTCTAAAACTAGTATTTGATTATGTTTTTTATAGATGGCATCTTCATCACAGTTATGGTTACTTTAGTTAGTTGCTTTTTCTGTGCTGTTAACAAAAGAATTGATGTAGTAATTTAATTATTTAAAACCATAATAATTAAAGGGATTTTTTATAATTTGTATATAAATAAAATATCTTATGGCTTTTACATATCAATTTGTTCATTAATAGACTATCCTCCTTGGGTGAGAAGTTGCTTTTTTCACTTTTAAGTTAGCATTGGACTTCTTCCTTGGTTCTTGCATTTGTATTTGTCTGGTATATTTTGGTGGTATTATTTAGATTTGTTTTATTATAAACAATTCCTGAAAAGGGTTTTTTTTAAATCATAAGGATAGTTCAGTTTAATAAAAGTATAGCTCTCTCATTGATAGAAAACTTTCAGGATTTTGAAGTATATGGTTTAAAGGGGTCATTTTTTCAGAATATTCTTTCCAGAGAAGGAATAATTGAAAGGCCCATGGTAGATATTTGGTTTTTGCTAACATAAAGCTGATAGTGGATAAAGTGGGATTTACTGTAGGAAGTAAAATATGCTGTTCCCACTTTCAGTCACTGGTAGTGCTGCAGTCTTTTCACTGAAGAATCTATCTGCTCTATTATTTTAACTTTTATGATGAAAACGACATTAACATAAAAAGAAATAACAAAGACAGATGAAAGCATTGGTGATGCTTAAATAGGTGGTTCTATTGAAAGGATAATTCAGAGATGCAGGTTGAGATATCCTATTTATATCCTGTCTTACTGTGTATACTTGAAACGTTGATATGGTGCCAATGGGAAAGAAATGCTGAAACATTTATCTTTATTGAGCATTTATTTTGATTTTTGATTACACCTGTTTCATGGCTATCAGGAAAGTACTAGACAGTTTGTGTATTTTTCCATAGGAAGCTAAAGTTTAGATTGTTCCTGAACAGCATATTTCTGTCTTGAGTTAAGGGGAATTGTATGCAGCTAGAGCCCAAGAAGAAATTCTGCTGGCTCAGCCACTTTCTCTTGGTTTTCCCTGTCAGTGTGTGCTGCTGCAGCAGCATTTTAACCACCCTTTAAATGGTCTAACAAAAGTGTATATAGCAGAGGTGCCAGTATTTGGAGGGGAGAATGATATTTTGCAACAGGTCTTCCACTCCTTGTACAACTTTAGATAGTACTTCCATGGGAGTTGAGGTGGTGAGGGTCTTTGTGCACTCTTTCCTTCCTCTCCACTCCTTAAGATAGCCAACCATTATCTGACTCCAGCTATGTAACTGAAATTTGTAAAATGACAGGGATAGATATTTTCACAGATACAATTTTATTTCTTTTCCTAAATTTCTTATATTTACTCTTGCATAATTAAAGACAGGAAGGTTTGCACTTCACAGAAAAAGTGATTGGTATTTTTGAGTTCATATTGTGTATATCATTCATAGATATTTTTATTGCATTTTGATCTTATTTATCACTACATTAATTTTCATCACAATATAGCTTTTTATTTTAATTTTGACTTAGCTATTAATATTGCATTTCTTATAAGCAGCATTTGCCATTGATTTATACTATATTGTCAGTTTCCAGGATGACTGCCTTCTCCTTCCTTAACTACAGATCTTCATTCTACAAAACCGATCAGTTATTTGAAAAATATCTGATAATATCCTGTCCTTTTTTAAAACATGCTTAATGCTTAAACAGATTACATCTGCAATTTTTCATTGTTATGTGCTTTAAAAACCCTACACCAAGTTTGGTGTAGCTTATTTGTAGAAATACCTTGTTACTAAATTAGTGTTGTGTGGTCACCTGAATTGTTTTTAATTCATATAAACAGCAACAGGAGTTGAACTTTCTGCGGTTATTGGTACTTTCTGTCAAAGAACTTGCATTGAAATATGAGCAAACTAATAGCAATGCTAAATATTACAGCTTTAACTGTATCAGTTTGTTGTATGTAGTGAAGGGGTGCAGGCAACTTAAAACAGAAGTAAGAATATATTTTAATTTTAAATGAAGATAACATTTGAGATCTGTTTCTGGACTCAAGTAAGCAATGAAATCTTCCATTTACTTTAAAGAATCATCATAATATTTTTGCTTCTAAAGTACTAGCAGTGATTTTTTTTTAGTCAAAAAGGAAGAGATTTATTGATTCGATATTAACTGATTAAGAAGCAGTCTTGGAACTGGTTGTTCAGCTCATCCATGTTGTCCTATCATGAATGAAGGAGAGTTCAGTAATGGTTTAACTACAATTAAATCCCTCCCCTTTCTTTATGGAAACTCAACTGTAGGCATTTCAGCATTAGCCTAAACAATGGTTTTGAATATGTTAAGCCCCTAACAATTAGGGAGCAGTTTGGGGCATTGAATAATGTGGAATGATGCAATTGAACCTGACAGCTTCAACAGTCAGCCTACTCATGGGACCTGAAAGTTGTTCACACTTGGTTTCATCTCTCATCACACGCTGAGTATTAAAACCTTACTGGTGTGGAGCTGAGACAGAAATGGGGCCTGTTATCAGAAAATATTTCATAGCATAAAACTTGAAAGGATCAGGGGAATATGCACTCTCCTGGGTACTCACATTTTTTAAACCCTTCTAATGTAAATATTGTTGCTCTCTTCTCTTTGACTTTTTTGGCAGCTGTTTGTAACTTTATTTTAAAGAGAGAAACTTTTTCCCTGGAATATCAACTTAGTTCAGTCATGACAGTTAATATTTTTTGTTAATTTTGCAAATGTTAATTCTGTTTATGCAAAATAAAGTAATTTTTACATTATTCTGAAGCAATATACATGTTATAACATTTCACAAAGTATATATTTTGTTCACATGTAATTGTTCTACTTGAATAATTATCAACAAAACTAAAAGATATATATGGTTAGCCTTTATATTATATGATAAATACATTAGATGGTCAATCAAAATATCCATCACTTTATAGTAGTCAGCTGTTTTTTGAATTATAGTGAAATAGCTAGCTTTATTGTGTGTAGCTTGGTTGCTTTATTGATTTTCCTGTATGAAAACAAATACTGCATACTTCCAGTTAGACCTAATTTTTCCAGTTGGAATCTTTTTGAGGAAGATGTCTGTATTTATATACAATAAATGAATGAATGAATAAATAAATAAATAAATATAAAATGTTTAGTTAACTCTTTTATTAGAAATTGTACAAGTACATTTTAGTTATGTGTTGCATGTAGGCTGTTAAATAGGATTAGCTGAAATATAGAATACTACAGCTTTAAAAATGCTGCATTTGAGAACAAGTTTCAATCTGGTGACCTTAATGTGTATTGACAGGATGATTGCGCATTTTTAATAAATGCTTGCTACAGCCTGTTTCAACTGTGAGTGAAACATGAAGCTCCTGTTTCACCTTTAAATAATGCAGTACTCTAATACCTTCCTTACTTTCCTGTCAGATGTAGTTGTCATATACATAGTCATGTTTTTCAAATCCATATTCATGCCACTTTTGTCCTCATTGAAAGAATACACTTCTAAGTTTTAAAATTTACCTCCAGCTACTTGCGCAATTTTGTTAATGTGACTTTTTTCCTTAGAGAGTTGAATTAGGTATGTGATGTGACTAGGAATTCTGTAGCTACAGCTTACGTCACAGGAAGCCTTAAATATTTAAAATGTAAACAGGGGTATACACTTAGGCAGTGAACCACCACTTGTGAAAATCCTCACATTTTTAAATATTGCTTAAATTATGCCAACCCTTTTGATCTAGTATGTCAGCCCACTTAGCAAACATTAATTTCTTTGATGTCTTTGTTTTGTGCTTTGATGGTTCCTCAAGAGAGTCTTGCTACTCCTTTCAAGATACTTAGATAATTTTAACTAAATTCATCTAGATCTACTTACGAAAATCTCGGTGCTTGTTTCAGTTAACTAAATAAACTGTCCTTGCTGGTTATTGCAGTTCTGCGCTAAGGTATACACTTAACTGTAATCTCAGACATACAAAGTTTCATGGTTTTTATTAATCTCCCTGCAAATTATATAACAGTATGAGGAAATAAATTCAGTCTGCTATAGATGTCAGCCTCACAGTCTTAAAAAAGGTGGTGCTTTAAACTTCCTAAACTTAAAAACCAATACAACATCAATTGTGTTTACTAAAGGGCAGAAATGCATTCACATAATTTATACCTACTGCAATTAAATTTAAAGTTAATGGCATTTTACTTTCTTGTTCTTATTTTTTAAAATAGGGGGGTAGATACAGTATTTAGTTAAGTTACTGTTTGTTAAAGTTTTCTTAGTGGAAGGATTTAAACAGAAATTTTTCACTATTATTTCTTTGAGAAAAAAGATTTTAAAGGTTACTAGCAACTAATAATAGTTGAGTTGGAGTCATGCTATAGGTGTTTATTGAGGAAAACAGCAGGAGCTGTTCAGTGTTGCCTGCCTTCATCAGTAAGTGTCACTGTACTTATGTGCTACATTTCAGGGATGTGTTGGGATAAACAGGTAAAAGAAAAGACCTACAGTATTTTAAAGGCTGTATGACTTATTCACATTCATTCCAACAGAAATGTAATGTAATTGTGTAGATACTGAAATAAGAGCCAGATTTTACATTCCTAGTGAAAGTGTGTGTTTAGGGCTGTATGTTCTTGTATCTGTTGAAATGACAATTGAAACAAAACATTTTCTTATATAATTTCCTATTTATTTAAGCTGTGGTCATTCTAACATTTTATGTAACGATAGAAAAAATTGAATGCAAGTACTCAACATGATTTTGCATCAGTATACAGTAAATATAGCACATTGAAAACAGTTGTATGAATTTATAAAAGTCCATTCATCAAATTTAATATGTTGGCAAGAAGCCAAAATTTAATGGTAGCGTATGATTTTTTCCAGAGACACAGTTTGTAGTCTATAATATTTTTCTTGTAATAACCAGTATGCTTCTCTTGTCTCCTGTGTGCAGTTATACATGTCAAAATGTCCTGCAACTTGAGTTCTTTGCTGTCCACCTTTTTTTTTATTTAAAAAAATAAGCATTTTTTCTTCTGAAACCCTGACATGTTTCTAAAATGTTCCTATTAAGGGTATTATGTATATAATCTCACAGGTTGTTTAACTGTTTTTCTGTAAGCATAAGAGCACAGACATAAAATCTATTTTTTCATTCTGAAAGTGTTTTAATGGAAGGTGAATGCAAAATCTTCCATCAGTGGCAGCACTTCGTGTGTGTGATAGTGTTTCCAAAATTCTGTACTTAAGGCAGATTTGTTCTTCGAAAGGGAGAAAGATATGCAGCCAAGGAAGAAGGTATTTTTATTGCATTGGATTATGCAAGATTTTGGCCAGCCTCCTTAGCTTCATCTGTTTAAGGGTTCATTTTCACTTGTTTGGCACAAGTCCCAGCAGAGATCTTCAGAATTGTGGTTAGCAACATGAATGAACACAAACTTTGGACGAGCTCTTCAGTAAGTAGAGCTGGCCTACTGCCAAAAATACAGTTCCTTATATGGGGTCAGGGCAAAGCTGTGATTCGTTGAGCCCTGTATTGTATAGAAAACATACTTGTAATGGCTGTTTGCTTTCTTTAAAATAAAACAAAACAAAACAAAAAAACACCAGGCTTCCAAGTCTATCAAAATAGGAAGTAACAAAATACTGTGCAGGTTTTACTAATGACAGACTAGAGCAAAGGAAATATGGCTCTGCGTATTTAAACTATAGAGCTGAAAGTTGGACCTTTTGACCTCCACAGCCGGCTTGTGATGTAAGGAACCCAAGCATTTGTGAGACATCTGTTGTCTACCTGCCCTTATTTTGTAAATGGTTTAATAAGATTAAATAATTAGTAAGATAACCACATGGTCGCCATGCTATTAAGTCCTAGCATTGATTGCATACTTCAGAATTGTAAGCAAGTCCGTACATCCTCCTATATGCCGATCACTTTAAAGTTTCCAGTGAAACATTTTTAACATATTTGTACAGTACATTTTTAAAAATATTGTCTTTTTGCTTAACAATATAAAAGAAAATTATACGTTTTAAACTTCAATATGTTCAGAGTTGTGTTCAGAGGTGCTGTGTTACCCTTTTCTCAATTTGATTTGAAAATTACTAGTGAAATTTAAAATAGTAATTAATTGTTAGTTATTTTTATATAAAAATACATAACTCATTAGGAATCCTGCCTTCAAATATTTTAAGAGATTTTCTTCCAGATGTTGTTTTAAGGATTTTAGTTTAATTGTTGTCTTACAGGCAAACAGTCTACCTGGATCTTCCCTCAGTTTGCCTTCATCCCACATGTATGGCAATAGACTGAATCCTAATTCATCAATGGCAGCACTTATAGCTCAGTCTGAAAACAGTCAAGCAGGTAAGCTTGCTAGAACTGTTCTAAACCTGTGCCTGTTTTCCTGACTTTAAATTTTTCGAATAAGATCGCTGTTTTTATTTCTGAATTCTTGCTTCAGGATTTAGTTAGTAAACCACTGTATACAGTTGTTACGTGTTGAAAATTAAATTCTTTGTTGTACTGCAAAATAGCTATGCATTTTTTACTGTCTGAAATGTAAATGTTTAAGCAGAGCCATCAGCAGGCAGGAATGCAACAATGTCTCTTGTGACTTTTGTGATTGATGTGTTCAGTTCTCAGCTCTTTGCAATGAAAGTAACATAGCTTTGGGTTTTGTCGTGAATAGTTTAAACCTTTATTTGCATAATTCATGAAATTGTATTACATACAAGTTTGCATGAAAGAGATCCTGTTAGAAAACTTCTACAGTGTTTAATAATCCTGTGAATATTTACCAGTTGACATTTTGTAACATTGGTCTCTTCTGCAGTTTTAATGAGGCACTGGATTTGCTTTGCTTCATTCCATCCTTAAGGATTTGTTGACATGTCCTAGTAGTCATGCCCGTTTGGGGGAAGGGAATGAGTTTAGCAGTTTACCAAGAATGGATCAGTCATGTCTTTGCCCTCTAAGAGGTCAGAGGTGACTTGACTCAGAATAGGGGGAGGGCAACCTTGAAGGGGGCAGATAGGGTTATTTTATTGAGAGGCCATAGGGAAAATAACCCTTTTCAGTCCTTCCCAGCAAAACGTTTCTGTATATTTAATGAGGGCTTTTTGTTTGTTTTTTTTTTACTACCTTTTAGCAAGAATCTTTCATATGCTTTTCTTTATAAACAATAGCAATGTATGAAGTAAGCAGCTTAATAATATATTTTCAATATATCTTTAGAACAATGTATAACTGTTAGTTGTGGTGGTAAGTTAATACATTGTATATTTTATGAGTTGTCTTGGGATGTAAAGTGTTAAAAAAAATACAAAGCATCGGGATTTGCTGTGATAAGCATACAGATTAGCTGTCCACAGCTGTGATTCATTACTTTCACCGTAGAAATTAAAAGTGGCTGAGGGGAGGGTGCTGCAAATGCAAACCACGCTTCTGTGCTGTAAAACTGAAAAGAATAAAAGAACTGAACATAATCCATGGCCTGCAACACCCACAGAAATGTGTAAGGACAACACCTTACATGCTACAGTTCAGCAATTTTAAACTAGCTACATGTTCAGTCTTCAGTAGTAACTGCAGGTAGTGGTTAAAGTTTAATATATTTTATAATATCTACAGCAGCTTTTAAAACTCTTATCTAATAAGAGTCCTTTTATCAGCTGTGAAATATTTACACTGCAGATCAAGATCTTGGAGATAATAGCCGCAGCCTTGGCAGGGGAGGTTCACCCAGAGGAAGTCTCTCACCACGGTAAGCATTATTTACATTGCAGAGTGCAAGCAAAGGAACCGTTTTAAGATTTGGAAACTTCTTTATCTTTTATCAGTAGTGCATATGTTTGTTAAGACTCTAAAGAATTATGTAGATAATTTGTGCTTCCAAGCAGTTAAAAACTCTCCTTATATTTACTGAAATAGTAATGAATTGGTGTGCACATTGAAAGAATGGCTTTAGGAGGAAACTTGAAAGTGACCGGTTTATTCTTATGATATATTAGCTTTTCTGTATACCTGTTTTTGCTAGTATAATTCATATTATACCCTCCTCCCTCTCTTCCGCCCCCCCCCACAAAAATTCCTATAGAACTACAGATTACAAAATTACGGTAATTTGACTTTTAAGGAAAATAAAAGCCAAATTATATTTAGGAACACATATTTTTATATAAAAGGAAAACTGCATCAAATTTGTTTCCAATAACCTTATTTTATTTTCTTGTGAATGTGATTGCTGTATTGAAATTTGATACCAAAATCCTTTGGCTAGAATTATGTGTCTATATCATAGTTATAAGTCTTGCTATTAACATGTTTTTAAATAATAGTATTTGAACATTTTTTGTAATAGTGGAATTTTTAAGTATTTTAATTGAGATGGAACATTGTGTGGTGTTGTTTTTTTTTAAAGTTTAAATGTACTTGTTTTGGATACATTTCTATATGAGTTATCTTATCTTAAAGATGCTGTTGTGCTCCTTACTTGGGGGCTGACATCACTGGGAATTTTGCTCAGGATTGCAGAATACAGCTCTTGAGTTCGTTATAATACTAGAAAATTGTAACTCTATTCTGCTGTTACAGTCTAAGGGACTGTTGTAGAAAGTTATAGTAAATAAAACTTAATCAGGTAATTAGTCATGTCCATTTCTGTACTGTTGGGCGCTGTTACGTTTCCTTGCGTACACAGGTAATCTGTGAAGCAAATGTGATTAACATTATGAAATGATTTTAAGGGTGCTTACACACACAATTCCCAGAGAAATAAATGGAAACCATATTCATTTTCACTTCTGAAAACTAGGTCATTAGATTATTAGTTTATATGTGCTTCTATCCAAAAATACAAAGTTAAAAGAGCATTATCAAGATTGCAGGATAATCAATAGTTAGGATATGTCAGAACCTAACTGTACCTTAATTCAGCCCCACTATGTGGGTATAATCACACTGTGCGATTATAATTATATCTCATATCACCTCTCTTTTATGTGTTTTCATCTGGACTTTACATGGCCCACAGTAACCCAGAACTGCAATATAAGTTTAGCCCCAGTGTAGACAGACTCTGGGGTATTTATATGCTTAAATCCAAAATTTCCATTGAGCATGTGTGAACTGTGAATTTTTTTTACTGAGGCTACTTATTTGGCTAAATTGCACAGGGATGGCACGAGGGACATGCTTGATACAGTAACTACCATGAGCCACATTTCAGGTTCCTGCTTCAACACATAGTGGCACTAGAGCTTTCCAAAGAAAGAGTTGGCAAAATGTTTTAACTAGGCAAAATAAGTTTTGTGGTTTTTAGGTGATATTAAAAAAACTAGAAAAAGCCCTTGAAAAAGGCATTCAACTTGGAAAATTGTCAACTGATTAAATTTGGCAACCAGCAATTTTAGCTACTTACCCTGCCCAAATAAAGAGCTATATAACTGTTATCTATCTAATGTATTTTCTACCAGCTGATTCATCTCTCCTGCGACTATTTATAACATTGAAATCCTGAGCAACTCTGTATAGTTGCTGTTCATTAAAAAGACAATATAAAAGTTCATTTAACTGCATTATGTGAAACTCCATAGCACCCCCATCCATCCCTTAAAACGTTTTTTATTTAAATGGAGTGGTATAGAAATATTTTTGGAACTTATTTATGGTGACCTGTGTAACTCACTTAAGAGTTGTGTAGCCATTCAGGATTCCGGCCAATATTGTATTTATGCCATGCTTCAATAAATGTATCTGTTTACACTTGCACACACACATATAACCACACATCATAAAGATAAATATTGGTGTGCATAGCACATAAATGAATTTCCTTTTGCCAAGGAATCTTTACTTTTTCCAAGGATAAAGCACATTTTAATCTAAAAACCAGAAAATGATTTACACTAAAAACTGTATGAAATAGTTTTGAATATTTCTGTATGTTCCTGTGTAAATGGAGTTAGGCTAAGAAAGTAGACAGTTACGCTCTGACCCTACAAGAACTAGAAAGCAAGTATGGAAGAGGATGAGAAGCAAGTTATAAAACTGTGTATTCATAGACTGAGGCAAGGGCTCCTGTTTTCAGTGATGCACAGTACAGAGATTTCTAATCTTGTCATCTTGTCTAGAAAATATTAGTGCAGCATAATGTTTTGTTTGTTTGTTTAAGTAGGGGATTCTATACAAAGTAACCACTTCCCATCACTTCAGATAACTGATACTGTTAAGATACTGTCCTCACAGAACTGAAGTAATTTTCGGACTAAACCCTGTTTGTTTTGGTTAATGAACCACATATTAAATGAGCATTTATATACATAAGAGAGATACCATATATATACACATTTTCAGTTTGCTGATTATTTTTTTTCTCTTAATCGTTAAAACAAATCTCTATCTTTTAATCATCACTGCTTTCATTTGTATCAGATACCAGACAAGCTGGGAGCACATCCAGTGTTTGGGTAATTGGTGTCCAGATAATTGACTCTACTGTAGTTCATAGTGACTTTTGAGACTGTTTTTGGCCTACCTTCCTTATGTCTCATACATGCTACTGAGCTGTCATCTCTTGCTACTGCACTGCCAAGAGTAATGTCCAATCTTTGTTGTCCACTTGGAGGAGCAGCCTGTACAAATCTACAGAACTATTGGATTATCATCTGAATGTTTCCTTAAAAATTACCTGTGCTGTTGTTTAGGTATCTAATGTACAGTGACCACTGCTTGTTACACCAATCACAGTTGACTCTCTGATTCTTGTGTCTGTCTCTATCCACCTGTTTTCCTTTGCCTTTATTTGGAAGTTAAGAGCTTTTTCGTGTCTGTTTTTATTGGGCCTAAAACAGTTGAGCCCTGATCCTCAATTGGGGCCCGTTGCTGCTGCCACAATATAAATAAGTAATAAGTGAGGACCTGAGCCATAGATTATTAAACTAAAAAGAAGGATACTAGTTCACTGCAGTGGGCTTGGATCTGACTGTCTCAATGAAGCGTAGAGCCATGTGCTTTAATTATGGAGTTAAGAAGATACTTTGAGGAACTGTTCTGTTCACTTATTACTTATTTACCTTTTCTGATGAGGAAGAAGTCCTTGAAATAGCATTTAAGGGGTAGATAGACCCTATGACAACCCTCTGCAGAGTGGTGGGTTTTCCTTGAATGAGACAGAGCCTATGGAACATGCAATATATGTTCATTCAAAGGCAGTGCATTAATGCATATGGCAAAAGGGCAAAGTAAGGTTTGGATAGACGGTCTGAATTTTGTTAATTTGAACTTTTGAGTACTACTTTAATGGTCTTGTTTAAATGAATTAATACTTCTCAGTCGCTTAAAAATATTTGCATGGATTTTGGAGCTCATCAAACAACAGAATTAGGTTGGACCTATATACTCCAGGTTTCATTATTGCAGTAATTTTAATAAGGGTTCATATTTTATTTTGCAGGTTTGTCTAGATCTTTTATTTTCCTATTTCTTGCTCTAGAAATTTGTGCTATACAAATGAGGGAAATACTCTTTGTCATCTAATTATTATATTAGTTTGCCTGAGCAAATTTTGAAGCTGAAGTATTTTGGTCTTTTGTTAAATTCTGGGTAATGAGAAAACAGTGATTTTTGATGTTTAACTTAGTGTAGAAAGTTGTGGGTGGTAGGTGCTAGGGGCCAGCCTAAGGTAAGAAATTTTATCAACCCTTAGTTAAGTAGTTATTTTTCCATCCTTTAAACATGTAAATTGCAATGTTTCCAACAGATCGCCTGTAAGCAGCTTACAGATTCGCTATGATCAGTTGGGGAACAGTAGTGTGGAAAACTTGCCCCCAGTAGCTGTCAGCATAGAACAGCTTTTGGAGCGGCAGTGGAGTGAAGGACAACAGTTTTTATTAGAGCAGGGCACCCCAAGTGACAGTAAGTATCTACATTTTCTCATATTACTGTTTTGTTGTTGGACAGCATTATGAATAAACTGTCACTCAGTGGTTGTCTAAGATTTTATAATGACTTGTTTTCATTTTATGCTGCATATATTACCTCTGCATATATTATTCACCTAAGCTCTGATGCAGCACTTTCCTTCAATTTCCAAGCACTTCATGAAAGAGGTCAGTATCATTATCCCCATTTTATAGATGGTGGCTCTGAGGCACAGAGGAAGTGACATACCCAAGATTACCCAGCAGGTCATTTGCAAGGAAATTAGCCCAAGTCTTTCAAATCCCAGGCCTATGCTCTACTTACTAGGCCATACTGCCGTGAATGTTAAACACTTGGTTATTGTAAAGGCAAAACTCAGTTCTGCTTCATATTATGGGATGCCAGGTGACAAATGGAGACATTTCTTTCAGAGGTTTATTTCTTATACGTTAAATGTAAGCTACCCACTTCCATTGTTGTGAGAAACAATGGAATATTTTACAAAGATTGTGCAGGCCCCCTGCATCACCTTTGTGTTTCTTTTATATTTTACATTCCTTAGGAAATTCCCATTTTGAGTTAATGATTGTGTTTTCAAGAGTTGTTGGACAAAATGAAATAGCTGAAAAATAAAAGATGACAAAGATTAAATGAAAAAATAGATTTTAATTGACATTATTAATAAACAGTAATAGATCAATATCATCAAATTTGATTAAATAGTTTTAGATCAAATTATTTTTATACTGTATCATTTGTGTGTGTAGTTTATTGAACAATTTATTCGTTGTGGTGATGGTTAGTGAAGTGCCATCTCGTTGGTAATTTTATGAATGGTACCCTGACAAAAATGCTAATTGTGAGGAAATTCATGCAGGGATAATCCTTTAAACATGATAGCTGGAGGACAGGTTTAGCTAAGTCTTATTGCATCTCATTTGGGCACATTGAGGGTTCCTTTGTATGTTCTTGAAGAGGAGGGATAAAAGCTAAATCCTTGGGAAATTACCAGATGTGCCTATACCAGTAGACTTATGTCTGTAGTAGGCCCAGAGGTCATGTTAAACAAATATCATTTAGAATTAAAAAGTGACTGTCCCTGTGGCAGTACAACCATGCTCTAGGACTATTTGGGACAGCCAAGTTCTGAAACAAAATCAGAATTTAAGGAAATGTTCATGGTAGAAGCTGGGCCTGCTCAGAAGATGATGCGCTTTATTGGCAAAGCAGGGGTGGTAACTGCAGTGCTCACATAGTGCTCCCTGCTGGGTGATCTATAGATTGACACAGAAAGCAACTGGAAGATATGACCTCCAGTAAGGTGCATGTTGATTCAAAAGCAATAAAAGAAATGGGGTAAAAGTTTTTCATTGATTATATAAATTCGCAATTTAGTTGACTCTGTCAACTAATAATGCTTTTAAAAACCTATTAAGAAAAGTGCGTGAAAAAAAAGTTTTCTATTGTCTGCATAACAGAGCAGTCCCTTTTTCACATAATTTCCGTAAAAAAATACCAACAAAACATTATTAGTTCATTACATAAAAGCAATATGTTTCAGGCCTTTTACTGTTTTGAGAGTTGTAGTTGAACTCTATAACCCACACAGAATAGACAATTCACAGCTACTCTGATGACTTGTCTGTCATTAAAGGAATCTTGTTTTTACTTTTGATTCAAAGACCAAGTTAGCAGAAAACATATTGAACTAAAATTTGCTCAAAATGAACACAAAACCTGATGGTGAACTGTCTATGCAGAAGCAACAATGCACCCAATGGAAAAACAGCAATTGTCAAACTGTGACCTTTTTGCTATATATATCCATATTTTAAACTGTGTGTGTCTGGCTTCAGAAGGGAAGAGTTGACTATATATGAGTATGTGTTTTCATTAATTAGTTGGGTAGATTTTTACTTTTAAATAAGCTCTGTTAATGGTCAGTATTGATTGAGTGTGTAACTAGTGATCTGAAGAATATAACCACCATTGAAAATGTTAGCACATTTATGGAATACTCTTGCAGTAAAGAAAAATACCATAAATGTGACTACAAGTGATTATAATTATTAGTTGTTGTCTAGTTTTAGGAATGCTGAAGTCATTACACCAACTTCAAGTTGAAAATCGACGGCTAGAGGAACAGATTAAAAGTCTAACTGCAAAAAAGGAGCGACTTCAGCTACTAAATGCACAGCTTTCAGTTCCCTTTCCAACAATAACTTCAAACCCCAGCCCATCTCATCAAGGGCATACGTTTCCAGCACAAGCTGGTAAGTAGAGAAGAATGTTTTCCAAAGTGCTTTCCCAAAGTAACCAGAAAGTAGGGTTACCATACATCTAGGTTTTCCCAGAAACGTCCTCTTCTTTGGCCCCCCGTGCTGTGTCCGGGCCAGTTCTTAAAATTAGAGCAAATGTCTGGGTTTTTTGCTGTTCCTCTGCTCTCCTGGGCTGGCTGCTTGGGCCTGGGAGCAGTGGGCAACGTGATTGGCTGTTGAGGGTCACATGCTCCCTGCGCAGGCCCTGGCAAGGCAGGTGGAGAGACTGTGTGCGTGCATGTGTGTGTGTGCGTGCTGCTTGGACAACAGAGCTGGGGGATGGAGGAAGGGGTTGCAGGACAGGAGTGAGGGGCACTGGCAGGGCTGTGGGTGTGGCAGGGGGCTGCAGGGCTGGGGGGGAAAGGGGCTGTGGGTTGGGAGTGAGGGAGGGTGCTGGGGAAGCAGGGGTTTAGGAGCGAGGGGCAGAGGCAGGGCATGGGCATATCACTGCCCCCCCCCCGTGTCCCCTTTTTTGCTGCTGAAAATATGGTAACCCTCGGTGATTTTTCTGAAAGATCTGTTTTGTTCCTGTTGGTCGTGAATGGGAAAGAAGTATATGTATATGAAAAGAACAGAGTTATTATAATTTTTGCATGTTTTAATTATCTTCAGTATATAGTATACATATATATCAA